>NW_024543064.1:1844375-2455000 GCF_018167655.1 Microtus oregoni
CCTGACAGCACAATGTAACTGGGGATAAAGGACGGGGCTGCTGCTGTGTGATTTTGCCGACAGGATCTGTGGATACTGGAAGTTTCTCTAGGCCATAGATGTTTCCTGAAAACACACCCATTCCTCCCCTGAGTCCATCTGAGCTACTACCTCTAAGCCCTGGGTCATACAGGCCACCCCACAGTTCCTCTCTTAGCTGTGGCATGTCCATACCTCAGGCTGCCCCTCTAGCAGACAGGGTGAATAGGTGACCCTGGTGGCCCTTGCCTGGTGTCCGGGGCGTCTGAAATCTGAGCGACATGATGCACTAGCATTTCGTTGCCCTCTTGCTACACCGTACTGTCCACAGCCACCTCAGTTCTGTGATTATGGACTGATGCCACCATGCTTGTCTTCCTGCTTACAGGGTCATTTCGTGTCCACTGATGTCCTCACTCAGGTGCTGGGTCTCCTTTCAGAAGATGGAGAGAAGGAGAGGGACAGGGAAGGAGAGAAAGGGGGAGGAGGTGGTATGGGAGAGAGAGAGAGAGAGAGAGAGAGAGAGAGAGAGAATGAGAATATGTTACTTGAGGAAACAGTTTTGTGATATGGAGATCCCAGGGATTCCCATCTCCAGAAGAAATCAAAGATGCCACCAGTCACCAAAAGTTGGGAACATCCAGGAAAGTGTTTTGCCTGGAAGCCTCTGGAGGGACTGTGGCCCTGTTGACTCCTCAGTGTGGCTCAATGAGGCTGATGACTGACTCCCCAACTCCAGGACAGTGAGAGGACAATGTGTGCTTTATCAGACCCTCTGACCTATGGGAGTCATGACAGCAGCAGCTGCAAAGTCCAGGATAGGGTGGCCTTTGGCACAGTCCTAGCCTGTGGAATGTACACAGTGTCATCTGGGAGACTGGTACTCCTTGCCTGTGGTTAAGCCTCTTTCTCCAGGTAGGTGTATCTGCGGCGGGGGTGGAGGGATGCTGCTGGACACAGCACAGTGCAGGGTGTTCCTGCAAATGCCCTGCACTGTCACATCCATCAGGTCACATCCTCTTGTTGGCTCAGGGAAACATGGCCTCTGAGAACTTGACTGCCGGCCACTGAAGAAGAGCTAGGTACCTGTGCCTGTCAACCCAGCTTCACTGGGTTCCTTTCTGTTCTATCAGCCAGTGGAGCAGGCCCATCCTGTCTGCTGAGCAAACCCCAGTGGTGACCTCAAATGAGCCAGCTGTGTCAAATGTGTCCTACTCTATAGCAATTCCCAAATCTCCCCCATGTGGCTCTCCCAAGCCTGAAGAATGGAGAGCCAGCCATGTTTTAGCATTTGCGCTATTTCCTGAATCAGCTGCTGAATGGCTTTGAGAGTGGGAACCTCCCATGTGGCCACTGCCCAGATGAGATTTACAGTGTCCTGGAGGAAGTGAGGCTGGTGGCTCCCATTTGAGGGGACATCTCTGGCAAGAGGGCCTCAGATAAATGACACAGGACCCAGAATCCCATCTCTGCCTCGGTCTATTCTCCCACGTGTTCCACATCCTGAAGCCAGATCCTCCTCAAGAGCGCCCACTTGTGTGAAGGGCTTGACAAACCCCGGAGTTCAGTTTGTTCTGTTTCCACACTCGATGTGATTACATTCAGGTTTTGTTTTCAGTGTTTCTGTCCCTGGGGCTAAAAGAAATGAGATTATTGCAGGGCCACCACCATGGTTCCCCAGTTCTCTGACTGTAACTGGAGCCCTCCCTTCTCACCCTCCTGTAGGTTCTCAGGGCAATCCAAGACAGCCCACCCCACCTCTGTGGCCACCACTGTAAAAGACAGCTGTAGTCCAGGCCCTGCAGCACTTGTTCCAGAAGGATTAATCACTGTCTACACAGGTGTCTGCACACCTCTATTCCAGGTGAGCATGCACATGGGCATTGGGAAGTTTGGTGTGTATCACTAGATGCTCCTCGTGAGATCCTGGTTGATGCTTCTCTCTAAAAAAGCGGCTCCACAGCTGGGGAGATCTGACATTAAAACTGTGATATCACAGCATGGAGATTTTTATTGACCAAGATCCCAGTAAGACAGAATGCTACAGAACCCAACTTCATCATCTGGTTCTCAGATGCTCCTGGGACCATGAGGAGACAGTTTTCTGTGTGCCTGAGCAGAGGAGTGGAGTCCAAGAGAAGGACCACATAAACAGTGGAGGGGTTGCTGGGCAATTATTGATGTCTTTCTGAGGAAGATGTCAAAGGGCTGTTTGTGGGATTGCAGGACAGGGTGAATGCCACAAGATCGGATAGAAGGGAGTGGCCCTGCCCTGGTGCCACGGGAACAGGGAACTATGAGAAGACAACTATCCAGCCTTGGTATTCCAGACTCTAAGTGTTGCATGGTCTCTGTCAAGCTCCACGGCCAGGGTTCATGAGAGCATGGGTGGATCTTCAGGGTTCCACAGGATTAGCTCCCTTCACACCTCCCTTTCCATCTGAACTTAACTTGTGTCTGGATTCCACATTGCCCCATGCCTATCAGCATAGGACTGGCTCCCTAGGCAATGACAGGAGGGACTGGGCATCTGCATCATATCCAGTCCTTATGTAGCAGGCAAGAAGGGCTAGGTATATATGCTCTTCCCACTGGGCAGCTCTGGGCAGGTGATAAGAAGGCAAAAACCCATCTTCTGGCTATCCAGACCAACCGTCTACATAGATACATGCCCTCGTGTGCTCATTCAACAAACATGGCCCTGAGTGCCTGCTAGATGCAAGTATCAAGGTAGGAGCATCAGTCACGGCACTAACTTCACTTAGTGTTCCTGGTGCTGCCTGAGATTCAGATCTGCAGACTGGAAAGAAATAAGAGGTTGTGACCTTACATGCCTTGTCGGTTACTGATTGGGAATAGAAAGACACACTGAGGAGGGTGGACTGATTTCAGGAGATGACCCGGAGTGGAGATGTGCACCCCTGTATTCCAGGCACAGTAAGGAAGAAACCAGGCAAGCATGCTTATGTGTATTGGGGAACCTTAGTGTGTGCCCCTGGACCCTCCTCATGAAATCCTGGCTGATACTCTCTGTAAGAAGACAGCTCCATGTCTGGGGAGGCTTGGTGTGGGACCATGGTCTTTATTCTGTCAATTATATTTTAAATAAACGCTGATTGGCCAGTAGCCAGGCAGGAAGTATAGGCAGGACAACCAGACAGGAAGTAGAGGCAGGTCAATGAGAACTGTAAAATTCTGGGAAGAGGACACAATCCTGGCCTAGCCACAGAAGAAGCAAGATGTGACTGCCTCGCTGAAAAAGATACTGTGCCATGTGGTTAGCATAGACAAGAATAATGGGCTCATATAAGTTATAAGAGTTAACAAGAAGCCTGAGCTAATGGGCCAATCAGTTTATAGTTAATGTAGAGCTCTGTGTGATTTTTTTGGGACTTAACAATTGTGGGAACAGGGCAGGACAGAAACCTCAGTCAACAGAGGCTGCTGTCAGTAAAGTGCTGTGCAAGGGTCAGTGCCAGACCCTTGTGTCAGTCCACAGAACCCATGTAAACATGTTGGGTGTGGCATCATGATCTCAGTGCTGACAAGACAGAAACAGGCAGATCCCCGGGGTTCACTGGTTCAGTGTTGGGCTAGGCAAGCCCCCGCCAGGGAGAGACCCTCTTCAACAACAGCAACAACAACAAAGCAAAAAAATAAGGTAAATAACTCCTAGGGAATGATGCTTGAGGTTGACCTCTGGCCTTTACATGTACACACGTATGTGTTAAACCATGGACACATGTACTTCTGTGCTCAAACACAAAAGGAGAAAACTGTGTTGAACAAGACCCTTCCCCGATGACCTGAAGGCTTCCTGGCAATGCATGTTCTTTAACTAGTCAGATTCCTGTTGCTGTCACAAAACACCTGAGACAGAAACTTGAAGGTTTGTCTTGGCCACTTGATTCTGTTGCTTCTGGGCCTGTGTGCACTGGGGCAGAACGTCATGGTGGAAGGGTGTGGTGGAGGAAGGATGCTTACTACGTGGTGGCTAAGAAGCAGAAGAAGAGGGGGGGTCTCTCCCAAGGACAGCTTCCTCTAACCAGACCCTACTTCCCAGTGACCCATTGCAGGAATGACCCTTCGTGCTCAGAAGTACCATCATCTGGCGACCCAGCCCCCAACACACAAGCCTTTGGGGACATTTGTTACCAAAATGACAACAGACTATCATAGAAGAATGTGTCATCACTGTCACTGGCTGAGATCGCCAAAAGGCTCAAACCTTTCTCTAGCAGAACGGCTTGTGTTCAAGCTACCAACCCTGCCTGGACTTTGGAGAGTGGGATAGTTGAAGGAGAAATATCTGCCTTAGGCTCATGTATTTGAACTCTTAGTTCTCAGCTGGTGGAGCCTGTGGGAAGGTGGAGCCTTGCTGAAGAAAGTGCATCACTGGGAGCAGACTGAGAGTTTAAATCTTTACCTTCAGCTCACTCTCTGCGTCTCCCTTGCTGTCAAACATGCTATCCCTCTGCTTCCTGCTCCTGCACCCTTTCACCCCTTCATGGTGGTATTCCCCTTGCTAATAGAACTGTAAACCAAAATAAACCCTCTTCCCGAAGTTGCCTTCTGCTGTAGTGTTTGATCAAAAGTAGTTAATACAAAAAGCAAGAAGGGAGAGCCCTCACAGTGTTCATTTGCACGATCCTGTGCTATTTCACCTACCCGTTCATTCATTCAGCCATCATTTCTTCAGGCCAGGGACAAGGCTGGGTACATAGGCCTCTTGCTTGTACGGTGGAGATTGGTGTTGTGTGGTGCCCTGTCTTTCTTCTGGCGGTTGATGGCATGAGAACCCTACAGTAGGCAATCCTCCACAGTGGTGGAGGTTTTAATCCACAGAGTCTTTATTCTGTGGCTTCTGGGCCTGTGTTCATTGGGCAGAATGTCAGTCCCCACCCCAGGCATGATGGGCTGGAACCCAAGTGGAGGGACCCAGAATAAGCATCTCACTTATGATGCTTGGCCAAAAGCCTCAGATTTTGTGAAAGTTGGGGTTGCAGTCTGCTGTTGGAGAAGAGAGTCGCTTGTTGGTTTCTGGCCACTTAGCCCAGAAATAATCACACAGAAACTGTATTAATTAAATCACTGCTTAGCCCATTAGCTCTAGCTTCTTATTGGCTAATCTCTTACATATTATTTTAACCCATTTCTATTAATATGTATATTGCCACGTGACAGTAGTTTGCCTGCTAAAGTTCCCAGCATCTGTCTCTGGCAGCTCCATGGCTTCTCTCTTGCTCCCCCCTTCTTTCTCCCAGCATTCAGTTTAGTTCCTCCCCCATCTACCTAACTTCTGCCTTGCTATAGGTCCAAAGCAGTTTCTTTATTCATTAATGGTATTCACAGCATACAGAGGGAAATCCCACATCTGTCTGCATGGCTGGGCACACACTGTTGGTTGCTGGTGAGCCCCATACATCATGATGGTGGCAGGGTCACTGAAGCTAGTGAGGCGCTGCCATGGTAGGTGGTGAGGGGAACTGTCTCTTCCTCTACTACCAGGCTCCGTGTTTCCAGGAGGCTGACTTTCAGGCTTCATGTTGCAACTATCCTCTGCCTTATTTTTTTTCTTTTAGTTTTTTGAGACAGAATTTCTCTGTAGCTTTGGATTTAATCCTGGAACTAGCTCTTGTAGACCAGGCTGACCTTGAACTCACAGAGATCTGCCTGCCATTGCCTCCGGAGTGCTGGGATTAAAGGCGTGTGCCACCACTGCCCAGCTCTGTCCTCTGCCTCATGGTTAGACTTTCTGCAGAAACCCAAGGGTGGAGGAGCCAGGCCTTTTTTTTTACCTGCTTCCCTCACAGATGTTTATAGATCAACTGCGTTCATCCTATGGAAACTACTAGGGCTCTGTGTCCTCTCTCTGAAAGTCCTCTCTCTTCTCTCCACTAGACCCAGGGACCTGAGTCTCTAGTACTGGCCCCTTGTTTCCTTACAGTACCCAAATCCCACCCGTACCTCTATACAAGGTCCTTTGAAATCTTCCTAATACTTTCCCAAATGTCTCAACTGCTGCCCTCCACCCAGACCCAAACTCATCAGGGTGAGTTTATAAACCCATATCTCTAACCCTAACCCTCGGGAGCTGAGTGGGAGCACCCTTTCTCCCTAAAAGCAGTTGAGTCCCCAAGTTCTCAGTGAGGACCCCAAGAGGACAGAGCTGGGGAGGCCAGACACCTCCACCCTGAGGGGTCATGCGTGCTCTGATGTGGGAACAGTTTTGCTTCCACAAATGTGGTCCTTGAATCCCAGCAGAGACACCAGTCCTTAAAGAAGATGTTCCACTTGTTCTCAGGGTGAGTTCCCCGCCCCAAGAGACGATTACCCAGTAGTGGGTAGGGCGGCCTGGGATGCTTATCTCTGTGGAGAGAGGCACTCTACTGGGGACAGCCCTCACATAATCCTGGGGATTTCCCTAGCGTGTCATTTTAATAGGTGTGATTGTGGTTTGGAGTCTGATGTGCTGGTAATTATCTTCCTGGGCTTAATCCCTGTGCCCTAGTAATGCCATTAGGGTCTCGACATGGAGTCTTAAAACAGTGATTATTTATAGTGCGCTGCACCGTGTTGCAGGGTGGGGCTGTGGAAGCCCCACCGTTTCTTTTACAGTACTTTGCTCATGGCAGTGCTGGCTTCTTCGAGTGACTGAGATGGAATCGGGGTCAGACTTTCACTCTGAGAGCTGCAGTCTGAGCCTCTCTGCCCAGAACAGAGTTGTGTCCAGCCAGGCTGCATGCCTTTATGTGGGCCAGTCTCACCCATGCCACTCAGAGGCCACTGGACAGTAAAGTGGTCAGGAGTGGAATCTAGCTGGCTCCCATGATGGTGGGGTTTGAGAGACCTTCCTCTCCCCACATCTGTAAAGCAGGCACAGTGGAAATACCTGCGTACAGCCTCCAATGCTTGCAACACAGTGATAGAAGCTGTCACAGAGATCAGAAGCCCAGTGATCTCAGCTGCAGAACATTCTGCTAGAGGTGAAACTGATCATAAAGGAACTATGGGCCCAGGGAATTTTGAGGGCTCTGAGACACATTTTTGAAGCTACAATGGATGTATACTATTGGGCGTGTGTGAAAACTCATCGTATGTCCCACACTGAGACCTTGATGTGAACTGTGAATTCTAGGCAATAACCCTGTTTTACTGTGTACTTGTGACAATGTGACATTGTGCTCACAACACTGTAACTATATAATACAACAGTGTAACGGTGTGCTAATGGAACTACCGTGGCAACAATATAACATATCAATGCTACAAAGTATCAAGGCACAGTACCCAATCATAATTGTCCTGGGATGTGGTTAGTGCCAGAGACTACATGTGGTAAGGATCTGGATACTTGTCTCGCTCCTTTCAATTTTGTTGTGAATACAGCAAATTGCTCTCAGTAATGAGACCTAGCTCTGTTTTTAAGAAGGCACAAATGAGGTAATATGTATAAGCTGTGTACCTGGCACTGGTCAGCCATTCTGGGTAGCTTGGTTCAGACCCCAGACCTCTACCTGTCAAAGCTGAAGGAGTGCCACAGATGTTGTCACTGATGATGGAGTCCTTCAGCCCTGGGAGGAGCAGTGAAGCAGGCACATATCTCTGGCTGGAGTCCACAGGAGCAAGGATGTGTGGGAGGGGCTGGTACTTCCATGCCTACCTCCTCACTTTGTATCTGGGGGAGGATTCATAGGAGGGAATTCCCTGGGGCCTCACAACTCTGTCTGGGATCTTTGTTAACAGCTGCATATATGTCTTTTGAATTGTAAATTGATAAATAGTTAATTCAATAATAGAATTCTCCTGCATATTGCATGTGGCCTACAGTCAAGGGGCTTTGGATGCTGATGGGAGAGCAATGGAAGAATGAGGTTTGAACTTGTCAGCACTTCTGGACTTAGCAGGCAGTGAGGTATGGAACACAGTCTGGTCTCTCCTGGGCTCATCTAGGTCCTCTTCCTCTGGGAGCACACAGTGATGGGGTTCAAGTAAGATCCTGACACTTGGAGACCCAAGGTACCATTCCTGAACCAGTTACACCCTGGTTGGAGGAAAGACAGGTTTATTGTGGCATATCTGTGTCCTCAAGTCAGCTCGAGGACCTCACCCAGAACATGTCTGTCTTTGGAGACAGGACTTGAAGTTATTAGGAGACCCTTATCCAGTATGACACATCCTTATAAAGAAGGCAGACACAGAAGTGTGACTAGGAGGCCACAGGAAGAAACCACCATTCATGTGTGTGGAGAAGAGGTCTCTGGAGGAATCAGTTCACCCAAACCTGATCCCAGGCTTCCAGCCTTACACATGAGGGATGAGCTGCTAAGCTGGAGCCCCTCCATGTGATTGGTTTGGTTATATGAGCTCCAGGAGATAGAAGCTGAGGCAATCATGTTTTTCTCTTCAAATCTCTGCCCAATCTATAATGACTGTGCTTAGAGACTGTGTTCTCTATCACATACCTGGTACCCTCCCATCCTACTCTTCCATTCCTACAGGTCAGCACCAACCCAGACCCAGAGGTCCTGCTTGCATTCTGAGAAGCTGTAGGGAGATGCTTTCTTGGAGGGATCCTGCTTGCATTCTGAGAAGCTGTAGGGAGATGCTTTCTTGGAGAGTAGCAGAAGGCTAGGTCAAGTCAAAAGGAGGACCTACTGTCCCGGTCACCCACTGTGCCCAGGAAGTATCCTCCGAGGATTCAGTATCATCCTGACCTGTGTTGGCAATCTTGTTACTATCCCAGTGTGGCCCAAGGCATTGCTGACTTTGGGTTCCTGTTCTAATACGTGCATGGCTTTACTCTGCAGTGGCGTTCCCCATGGCCCATATGGAGATTCCTTTTGTTATTTTGGTTGCTTGACATCGCCTACTATGGGGCCAGAGCCTGGTCCTCAGCCAGGAGAAGCAGAATCCTGATGGCACCCAGGACAAGAACACCTGAAGCATGATTAATAAACGCTCAGAGACAGAAATTTTGTTTCAACCTGAAGATCCAAAAAGCAAAGCAGCCAGCCACTGACTCTCATCTTGACCTCAGTCCCAAATGGCGATCCTGCCTCCACGAATCTCAGAATGAGACTGTGTCTGAGAGCTGTCTCCTCCCATTTTATAATCTTCTCTAGGGCTGGGATTAAAGGTGTGCCCCACTGGGATTAAAGGCTTTCACCACCTGATTTCTATGGCAACCAGTGTGGCTACTGGGATTAAAGGTGTGTGTTACAACTGCCTGGTCTGTAAGGCTGATCAGTGTGGCTGTTTTATTTTCTGATCTTCAATCAAGCTTTATTTATTAAACTACAAAATGAAATGCTACTACCAACACCCACCTGGAGACTGGTCCGTGGCTCCAGTGTGCGATCCTGGATGACAATACCCCTTCATGAGTCCTGATGCCATGTGGATCTTACAGACCTGGGCTCCAGTAAACTGAAGCTTTGCTCAGAAAAAGTTCTGCCCCTGACCTTGTGGTTGTATGTGCTGCAGCCGGCCACTGAAACCAAGGCTCAGATAGTGTGATTTGATAGAGTTGGGCATTTTCCAGAGGCCTGGGGGCATCTGGGTTTATTTACCCGTAAAGTTTGGTGCTACAGTCCTTTCTTTCTCCAAGGTCCCACTTGGCTTCCCTTTTGGAGCTGAAGCTGCTGGTGGCTCTAGGTGGACACACAGTGCTTTGCTTATGGCATTACTTACTTAACATACTCTTTATTCATTGCTTGCATCCCCATTCGGCTGGCATCCTTTAGTGCAGGCCTGACTAGTCCCTGGAATTGTACATGTGTTGAGGGCTGTGTGTAGAACGCAGGAGTCTGGGTAGTGAAGGCTCTGCACATAGAAATGCCAGCTGGTCTCTCGTTTTGCCTGCTTGGTACAAGAGAGGATGACCAATCCACCAGTTCCCAGGGAGGGCAAGAAACCAAAGCCCCACCCACCTTCCCCAGAGCTCAGTTATGGATACAGGGTAACTATTCAAGTCTAATCAGTACCTTTTTCTTCTCTGTGGAAAGGAATAGGCAGCTGCTGCTAGCATAAGGGCTTTAAGCTTCAGAGTTTATTTCTCTTGTCACCATGGACACCTGTAAGTGGGGACTGGGCAGTGGGGCTAAGTTGGGGCAAGCAGAGCTGGTGACACCATGTTCTATATTGGAGTGGGATGCCTAGATCCTGGAGATTGAGGCCACTGTATCCCACCCAATTGGCCTGAAATACACACTTCGCTATGAGATGCATTTAGTAGCTATCATTGGAAGAACCCTTTGCAGGGCATGGATAGGGTAGTAAAGCATCAGATGAGTGCTGGGGGCGGGGCTAGAGGACCCTAGGGCTGCAGTGGGAATGGGAGTCTGTGGATTTGTGTGGTCTGTCACTCATTCTCCATGCCAAAACCTCCCTTGTTGTTCTCTGAGGCAGCAAGACAAAGATGCCACCTCCTGCGGGTCCCAAAGCTGACCACTCCTAGCTATAGCTCCAACCATTGTATCTTCCCTCCTGTGGGCCCCAAAGCTGACCACTCCTAGCTATAGCTCCAACCATTGTATCTTCCCTCCTGTGGGCATTTCGGGCCCTATTTTACTATGGGATGCTGGACACTGTGCCTTGAATATCTTCCCTGCTTGTCTCCAGGAGCTATCTCTGACTGCTTGTGGGTGGGAAAAAGGTTCAGGAGAACCTCCTGGGCAGAGTGGACCTTCAGTAGGCTTACCCACATGTTGACTGAGGTTTCTGTCCTGCCAGGTTTCCACAATCGTTAAGTCCCAAAGAAAACACACAGAGGTCTACATTAGTTATAAACTGATTGGCCTAGTAGTGCAGGCTTCTTATTAACTCTCATAACTTATATTAGTCCATAATTTTTATCTATGTTGGCTACATGGCTTGTAGATGTGTGAGGCAGTCACATCTTCCTTGCTCCGTGTGTGGGTGATGACTGCAGACTGACTCTCTTCCCAGAATTCTCCTGTTCTCCTTGTCCCGCCTCTACTTCCTGCCTGGTTGCCCTGCCTATACTTCCTGCATGGCTATTGGCCAATCAGCCTTTTATTAAAATACAATTGACAGGGTACAGACCATTGTCCCACAGCGCCCCCATGTGACAGTTATAGGTTGAAACACTACAAGATGCAGCCCAGAGCTGTCACCTGACTGGGGACCCTGGCCATGTGCTTCACTGTGGAATTTAGAGGAGGGCAGTTGCTGGACATCCATATCTTGTATAAGTCTCAGTCAGCCCTGCCAGGATCCTCAGAAAGTGATAGGGGTGCCGGCCCTAGGGCCTAGGAGACCAAATCCATGACAATATACCCTCAGGCAAGTTGAACTGGTGAAGTATTCGGTGGGTGTCACATTACCACCTTGTCCAGGGCATTCTATGGCTAAAGGGACTCCATGCCTTCTTGGTGGCTGGGACTGTAGATGGTAGCCTGTGGTGGTCACCCAATGTCTGCCTGAAACTTAGGTCTGGAGGTTTGAGAGTGGAGATGCTGTGGGCCAGGGTCTTCAGACTAGGGTGAAGACCAGAGGGCCAGATATGCAGACTTTCTAAGTGACTGGGATGTTTGCTGAGCCTGGTTTCTTGTGGCCCATGTAAACCCAAGATGCAGGGGCACTGTGCCTGTGGTTCCTACCCTATCTCTGTCCCTTGTGAGCCTCACTCCGAGTGAGCCCTTATCAACTAGAGGTGCATGGAGAGGTCTCATTAAACACATACAGTTGACTCTACAGGATGAGAGTGTGGTTGCTGAGGACCTACAGACATTATTCCACATCCTCAAGGCCAGCTACATCCTGTGAAGGACCAGGTGCCCCGGTAGCCTGAGAACACATACCTTTACTGCATGACCAGCGCTATGCAGCTGTCCCCATCTCTGTCGCCTGTTGGCTCTGCTGGCAGCTGTGGCAGTGACAGTAGATTAATATCTCTTTAATCAGCCAAAATGAACATGGCACACTGGTGACAGTCCAATTTTCTGCTAACAGATTGTGGCCTATCTCAGCCCAGTGCTCAGCTGATTTTTATTTCTGCCAGAGATAATTCAGCCCAGGGAGGACTAGCCACCATCACCCCATCCGCTGCCATGCATTTAATAAATCTCATCGCTGAATGTTCCTCCCTCGCCTGTCGCTGCAGCAGCTAGGGGAACTGAGCAGCCTCTGGAGACCAGCTGCATTTATAGACTGTTGCTGCGATCAATGCCGAGTCTATTCTGAGGGCTGTGCCGCTGCGTGTCTCGGAGTCCACAGGGAGGCCTAGGCTGGCGAACTCGTGAGCGCCTGTGAGCTCACGTGAGGGAGTGTGTTTGGTGTGATCAGGGTGTGTGTGTGTGTGCACATGTGTGCATGATCAGGGTGTGTGTGTGTGCGTGTGCGTAGCTGTCTGCCTTGCTGTCTGTGTCTCCGTGTGTGCCTGTGAACTCACGTGAGGGAGTGTGTTTGGCATGATCAGGGTGTGTGTGTGTGCGTGTGCACATGTGTACGTGATCAGGGTGTGTGTGTGTGTGTGCGTGCACATGTGTGCGTGGCTGTCTGCCTTGCTGTCTGTGTCTCTGTGTGTTCCTGTGTTGGTAATGGGACAGGAGTAGCTTCCAGCAGAGGTTACAGAGTAACCTTTGGAGGAGGACGCACTCTTCCCAGAGTTCCTAGTGGTGGTTACATCATTGATGGAAGATGCTCTTCAGTATCATGGGAGCCACTTTTGTCCCCTCCACTGTGATGGGGTAGAGATAACTCACATAGCCTGCTTTTGGTCCTTTCTCAGAGACCTAGCTTGGGAGTGGCAACTGTCTCCCGGCCGGTGTTCTCAGGGACTTGAGAGACAGGCTGTGAACCCATTCTGTAGTCTGGGCCTCTACTTTGATCTTCCCCGTGTTTGAGTCTTAATTATGATTGTCAGGGGGAAAGACGGGCTCTAGGGCCTGGTGTCCAGGTCCTGTGTCATGGCCAGACTGACAAAGGGCCTGGGGTCATTCAAACTTCCCTTCAGACCCTAGTCACCATCATGCATTCTCTGAAAATGATTGAGAGGAACAGAGACTCAAGGTCATGCTTCTAGACGTTTCTGTATTTCTTCTAGAAGTGTCACATTGAGCTGAATCAGCACGTTTCCATATTGCCATTTGACACAGGCTGCAGGAGGCAGGAAGGGGACACCACCACATCTGAACTCAAAGTCTCTCACTTCCTAAGGGACTGGGCGAGATCTCCGACACACTGAGCCATTTGACACAGGCTGCAGGAGGCAGGAAGGGAGAACCACCATACCCTTGAGCTCAGACTCTCTCACTTCATAAGGGACTGGCCAAGATCTTTGACACAGTGAGCGAACTTGCCTCCTTCCTTCTGCAGGCCTGGGATGTCCCAGCCTTTGTCTCTTTCCTAGGCCCCCGCTTGACGAGGAAGGGAGGGTGCTGTGAGCTATGGCTCAGTGGCCCCTGCAGCACACTCCCAAGGTGTGTTGTTTGTGACCTCTTTCTGGTTTTCTTCCCTATGTCACCCTTACTTTCTGTCTGTCACCTCACAGATTCCCACTCGACAAGACTTTCTATCAGCCCTGGGTATCACTTGTCCCTGTGAACACCAGGGAATCAAAGAGAAGGTTGGCCCATGGTGAGGCCTGGTGCCCACCCGCTGGCTCTGCCAGGAGGCAGAGCTCAGTCTCTTTCCACTTGTACCAGCTCCGCATCCTCCCTAGGAGCCATGCCCACGGTTAGCTTCGGGAGCAGCAGGGCCCCTGAACATTTTGTCCTGGCCCTCCTCAGCAACTTGACTCCAGCATCAGAAGGCATCCTCACGAACTGGCAAAGGGAGCCTGCCTGTTTCCAAGCAGACTCATTCTATGAACAAGACGTGCCAAGGGCGGCAGTGAGAGCCTGCTTCCAGCTTGGTGGGGAAGGTTGGGACTCTGATCTCACCTGGCAGAGGCCCGAGGCTCTGAGGGCATCCAAAATGTGTGCATGCTGCCTTCCCCATTCACAGTCCACAGAAAACATGCAGGACCTGTCAGAATGCTCTGGAGGGAGGCAGAGAGCTGTTGCACCAGAAAGGGTTCCTGGGAAAGATGGAGGTGTAGGTTTGTCTCTAGGAAGGACGCATCAGTTAGTCTGGAGTGGTGTGGGTGTAGGAACCTGCCTGCATACCATTCCCAAGGCCAAGGCCATAGCCACACAAAGTGTGAACTTACCCTTAATTACGTTGACTCTGTCCCAGATACTAGAACCACACACTCAGGAGCCCTGGGTGGAATGCACCCTATTCTGGATCTGTCTCTGATGTGACATGTGCCCTTCCTCTGAGTCTCTCTGGAATCTTCCAAACTGAACCTGGATTGGGGTAGGACACACAGCAGAAGGAAGACAGAGCCCACGCTGTTACTGGCTGGAAAGTGCTGGGCACCCGAGCTGAGTGTGTCCACACCTTTGAGGAGGGATTCTAGATTCCCCAAAGCCGTCCTCAGCGACAGCCTGAGAGCAGCCTGCATTCTGGCTGCAACTGCCCGAGGTTCTGTGGCTTGGAAACCTTTGTACATGGGCTCACACAGTCATACTTCCACACGTGCCCGTAACACATGCATGAGCCACCCCAGGCTCCAGGCTCCAAGGCCCTGTCCCCCACGTGGGTCCTGACCCCTGGCAGTGCCCCCATCCTGCCCCACTGCCGTAGCCCCATGTCGCCTCAGCCCATCACGGCTGGCTGACAGGCTGGCATTTCCCTTCCTGTTTGGTCTTTTTTCCCCCCTGTCATGTCGACAAGCACAATCGTGTTCCCTGACAGACGGAAATATCAATCCTCAAGAACAGGGACAAAGCAGGTTTTAAACTTTAACGAGGGGCTTTAATGGAAATAAAATGTAAGTTCCCCTTCAGATGGGGGTTTTTGCTTTACCAGAGAAAAAGCACCTTAAATAATAAATCAAGGACGTACGTTTCCATTCTTTTGCATGTGTGAATATTTAAAACATGCAAAAATGTGGGAGACCCATTTACCGGAACAAAAGGAAACACTTATTTACCCATGAAAATTAATAAATAAAGGGAAGGTGTACGGCTGCGGAACGTGGGCAAAGGTGCTTAATGCAGGCATCTGGGCAGTTGTGAGTGGCTGCCACTGTGGGGGGGGGGGCTGGGGAACTCTGTCCCTGTCTCCTTATATGTTATGTACTGTTTGCAGACTTTTTCTTTATGGGGTGCTAGGGACCCCATGAATACAAGGTATGTTCTACTACTGAGCTCCACTCCTAGCCCTGATCCAGATTTCCAACCTGTTCTTTCCATCCCAGAATCCTTCATTTCAGGAACACCTGTGTCTCCTCTGTATACTAGCATTGGAGTTCAGCCACTGGGGTGGAGTGGGAAGTCCTGGGCTCTTGGAACCTGCAGTGCTTAGTGGCAGAGATTTGTTGCCTCGGTCCCAGAGTCCAAGCACCTAGGCTTATCTGGGGTTCTGCTTGCCATGAAGGACCCTTCCTGCTCCTCCAGCTCGGAGGGACTTCAGCGGGCCTCAGCTGAAGCTGTACTTCTCTGGTCTTTCATTTTCTAATACAGACACCAGTCCCTGAGGCGGGGCCCCTGATGCTTCATCATCCTGGTTTGATCATATCTGCAAAGATCCCTCACTTCCAAATAACTTGTCCTTCTCAGGTCAAGACTTCCAGAGTCTGGGTCAACGGCAGGTGCTGCAAACCTCAGAGTCTGTCCGAGCAGGATATGAGTCAAAACCATGGCTACCATGGAGCCCCGTACACAGCTTCCCCTTTGCTGATCCCACAAAGGACAGTGCCTGAAAGCCAGGTGCCCTCCACCCCAGTCTCTTTACTAAGCCCTATTTCCCATCATTTTTTTAAAAATGCATGGAGTCCTGTATTGTTGAGATACAGGAGAGAGAAACTGGGAGATTTAATGAGATTTAGGAGAATAGTGTTTAAAACCTTACCACACATTTTGTTATTTTTGCGCATTGCTGGCCCTTCCTGTTTCAAGTATGTGGGGCTCTGGCTCACATGAGAAGACATTTTATACAGACTAAATATGTTCAGCTTCTTAGGACTTTGTCCTTGGTGAGACCTGTGATTTGAAACAGGAGCAGAGGACAGGGAAGCAACTGGAGTGGGTAAGTAGGGCCATGCCCCCGAGCAGGGAACAGCGGACTAACGGATCCACGGGTCTTCTTTAGCCTACAAAGATGGTTGTCACAGCGACCTGGCCTGTGCTCATCCACCTTCATGGTTGTTGAAGGTGAGCAAGAGGCTGAGCCCAGACACTTCTAGAAGAGAGATGCACCTGGTCCGGTCATGGCGAGGAACTTCCTGACAAGAGTGCAGAAGGTAGCAGCATCTCAGGCTGCCTCTGTGGGCCGTAGCTGCTGGTGATGCTGTTTTCAGGGTGTTACCTTTCCATCTGCCTTGTATCTTATTGCACCTGCTTGACTAAAGCCTGGGGCAGGTAGGAGCGTGGCTCAGGAAGGCTAAGGCCTCACCAGATGTCTGAGCTGGGACAAAGACCGTGCTTCTGCTCCCATCTCAGGCCTTGGGCCCAAGACACCCTCTCTTGCTTTCCCTATGGTCCCTGGTCCCTGAGGCTGGTCACCTGTGCATCACTGCCCAGATTTATGCAAGGCCAGCATTGCTTTTTAATGACAGTTCCCTCCACTTACCCACCTTGGCGGTTTCATGAGTGACCGCTCAATTATTCATGCCTTGCCCACCCTGGGATTAAGACGCAGTGGGAGGGTGCGGAGCCTGAGGCAGGCTTTTTGAGGTTGGCGAATTAAATTTTAAACTAAGCCACTTGGGTGGCCAACCTGAGGTACGGCCTCTCTTGCCCTGTTTGTCAAGGGAGGCGGCAGTGACTGTTCCCTGTGGTTGAGGACCACTGGGGAGCATCCTAGATAGAGCAGAAACAGGTTCCACGTGGATGGCAGTTCCTGGATGACAGCTTGACTGGCCACAACTGCTCTCCCAGGATCGCTGAGTTCAGGTCCTCGTGAAGAATTTTGAAAGAGCCCAAGAGTAAGAGGTTGACAGCAGGGAAACTGAGTCACATCCAGATGCTTTCCTGGAGGGTCTCTAGCTCACTCTGTTCCTGAGCCCCTCTTCAGACCCCTGGCTCCTGGGCCAGCCCCTCCTTCTGATTGTTGGAGAAGTGTTTCTGCAGGCGGCCAGGGTCTTGCAGACAGCGGTCGAGCTCCTGGGATGGCAGCTTGCAAGCCCAGACCGTTCTCATTAAGGCCAGAGAGGACCCTGTGAAATCATAATACTAACAACATCATTTATTTCAGCAGCGTTGGGGCAAAACGGCTTTACAATGGTGTTTTATGTGCTACATGTGCACCATAAATATTTCCATAAAAACATGCATTAAAATATAAAAGTGGGCCCCAAAATATCAAAAGTCGGGAGGGAGAAAACCCACAGCAAAGCCTGTGTAACCACCGGCTTAGGGCTTAGTGAGCAGCTGCAGCAGGCTCCCTGTGGGTGGGGAGCCAGCGGCAGCACCCCTGCCCACCTTCCATGGCTGACAAGGGCGGTGAGCCCCTGCCGTGCTCGGACCTCTGCCTACATAATCGAGGGTCTGCAGAGGCACACGCAGTGTATAAAGACATGGACCCCTGACACTGGGGATACATGTAGCTTCTCTCGTTATCCCCAAAGCACCCACTGCATCCCAGCTGTGCCCAGCCAAGCCCCACTGTTGTGGTGGACCCGCAACTCTGGGATCATGGATTGACCAATTGTGGCAGCCTGCCCTAAAGCCTCAAACCTGCAGGTCAGACAGGATGGTTACAGACAGTGGTGTGTTAGCACCTGGCTACCTAGTCTGAGAACAACCTTACAATGGAGTTAGGAGCTGGGGTGTTGAGCATTTTGCTCAAGGCCACATACTCAGGAAGGGAGGTTGGCTTTGAAGCTCGCTGCCTAGCTCCCAAACCTCAAGGCCTCCACCCCCAAACTCCTATTATTACCAGAGGCTCAGAGGTCTCCTTACAGCCACATGTCAAGTCAGAGGCCTCCTGGCTTTTCCCTCCCAAGGTACCCAGAGTAGCTCTTCTCTAAACCCCAAAGAGGGCTTTGGAATCTGACCCAAGAGACAGTGCCCATTCTTGGTCAGTGCCATCCTGGAACCGAAGGAAGACTCTGTTCTGAAACTTCTGGCCCCTGAAACCTCCTGTTTTTGTGCCTCTCATTGTCCCCATGAACACAACTGAATAAGGGGAATATCATCTGTGGCAGCCCAAGGCAGGGCTCTTTTATTCTTGGTTTTTGAGACAGGATTTCTCTGTGTAGCTTTGGACCCTGTCCTGGAACTCACTCTGTAGACCAGGCTGGCCTCAAACTCACAGAGATCCACCTGCCTCTGCCTCCAGAGTGATGCAACCCCAACTCCCAGCCCAAGGTGGGACTCTTTACCCGCAGTCCTTAGCAGGCCCACAGACACCGGCCAACCCTTTCTCTCAGTCCATGGCTTAGCCTTGCCAGTGGAGAGCTGAGGTCATCTTTGCTAACTGAAGGCTGTTTTTTATCTTTGGGGCGCAGTGACTGCACATTAACCTATCGCTATTTCAGTCAGCGATTGTGACCTGCCATTACCAGCCTGTTCCTCTGGCAGCGGCTTAGCTGCTCAGGCTGCGGCCTGGCAGGAATTCTGTTCCTGCAGGCACCAGCTCTGTCACTGCCAGTAAAGGTAGCTTTAACAAAAATCTCTATTGTTCTATTTACAAATAAGACTTGAGATTCAAAGGCTGGGGTGAAGACCTGCTAGCTCAGAGAGGTTAGCAACTAGCTAACCTTCTCACCTTGCTGGCATCTCTCAAAAAGCTCATACTTCCACTCTGCCAAAACAAATAAACGAAACAACCATGTCACTCAGTCTCTCCCAGATGCCCTCTGAGGCTCTATGATGGCTTCCTATCAACTAGTTGCTAACTCAGCCTCCTGACCCAAGGTTAATTTTTATTGAATTAACACAAATGCAGACTCAGGGTTCACAGTGTGATTGAATAGCCCCCATCAGGAGACTAGGGAGGAGCAGGGAGAGTGAGGGGTCAATGCTGCAAGAGCCCATCGCTGTGTTCTGAGGACGTGGTGGGTCATGTTGGAGTGGTTACAGACACAGATGCCACTAGGCTTTGTTGGATGGTGCCATGGTTTTGGGGATCTAAAAACTCTTTTAAAAACCATTTTGGAATGTGTCTATGTTTGGAGTCTCACAGTTGAGTATTCAGGTCGCCCAGGCTTTGGGGTGTCCTCTCAGGCTTTGGGGTGCCCTCCCATTGCCTTCTCACCTTATGCGTCTGATGTGGGTGCTGAACTCTCGGCTACATGGAGGACACTCAGGAGCCAGGACACCTCAGAGCAGGGGCCCCCAGCCTCTTCTACCCTGGTCCAGGTCTGGGAACTAAGCTAGCACCCAGAAAGCCTCAGTGCCCAGCGCCCCCTGGTGGTAAAAAGCTTCCAATGCAGCTGCCAGTTTCATCTTAGGTGCAGACACACCCAATTCAGGACCCCAGCCCTGTCCTTCTTCTGGAACCCATCTTCCCTGGTGTCTTGCAAGTTCCAGGATATGATAGTGGAGCTCATGGTGGAGGGGATGGGTGCACCTGAAAACACAGAATGTAACAATCACGTTCCAATCCAGACTGGAAAGGAATGATATTTGGGTATAAATATATCTATGCCATAGCTAAAAAGTTGAGGATATCCCAACAATTTAACAAGCATCCTACACATGAGAGAGAGAGAGAGAGAGAGAGAGAGAGAGACAGAGACAGAGAGAGACAGAGACAGAGAGAGACAGAGACAGAGAGACAGAGACAGAGAGAGACAGAGACAGAGAGAGACAGAGATTTGGAATTTTTAAAAGATTTATTTATTTTCTCTTATGTGCATGATTGCTTTTGCTTGCATGTGTATATTTGTGTACCATCTGGAGGTTGGAAGAGGGCAACTCCTGGGACGGAGTTGCAGATGGCTTTGAGCTACCATGTGGGCACTGGGTACTGAACTTGGTCCTCTTGAACGTTCCACTGTAGCGTGGTCCACAGCCCTGCCTGGCATTTGGCAGCTGTACTCCTCACTCTCCTTCTGGATTCACCTGGGGACAGAATCAAAGGCTCTGAGATCCTTTGTATCAGATCCCTCAAAGTGGAGGTGTTTAGGGAGCACAACCTACAGCTCCCTTCCTTTCCGTGGCTGAAGGCCGTGTCGATCACAGGCCACACGTGTTCATCCCTGCCAGGCTCCACTTCTCCACATGACTCTCTGCTTGCTGCAGTCCGATGACTTCCTGTGCGGTCTCCCGTGATCCTTTCCTACCCTGAAGTCCTGCCCCCACACCCTGGGCTCGGAGGACATGCCTGTCCCCTGTAAACTCTTCCAGGTCCCAGATGGTAGCATACTTCTGAGAGAACCTGCTGAGGTGGCCAATGGAAGATCAGCAAGATGATGTTGGTGGCAGAGTTACGCCCTTTTGCTGTTTCTCTTATTCACCCATCACAGTGTAGATCCACCTCTCTTCTCCCATTCTGAGGTTCTCAAGTCCCCGGTCAATGATGGGATGTCTGGATCTGTTGATTCAGGGGTCTGCTGTGTCTACCATTTCCTGGGGCTGGCCCTTCTCAGCCCTTTCTGTCCCAGAGGGTCCCTATGGTTAGTGATGGGCACAGCTAGGTGTCATCAGGGTCCAATACAATGATGGTGATGACCTAGTCATGGGTGGGATGAGGGAGGAGGTACCTGGGTGGATATTTGGGTCTGGCCCTCCATCTTTAGTGGCCTCTATCTTGAGTTTGTCTCTACCTTAATGGGCCGGCATGTCCTCACTTGGGGCTTGGACCACAGTGTGTTTGCTTTGCAATTTTTCTCTTTGTTCTCTACTTGTGTCTGCTTACTGCAAAGTTTGCACGGCCTCTAAAGTCCCTCTCCACAGACCCTTCTAAGGTCTACTCCAAAACCAAAAGGAAACATGCTCCTCCCTGCATCTCAAGGTCAGTTACTGCAGGGGACTGAGGCACGCAGAGTTTTCCATCGACAGTTCAGGCCCACAGTCAGGGCCATGAAGATGAAGGTGGCAAGATGACCCCAGAATGACCTTGTCCTTTTCCCAAGGGCACAGGGTTGAAGTTAAGGATCTTGGTGTGGGGAGGCCAGACTGAGTCACCTGGGCCTAGTATGACAACGTGGTCAAGTTGGATGGAGGCTGCAGGACCCAGTAGGGGAGGGTAGAACCCAGCTAGAGGGAGGCTGAAGCAGCTCTTTATCTGGAAAGGGTTGAGAGCCAGGAGGGTGCCCAGGGAGCATAAGGGCTCCCAGTTACCAGGGCTGGGTTCTCTTTGAGCCTGAGCCTGTCTGACCCTGTGCTGGATGACGGCCACATGGAGCCCGAGGCTCTGGTGTCACCCTGCTGTGTGGAGACCCATCATGCTTTCTGTTGGGTGCTGAGAAGTCCCTGGGTCACTCTAGGTTTGCCCTATGCCTAGGAAAAGCTGGGCATCTCTAACCTGCCACATGTACCTGCGGGTCCAGGAGTCCTTTGGGGGTCTAGTCTTTGGGTTAGTTGTGCTGGATGTTTTGGTCTAGGCAACCCTCTGTGTGTGCTGTGGATCAGCAGTGCGTGGGCCCCACCATGAGGCAGAGCCACGCTGAGCTCCATTGAGGTCAGGCATGCTTGCTTTGTTCTGTCTACACAGGATGAAGCCTCTCCATGGCTTTCCTCAGCAGAGACTCGGTGTGCGTCCAAATTCCTCCAAACTATTGGGGATAAGAAAGTGACATGAGGCCTGATGTCATAACAACAACGTATGTTGCAGACACATTTCGTGTAATTTGGTGGGGTGGTATGTGGTTCTACCGCGTTATGAGCGGGAACCGGATGCCAACTAGCTTTCCAAGCTTCAGGAATGCCTCCTCGTGTGTCTTGCTGTGATTTGTTTCAGGAGTTAACTTCATTCGGATGTGCTCCTGTAGAAATGGTTTTACGGGGGCCCCAATGTAGATAAGGACCCCATGTAGATAAGGAATTTCACTGAGCACTAGGAGCGTGGAGCCGTCTGGGGCCTGTGCTGCTGCCTCCAGGAGTCAACCAGTGGGTTGCAAGAGTAAGGGCTAGATGTCCCTCACAGCCTTCCTGTCAGGTGTGCGGAACACAGCCTGCTGATGCCTCTGCTCCCGTCTCAGAGAAGACAGACTCTGTCCCAGGACATTCATGGCTGTCTCCACTCAGTCGTTCTGGGGAGTCAGAAGGGCCCAGGCCTCTCACAGTGACGTGCTTGGACTTGGGGGGGTCAGAGGAGTCCAGGCCTCTCACAGTGGTGTGCTTGGACTTGGGGGGGGTTAGAGAAGCCCAGGCCTCTCACAGTGGTGTGCTTGGGCTTTGGGGTCAGAGGAGCCCAGGCCTCTCACAGTGGTGTGCTTGGACTTGGGGGTCAGAGGAGCCCAGGCCTCTCACAGAGACATGCTTGGACTTGGGGGATCTTCTGTTAGGAAGAGTTTAGAGAAGTGGCTGGCTGACCCCACTATGAGGCAGCCTCTCCTTTTCAGGGTTTGGGGGACATGTTGAGCATTGTGTACCTGGCATGGTCCTGATTACAGGAGCAGGAGTTGAGGCCACCACTGAGCTGGTCAGTATGTGGGTTGGGCAAAGGACAGGGGTGTGGGAACTCCCTGCTCCAATGGTAGCATCTCTTCCTGTGGCTTTGCATGTGGGAGACTGGTGTGGGGGATGGCCACGCCCATCCACAGGGAAAATTCATGCTTTGCTTTGGATCATTTTACTCTAAAATAGGGATTATATAGCAGAAATCTCCTCACCTAACGCCATAGGAAGAGTGAATCATGCCCACAGGTGAGATCAGGAGGCCAGCCCCAGGTCAATTGGAGGATTCCAACACCATGGATGGGCCCCATTTGCCAGGAAGTGGTTCCCCTGTCCCCCCATGTATGCGTGTATATATACACGTGGGCATGCATTGGCTGTATGTGAAGGTCAGCAGACAGCCTGGGGGAATTGGTTCTCTCCATGCACCATGTGGGGACGGAACTCAATCTTGATAGCAAACACCCACCTATTAAGCCATCTCAAAGGTTCCATGATGGGAGGAGTGCATAGAGGATGACCATGGTTTCAAATTTAGCTAGAGATCTCAACCTCTTTGGGGCTGTCTGCACTCCAATCCAGACATCCTGCCGGCAACCGCTAACTAAAAGCTAGCCCAGGTGCACAGGTCCTTGGCCACACAGCGCTACACCCCAGTGGCCTCCCCAGCTGGAAGCCGCATGCTCCTGGCAGCCTCTGCACACCCCGGCAGCAGCGATTCTCCACGCTGCATAAACCCCTCAGAGCTGCAGCTTCGCAGCTTGTTTTACAGCAACCGCGGTGTCGACGTTCGTGTGCTTTGAAACATTTAAGCAATGACAGTTTAGAGCCTCAGATCTTTACGGTTTGGAAGACCGAATCCTCTGCTCATGTTGCAGGCCAAATGGGCGCATTAGAGTCTAGAAAACCCCATTGTGTTAGAACAGCAGAGAATGTCCTGGGAAGACGGCACCCAAATCACTCCAAGATGTTTGGGGCTTCGGGTCTGCCGCTCTCTATGGAAACATGTTGGTGTTCTCGGGCGTGGAGTCAAAACACACAGAAAAGGGCTATTTTTAGATGAGCGCATTTGCAGTGAAGCCGCCTGCTCCCAGAGCCTGCAGAGGGCATGGGGATGCTGTGCCCTGCTGGACACGGACATGGGCACGGTCCCTGGCTGATCCTTAAGTGACATTTTGGTGCCTCCTCGATGTTAGGAGGGCCACACAACTGGCTTAGTTCTACAATGGCAAGATGGATGCTTGAGGGTAGGCTGTGCCGGCAGCCATGTCCTGTATGGAGCATCCCCAATACCCAGGACACACAAGGTGGGGATGGAGGGTCTGTGCACCCCAGGGCTCTGCTCCGTGAAGATGTGCTGCTCTTAGAAGCAGCCAGGTGTGGTCCACCTTCTCAACCGTTCTCTTTCAACACTTGGGTCGGCTCCCTCACCGGCTCATGCTGTCAGCCACTCGCTTCTCTTCTCACCTGAGGCCTGGACCTGGTGATCAAGCTGGCATGTCCAGGTGGGTGCAGATGTGGGTACTGCCTGGTCCATGCCCTCTGTGGTGCACAGTGGAGCCTCTCCGGTGAAGAGCTGGGGAAGGGGGCAGGACAACTCTGCTGGGTCTCCTGCTAATGCCTGGCTATGCCCTTGTGAGAAAGACCCTGTTTCTACTCCTAAACAAACAAACGGAATGAAAAGCACGGCGAGTGTGAATACAGACCCCCCAGCTGGCTCCTTGGAACCACTGCAGCTTTAATGTCTATGGTGATTAATCTAAGCACTGCTCCAAGGACTGGAGGCCGGCACAAAGTTGCGCTGCTGGGCAGACGTGGGCAATGTTGCTGCCACGGGCAATGTTGCTGCCACTGGGCATCGGGAGCACGGCGTGGGGTAGAGGCGTCCTGCTCCGCCTCTGACCTCTGAGTTGCCACCTGCTCCTCCTTACCCCGGTATCAAGGAGGATTCCAGAGAATCACACTTCTGTCAGCTGCTCAGCTACTCATAACACATGTCTGTTGTTCAAGCTAGAAGCCCCACAATGCCATGGACTCCTCGTCAGGTCTCCTGCTCAGAGCTTCCGGGTCACCTCTCTTCCAGCCACCCATGGCTGTGTATCTTTCTGACTCAGGAAAGGCATTTCCAAGGAGGAGCCTGACACTCTTCAGAGCTGGGGTACACTGCACATCCCCTCCCGATGGTGTGGACAGCCCCAAAAGGGGCCAAGGAGGGACCTTGCTTTGGAAGTATTCTATTCCAGTCTAGATTAAAGCCACAGTGTGACTCTGGGTGGAAGCCTTCTCCCCAGCCTGAGTCGTGAACAGTCGTGGGAAGAAATGTCTGTGTATACGGGGTCTGTCCTGGCTGCGGGGATGAGGCAGGGACAGGTTTCATGTCAGTAAAGAGAGCCTGGTGATGTCCAGCGGGGAAGGTTAAGGCGATGCTTAATATTTTAAGGTCCATATGTTAGTGTTTTTAGAGGCCACAACCTCCCACCACCCAGAGGGCTCATACTCTAGAAATTGCTACTCATGGCTCCGAAGGCGGGGACACATCAGGTGTCACTCCAGGCTCTCCTGCAAGGAGCCAGCCTCCTTGGCGTGTAAGCATGTAAGACTTTCCAGAACTTTACATGGTCATCTTCCCGTGTGCTGGTGTCCCACCTCGCTCAGCTCATTTTCCATATTTTCCATACCATTCCTGCTCTAAAGACCCTTTCCCCAAGATTCCAGGGGTGAGGGCTTTGCCACGCTCTGTTGGAGGAAAGAGTCAGCTGCACCAATGGGGCACGTATTTGACACATGGTCAGGCTGAAGTTACCTGCTGTCTCTGTATCTAACAGTCAAACCTAGGCAATCCCGCACGTTTCTTGGATAAATCGTGCCCTCTCTCTCCCAGAGCCCGGGTCAGAGTCCTTTCCTTCTCAGTGAGTAAGGCCCCAAGGAGGGACGGCTTGCACGGAAAGATCATAGGCTCGGTGAGGTCATTAGAGCCGTATTCGCACAATAGCTCAGTGAGGGAGGAGAGCCCTCTCTCTGGAAAGAGCTGTGGGGTTTGCCTTCGCTATATGCCTGTGTGTGTACACTCGTGCTCACAAATGTCTTGGCATGTATGTCTGCATACTCAGGGGTTGTAGAGTTTCTGGAGGCACACCCTAAGGGGATGTGACCCTCACACGTTTGGGGTGGGTGATGAAGGAACCAGGTTCCATGGGCTTCTGGCTATTTCTTAAGCAAAACACAGGAATCCAGATACAAAGGCAGTGAGAAGAAAAGGTGAGGAACCACAGGGGGAACTCCCGTGCCCTCCTGAGCCTGAGCCTACAGTACATAGGGGACCCTTAGGATGCAGGACTGTGGTGGGCAGGTAGACAAAGATGAGTGGGCCTGGGGCCCCAGTGACCATGCCACAGTGGGTGTGTGTGGAGCCTTTGCAGGGGGGTTGTCACCCCCACTGGGCCCAGCAAGAAGGTTGGGAAGTGTCAGCACCAGGCACAGTTTTTAGCTGAAAACCTCGGATTTATTGACTTTCTTCCAGAAGCCAGTGCGTCTGTTATTTATGCTACTTTGATCTAAAAAGCTGTTTGTTTACCACCTTATTGGGCTGTAAATTCCCCATATGCAGGCGTGATATTTTTATGGCGCTCAGTAAGGATCCTCTGGCGAGTACACAGAGAGCGCCAAAGGCTTTGCTACTACGCCATCTGTGTCTTCCCTTGCACACAGGAGTCTCCTCTCCTAGGGTCTCTGCCCATCATCTGGACACACCAGCTTGCAGATGTGTCTCTGCAGAACATCTGTGGGGTCTGCGCTGCCCCCATGGAGCCCTGTGGTCCGGGCCACCTCTGTGCCATCCTGGGAAGGGTTGTCAGGGGCCTGGATTTGACTCCTGGGCAGCTCTGATGCAAGGACCTTGTGAGGACACTCAGTCTGAGTGTGGACTTGGGATGGGACCATCTCTGGGATCCTTGCAGGTGTGGAGTGGGACACGTGCCACCCAGATGGTCGCTGGCTTCCAGCTCACAGGGGTATTCTTTATCCTCAGTGGGGTTTAACTGGGAGCATAGAGACCAGCTGAGCAGCAGGCAGACTTCAGCTGCTGCGGTGCCAGACATGGCTGCTGATCGAGTATAGAGCAATGAACAGAGACCAGCACCCCAGACAGGGACACAAGAGAGATTGTCAAAGTGCAGTGATACACTTAGTCGAGCATATTCCTGTGGGTCTTCTGTGTCTCCAGCATCAGGTGTGCTTCCGCTATGCTTGGGGACACTGAGGCACAGGTACGGCATCTAACTTGACTGCCAAGAATCAAGGAACATGGTCTCCAGCTGGCTCATCTGCTTCTGGGTCCTCACATGATCACCACTTGAAGCCAATGGGGATGTTGGTCTGCCGCCTTCTGTACCTACCTACAGGGTCACCTCTGGTTGAGTGCAGAGAGAGAAACAAGATGGTCAGGTGGTGGACGTGAGCAGTGGCATAGAGGGCGCTGGTAACAGAGGCGGAGATGAACTCAGGTGGTAGGCTTTAGGAAGAGAGCTGACCCGGAAAGGAAGGCCCTGCCAAGGGGAAACGCAGAGGATGCTGCTTCCCCAGTGCCTGAGTAAACACTGGTGCAGAAGGGTGGTGTGTCTGGGAGAACTGAGAGTTCTGGTTAGGACAACTAGGGGTGACATGGCTGGCTAGGTTGAAGGCAGCTTGGGAGTTGGCCCCAAAGGGCACAGCGAGAATTGGACGGGGAGGATGCTAATTGGATTGGTCAACAGCATCAGCTCCTGAGTTACCAGGACAAGAAGACAGAAAAAGGGGGGTGCAATGGGCTCCCAGGGAAGGCAGAACCTTCTCCCCATTCCCTGCTCACTTCATGCGGCTCTCAGAAACTTCACATGTATCATGGAGTCCCAGGACCCTGTTACACAAAGGGATCGTCCCCTCTCATCTCTAGGCCTCTGATCTCCCTCAGACTCCTCAAGAGTGGGCAACGTCTCCAAAGTCACTGTGTGAAATCTGTGAGCAACAGGACAGAGAAAGCGGCAGCAGATTCTGTAGCAACTGAGGTGGGGTATGAACTGGGTAGGGCTTGATCTCAGTGAAGAACCCCTCTGCGAGTTGGAGGCTGGGTTCCACGTTTGACCTTCTGCAGGAGGTTAAGCCACGCTGGGCCCTGGAGGATTTTTCCTTCGGCTTTTATGCTTGAAGATTTTCAGGTAGAAAATAAGGATAAACCCAATACTGGGTCATGAAAAGCATTTATAGCCTGGGCAACCCATCTGTGTCTGTGATCTCCTGGACCCGAGCCGGGAGAGCGCACACTCGTTACCCATGGGCTCGCGTCGGCCGGGCTTGGCCCCGACCTGTCATCAGCTTTCAGGAAACTGGACCCAAAGAATAAGTATCAGGTGACCTGCTAATGTCGGAAGAAACGCGAGGAACATGCCCAGGGTCTCCGTTTTATTGCTGCTCTTGAAGTCAGAATTGGCGATTGTAACCTAACGCCAGCCTCCGAAACGTGTTTTCAGTATTGTTGGGGTAATTGAAAGTCCAGGCTAGTCTGGCTATTAGGACTCTGAGCAGCTGCAGCCCTCGCTGGCCCCTGGCAGGAGGAGCCCACAGGATCCTGCCTGGTCCCACAGCTACCATGGCACTCCCAATCAGGGCTTCTCACAGTCGTGTGTCACCACCACGGCTCTATTGGCCAGACACGAATGGCTGGGCACTATACTGGGCCTCCTGTGGACTTGGACTGGGGGCTCCCTCTGGGTTGGTTTTCTTCTCAGATCAGGAAACCCAAGTTGGATTTTGATGCCCAGGCTTTTGATGCCCAGGGGACTTCTTTGGCTCCTGTTATGGATGGGACTGTGTCCCTTAAAATTCTTAACCCTAACCCAAAAATATCTTAAAAGGAGACTTCATTTGAAACTAAAAAGCTGTTGCAAGTGGTCGAGCTAAGTTGAAGTCACTACTGTGGGCCCTTGTCCAACATGGCTGATGTCCTCCTATATAGTAAAGATGTAGACACCGGAAGAGACACACAGGGGCATGTGACTCAGCAGCTATATGGCCGGCAAAGCTCTGGGAGCTGAGACAGGCCTGGAGCATATGTCCCCTTGCAGTGTAGGAAGGGGTCAGCCCCGCCTGTACCTCCTCAGGCACCCAATCCCCCAGAGCTGGGAGAAGGGAACATGTCCCATTCTGGCTGCTGGTGTATGCCCGTAGCACACTCCCAGGAGCCCTCAGTGTGGCCGCTGTGACCACACTCCAGATCTTCTGGAAAAGTCAGATTCATCCTTGCACTCTGGAAAACACTTGAGTTGTGCTCAGGGCACTGGGAGGAGTGTCCTAATTTAGTGGGACTGGGAATGACCAAGATGGGCGGACAGATGCTCTGGCCCACAGGACAACCAGACTCACCATCCTTAGCCTCCTCCTTGAGGCTGAGCAGGCAGTCACCCCCAAGAGCCAGACAGAAGCTGCCGCACCTGGCAGATGGGTGAGACTCCTCCATAGCGGTGTAAGAAGAGCCAAGTCCTGGACATATGGAGTGGACGTCTTTGACATCAGGACCCACCTGCATCTACCTCCAGCTATTCTGGCCTCAGGGCCAATGGTGGCCATGCAGAGAAGTCCCATCCTGACTGTGGACTGTGCATGTGAAGGAACTCATGCTGTAGGCTCGTTGAGTGGAGCCAATGGAGGTCAGGGCAAGAGTTCAGCTTCTTCCAGTTGGAAAACAGTGGTGAGGACATTCATAATGGATACAAAGCCATCCTCACCCCCACCCTAACAGACACGTGTGGAGGAGAGGAAGCAGGGGAAAAGGATGACGTGGAGACAGAGAAGCTCAGCCCTTGCCACACTCAGTTCTACATAAGCACATAGAGGAACCAGAAATCCCTCTGTCTGTGGTACTCAGGATCAAGGTGAAATTAACCTTGCAGGGTTCTTCGAGCCCGAATGACATGGGGACAGTAACGGTTGATGGCCAAAGGATCCTGGCAATGAGACCTCCTAGGCCATCCCTGAAGTCCTAGGAGCTCCCATGACATGGAAGTTTTGGATTGTAGCAAAGAAGAGTCCATTGGCAGATGGGCAGGGATACCAAGTAGGCATATATATATATATATAATTTGTGTTTTAGTAAATGAAGCTTGCCTGAAGATCAGTGCAAAGCAGCCACACTAGTCAGCCATACAGACCAGGCAGTGGTTGCGCACACCCTTAATTCCAGCACCAGAGAGGAATATACGATGGGAGGAGACAGCCCTCACTCTCAGTCCAATCTGAGGATTCGTGGAGGCAGGATGGCCCATTTTCAGTCTGAGGTGGAGGTTAAGAGCCAGTGGCTGGCTGCTTTGCTTTTCTGAGTTCAGGTTGAACCCCAATATCAGTCTCTGGGTTTTTATTAATCGTGCTACAGGCCTAGGTGAGCTCAGCCAGATGAATCAACAGGAAACAGGCCAGAGGCCATCTAGAGTCAGTCTGCCCCAAATGGACAAGGTCAGCAATGGGAGCTACTGCCCGAGGAGGATCCTGCCCCATCCCCTGTGACAGTCCTCGCTGGACTGTGTCACCCTGGGCCTTAGGAGGGAGATGAGCAGGCCCTGGCTGGCCCACTCTGACTCTGAATGGCTGAAATGTTCCAGACCTGGCCAGGGCTAAGTGGAGATTGAGTTCTCACAGATGTGTATTGTTTTCTGTGCTATTTCTTGGTCTCAGATCCTGGTCCCTATGGATCTGTATAGAATGTCTAATCTGGTGCAAGCGATGGGTGCAGGGGCGCACCCAGCCCTTCCAGACCTGAGCAAAAGCAGGAGTCATGGTGCAGCTTGTGCAAGAAGGAAGTGAGAGGGGTGCACGGGAGGGAGAGCCTAGCTTCCACCTGTTCTGCTGTGAGCTTCATGCTGTTCCTCCCCGACTATGCCACCTCTCTGGTACTGGCTTTTCCCTGGCTCCAGCAGCTCCATGACTTTGGTATATCCCATGGCTCTGACACCTTCCTGGTGCTGGCACCTCCATGGCTCTAGTATATTCCTTGTGTTGGTACTTTCTGCTTCTTGTACCTCCTTGGCTCTGGCACCTCCCTGGCTCTGGCATCTCCCTGGCTCTGGCACCTCCCTGGTGTTGGCATCTCCCTGGCTCTGGTATCTCCCTGGCTCTGGCATCTCCCTGGTTTTGGTATCTCCCTGGCTCTGGCACCTCCCTGGTGTTGGCATCTCCCTCGCTCTGGTATCTCCCTGGCTCTGGCATCTCCCTGGCTCTGGTATCTCCCTGGCTCTGGCATCTCCCTGGTTTTGGTATCTCCCTGGCTCTGGCACCTCCCTGGTGTTGGCATCTCCCTGGCTCTGGCACCTCCCTGGTTTTGGTATCTCCCTGGCTCTGGCACCTCCCTGGTGTTGGCATCTCCCTGGCTCTGGTATCTCCCTGGCTCTGGCACCTCCTTGGTGTTGGCATCTCCCTCGCTCTGGTATCTCCCTGGCTCTGGCATCTCCCTGATTTTGGTATCTCCCTGGCTCTGGCATCTCTTTGGTGTTAATATTTCCCTGGGTCTGGTATCTCCCTGGTATTGGTATCTCTCTAGCTCTTACACCTCCTGGCTCTGACACCTCCTGGCTATGTCATCTCTCTGGTGTTGGTATCTCCCTAGCTCTGGCATCTTCCTGGTGTTGGTACCGTACCTCTCTGACTTCAGCCTCTCCCTGGTGCTGGAAAGCTGCTTAGATTTAGCCCAGGAAATGTGCTGCATGGGAGGGATTGACCCGGATGTCACGTTTTCACAATTGACCATTCTTTACACACCTGGGTTGCTGAATTCCAGAAATGACCAAGAGGCCAGGAGGAAGCAGGGTCTTATGGGGTGACCATTGGTTTGGAAAGGAGAGGTGGAGAGGGGAGGGAGGAGAAGGAAAGCCACAGACCCAGGTGACCTGCAGACCCTCCCACCTGGGCCTCTGTGGAAAAAAATCCCCTTTGCGGTGCAGTTCGCAGAGCCAGCTCCTCCAGTGAATCAGGCCTTTATGAGCAGCGCAGCTCCAGTCTTGGAGATTCATGGCCCTGCACGCTGGGCTCTGGGCTATGAATAGCGGCCCTCAACCATTTCCATCTCATTCAATTTATCACTGTCTCCGGCTTTCAACACCAGGGCTGCTAGCCTTTTTGGGACATGGGTCTGCCCAGAAACACCACTCCAGTGAGAGGTATGCCAAGGAGACAGAGAACACTGGGTGCTGGCCCTCCTCTGGGGAGGCTGGCCCAGGGTGGCCTCTTCCAAGTGACCCCGCAGAGGAATACCTTGGAGGCAAGCAGCAGCTTTGGTTTCTCTGTCCCGAGCTCAGGCCACAGAACTTGGGTAGATTCCTGGGCCGTGATGCAAAGACTTCCCTTCCCCCAGCCATGAGGAATTCCAGGAGAGTGATGTGATGGTCCCCTAGGCCCCTCCTGGTCACATTTGCTGTGGTTTTGGAAGGGCCATTGTGGGTTTGGGTGGTTGTGCAGGCTTTGGCTTTACGCAGGTCAGACCCTCCCACCTGTCATTGGGAGGCATGCGAAGAGTGAAAGTCCCTGTTTGTTCCGTGACATCTGGCTGGAGTCATGACCATTGGGACTGTCCTCTGGAGAACCTCGAGGGCCATCTGAAGATCCCAAGAAAGACACTGTGAGCTCAGGAAGGCTGCTGCCTTCCCCACAGTCTGTGGGGTGGGTTATGTGCCTCAGTCGGCACCTGACATGCAGGTGGGAAAAGACCTGGTTTTTCATTCTGCCATCGCTGCCTGTCTCCTGAGCCTTGCAGCACCTTTGTGTGCTTTGCACAAACATAACGTGTATACGCACACAGAAATACACCTGCACGTATGAACACGCATGTACATATACATAGGTGTGACACAAATCACATGTTCTCAGAAAAATCACACTCATGCTGGCATACACATGCACCTATGGTGCTCACACATGCACCATACACACATGTGTTAAACACTAGGAGATTCACGAAGGTGGGTGACCATGAGGCCACCTGAGGATCCTCACGGATACCCTGAGTTTTGTCCATCCTGACCCCAGTCGTTCTCCCCACTTCTGGGTCCCAACGCCAGTCCTGCCCAGAGCTGGGCATTGTCCGTCCTGCGATGGAGACTACAGGTATCACCAGCAGGTGTCAGGAGCACATACCCACCATAGCGCCAGCTTTTCTCGAGGCACTGCCCCCAGTTCCCTGTGGGTGGGACCAGCGGCTTCTCAAGGACCTCTTGGTGCTAAGGGCCAGGCCGAGATGGAAGCAGGATGGATGGCCGGTGTCTAAGCCAACCTCCCTGAGGAGGGAGTGGGAACAGCCTCATGCTGGCTGAGTTGGTGAGCCTGGAGTGTCCTCTCTGTGCTTTGGTGTCCAACTGGGGCATTGAGCTCTTCAGCCCTGAAGGAGGAGCCAAACTGTTGCAGTCCTAAGGGTTCTCCACAGCGGAAACGCTTCGTACAGACCTGCCCCAGGCTGCGTATGCAGGACAAGGTATCTGTAGCAGCCCTGCAGGCCAGTATCAGGTCATACAGAGTCCTAGCTTCCGACAGATATGGAGGCTGGGAGCAAAGACAAAGTTCTTCAGTGGGAACCAGGTGGGCTTTGTCCCTGTGAATCTAACATGGTCCCAGGCAAAGTGACTTCCCAGGCTGCTCCACTCTCCAACGTCCAAGCCGGCTTCCCACTGGGGGCTGTGCCCCATCCGGGCTCTTTGAGGGGACCGTATGACCGTATGCCATAGTGCATGGAGGTCTAGGTGGGCAAGTTTCCCCCATTTATGTCACGGAACACAGTGGCCTGGCTGACCCAGACACTCTCTCACCTCTGCTCCATGAGAAAGGAATCTTTGGGACCCATTCACAGACAGGGAGCCCAAACTCTGGCAGCCCCTGTGTGTAGCCCTCTTCCCAATGACACATTCTTTAATCAGTCCCAAGCCAACCACAAAGTCTCACTGGAGATTAATCTGTCTCGAGTGCCGCCAATCCCGGAGCCTCTCTGGACTCAGGCCGCCGTGGCCCTTGCTCTCCTAGGCCCCTCCACCTTGGCAGGGTGCCAGCCCCACAAGCCCCTGATTTATTGTCTTTGAAACAACCTGCAGATGTAGGCTTGTCTGCTGGCTGTTGCCAATTAAGGTGCTTCTGGGCACCAGCCCTCCTGGCTGGCACTGGTCTCTCTCGCCGCTTTGTGGGCTCGCTGCCCCCAGGTTTGTTATTGGATGCACCCTAACCAATGTGTCGGCCATGGGTAGCCCCAGGACATGTTGTCTGTGGACGCTCAGTCCCCAAAGGAAAAGGCTAAGCTTTCTGCATTGACCTTTGGTCACCAGTGGTCAAGGATGGTCTGGAGTCCTCTTTTAGCGCCAGGACCTGATCTGGTAGCACAATCCCGGTCTCTGGCAGGGAGGTGTCACTGGCATGGTGGGTGAATGTAACACCTCTGCAAGAAGCTAAAATGAGAATTGGCACACTCTGGGGCTTGGTCTCACCCAACCCTTGTCCTCCACAGATGGGGTCAAGCAGGCGGAAGCCATTGATTGCATGGGCAGTCTAACTCCCACAGATTCTGAGGACATCTGAACTTTGGTTGGAAAATGAGAGCAACCCACCTACAAAGCAAGTAAGTAACTTATTTACAGATAGACACATTTCATGGTAGCATACACATCAGGAGTCCCACTCCTTGGTAGCCCTGTGCCTTTGTTGGTGGACAATTGTGGAGAAGGCAGGGCGTGTGGAAGGGACCCCCACTCTTGAAGCATGTCTATGCCACTCTACCCCCTTCTTCAGGTGGAGGGTGCCTCTTGCTTACTGCACTGCAGGACTTACTCCTCTGCTCCCTGGAATTGCAGTGTCCAGCAGGACTTGTGCTCCAAGGCAGGAAATGGCATCTGCCTTTGTCCCTCTGCAGCTCCCTGCAATGCTCCGTGCTCCATGGCCCTGGGGAGGTGACTCAGGCTGCTAGTGTGCTTCCCTCTGTCCAGGCCCACGACAGCCCTCTGCCCAGGGTGGGACCTGGGCACTAGGGTCAGATGTGAACAGTCAGGACAGGCCCCTAGGTACTGGCCCAGAGTATCCAGGTACTCAGTGAGTGTGATAGAGATACGGATGGTGACCTGAATGGGTCGTGATCATCTCTGCAGCTTTTACACACAGGTAGTGGGAACGTACATGCATGAAAGTGGGAGTCTGTGTACGTGTGCGCACAGGGATGTGTAGAAGTGTGTGAATGTGTGTGTGAGAACATGTGTATATGTGTGTGAAGGCATGTAAGCATGAGTGTGAGTGGAGTGTGTATGTGTGTGTTTATGAGGGAGCGTGCATGTAAGTGAATATGTATGTGTTCATGTTTATGGGGCATGCATGTGAGTATAGAAGTGTGTGTGTATGTGTGTGTATATATGTATTATATGAGCACGTGTGTCAGGGCATGTATGTGCACATGTGTGTGAGAGAAAGAAAGAACAGGCATGTTTGTTAATGTGTGTGTTTATGTGAGTGTGAATGTATGTGTGTGTGAAGATGTATATTTTATATGAAGAATGTGTGTGTGAGGATGAGTGTATACATCTATATGAGTGTCTGCATATTTGATGAGTGTGTGTGTGTGAGTTTCTGTGAGGGTGAGAGTGTGTGTATATTCGATGAGTGTGTTGTGTGCATGCGTGTGTGTGCATGTGACAGTTTTCAGTTCTTTTCTTTCTTGGCATACAAACAACAGAGATTTGTGGCCCACGTTTCTAGAGTCTGGGTTCGTGTGCAGGCACAGCAGCTCAGCAAGGGCTGTCTACTCACTGTGCCCGTGTGACGGAGGAGATTGTGTGTGGTTTCGGAGGGTAGATTAGTGCATGCTTACACTGAGTACAGCTTCTGGCGTGTGTACATGTGAGTATCTGCATGTTTGTCCACACATCATCATGCATGTTAGGGTACATGTTCAGACACATACGTGTTGATATGTTCCAGTTTGAAAGAATTACACATGTTGCCCAAAAGAGGGTGTTACTGTGTGTCAGAATGCATGTGCATTAGTGTGGCCCACAGTACCAAGTGTGTGTGTACCGCAGGGTGTCACTGCGCATATGTGTTAGTGTGGGTACCAGTCAGTGTGTATCTGTGTGTACTCATGGTGTCACTGCCTGTGTGCATACACATATATGCTAGAATATGTGGTGTATGGCTTCTCCCATGAGGACCCTCCCCATGCAGACTGGCCAGGACAGAGAAGCCATGGCTTATGTCAAAGAAATTTCAGTAGAAGTCTTCCACAGCAGATGCCCGAAATCTGATAACCTGTCTCCACCGAAAACTTAACAGCCATGTTAAAGGCTCTTAAATTTTTCCCTAGAGATTCAACAAGTATTTTGTTATGAAAATGTTGCTATGTACATCCATAAAAGTTTGAGGGAGACTGGCCTTACAGCCATGCCTTTAATATCTATGACAAATGAGTCAAAGGTTGTTTGGGGTGTGGTGGAACTTGAGGGGTGCAGGCCTCAGATTGGGAGTGATCCAGCCCTGGTGGCCACCTTCTAGTGGACCCTCATCCCACAGGGCTGTTATCCTAAAGCTCTGGGTCGCTGGTCAGCACCAGGGTGTGGAGCAAGGCCCCAGGGAGAGCTACCCACTCTCAGCACGTCATCCCAGAAGCAGGAAGTCTGTACCAAGCAGGGATTTCTATCTGCAGGGTGTGGGCACCCATCTTGCCAGGTGCCAAGACCTCACTCACCTAGGTAAAAAAGCACATTCTCAAGCTGGCCAGGGGCCTCTTCAGGTCTACCCACCAGAACAGTACAGTCTCTGTGTTGCTGCCCTGGACCCGTGTGTCCTGGCTGTGTACACTTTCAGATCAGCAAGCCACCTGCTTCTCCAGCCTGCTCCTTGCAGAAGAGGCTGATGTCCCCCCCACTCCACCCCTTCCTACCCCAGGGTGATCATGAAGGAGATGAGGGAGTGCAGGAGTGGGCAGAGGGTCGGGGAGGGGGGGTGCTGATTGGCTCTGGGCAGCTGTTAAGCTGAAACTGGACTTCTGTGGAGAAATCACACGAGGCAGAAAGGACAGGGAAGCTCAGTAGCTAGTACTTCTCAGCTGCAAGTCTGTGAGAATCCATGTAGTCCTTCCTGGCCGTCTGCTCTGAAAGGGCTCATGGGGTCACTGTGCCTTCTTTGGCCGGCTCATCTAGGGATAGTCCGGCAGATACCTGCCGTTGCTCTCTGACCATAAAGTGATCCTCAGGCTGTGCTATTAGATTTTTAAAATACTAAATCCAATTAAAATTCACTCACACATTTGAGCAAAGTGGGTCCACCAATAGTAATGTCACATTAAATAAGAGCAAACTACACTCCTGACACCCCAAGTAGCTGAAAAGTCTGTCATGTTTCTAGCACCCCGTTATAACATCTCATTTAAAAACGGAGCTTATGTATAAATTTCCTGAAGGGTCCCTGCTCTGTGTAAGCAAGGGAAGTCCCCACTAGTCCCGGGTATAGACCGAGGTGTTTGTCTCCTTTGCCACTGCGCAGCCTGCGGGAATTTGCTGGAGTCAGCACGGCTTGGCTCCCTCAGCACGGGGACTTAAGCTGACATCGGGATAGAACACGGCAGACTGCCGCTTTATCCTGGCCCTCCACGGGGAAACCAGCCATGGATGCTGGAAGGTGAGGCCCGCTGCCTTCTGGGCCAGGGTTTGTACCGTGCCTTGCCACACCTGACATCTGCACGGCCGAGATGGGCTATGGGTGCCGTCTGCCGCGGCTTCTGTTACTGATGGAGCCTTGGGCATCGCGATTTTAATGGATTAGTTAAAGTGATGTGAAAAACGGACCTCTGATTTACGACCTGCAGTTTTTTTGCTGACTGCGGCATGTTTTTTTCCAAGGCCTAGTTTTAAAATTGCGGGTACATAAGGCGAGGTTGTTCCTCTGGCTGCCCTCGGGGCTCATCCGTGGCCCCTTTGCCCAGGGCCCCTCCAGACCTTTAAACAGGAAGTTTAATTTTATAGAATTAAAAAAGAGAAAACGGTACTTAATTATCGGACTGTGAAACAGCGTTGCCCTTTCTTAATTTTAGTAGCTAATAAAATGTCGAGCCTGGAGTTAACTACTTCTGGTCCAAACGCCTTACAGTTTGGGCTATTTGAATAGAATATTTTATGAACTGTTAGATATTGCACTATGGTTTTTAAACTCTGCTATGACATATTTCTCTCAAGATTTATTAGGATTTTTTATTTAAAACAATATATTAAACAGGGGAGAAAAAGTAATCCTAGGTAAAATCAAAATATTAGCAAAACATAGCATGGATCTAAAACCTCACTCATTTGAAGTTCTCCCTTCTCCACCCTCACCCCTCCCCACCCACCTTCACCATAAAAAAACAAGGCCCAGGGAGCAACGGCACACAACTGCATCATTAATTCAACATGTCTTCCAACCTGACTCCAATCAGGGACCAATCTCAAGGCCAGTTGCCGCTTAAGTGACTTTATGGAAACAGAACAGCGAGCCCTGATGCATGGAGAGCCCTGGTCCTCTTACCACTTTTCGGCAGGCTCTGAGGACGGCCACCTAGGTCAGGGACCTCAGTTCCACCCGTGCCCCGTTTCACCATGGCATGCTACCCAGTTCCTCTGCTCCTCACGATGGTCCCTGGCTGCAGAGGCCCTACTGTGTGCCAACACATGGCATTCTAGCTTGGTGGCATCCACCCTTAGATGAAGCAGAGGGAGGGTGTGGTACTCAGAATCTCCCTCCTGGGGGGTAGGAAGGAGGATGGAGGAGGGGCCAAGGCTGCTGCTCATGGGACAGTACTCACATGACGCATACTCAAAGACAGAATGTTGAAGGCTCACAGGAGGCACAGTTGTTCATGGTGAATTCCATGCTGCGTGAGGTTATGGCTCTGCACTGGTTCTGGTGCCCTGGGGAGGATGCAGAGGGAGGCTTGGGGCACAGCCTGGCTCTGGCTCATGGGGTAGGAGCCCTGTGAGAAGCACAGCTAGGGACCCCAGGGATCAGTGGGGAGCCCAAGGCCTTCTGCCTGTGCCTTTTGCTCATCCAGAAGGTTTCCCTTGGTGCCAGTCTTACTCAAGGCTTGAGATGACAGGAGGGGGCTGGTTAGGACCCCTCATAGCATGGGCGCCAGGCAGGGAAAGGGTTTATGATTAAGCATAGTGAAGTCAGAGGACTGAGGCGTCCTGGCCGTGTCTCCACCTACCATGGGGCATTCCTAGTGAGACCTTAAGGCTCAGCCCAGGCTGCCATGGTCTAGCCATGGGAGGCAAGCATGAAGCCTGGGAGGGACAGGAGCAGGGACAGGAGCAGTTGGGCAGGTGCCAGGTAAGAGGGTAACAGGGGTCAGAGGGGTGGTGTGCTGGGATCTTCGTGATCTTTGAGAGCTGTAGGAACAGTCATGTTCCAGGACCAAACAACTGCTCCTAAAGACGTGAATGCCTTCCTGCTCACCAGGCCCCTCGTGAGAAGGCCACTCCTATTTGTACCTTGGGCAGCATCTACTGCTCTCCATGGTCACTGGGTACTGAACAGCCCTGGGCCAGCTCAGCTCCTCAACCCTGGGCAAGAGAAGAGGAAGTCATCCTTGTCAATTACGGCGATCGCCGCTCCGCAGAAGCCTCCTCACCAGCTGTGTGCATACCTGTTAGCCGTGTGCATTAGCTAATTCGTGGGCATTTGAGGTTTTGAGCAAACATTAGTAATGGAAGCCTAGCACGAGGCCCCTAGCATCCATGTCCAGGTTTTATTGTCTCCCAACCCCCCACACAAGGATCAGCCTGTGATGTTCCCATACTGCAGGCTTGATACACACCAACAAGGCCATCTTTGTACAGGCCAGAAGGGAATGGTGGCTCTGAACTGGCATTGTGCTGTCTCTCGTCTGGAAGGTGTCCATGGCTACACAGAGGGCCACGGCTGTGCAAGGCCCATTCCAGAAGCTTTGCAGACATGAGGGCTGCTGGAGCTCACAAGGCTACTCTGCTCGGGTGTCCACACGCTGGGAGCCGAAAAGAAAGAGGTTGTTCTGTTTCCCCTCCCTTCGGACCTCTTCTCTTCCCTCTCCTCTTCTTTCTCTCCCTCCCTCTCTCCCTTTTTCCCTGTTTCTTTTTTAAGCTGTCTCTATTCATTATCCTCCTGCCTCAGCTCCCCAAGGGATAGGGTTACAGCTGAATACTGTCACCATGTGTCTCTGCCCTCAGATCTATTCTTTTTGGAACCAATCTTTATGCAATCACATTGGGAATATCCTCTCCCAGGGAATTAGAGGCCAGGGCACCAGTTTGGCAATGTTCCCGCATGCAGGCGGGGGTTGGGCTGAATGGAGGGTCAGATCAAGGCTCCTCCAGCGGGCTGACTAGCGTCTCCCTGTTTCCCAATATGCGTGTACACTCAGATCTCAGGAAGGGGACTTATGCAGAAATAGATTCTTTCAGGGGGTAATTAAGATGAGGCCATACTGGATTGGGGTAGAACCTAATCCTAAGAACGAACATCCCATAAATGAGGAGGCCTGGGGACACAGTCAGAGAAGGAGCTTGGTAGCAGTGGAAGCAGGGGGAGCAGCCATAAGCCAAGTGCTATTGGCAGCTGGGAGAAGCTGGAGGAGGCAGGAACGATCTTGTATGGCATCTCGGAAGCACCCCATCCCTCAGTCAGTGTCTGTACGGAAAGGGTGGCACAGAGGACAGAGGCTTCATATGCCTTCGTGACTTTTGAGATCTGCATGGTCACGTAGCTATGTGATATTGCAGAAAAATGGGTGGACTGTCTCCCAGAACCCCCCACATGCCATCTCTCTCCAGTTGTCCTGGGTGGCAGGATATAGCATTGATATACAGATATAGCTGCCAGCTCAGCCCAGCCTGATCCAACTCTGCTTGAGTGGAGGCAAAAACCCTACCTGCTGTTTGCCATGTAACCGCTTTCTATGGGGTTCAGGTCACACGGCCAGGAAGATAGTAGTGGAACCCGATGCCCCACATAGGCCCAGGCCATTAGTGAGGGAGCAAGCAAAACCAAGCTTTTGGTGCCAAGGCAGATGAATCGCTATGCCCAGCATTGCCTATTCACTTGAGACTGCAGGCAAGGGTGGGGCAGAGAAACACAACTGTAGGCAAAGGCCAGAAGTGTCCCATGAGCTGCATGAAGCTGTCCCGGTGCCAGGCAATGCCAGAGGCACAGGGTTCCAGGGATAAGAGTGCTACCAGGCCTTGAGTTGCTAGGAAGAGGATGAGAACTTGCCTCGAGGAAAGAACAGAAAGCACAGAAGGCAGGGACAAGCCAGAGTGCTCCAGGGAGAGAGAGCCCCAGCAGCGAGTGTAAAGCAGCCCCCACACACCCAGCCGTCTGCAAGGGCTCCCCTTACCTTCTAAAGTGCCCAGCGTGCCCAGGGGATTCCCCCAAATCTCATAAATGCCCTGCTTTGTTTGGGGGCAATGCCTGGGTTGGTTTTGATTTCCTTCGGGCCAGTTCTCCCATCCTCACTTGGAAGTAAATGGAACTGTCTAGGGTCTATTTTGAGTAACCTCTGAGCTCAAAAAATACTTCTAGGATGATAAAAGCCTCTTGGAGAGGCATTTAATGCTGTCTTCAAAGGAGGACTTGGGATGGAAATAGGACCCGCCACCTTGCAGGAGAGAGAAGAGCAGGCCTTGGAGTCGTCTCGGGCCCTTAGTGAGAAGTGAGGAAGATGGAGTGGAACAACTGTGGACTTGGAATTCCAGCTTGGGCCCGAAGCGTCATCTGGGATTAGAAATTTTGCAGAGGAAGAGTGGCAGCCGTGGCAAAAGTGCACTTGGCTGGTCCTAACTCACTCTGCCAGGCTGCTCACTGCCATTTCTTCCACGATCAGTTCTGTCGGGATGGAGGGCCATGGACTGAGCAGGAGCTGGGCTTTTGCCAGTGGGAGGTGGGGTAGGCGGAGCAAGGGTCTGAGTGGGGGCTATTTATAGCAGCACAGAGCTGCAGAGAAGACCCCACCGCAGCTCTCTCTCCAGCCCCTTCCCACCCCATGCCACGCCCTCCAAGCATCCGGAATGTGCTCTGTGGTCAAACATGTCAGAAGAGTCTGAGAACTGGGGGCCGGTGCAGCAGAGATGGCAGCCCTGTCAGATCCATATGGAGGTCATTACTGGCCCTGGGAGGCAGGCGTGGGCCTCCAATGTCCAAGGTGACAGCCTGCACCACTGAGGGGGTGGGGGAGGGCTGAGCAGGAAATGGCTAGGCCCATCAGAAATCCCTGAGAATGAAGCTTGGCCAACGCTGGCAGAACTCCATCCTAGGTGCCCGGCCAGTGAAGTTGGGTGTCCCCAGTAGCGAGGACAGGAAAACACGGAGGCCTGAATATGGGGGAGCCAGCCCTGTGCAAGTACCTGGAGTGTGTGCAGGTTTTCAACCTCTGCCCCCTGCTCCCTGGCTCTTTCTCACTTTCTCCCTGCTTACTCCCCTGAACCACAGCCTCCTTTTGGCATGTTGCTTCTGTGTACCTGACATGTCCCTCCCTCCCTCTTTCCCCAGTGTGTCTGACTCCTCCCCTCCCTCTCTCACAGCTGTGACACTCAGAGACTTGGCTTGGAGGAATCTATCGGTGCCTGAGAACCTGGCTGCATCAGGCCAGAGTATGAACTGCCCCTAAGACAGGACATTCCTCCCCCGCTTGTCATTTTTTACCACAGGAGTTCTGGGAAGACCAAGCACACACTGGGGTCCACCGTCGCTCCATCCCTGGCTGCAGTTCCCCCCTCAGCAAGGCTAACACTTTCCGAACCTAGCAGGGTCACCTTCCTTTACTATCGAGTCTCCCCTTTGCAGGTAAAGGCCCTGGAGCATATCACCTTTGTATCTGCCTTGGTGAACTGTAGATGAGAAGGTTAAGGTCAGACAGTACAGATCAACACTTCTACTGAGGACAACTGGGAAAGCAATTTGGGTAGAAATCAGCAAGAAGAGAAGGTTTAGAGCAGCAAGTCTCAAGGAAATGCTGCCCCGGAGACGGCACCTCGGTATTAGCTAACACTCATTTATGCCAACTCATTAACTCCGTCTTTGGTCATACATGGTTGGTCCTGGTATCCCCAGGTCCTTAGTGTTCCCATCTGAATATGAGAAATAAACATAAGTCCTCTCTGGAGGGGGCTAGCACAATTCTTAGTTTTGGTTATTTAAGTGAAGTATGTAAGGTCTGGTCTTCAACAAAAAATAACTAGACACACAGAGATAATATCAGTAAAATCAATTAATTAATAATTAAAATTAAGACCTTAGGAGCTGTCTTAAACAACAGATTAGACATAGACAGAGAGAGTTTAATGAGCAGGGAGGTGTATGAGACAAAGAATCCAGACTGAGGCTTGTGGGATTACCACCATGAAGAATACAGAAGAGGACTTAGGATGCACAAAGGATAAAGTAAATTCTTCTCATCAGATGCCACCGAAGGGGCAGAAGAGATCAGAAAAGCAGCATCCACATTGGTAATCGCTGAAATTATTCTAAAGTTGTTAAATCATTAATATTCTAATCTCATTCAAGAAGCCCTCCAGCCCCCTAACAGGTCTTTGAGAGTTGAACTTTCGAATGTGTGTGTGTGTGTGTGGGGGGGGGGGATAGAGAAAGACGAAGAGAGAGATGCCCTTCCCAGTGACCCTTTCCTATCTGATCCACTGGACAAATGTGTCCTTTCTCTCCCCTACACCTGTACCTCCTGCATCACTGTAGCAATTGCTGAGAACCAAAGAACAGGAGAACTATCTAAACAACTGGCAAACAAGACCTTTTACTCTCAGAGTCACAGCTAGACCTGACATCAACAGACAGACAGAAGGCAGAAGACAATGATGCAATTTCCTAACAGCTGAAAGCAAAAGACGGGATCATATACTGGGGTTCTCAGGCAGGAGAGTCATGAGTTCAAGACCAGCCTGGACTACATAGCAAGAACCTGTCTCAAGAATTCATCCTAGATTTCTTACTTCTTGCAGTTTGGGCTGTGAGCCTTAGCCTTTAATAACTGAGCTGTCTCTCTAGCCTCAGCGTAGACTTCTAAAGACCACAAACGTATACTTCACAAAGAGGTGAAACAAAGGTATTTCGAGGCAACAAAATCTGAGAAGCCACTGCGAATATAAAGACTCAAAAGTTTCACTAGAAAGGAAGAGACTCCCAAGGGTCAAGCATACAAGCAGGGATGGATGACATTCCTTCATTCCAGATGGCGACATGCTGCCTAGTTTATGTAAATACTGATTATCTAAATAAATTCTCCTACTGGATTTAAAAAATACACTATTGGGATCTATAATACATGAAAACATGTAATACCTAACGTAAGTTAAAGTGGTAAGGGGGAAGTTATTCCTAAACATTTTCAAAGCTTCATAAGAGACATTGCATTTGGTCCTGGCAAGGCTGGTTGATATAATCTCTATGGTAATGTCTAAGTGAACAGAAATCTACGTGTAACTGATATCTATGCAGATAACAGAAGCAGAATAATAAAAAATGGAATCAACCCAAAAAAAGCAAGAAAAGAGAGTACATACTCTTCAGGGTGAATAGAAAAAGACCAAATATACCAGTAATTACACTAAATGTAAATGCATTAAATGATTTAATTAAAAACGGAATTACCACATCCAATAAAAATAAAACCCCAATACTTTTTGTTTATGAAGGGCACAAACCAGAATCTAAGTATACGCCATTTATAAAACCTACAGAGGTTCAGTCTAATTAGAAGTACATAGAGGGGTTGAAATAAAGGCCAGGAAGCTGTGCTGTGGTGGCCACATAGAGACTGGATAAAGTCAAACTCAAACTAAAAGGTATGATGAGAGATGGAGAGGGGAATGGAGGGAGAGAAAGACCAACTGACAAGAGTTTCCCTTGAAGATCTCCCATGCTCATGGATATGCAGGGTTAACATAGTAAAAATGGCCACCCTACAGAAAGGTTCAGTGCAATGCCAATCAAAATTCCAACATAATTCCTTACAGATTTTGAAAAGACAATTCTCAACTCTATATGGAAGAAATCAGAATAGCTCGAAACAATCCTGAGCAATAAAAAAACTGGAGGTGTCACCACCCCTGATTTCAAGTTGTACTACACCACATTTTATTGGCATAAAAACAGACATGTTCATCGGTGGAATCAAACTGAAGGCCCAGACATAAATCAATACACCCTTGGACACATGATTTTGGATAAAGAAACAGAAATATACATTGGAAAGAAGACAGCAACTTCAACAAATTTGACCAGTGATGGTCAAACTGGATGTCGGCATGTAGAAGAACAGGAATAGATTCATACTTACCACCCTGCACAGCACTCAAGTCCAAGTGGGTCAAAGATCTTAACATAAAACCAGATATACTAAACCTGAAATAAGAGAAAGTGGGGACTAGCCTTAATGCATTCATACAGGAGACAACTTTCTGAAGCGATCACTGATAGCACAGGCACTAAGATCAACAATTAATAAATGGGACTTCATGAAACTGAAGATCTTTTGTAAGGCAAAGGACACTATCAATCAGATAAAGCAGCAGCCTACAGAATGGGAAAAGATTTCTTCTATCAACTCCACATCTGATAGAGGACCAATATCCAAAATATTTAAAGAACTAAAGAAACTAGATATAAAAATTCAATTAAAATAGGGTATAGATCTAAACAGAGAATTCTCAATAAGACAATCTCAAATGGTTGAGAAACATTTAAGACAAACGTTCCACATTCTTAGCTATCAGGAAAATGCAAATCAAAATTACTTTGAGAGTTCATCTTCTGCCTGCCAGACTGGCTAGGATCAATAACACAAGTGTCAGCTCACGATGCCAAGGATGGAGCAAGGCGAACATGTCTCCATGCTGGTGGCAGTGCAAACTGTGCAGCTACTATGGAAATCAATGTGGCAGTTCCTCAGGAAACTGGGAAATGATCTATCTCAAGACCCAGCTATGCCACTCTTGGGCATACACTCAAAGGACGCTTCATCCTACCACAGGGACACTTGCTCAGCTATATTTATTGTGGCTTTATTCATAATAGCCAGAAACCGAAAACAACCTAGATGTCCCTTAACCAAAAAAATAGATAAAGAAAATGTGATACATTTACACAATGGAGTATGACTCAGCTGTAAAAAAAAAAATGACATCATGAAATTTGCAAGCAACTGGATGGAACTAGAAAAGAAAATCTTGAGGGAAGTAAACCAGATAGAGAAAGACAAATATGATGTGTGTTCACTAAACGGATATTAGCTGCTAGGTAAATGATGACACGCTGTGATTGGTGGACCTGGAGATGCTAGCTAAAGAGGAGAGCTCTGGGGGTACACACGGGTCTCTGGGGAGAGTGGGTTGGGTGGTGTGAACAGGAGCAGGAGTGGGAAGGGATGCGGGATGGGATGGAGGGAGAGAGTGAGGGGGAGGTGGCTAGAATTAGGGGGCAACTGTGGGGTGGCATGGAAACCTAGTGCAGCAGAAACTTCCTGGCATCTATGAGGGTGATCCTGGTGAGAACTCCTAGTAATGGGGGATGCTCAATCTGAACTGGCCATCTTTTGTACTCAGGCAAGTCTTCTAATGGTGGGACTGAGATGCATTTGGTTCAATTGTTGACCGAGGGGATCCCATGGAGACGCCCAAACAGCCCAGGCTGATGCTAGGACAGAAGGTTGCTCTCTGAAGACTGCCAGTAGGGCCCCATTGCTGAGGACAACATCCACACCGCTCATTGAACATGGAGAGGTTGAGCTGGTGCCAGCATGGAGCCTTCATCCCTACCTTCTAGTCTCCTTGGTGCAGGAAGGTGAGAAACCTAGACACCAAGCCATCCACAAAACCCTCGACCTACCATCTGTCCTGCCTGCAAGATGTGCTGGGACAGTGGTGGCACAGAACGTGTGGGAGTGGCCAACCAATGTCTGACTTAATTTGAGGCCCCATGCCACAAGATGGAGTCCATTCTTGACACTGCTTGAATGACCAAGAACCAAAGATTGGATAGCCCAGAGACCTAGGGTAGAACCAACATGACTTAAAGGAGGAGAAAGAAGAGGAGGAGGATGTGGGGGGCGGGAAGGAGAAGGTAGAGGAGGAGGAGGAGGTGGTGGTGGAGGAGGAGCAGGAGGAGGAGGAGGAGAAGAAGAGGAAGAGGAAGAAGAGGAAGAAGAGGGGGAAGAGGAGGGAGGAGGAGGAAGAAGAAGAGGAAGAGGAAGAAGAGGAGGAGGAAGAGGAGAAAGAGGAGGAGGAAGAGAAAGAGGAGGAGGAAGAGAAAGAGGAGGAGGAGGAGGAGGAGGAGGAGGAGGAGGAGGAGGAGGAGGAGTTTCCTAATGATATTCTGCTGTACTCATAGATTGGTGCCTTGTCCAGTCATCATCAGAGAGGCTTCCTCCAAGAGTAAGTGGGAGCAGATGAAGAGACCCACAGTCAGACCTTATGTGGAGAGAGAGTCTAAACTGGAGTTTTCTATCTGGTCCTTTTCCTTCGAGTTTGGGAAACCCTGCGAAAGAGGGGGAGGAATGATTGTAGGAGTCAGAGGAGACAGGGGACACCAGGAGAGCATGGCCCACGGAATTAACTAAGCAGGGCTCACAGGCTCACAGGGACTGAAGCGGCAAGCACAGGGCCTGCAGGAGTCTGCACCAGGTCCCCTGCGTATTTGCTGTAACTGTTAGCTTGGTGTTTCTGTGGGACTCCTAACAGTGGAAGCAGGTGTGTCTCTGACTCATTTGCCTGCTCTTGAGATGCTTTCCTCCTGTTGAGTTATCCAGTCTTGGTGTGAGGGCCTTTGCCTTGTCTTTTGCTTTTTCTGTTTGGTTGTTGTCTCATGGAAGCCTGCTCTTTTCTGAAGGGGGATGGAGAGGGAGTGTATCATGGGGAGGGGGGAGGGGCTGGGAGGAGTGGAGGAAGGGGTAACTGTGGTTGGAGTGTATTCATAGAGAAGAAAAAAGAGATTTCTGTGAAATGTATGGATTTTAGGTACATATACATACAACAACAGTTTTGGAAATCAGAAAACAAAAGATAACAGAATTAAAAAGGAAGAAACTGATGGGTGAATAGGAAAAATGGAAGATTTTTTTAACACAAATTTCTTTGCAAGTAATAGAATGAATAGATAAACGCTAAGAACTAGAAGATTGATTTAAATAATACAGTCAGAAACTTGAACTAATGGACACAAATGCACCTTAAAATGGGAAAACATCGGGGCTGACGGAGATGGCTCAGTGGTTAAGGCCAGGTTTGCATACGTCGACCACAAGTGTGCATTCTTTCAAGTCACTCTTGGCCAAGAAGCGGGAAATCCTACGTAGGGCGACAGCCTGCATGTAGGGCTGTGATGTATCTGTCACACAGCTGCTGGATCCCAGCCGTGCCCTGGATCTCACTAGACTTGGGTTAGACACTTGTCCTCTCTCTACTGGGCCATAGGTGGCCATAGATCCCTGGAGACCTGCCTGGTCTATAGCTCCATTAACAATTATAGGTCAAGTGACTGAGATTTCCAATCTTCACTTCAGGGTCAGGCAAATCTGTATAGTGGGCTAAACGATACTCCTCTCCCGCCTGCTGATGTCCTGAGCCCCTAAGACTATAGACTGTGGCTGTGCATGGAGGTGGGTCCTTACAGGACTACTTACGTTAAAACAGGCATGAAGTGGACCTGAGTCTAGTCAGATTTATGACAAAATAAAAAGAAATAATGACAGCATTTAAGGTCCGTGGGAAAAGACAGAATCTACCAACCAAAGAGAGAGATCTCAGGAGACAGCCCCACCACGCCTTCTTTGCCAATGGACTCTCAGCCTCCGGGGTCATGAATGTTTCCTGTGTGCAGGCAGATGCTCCGCTCTGCAGGGCTTTATTATGGTCAGCCTGAGCTGACCAGTGCCCTTCCTAGAGGACCAAACAGAAAAGTCCCTGAAGCCAGACATCCCTGCTCCGTCCTCAGCACAGCTGCTGAGGGGTGATGGTGACAGGGTGGAGAGGAGGGCGCTGGTAATAATGTTGTGTAAACAGGATCCAGACACGGGGTGTCACTCGCTGGTCAAGCAAATATTTGCACAGAGCTCTCTAAAGGTGAGCAACACACACAGCGCCCATCCTCGCGGAGCAGACGGGCTATTAGTGGAATTAACAGTCACTTAGAGAAGCTAATGAGAACATATGTGATCATTTGCACCGTTGCTCAGCAGGTACTCATTGTGTCCCATGCCTGTAGGGTGGGGCAGCTTCCCTGCTGTGTGCTTAGGCTTGGTCCCTGTGACTTCTCTGGCCAAGGGGGACGCTGGTGACACAATGTGACCAGAGGTGTCCCACCTACTGAGAAAACGCCCCCGTTCTGCAGCTAGGCCTTAGGAAGCCCACCTAGGGCCTTCACCGGAGTTACCCTGCTGGTCTAGCTGGGGCAGGCAATTTCTCCAGCCTTCTTGAGTATGAAGACCAAAGTTGCATGGGGCACCTAACTCTGGGAGGGGGGGGTCTTTGCTTACAAGGATTATTTTTTTACCTCGTCTGGGACATTTGGAGGATATAGGAAAGACCATGTCAGCATTAGGTCCTGAAAGTCCCCTCCAACACAGCCATCATGTCCTAGAGTGTCAGGGAAGAAGACTGCCCTATCAAGATGGGGTTAGAAAGTTATATCTTATAGACCCAAGCTAGCCCACGGCTGTTCTAAACAGCCATGAGCCAAGAGTGGCTTCTGCAGTTTTAAATCTATGAAAAATGAAAACCAAAGAAAAATTTCATCCCATGCAACATTCATGTGAAATTCAGACTTTAGTGTTTACTGGCAACTGTTGTATTAGAGAGTGGCCATGCCCACTCGGCCACTTTTGCGTGTAACAGTGGAGATGAGGGTTCTTCATTTACTTTCTAGCAGAAGTGTACCCACTACCTATCCATCCACTCATCTATTCTCTTATCCACACATCCACCCACCATGAAGAGGAAGTCTGATTCAAAGCATGGTATTCCTACATCTGGTTACAACTTGTTCCCACAGCAGGTTCTGAGGCTGGGCAGAGCCTTAAGTGGTTGTCTTTCCAGCAAAAGGAAGCAAAACCATTTCTCTGTGAACATCTGGGTTAAGGACCTTTTCTGTATCCTAGTCTTTCCCTGTGCCTGTTTTCCTCCCTCCTGCCTGCGTGCACTTTCCATGTGCAGTGTACATGCTAAGCATGAAGGTGAAGCAATAAGACAATTTCCACCTACCCCTTCAGACACCCATCCTCATCCTCAGGCCTCTGCCCCCACACGCATGTGCGTTTTCACACATACATGCACACAAAACACACATATACACATGCAAAAAAACCTCTTAGCAAATTAAGAAAAAAAATGGAGGTGTCCTGGCGGTTGTTGTGGAAGGAGGTATTCCTAAGAGGGACACATGGAGAAGGCAGAGCTGAGAGGCAATGTGCTGAGTGCTGACAGGAGCCCCAGAAGCTGGACAGGTAAGGTAGAGGAAGACCCCCGATACCTTCCTGTCTCCAGACTGGAGAACGAGGTTCTGTTGTTCTAAGGGACCCACTTTTCAGTAACTTGTGTTATGAACCCTGGGAAACAACCCCCCAACTCAGGTCAACCTCCCCTTTCCTAGGTGTAGTCACCCTGCATGCAATTGTTGTTGGCCCAGGATACCATTACCGAGACTGAGCTTCACACTGGGAGACAGGGGGCAGAACTGGCTTAGCAGATGCTTTACAACTAATCATTCCATTTACTACAAACTAGCTATACTCAAGTCCTTATTGTCTTAACTTTTTTATATGCGGTGTACATGTGCGTATGTGTGTGTGCATGCACGTGTGTGTGGAGGCCCAGCCTTGATGTCTGTATCATCTTTGATTGCCTTAAATATCTATTGAGGCAGACTCTCTCAATCAAACCCAGAGCTCATTACATGGCTAGTCTTGCTAGCCAGCTTGCACCTGAAGATTCATAGGCCCAGTTGGCCCGTACATGGGTTTCTTGGGCTCCAAACTTGGGTCCCCATGCTGACACAGTAAGGATTTTAACCACTCAGCCTTCTCCCCAGTTCAAGTCTTCATCTTTTAAGACATCTGCCTTCTAGGAGCCTGGACCTGGCCACCTCAACTCATGCCCTGTCCTGAACCCCAAAGTGTCTACCTGCAAACCCTGGCAGCTTACCCTTGAAAAGCTGATGAGGGTCTTCCACTGCTGGCTATGAGAATGAGCTGTCCCTCATGAGGTCCCTGATGGCCTCAGCACTGGGACTTAGCGGGGATTCGGTTTCCCACTCTTGCAGATGGTTTATAAGAGATTTGGAGGCCAAGGGGGTCGGCCTGGAATGCCGGCTAGACAAAATAATGTATCACAAAATTCCAAGCGGCTGTCGGTCACAGCTAGAATGTGGCTGGTGCAGTCTTTCCCAGCCAGGGATGGGGTCTCTGGGGCGGGGAGGGGGGAAAGTGCCTTCCAGCTGGGTCTGCCTGACTGGATTCCCACCTCTGCTGATGACACTTTGTCCTTGCTTGCTTAAGAGCCCAGTGCATAATCAGACAATAGTCTGCTGTGCCCAGAGCAGTCACTGCCCACATGTTTCGGAAACATTCTCTACGTGAGGACCCATCTGGTCTTGAACACATACCTGATGGGCCAGGTGGATTTGGAGCTCTGAGGCTTCACCTCTCGGGGCCAGATTACTGTGGACCCTGGCAGTGAGGGGTTAACCGACTGAGTAACCATTTCTCCTAATAGAAAACTTTCAGCCGGAAGTTAGGAACAAGTGAAATAAGTGATGGCCATATTCCCCTGCCAGCAGCATGACCCATGGGCTGTCCCCAACCAGAACTCCGGATGATGGCTGTCCAGTAGGAGCCCACCTTCTCCCTCTCTGGCTATCACACTTGCCCAGCTATCTCCCAGTGACCAGCCCTCTTGTCCAGCGAGCAGCTACAGGTAGTGACCATCTGTGGGGAACCCTCATCTTGCTGGGGGAAGGGGGTGCTATGTAATGGTTTGGAACAGATCAATAGCTTTGGCTTCCACCCTTCTGAACTTGTCTGGCTCATGTGTCTCTCAGTGGAAAACCTAGCTCCACATTCTCCACCTTCTGAGGACCCATGTCACTTTTAAATTTAGAATGAAAGTTCAGGTAAGCTGGGCTGTGGTGGCGCACGCCTTTAATCACAGCACGAGGAGAGCAGAGGCAGGCGGATCTCTGTGAGTTCGAGACCAGCCTGGTCTACAGAGTGAGTTCTAGGACAGGCTCCAAAGCTGCACAGAGAAACCTTGTCTTGAAAAACAAAACAATAAAAAATGGAGAACGGATGAGCATGGGTATGTCCCAAAAAGTGGCCTGGAACCTGGGGGCATCTGGACAATCCTCTGACAAAATGAGATGACATGGATGGGTCATCTTTGGTATCAGGCATGCCCATATCACCCTATGGTGAGTGGACACAGTGCACTCCGTGGCCTGCAGGGGCCTGGGCAAAGCCAGCGACATCGAGGTGAGATGGGCTTCAGGGTCATGTGGGATGCTGCGGGCTTGCGTGTCTTCCACTCTGAGGGTAGCATGCTGTCCTCACAGTATAGGTAAATGTATATGTCTGTGCTGCACGGACACTCAGGTGGACGCTGGCTTGGAAACCATCCTGATAGGACGGGAGGGAGTTTTAACTTGGCAAAGGGGCCGTTTTCTTCTTTGCATCAGTCACTTTCCTGGAGCGTGGAGAGATGGGCAGGCGGTTCTTATCTTTAAACCCCATGTACTTAACGCTTATTAAAATCAATACCATCCATTAGCCGGCTCCGTTTCCATTTTTAATCATTTATTGATATACGGCCTGTGCTTTTATAGGACTAAGCAAATTTCCGCTCTCCGTGTTCCTCTGCAGCCCGGGGGCAGGCAGTGCGCGGCCGCGGGACGTAAATGTTTATTTACTGCCTGCTTCCTGATTGAGAACATACCTGGTCGGGGCTTCAGATGGCTTTTACACGGGGGACTTGGGCCACTTCCTGTTCTCCAGACACACAAGCCGTTTTAAGGAGCATAATGAAAGCAAGGCATTGTGGCCACAGTCACAGGCCGGGCGGCCCAGTGGGCGGCAGAGCAGGATCCACGAGGTTTGCCATTTACTAGCTCACTGGCTGCTTGCTGGGGGCAGTGGGAGTCCATCTCAGCTGGGATCGGGACATCTCCCTGCACCTCTATTGCTCTCTGCTGGGCTTCTCTAGGCTCCAGCCTGTGGCTTTTTGTCTGGGAGGGACCAGGTGACCCCTGACAGGACCGTGTTTCTGCATACCTATTTCCCCAGGAAGTCTGTTGGCCCTAAGGACTGTGATTTCTGTCCCCTCTCACTCAGCTTCCTCATGAAGCACATCCCAGGCCCGTGTCTGGTCTTCCTTACTGATTCCTTTGAGCTTCTCTGAGCTGACCAAGAAGCCAAGCCAAAACTATGCCCAATCACATCTTCAGACCAGCTATGGCTCTTGATCTAGGGGAGAAATCCAGAAGATTCTGCAGAATCGGAAGTCCTCCATCGTAGCACCTTGTGAGACTATATATATGATTGAGCATCAATTGTCAGTGTGGAGAGACAGAGGGATGGGCTGTCTGGCTGCAGATGCAGGGCTCCAGGACCTGGGGTGGATACTCCTTCATCTCTCTTCATCGACCCTGCTGTCCCTCTGCCCACGGTGTGCTGGCCTCTAGCTGCCCCAGGAGGCCAACTCTTACCATTTGCAAAAACTCAGATTCACCGGGCTGTAAAACCAAGGGCGTACCAGATACCGAGTGGGCGTCTCAGGGGGTATGAGACAGCACATGTCTTCTTCCTGCTGGGAAGCCTGGAGCCCAAGGCTGCCTGGGGCTGTCACATCCTCTGTGCCAGTGGGGGTTCCAGCCATAGAGCCAGAGGAGGGACACCCAGAAGTGATTGCAGACTCGCAGGAATTCTGGGTGCTCTCGGAGCCTCCTGTAGACGAATGGATGTATAGAATCTGCTCTATTTCTGCCTTTCGGTTTTGTTTTTACACCACTTAGTGGTTTGTGGGAAAATAAAGTTGTTGCTAAAATAAGCTGAACTCTGCTTGTCAGCCATGACACCTTCTTGGCCTCACAGGCAGGAGACCAAGTTCTAGAGAGGAGCTAGAAGCAGCCCAGGTCTCACGGAGTCATGACCTAGACCTACCCCGGCTTTCTTCAAGGATATGCCCCTGATTCCCAGCCTCCCCTTCATTACGTGGTTTGGTTCGGGACAAGTATGAAAAGAGAGGGGCCCTCTCCCCGCCCGGGGATGCAGACATCACCACAGGCATGCCGAAGGCACACGGCTGGCCGGCCACCCAACTCAGGACACCAGGCCAGCAGTTGTGGTTTGTCTGTGCATCTGTGATCGGTGGCTTCATAAAACGCCTTCTAATGAAAGTAACACACACAGAGGGGCAGGCAGCCCAGGATGCGGGGCTGCGTGGTGAAGAAACGCGCTTGTTAAAACATGTAATGAGAGACAGAACAAATCCCCAATATCGGCCAACGCTGTCGTTAAATCCCTTAATGATAGGGGCATTTTCTCTGGTGTGCCGCACGGTTTGTTATAAACCTCTTTGGCCTGGCGGAATGGGGGGAGGATAAGAGGGCTGGGGGGGGCATGGAAAAGGTCTTTCCTGGAGGCTGAGGCCTGGAGCCAGCCTCACTGGGTCTTTCCTCAGTTTTGCCCTCCTGGGCTGGAGTCAGGCCCGAGCTGGGTTTGCTGAGCTTCACTCATCTCATGAGCGGCCTTTCGAGCTGGCCAGCAGGTCACCGCTGAGGCTCCCTGGGTGCCAGCAAGGTATTTGGACCTAGGCCCAGGACCATCCTTTACTTGTGCCTTACCAACCTTTTTAGAAAAGGCTTGCGGGTCAGTGTGGTGGGCTCAAGGGTGCAGCTCAGAACTCCCCACATGGAAAACTGGCTATGGAATGGGGGCAGGAAAGCATTTGAATGTTCAGACCCTGAGAGATGGGGGAGAGTCAGAGTCTGCAGCTCAGGGTAGCACTTGTCTCTGAAGACTGCGCTGTTCACCAGCAGGAGCTTTGGGTGTTGGAAAGATACACTGTTACCAGGCTCCTGACTTGGAGCGGGGTCTAGAAGGCTCAGGGACTTTGGAGGGATTGTCCTTGCCAAGTCCTGATCTCTATGGCTCTACCCTACCTCTGAGGGAGAGGCCATCCCTGGCCAGCCAAGCAGATCTGTCAGGGTGCTGATGGTTCCCTCAGAACATGAAGTCTGGGTGGGGTGGGTGCCAGGTCATGCCATCTTCATTGCCATGAGGTGGAAGCCATGCAAGTGTGTGTGTGTGTGTGTGTGTGTGTGTGTGTGAGTGTGCGTGAACACGGGGGTTGTGGGGAGGGCAGGGCTTTAAACCCCGGAGCGTCACCTCAGATCTGGTCTTAACTAGCCTGGTTCTTCTAAGGATAGGGTGCGATAAGGTCCAAGAACTTGACACCGAAGGGTCTCTGCCCCTGTTCCTGTCTCATGGATGGGAAACTGGCTTCATTGCAAAAGGCATTTCCAAGGGACAGGTCAACATTTTTATCTGAGTAGGGACACTGGTCTCCAAACAGGTTGGGGTAGACTCCCCAGAGGCCTGCACATCTCCTTGAAAGGAGCTGGATACACCTTTACACTGTAGGTGGCCTCAGGCCATGTTGGTTGTGAGTGCGGGGTGGCTCTGTTTGGAGGGTATAATGATGGAAGGGGATACTGGGGGTGACAAGGACCCTGCGGCGTCTGACCCTCACCCCAAGGCTGATAACTGAGCTTAGAAGATGTCGGCTGTCTGCCGTGAGCCTGAGAACAAGGCCAGGGAGAGTGGCCAGCAGAAGTCTCTGCTCTGCACACTTGTGAGGTCCAGTCTTCTGCACTGGGGGCTGTGCCCACTTTCTCCTGGGTGTAGTCTCAAGACCAAGGAGAATATGATACTCTAACTCTTAGGGATAGGGTACAAAGTTCACATGGGATGCCCAAGGGGCAAGACTACACTCGGGAACCTCCCCAATATTTCATGCCCTCCACCCCAGTCACCCCACCCATTCTGCTTCATGGCTCTGCTAGCATCTTCTCGTCCATCTATTCAGACCACACACGGGCTCAGCTGGGCGGGGTTTGCTCATCATCCTCACTCAGGACTGTTGCTGAGACAGGAGACAGGTGTGCTCAGAGGGGTGCCTCTCCTCTATGGCTCTTTCCCGGGGCCTGACTGGGGCTCTGGCTGGGTGGTTAGAACTGGGTTCCCATCCCCACACATCTGTCCTCAGAGCTTGAGTACCCATTGGAGCAGAGGCAAAGTCCTCCTCCCCAGAGGCTAATGAGGGACCCCCCCTCCATTCCCAAGAGCCACATTCTAGAACTTCTGGAAGATGGAGGCTAATGTTCTAGATTTGACCATGGTGGCCACGCCCTGCTCTCTGATGCGGTGTCTGGTGTCTTTCATGCCTCAGTTTCCTTGCTTGCTCTGTCTACCAGGCAGAGCAGCTGTTCTAAAGCTCTTCTGCTATGCAGAAGCTTCTGGGGAGGAAAGGGCTGGTGAGAACTGGCTGACAGGGGCCACTGTCCTTTCAGGGAGGTCAAACCCCACTCTAGAGTAGCAGAAGACACCTCAAAGGCCTCCCCAGATGGGCTGGGGACAGGAAGACGCCCCCAAGAAGATCTGAGTTTGTGGCAGTGATGGGTTAGGATATAGGGTCCTGGGGGACATTAGAGTGTCTCTGTTGAAGTTTCCTATCTATGGTGCAGTCACGGGTGGAACCTGGGCAAAGGCCCAGCCCTTCCAGAAACCACTCCAGACCAGAGACTCCTGCACTCCCCACTCCTCAGATAACCTCCTGGGCTCTGAGGTTAGGAATGCCCAAGTGTGACCCAGGCCCTTGGCAAATGACGGCCAGGCTCGGGCAGGTGTCCTCTTGCCCTCATGCAGCTTGCTTGGCAAGCACATGGGTCTCTTGGCCGGACTCTCCGCCCAGGGCAGTGGTTAAATGGGCTGCCTGAAGGCCCAGGTGGATATTTTTAATAGTCTGTGACCTGCCATCCACTCTTGGCTGGGTGTTAATGGCCAAATGTTTTGCAAGTAAATTACCAGAAAGAATTATTCCTGAGAGGCAGAGATTTGTGAAAAAGGTGTTAGAAAACGGATGGCCAGCAATGTTTGTCTCCAATCCTCCCTACAGGCATGGAGGCCAGCTGCCGTGGCCAGCTGGGCTATTCCTGAGGCCAGAGGAAAGTGCAGGTTGGGAGAAAGGGTGTTAATCTCCCCTTCAGAGGAGCTGCTTTCCTGGAGTCGGGCTTGTGGTGAGCTCTCCAAGACTCCTCCCTGGCAGGGTATAGACAGAAGGTTGTCCTAGGCCTCCTTCCCCAAGCCAGGGTTAGGTGGAGATCTGGACAGCCGTCTTGGCAGTAGCAGAAATTCCTCTCTGGATGTCTTGAGTGCATCTTAAGAGTCAGGGATGGAGATGAAGGAAACTGCAGATGGTACCCATGATTCTGGAGACAGGAACTGAGAGATGGAGGGATATGACCTGGGCATGTACCCCCTCCAAAGGGCAGGTGGGATTGACCTGTATTCCAGGAGCTCTGGGGGAGGGAGGGTACCAGGAAGTAGTGGGGGGCAGGCATTCTTCTTTTTGGGGACACCTGGAAGGCCCCGAGAAGAGAGGAGAGGTAGTCAGCACCTCCTGGCCAATCTCCCTGTGACTGGGAAAGCTGCAGGATGTACCTGGAAAGAGTGGGCTTTTCAAGGGCCTTTGGGGCCCTGTCTTTGGAGGTAGGCAATGAGGCCAGAGAGGAGGACGCTAGTTAATGGCAGTAAGACATATTACACTGCTCCAAGGGGACATACACATGGGGGTTCCTGTGGAGACAGTGCCTGGAGCCAGTTTGATGCCGTGAAAATGTCAAATACACTCCAGGGATGGTGACCCCAGAAATGGCTGGATAGGTGGGATGGAAACCATCAATAAAGTGATATCTACTTTCTGGTGCCATGTCAGGGAAGACCACGGGGGTACCCACTCCACCTGCCCTCCCCCTGGACTTCGAGCCCCAAGAGCCATGTGTCTAACTCCGGTATTGTCTGTTGTGGCTCCTCAGCTGTCCTCAGCTGCAGGGCTGCTTTTTCGTGGGAAGGGAGGAGAGGTCATGCCATGAGCCAGGCCAAGGTCAGCAGTTTCACGTTCCTGACCAGCATTGGGCATCCTGAAATGTTCTCTAACCTGCTGAGCCCCGCCCCACCCTGCCCCGCCTCTTCCCATACATGCTGTGTGGAGGAAAACCCCAACTTTGGGTTTTTTGTGGACCACAAGTGACACAGCTTCACATGAGAACCAGTTCTGGCTGGTTACAAAACTCTGCATTGCCTCCCATAGAACTGTAGCTAAGGTCCAGATCCCCAAGACCCGGTTAATACTCTCCACGGCTAGGGCTGTGCTGACAGTTGACGGTGACGGTTGACGCTGTGTGGACGCTTGTGTACCAGGCTACTTAGGTGGGTGCATTTGTGCCCTGTCCTGGGGCTGGAGGGTGGGCATCCTGGCAGGTGAGGGCTTGAACTCTGAGCCCTGGAATGAAGGTGCCCTTTGGGCTGTCTGGGTGGTGGGATGTTAGAGGGAGAAAGGAACAAGGAAACTGTGAGACTACCACGGTCCCCCTGCCACATGGCACTCTGAACAAACCCTTTGCCCTCTGCAGAGGGTTCTGCATCTTTAAGACACTAATGGGCCCGTTTAAAAAAAAAATGACAGTTTGCTCACACACTCACAGGTTCTCGTCTGACATCAGCAGGGAATCAAAGATATTTTATTATTTGGAAATTCCATATAGGGAAGGCAGCCTCGAGGGTCTGTCATGGCTCCAAAACCCACACCTCCCCCGGGAGTTAATTATTTTCTTAAAATGCAACTTGCACTGTTGGTCTAAAACATTCCAACTGTGTTCACAGTCTTTAAATCTTCAGTAAACCTTAGAGTTTAAATCACTTGCAGATAAGAGTAATTCTGCTGGGGAGAAGGGAGCGAGGCCACAGCAGAGGTGAAATCGGACGGAATGAAAAAGTCCATTGACTGGGGCTCCTTGGGTACCTCCTGCCCCGCTGCTCAGCGCATGGTGGCTGCAGATGGAACCTGGCAGCCCAGCCAGGGCTCCCCACCTGCCCTCTTGGTAGGCTAGACACAGGCCCTTTGGTCTGGACCAGACGGCTGGGTGATGGCTGATATGAGCACCTTAAAGGAGAGTAGGGATATTTGTCTGATAAGAATCTCTGCATCCCATGCTGAAAGTTGCTAGAGTGGGCGTCACTGGGGCCTGAGTGTGAGCCTGGATGTCCGCTTGAGGATTGATGCTACCTGCAGTCTGGTGTCCACCTGCTATGCAAGCATTCACCTGGGCCTGAGATACACTGGGACTTCATATCCACCTGGGACCCGCTGTCCACCTGGAGTCTTCTGTCTCCTCCGGGCCTGACGGTCACCAGCACACTGTCTACTGGGGTCTGGACTTCTACTATGTGCCTGTTTGCTAGCTGGGGTTGGTGTCTCCTTGAAGTCTAGGTGAGCGCTTAGACCCTGAGTGCACACTGAAGCATAACAATGCACTTACAGCTTACATGAGACAGCCGGTCCCAGGGTTGGCGGCCTTTGGGGTCATCACTGGACCCTTTGGCCTCTGCCATCTAGGCACAGGTATGCTACCAAACCATGTGGGCTGGTTTCCCCTTCCAAATGGCCTCTCATAATTCAGAGAAAGCATGAGAGCAAGAGCAAAAGACCAGGGGTGAGCCAGCAGAGGAAATGGATTGGCCATGTTTTGCTCTAGATAGTTCTGAGTTTCTAAGGAACCTGGGTCTGCTGCTTGCTGCTTGAACTAGATCATCTCCAGCTTGGCCTGGCTTCTGTGCCCAAGATGACCTGTGGCATTAACAGCCTCCCAACCCCATGCTTTTCTCTCCAGGAAGCCTTGCCACTCTTGGCAAATGTGGGTGGAGTACCTTTCTCCTTTGTTATCCTCTGCCTGACTGAGACCTCTGCCCTCTGTCCAGAACTAGCTCAGACTCCCAGGCCTTCCACAAGCTAGGTCCCACTAGGGGGATCAGTGCATGCTTGTCGAATAATGACAGAGGCATGGACAGAGAGCAGTGAGATGGGGGCTCAGGACATGTCCTAGAGGTCCCTAAACTGGGTTAGAAGGTCCATGTACACAGCACAGTCTATACCTCTCAGGTGGGCCTAGATACTACTCGAAGACATCCCTAACCCAGCCTCTAAAGTCAGGTGAAGTCATTGGGTAGTGGTTTGGGAAGCAGAGCTGGGTTTGGGAAAGGAGTAAGTTATAAGAATGAAGGTTGGTCATGATGGGGTTTGTTGATCTTCTAGGTCGCCCAGACTGAAGCCTTCAGCCCTGAGTCCTGCTGACCACTTTGGGTCAGAGCAAGCGAATTTCTCATTCAGGGCTTTCCCTGACTCTTCTTTGTTCTCCCTTGGCAGAGAGGATAATGAAGGAGGAAGGTGGGAGGAAGGACAGCCTGGAAAAGGGCGGAGGGAACTATGTGACCCCTAAGGACCCAGCACGGCTGTTTGAGCATTGAAGACGATTTTCTGGGGGCAGGTGTTGGGCAGGAGACAAGAATCATCCCTGCCAGGTCCTCCTCCCCAACTCCCACATGAAGGGCTCTCAGGGGCCTGTCAGTCCTGGCTTCCCAGCCCACACTTGCAAACGCTTCCGCGCCCCATTTCCAGCAGCTTTGCGGCTACTTTGGGGCAAGGGTGTGCTGGTGTCTGTCTGGTCGCCCTGCCCCCAGAGTGTGGGAATTTGCTTTCTGCCTCCTCCCCTGTCCCCCATCAGCTGGCCCGCCCCCAGAAGAGGCTATTGATCAGTCTCCGCAGAGGGCTTGCCAGTTGTAGGTGTGTGCTATGCAGTGGGGGCTGTGTTTAGATGCCAACAGCAGCACTGGCCACCACTGGGCATAGGAGCATGTACCGCTGGCACCCCACCTGGACTCCCCGTCCCTCTGTGGCTCCCCTGCTTCCTGAGAATACTTGTTGTGTCAAGGAGCCAGACTTGGCAGGTGGGGGGCTTCAGGTACGCTATTCAGTCCTTTATGTCCACCCCTTGTCCCCAGTCCCCTCAAGAGCTGGCACCAGTGAAGATACTGGATCCAGATTCAGAGATTCCCCGATTCTCTGTAGGAAGAAGGGTTCTGTCCTACATCCCCGAGGGAGCGTACCCAATGGGCAGGACAAGGTGACTCTCGAGGAGTGGCATCTCAGCCTCTTAGGATCCTCCAAGAGAGGCTGGCTGTGCTTGGCCGTGCGGCTCTTGTGCGTGGAGGTTCTGGAGGCTCCCTTGGTCTGGACTTGCTCTCACAGAATAGCATTTTGATGAGTTAAGTGTGAGAGAATTAAAAACAACCCGATTATATTTCCTTTATAAATGCACATGGGTTTGGAAATCAAGGGGAAAGCGGCTTTGGGCAATAAAACTCTATGGCCATGTTCTCCAAATCCAAGGGAGGGCTACTGGCACGTTCTCAGCCGGTTGCTCTACACTTAGGCCATGTACATGCCTCAGCCCCTGAGTCTGGGGAAGGTCAGGCCCCTTCTCTGCCCCATCGCTCCTCTGTATCTCTATGCCCAGTTCGCATCTCTAGGCCACCTCTAATCGTGACAGTACCCACAGCTGCCAGCATGACTGTCATTCTCACCTCCCGTGGCCAGGCCAAGCCTATTCCCCACTGTTTAGGAAAGTAAACTGAGACAGGGGGAGGGTGCCACTGGACACATGCCTTTTGTTCTTGTTCTTTTCTTGTTATGGAAGACATCACTCACTTACCAGGGTGCAGCCAGGGGCATGGGGAGGGGGGTCTCAGGTCCTTAGCCTCTCTGCTTGAGGTTTGTTCTGGGAGGAGGGAAGTGGGGCTGTGGGCAGAGTTGGCAGGGCGAGGGGGGTCTGGGGCAGTGGAACTTTTGAGGTCATTGGAAAGGCAAATAGAATCATTAACAGTTTCCAAAAATAACCAAGCAAGAGTGAAACTCCCAGGAGTCTCTGCGAGTGGCAGGACTTAGAAGGGGTAAGGGGGCACCTCAGAGGGAGCTGGCAAAGAGCAGGCCTGGGGCTGTTCACATTCCTCCCAGTGGACCTCAGGCTACCCGAGCTTCATCTGCAGGGTGGGTCAGGGGTGGAAGAGAGACATCTCAGTCACTCATCCAGCTCCTTTGACAAAGTTTTCCAGCGTGTGCGTGTTTATTGGCTGCCGTCTGTGATAAGCCAGGCATTATTGTGTGATATTTTTTGACTACTTACTTGGAGCATCACTGACAGGATTTAAGCTGTGCCTTTTGAAGGGCTTGGAGTGGCTTCATTGCTGACTGCATGGGCTGCACATACAAGCCCTTGCATTTTACCCTCAGTACCTGGTATGCTGGAGATACTGGCCCAACCCGTGAGACACCATGACCTGAGCTGCTAGGGCACGCGTTGCTCACCTCCTCACACCACTGCCAGCCCTTCCTCTTGCTTCTCTCAGACACAAAGCCACTAGTCTTCCTGTGGCTCCCGGGTTAACATTTCCTAAAGTTCTGTAAAAACGGAGTTAGATAGCACTCACAGTTTTTATGCCTTATCTGTGGGGATGGCTTCCAAGACCCAGAGCGAGCCTGAACCAAGACACTGCCTTCGTCCTGCACACAAACACCACAATAAAGCTTAATTTCTTTTTTTCTATTCAACCGTAATATTTCATTTTTTGTTGTTCTGATTGAGCTATATATTTTCTTTGCTCCCCTCCCTTCCTCCCCACTCCTCTTCTGCCCTCTCCTATGACCCCCACGCTTCCAATTTACTCAGGAGATCTTTTTCTCCTTCCTATGTAAATCTGATCCATGTATGTCTCTCTTAGGGTCCTCATTGTTGTCTAGGTTCTCTGGGGTTGTGAATTGTAGGCTGGTTTTTCTTTGCTTTATGTCTAAAGGACACTTATGAGTGAGTACATATTATATTTGTCTTTATGGGTCTGGGTTACTTCATTCATTATGATGTTTTCTAGATCTATCCATTTGCTGGCAAATTTTAAGATGTCATTAGATTTTTCCACCATGTAGGACTCCATTGTGTGAATGTACCACATTTTCCTTATCCATTCTTTGGTCTGGGGCATCCAGGTAGGCACCATGCTATCTGGCAGGTATATATCAGTGGGAGAACCCTAAGGACAGAGTGGCAGAATTCCTTGTGTTTTTGAGCTTTTTCACTGGGAGCCCTTGGAAGGCCCACCCTGTTCTAGACACACAGGAGTCCTGGCTACTTCAGAAGGAGCAGGGAGGCCTTGCTCCTTCACAGACCTTTAGCCTGGGGTAGAAGTATCAGGTGTAGATACTGGGCATGGATGCTGGTGTGAGAGAGAGTTCTGAAGCCCTGGGAGGTGCAGGTCCAAAGCTGGGGAGGATTGGCTCCGTCCTACTGGGTGCCTGGCCTTCGCTCTGCCTCTGTGTGCTAGCATATCTCAGGGGCAGGGGGCAACTCGCAATCGCGCATGCACTGAGAAGTCTTTGGTCGCAGAATTGGTTTGACCCCTCCCCTGCTGGGCCTGGTCCAGGACTACCAGCGCGCCAGGCTGCACCTGAAGAGGCATCTTTGTTTCTGTAATTTCGCCCGTTGGAAAACTCCCCGGTATTAATATTTATGAGAAATGACCTAATATCCCCGCCGCCTGCCGTGTGTTTGCTTAACATATTTAATGTGATTTGGGGGCTGTGTTACTTTTTAACTGCCTCGGTGAGGGGGCCTGACCTGTCGCTCCCCTCCTGGCCATGCTGCAAAGGCAATGCTTTCCACAAGCCCTCCAAATTCCCCGTTTTAATGGCTTCACAAAAGCCGGGGGTCCTACCTGCTTGAGCCATGGAAAGCCAGCCCTGCTCGAGGGAGGCCCAGAGCTGCATTCTGGGGGTCCAGGGGCTCTGCAGGCTGATGGTGCAGACCGAGGCAGGCATGCAGGGTGGAGCAGCAGTGGGGTTCTGTGGGAAGGGAAGGAAAAAGCATCCAAGGGTTTTCTGAAAATAGCTTCTGTATAGTTCTGAGACAGCAATTTAAATAAGTGCTTTCTCCCGTTCCTCTGGAACACAAAGGTGATTGTTTTTACTCTGAAATAGATGGCCATTCCACTGTAAATTGATTTTTTTTCTTAGCATCCCTTTGCGTGTTGCATTAGCTAATGCAGGGCAGCAGGCGAGCTCCTTGGGGTGACTGGGACAGTGCACTGGCCTGCACCTGACCCCAGGGGGGCCATATTCTGAGCAGCCAGTCTGCAGAAATGCCTGCACAAACCCCAGCGCTGCTTCTCAGGAGCTGTGTGATGGAACTGTCTCTCTTCATTTCTCTGATACAGCTCCTCAGGGGTGGGGAAAACCTGGAAGCTATAACTGTTTAAAGTCCACAGCATCATTTGAAGGATCAGGAGATAGAGCTGGTTCATGCTAGCAGCTTCCTCTGAGTGAATGGCAAAAGACAACCCCGTAGTATTAGCTGGGACTCTCGGGTAGGTCCCGGGCCCTCCCTGGTGAGTTGTGTTGTGAGGCCTCTTAGCTCTGTCACGAGTTCTGAGCTCAGGCATCTGGTCATCTTGTGACCTGGAGTGGATAAAGTCGAGAACTGTTGGGGACAAGGGGCATTTCTGGACCCAGGTATCACCACATAGCCATCAAGATTGTGGGTACTGTGAGAGGTCCGGGCTCTGCATTTCCTGTAACAACATGCCCAAGGGCCTGGAGACTCGTGCACTGAGAACTTGGGTAATACAAAATGAAATGAAAGACACCCATGGCCAGTCATGGAGTGTCCACTAGTGATGAAAGGAATGCCACACCTCATCTGGTGAAGGAGTCTGGTGGTGTTCATGGGATTCTCCCAATCACACCAGAAACGAGGGTCCCAGATGCCAGGTAGAACCATGAGCTGGTCACTTCCATTTGATCACCAATGGGTGGACAACTTCCTGCTTTAAAGACTACAACTCTGAGGATCCCAGGAGTTAAGTGTTATGCCTTACCAGAGGGCTTAGTGGGAAGATGTTCCTTGAGTCTGTGAGACCCCTGCCCCAGCTCTCATAAGCGTCTACTCCTGGTTTGACCCTAATAAAGAAACAGTAAACAAGCAAAGTAGCAGCTAAGCTTCCTCTCTAGGTTTGGTCCGATAGCCTGGACTGACTATGCCCATGTCCAAACTGGTAAGTCTGGCTTCAGCATCCAGGGGTTCCTAGACAGCCTTCCCCAGTCCTCCCTACCTTCTGCCTTCTCTGTGGAGAAGAGGCAGCAACTGCGGCCCACCCAAGGAGTCAGGCAGGGGGCAGGCAGATAGGGCGGGAAGGTCCTGGGGCGAGGACCGTGCACAGATGTTTCCTCCAGGGCAGATACCAGCCCCTGGTGCGCTCACTAGAAATGTGGCACATGCTAGCCCTTCTTCCAGGTTCTGGACCGGGGGATGAAGATGCAGCTTTTAGCCCCATCACTGCTGAGAGACATAGCCAGCTGCTGTCTCAGGCTGGCCCCTCAGCCTCCTGGACACCAGCACACAGATCAATCAGTTCCAACACTTCCCACAGTGCTTCTTGAGTTTCACACCGTGGGGATGATGTCATGGCAGCGGGCTGCCTGAGTAAGGGCAGAAAGAGGCCCCTCTGTTTCGCTGTTTCAAACTTGAAGGCTGGGACAAACCAGCTTCCTGGCACTGGGTGTTGGAATTCCTCTTTCTAGCTTCAGGAATGAGAGGCCAATGCTTTCACTCCAGAGTTTTGGAATGAAGTTATAGCGAGAGACATTTATGTATGCTTATCATAAAAGCAAAGATAGATGATCTGTCTATCATCTATCTATCTATCTATCTATCTATCTATCTATCTATCCTATGTATCATCTATCTGTCTATCTATCTATCTTCATCATCATCATCTACCCATTCCACCAACCCACCCATATCTATCTATCTATCTATCTATCTATCTATCTATCTATCTATCTATCTAATCTACCTACCCATCTACCTACCTACCTACCTACCTACCTACCTACCTACCTACCTACCTGCTTACTATAGAAGACTTAGAAAAGACAGACGATAAGAAGAAGTAAAAACCATTGAAAAACCTGACCTTGTAATTCCTCCCAGTACTTTTCTACCACAGGTCTCTACAGTCTCTGCAACTCACCAAATTATCAATCAATTGGTTGATCAATCAATCCATCCATCTATCCATTCATCCATCCATCCATCCATCCATCCATCCATCTACCATCTATTCTCCATCCATCCATCCATCCACCTACCATCTATTCTCCATCCATCCATCCATCCATCCATCCACCTACCATCTATTCACCCATTCAGCCAACCAACTCTAGTTAAACCATAGGCAGTTGTTATCTCTTTAAATGAGAAAAGTGGTATTTTCATATGGTTTAACCTAATGTTGGTGTTCTATTCATTTTTTATATCATGTGCATCCATATGCATTGGTGCCTTCTGTAAGCTGTTCTGTCCCTTAATGATGTCTCTATGACAGTATGAGGACACTTGCCCTGAAGGTTCTGCAGAAAATACCCACCTGGTGGCAAGGCAGCTGTGAAAGCCATTAGCTGGTTAGCAGGCTGCCTGGGGCTGCCCTCTGAGGAGCACGGTCTGTGGGAGTGGGTGAGGAGTGTCTCACACGCTGGCCACCTCTACTGTGCTGCAGTGTGGGGTATCTGCATGGTGACTTTAGACAACACCGTGTTCCCCAGATGTGGGCATGAGCCTGCTGGGTCCCTCCTACTGTGTCCTGCGGTTAGCCTAGAACCATTTGCTCAGCTTCACAGACTACTCCATCTCCCCACTTGGCCCCCTCGTTTGAACCAGTGGTCACCTCAAGATGGATGAGCCTCTTCATGGAGTCAGAGACATGCACGCCAAGGCCCACCCTCTCCACACATGGACTGTGTTAGCCGCCCCTCCCCCACTCCATGTCCACCTAGTGTTGTGCCCTGGTGGTCAGCCCCTGCCCCACAGCCAGCCCACCTCCACTTCTAATTGGGCCTCAAAGCCGTTTAATGGTGTCTGAGCGTCTGCAGGACTGCTCGGGGCAGAACAATGCACCATTCATGTCCCAAACAGAACACTAGTGATTGGACTAATATCTTTAAGCTAAAAAACAAGACTTAATTGGGACAGATGCTGCAAATTCCAGCGCAGAAGCCCAGCTCCCCTGCGATCTGAACCAGGCATGTGGCAGGGCTTCGATTTTAACAGCGCCTTTTACTTTTTTATTGGCATGCACAAAAACCCACTAATGCTCTGTGTGGCCAGTGGTGGGTCTCCGTGGAAACCTCCGTGGGTGCAAGGTCTGTGGAACCTTGTGGCTGGCCTTGTTTGGGTGGCAATAAAAGCATGCCATGTGGTGAGTTGTTTCCCTTTGGAAATGGGTGTTGTCTTCCCTTCCTTCCTTAGATCATGGCTCTGTGACTTTTGCCCAAACAGAGCCTTGGAGAAACCTTCTCCTGTGCTGGATCTTCTCAGCATGCTTAGGGGCTGCCATTCTTCTTGGATGTGTCCCCTGGTCACTGGATGAACTCTTCCCTTGGAGGCCACCACTCTAACACACCCCTGACTTTTGCTCTATGCTATTTGACAGCATACTCTCACTTTTAATATATTCCCGGGAAAGTCTTAGAAGCCAGTTGCTGACTGTATTTTAGACACAGTCTCAATACTTGTTGAGCAGCATATTATTCTCTTTGCTTTTTATTTTTCTTTCAGAGAAAATGAACCAGAGGTGCTGGAGAGATGGTTCAGCAGTTAAGAGTGCTGGCTACTGTTGTAGCAGGAGGACTGCAGTTTGGGTTCCAGGACCCTCGCCAGGTGCCCCCAACTGCCTAAGCTTCAGAGGACCCAATGCCTTCTTCTGGTTTCCATAGGCAACCACACACATGTGCTGTTATCCACACAAAAAAGACACATATACACATAAATAAAAATAAATCTTTTTTAAAGAACTCAAGCCAGTGACCCAAAAGCTGTCTTGCTCAATCCAAACTCCTTCAGCCAATGGCAGTTACTACTGCTGGTCCTGGCTTCTCTCAGGCACACAGAGAACACTGTTTCTGTTGGAAAAGGTGAAATGAAGGCATCTGCCTGCCAGTGAGCATGCTCATTTGCTAGAATTCCCGAGACCCAACAGAGCTGTTGGTGGGATTCCATTGTCTGTCTAATGGATGTCTAATGGTCACCTAACCATCCACCCATCTCTATATCAGTACATCTGTTAATCCACCTGTATATCCGTCATCCATTCATGCATCTGGTAATCCAACCATCTATCATCTCTTTTCTCCATCAAATACCCCGCATTGATTTAGACATCAAACTACCTACCATTCATCTATGGTATATATTCATTCTATCTGATGACTACATCAGTTAATCCCTACATCATATATTCATCTGTCCATCCACTCACCCATCCCATCCACCCACTCACCCACCCCATCATCCACTCACCTACCCATCTGGTAATCCACCCATACATTTATCTCATTTATCATCTATCTACTCTGTTCATTTCATCAACCATCCATTCATTCATCACCCGTCCTTCCATCTATTTTCAGCTATTTAGCTACTCAAATATCTACCATTAATCCATTGATCATCTAATCATCTAACCACCTACTCACCCACTTCCATACATCCATGCATGCATCCATCCATCCATGCATCCATCCATCCACCTATCCATCCATCCATCTGCCTATCCATCCATCTATCCATCCATCCACCCACCCATCCATCTCCTACCCAACAGAGGCTTTGCTTCTGCTAAGTGCCACCTTTGTGTGTGCTCTTGCCTACTGGTACTTCTTTGCACACAGAGTGAATGTGCTTCTGTGAGTTGTTGGATGGCTTCTGGGGTAGGCTGGCAGCTTGAGCAGGTGCTATAGACCCAGGGGAGGCCACAGGGGCTAAGAAGTCAGTAAATAAATCCTTAATACAGACTCCTTGTTAAAATAAAGGATTTTTTAAAGCTGTGTTTAAACTTGATGGTTTTTCTTAAAATGTAGAATGCATTGATCAGGTATTAGGAACACTTGGAAACCCCTTCAAAGGGGTGTGGGAGGTTTTCTGCTCAATACAAACCAGCATGAAATAAATGTCTGGATCTGAGGTCTGTGGTCAGAATCTGTGATACTGGGCAGTTTCTCCAAGTGTTTTCTCTGAAGAATGTCCTTTCTCAGGGGTTCTCTAGCCTCTCCGGACTCTAAGTGGTGGTAGCCCAAGGCAGTCTTGGTCATCATTTCCCCCATGGCAGTGAGGTGAGGACTTTCTCCTACCAGCTCCCCATCTGATCATCTCCACAGAAAGAGCCACCAAGACTTTCATTGAATTTTCATGGAGTTGGTTGCTCCTTCCTAATTGCTCATGGTCTCTGTAGCATGAATTTTAATTGCTCCTAATAAAAACTCAGAGTCAGCTATTATGGGATAAAAGCTGAAGGATCAGAGAAGCAGAGTGGCCAGCCTCTAGAATTCTCACTTTTATGAGACCAGACCAATGCTCAGACCAAAACCTCAGAAGGCAGCCTCAGACTGACTGCTCTGAGCTCCTGTCTCCTCCCACCTTATATTCCTCTCTCTACCCAGTCATAACCCTTCCTGTCTCCGCCTCCTTAGTGCTGGGATTAAAGGTGTGAGCCACCACCACTTGGCTCTGTGTTTCTCTTTTAGGCTGTATCAATTTTGTGTAGCCTAGGGTAGCCTTGAACTAACAGATCAGTCTGCCTCTGTCTCCTGAGTGCTGGGATTAAAGGTTGTGCGCCTCTACTGTTTGGCCTCTATGGCTAACTAGTGTGGCTAACTCTGCACGCTTTATTTGTTAGATCATAAACAAAATATCACCACATTTACCCTTTTTGTCTAATAAAAAGGTTGCAACTAATATAAGAAAAACTGTATACAATAATAATAATAACTATCTACAATATATACAGGCAATAAGTACATCAACAATGTCTAATCCATTTGCATTTGAAAAATTCAGAGAAAACACTCAAATTATCTATCCTATCTTAGTGACTCCAAAGTATTCTACCTTATTTACTTTCTATTTTAACTTGCATTACCAACTCAAAATTATCTTTTTATGTCTCAATGTTATATACTTTACATCTCTTTAGTAAATTTTTTTCTGAGTATGATAAACAAGAAAAACTTATCTAGTCTTCAACTCCCTCAGAAATCTGTAAGGGAAATAATATTAACTGAGTATAAGCAGGGCATATAAGCAAGAGACTTTGAGAAAATGTGAGAAATGATGGACAGTTGACTGCCTGGACAGTCACCCAAAGTTCCTCTGTAACATTGGGGATCCATCTTCAGCCTAATGGCCTAAAATAACTGACAAACTTCTCTATGAATCAGGAGTTTTGAAGGACTGTCCTGCCTTGTCTTGGCATGGTTTGGCAGTCACCATATTTTGTGTCCTGCTTGTCCAATTAGGACAGCATACTGTCAGCAGTCGAGGCAAGGGCACTGTTAGGCATGGTCATGGTTCACTGCAGAAAACTGATAGAGACTCAAACCCAAAATCATGTACGGGAAGCCTTTATCTAGAATTAGTACTCCATATGACCATTAATATCTTGATAAAAAGTTTAAAATATGTATTAATCATACAGATTTTGAGATAATATTTGTACCTTAAGAAAAGCTGTTAAAAGGTCAGAACAAAACCAAAAAAGTTATGAGATTAGATGGCGATCCAATAGTCCCTTGATTTGGGGGTATACTGGAGGGTGTACCCACTGAGTTTCCCTGATCAGAATGTTGTATTGAAGTCACCAACAATGCAAACTTGCAGACTGTGTAGCCCCATATTCCTGAGCATTGCCGACCCAACAGGAATGCAGTCTATAACAGGAATGCAGTCTATAAGGAGACTCAGAACTCATTTAAGCAGGTATAGGCACTCACACCGCTCAGAAGGAACTTTTCATTGTTGTGGCTAGTCCATTGATAGATGACCTCATTCATGGCAATAATGGCCTTTTGTTTACGTATGGTATTACCGGAAGTGGACAAGCTCACAGAATGACAGGTTCTGTGGGGTACAGAAGCCTGCTTCCTCTTTGTTTGAACATGAGGGTTTAACAGCACAGGGCCCTTCCTGGCAAACCATTGTGTTTTTAAATCTAGTGCTAGGACAGCATAGAAATAACAGTGTGAAGTTGATGCTGTATTAGAAAAGTGGAGAAGAGAAGCCATGGCCATTTCAAAGATCCCCCCTAGCGGGCAACAAGCAGATCCAAGGTTTGCAGAGATTACAAATGCACCAGAATTCTGCAAAGCAGATGTTGATGAAGATGGTGTCTATGGTGTATTTGTCTTACATTGAAATCTATAATAATTCCATAGATGATCTACTGGGAGAGGTGTAGTTTTAATCCCATCCAGTCCAACCTCCTACAATCTAAAATACTGTGAGAAGATAAGACCGCTATCTGTATGCTTCAGGTTGTATAGAAGTAGAAGTGGAATCGATGGGAGAGGATTTTGAAGTTTTGTGGAGCAGTCAGAAAGAGAGACATACTGTTAACACCCATTTGAATAGAGAATCCAGCCGTTCACACAGAGTGTTCGGTGTCAAACTCGTCCAAGCTCCCCTGGATGCTGATGGAGACGATGTCTTGCAGGAAAAAGTACAAATTACCGTCAGTTTTCTCTGGCAGATCTTGCTGGATGTGTAAGGAACAACTGGACTAAAGCAGAAAGGATCAGAGTGCTTGAAACTGGTCACATCAGTCAGTCACTAATGAGGCTAAGAGCAAGCTTGGAAGCCCTGGAAGAGAACCAGGTGTATGCAACTAACAAGATGGTTCCATGTGGAGATTCAACACGAACTCATCTGCTCAAGAAATACTTCAGTGGGCAAGGAAGGTGCGGGTGATCATTCTTCCGTGCGTGTGAATCCAAAGTTTCAAGACTTTGAAGACAAGTCATGAGAATTGCTAAAGTAACCCAAGAAGCAGTGAGACCAGTAGACAAGGGGATATTGGGCTTGACACGAAGGACACCATACAGACACCTGCCTCGGGGCAGCCCAGTCGGAGATGAACCTTTGGTGCCTGTTGGGAGCAGTGAGACCCCAGATCCTGAATTTCTTGTAATCCCCTGATCTGAGTGCCTACAGCTGCTCTGAGCACGAGACCTTTAGGAGTTCCTGATGGCAGGAGAGTGGTTTCTGGTGGGTTTGGCTGGGGCGTGGCTATCTCTATATAATCTGCCCCTGACCACAATAAAGGGGGCATTCTTGGGGAATTCAAGGATGACCCGTGTCGCTGTTTCTATGTGTGTGTGTGTGTTTGTGTATTTTAACCTCCAGCCCCCTTGCCTGAAGCTCACGAACTGGGTGCCAGTGTACAGAGCACAGACACGGGGGCGCGATGCGCCGTGCGCGGCAGGTGTCTTCATACAAACTCTTGGATAGCAATGATGAGGCCGTTCCAAAGCTCATCGAAACCTCGGAGGAACGACATCACCTGTCAGTGAAGAGGTCAAACAGCTAAAGGCGACAGCGATTCAACCTAAACCTGAGAAGCCAGAGGGACCCTCCTGAGAGCAGGACCTGGAAAAACTCAGATCTGTCTCTCTTTCGTTTGCACCTCGTGATGTTTCTAAGTCCAGAGGCAGACAACCTGTTCGGTTCACAGATGCTGGAACTTTTTTTTTTTTTTTTTTTTTTTTTTTTTTTTTTTTGGTTTTTCGAGACAGGGTTTCTCTGTGGTTTTGGAGCTTTTCAACAATTTAATTTTCAAACTTTAAATTTAATTTTTTTTAAAAAAAATTTAAAATTTTAAAACAAGAATCACTACGGTATTTGAAGATCTTCCACAGAAGTACCTGCCCAACCAGATGGTATAGAGTCTGAACGATCCACTGTGGTGTGAACACTGCTCGCCCAAACCCGGCTCTGGGCCATGACCGTTGGCTTGGGCGACCTCAGGAGCAAGCAGGTGGGCTGGGGCCGCGGTCCTGGCGAGGTGCCTGCAGGGTCAGGCATCTGTCAGCAGCTGGAAAACTCCCAGGGGAAATATCCATCGGTTCTCTCCACTCCCTCCTGTTCTCCAGTACTCCAAGGACTCAGCTTCCACCGCTGCCACTAATCCCCCTTAGGAAGGGTTGACTGCCTGCAGCCGGCATTGGGCTCCACGCAGTGAGAATGGGAATGGGGGCTGAGAGCGCAGGGTCGCCCTACCGGGTCACTGCACGTGAGGTGAGGAGGATATGGGCCCAGCCCGGGGAAGCAGCGATGTGATGCTAAGCCGCATCCTGAAGCGGCTCTGAGGCCTCCTTGTGGGATCAGGGCTTTGCTGCAGTAAATCATGGAGCCTGGAGCACACGGAGAGGGAAGGAAGGAGACCAGAACCCTTTCCATACAGGCAGGGTCCTGGTGCACACCTCTCTGTCTTCCTGCCTGCTCACACTCAGTCCCACCGCGCCTGGTCGGATCATAGAGGCTTCGGGCGGTGCTGGGGGACGCCTTCCTAATAAAAGATAGTGGCCTATGTTGAAGTATGGTCTTCCCAACAGGAGAGAGAATTACTCAGACACAGTTACAATACAACTTGAGGATATGGGGACAGAGGTTTTAAAACCTTTCAACAAACAAGTGACCGATGTCATCTTCAAAAATGGACATTAAAGTACCTGGGGCAAAGCCCAGAAGACAGGGACAAAACTGGTTTCCATCCACTGGGTTGAAAAATGCAGGATAGTTGGAGCACAAGTTGGTGAACCTGTGTTTGCTCCAGTGAATACTAATGAACATTTACTAAGCCTCATTAGAGAAAAAAAGGGTATAGTCGGAGGAAAGCTCTTCAATTTCACCCAAGTTCGCCTCTTAGACCCAAGAAAACCAAGGTCTGAAGAGTAACAATGAGGGTGCTGTCACCCCTTAGAACCAGCCTGGCTGGGTACCGGGTTGACTTACCACCCCCAGAGGGCCAAGCTAAGTACGGTTTCGGGAAACGCACTTGGAGCAAGTCTATGTAAGTTGCCTCTGTCTCCCGGAGTTTTATTCCAGTCCTGGGCTGTCCTCAGGGAGGGTCTCTCTGGCTTCTCTGGTTTAGGTTAGATCACAATCGCCTTCAGCGGGGTTAAAGGTGTGCACCACCACTTGCCTGGCCTCTATGGCTAACTAGTGTGGCTAGCTCCACACTCTGATCTTCAGGCAAACTTTTTGCTAGATCATAAACAAAATATCAGCACAGTCCCCATGAAGTCTCATGTAAAACGCATGCTCCAGTTTCTTTTAACAACAGTCTCATCAATAGATGTCTTTGACTTTTTGTGGTTTGTAGCATGAATAATAAAAACCCAGAGACAGATATTGGGGTTCCAGCTGAGGATCAGAAAAGCAAAGCAGCCAAGCCACTAGAGAGTTCTTACCACCACCAAGGCTCAAACAAACAAGGGGCGATCCTGTCCTCAACAGGACAGCAGACTGCAAGGCTCTCCACCAAACCTCTGTATCTGTCTCCGGGTTTTCATTATTCATGCCACTGTGGTTCTGTTTATCATAATCCTGTTTCCAGACATGGTTCTGTCCCCTGAGGCTGCATGGATGACTTGGGAGGAGTGTGCTTCTCTCGACAGAGAAAAGGTGTGTTGTGTCTCTACACCCAGATTCCCCGCAGCTTGGTGGCCTCCCACCTGTGGGTCATCTTGTGGGTTTTACAGGCTGGCCGTCACCTCTGCTTTGGCTCAGGGCCTCAGGGAGCAGTGTGGATGTGAGGCAGGTGGTGGTCCTTGCTGAACATCAGGCTCCTTTTTCAAGCTTGTACGGCTGTTGGCAAACACCAGTTCCTGGGCCCTGAGTGTCTTTGTGTATGGCTATCAGCCAGGCTCTGTCCCAAGATCTCCTGTTTTAAAGTCCTTACCGTGTTGTCTCCCATGTCTTCAAAGTCACTAGAAAGGCCAGCCCTCTTGTTTAATTTCTCATATTCTAATATCTTCCACTGAAATACCTCTGCCCATCTTTAGGAGCTCATCTGATTAGACAAGGCCCCCCAAGAACAGCCCAAGAACACGCTCCCCATCGACTGATTTGGCATCCTAATGGCACCTGCGAAGCCATCTAGCTCCTCTCAGTCCTGTTGTGGGTATTTTGGGGTGTGCCCTAGCTCCTCTCAGTCCTGTTGTGGGTATTTTGGGGTGTGCCCTAGCTCCTCTCAGTCCTGTTGTGCGTATTTTGGGGTGTGTCTGTTTTCTGCTATTCTGCAGGGCACCCCAAACTCGGATCCAGAAAAAAGGAGCCACATTCTTGGGATGCTGAAATTTAGAAACAGAGCCACAATTAGATTCAGTCTCCCAAAACAACAGAAGGCCTGACTGTGACCTTTAACCCACACCCAGTCTCTCCAGCAGCCACTTGACACAATTTGATCAGTAGGGTGAACATTGTTCAATTTCTTAACTGCGTGTTCCAATTTTTCTCCCACCTTCTATACTATTGATGCAGGGATGTGGTTGTGACTGGGAGCAGACAACAGAGAATGAAAACTCAGAGAACGGCCGGACAGAGCAGATTCCCAGTTCCTCGGGTATAGCACGAGTCCTAATTGATCTTAATAACAAAACCTTGGAGTCAGTATCAGCGGCTGAAAGCTGAAGGATCAGAGGAGCAGAGCGGCAGCCACTAGAGAGTTCTACCAATGCTCAGACCAAAGGGGCGAGCCTGTCCTCAGACTGGGATCACCTTTGTGTGTGCTCTGTTTCTCTTTTAGACTGAATCAATTTCATGTAGCCAAGGGTGGCCTTGAACTAACAGATCTGTCTGTCCCCTGAGTCCTGACATTAAAGGTGTGTGCCACCCCTGCCTGACCTCTAGTGGCTTAGCTCTGCACCCTGATCTTCAGGCAGGCTTTGTTAAACACAAACCAAATATCACTACATTCAGGTGACCTCAAGGGGCTACTTGACAGCTGAGGAGGACCTCTTCCTCATATGCTAGTCAGAGAGATTAAGAACTATCTTCAGAAATAAATCTCATTAATACTCTTGGTACCTGACTTTATACTTTCTGATGTTGAATTATCCTTGCATTCCTCTGTTAAGTAAAGTTTGGCCTTTTAAAAATGTTGGCCTGTTTCACATTGCTGAGTTTAATTTTTAACCGTTTTACTTATTATTTTAAAAATTCATTTCTGTAAGAAAGTGCAACTTGCACTTTTCCCTTTTCATAATATACATTTCTGAAACCAAACATTAAATCAACTTTAGTCATATTAAATAATTCAGAGGGCTGGGAAGTGGCCCAGTGGTTTACACTCTGTGCTCAAGGACCCAGCTTTGGTTCCCAGCTCCGACCTGATGGCTCACAAGCATCTATAACGCCAGTTTGATGGGATCTGACACCTTATTATAACTCCTCCAGATGCTGGACATGCATGTGGAACAGATACACATATGGAGGCAAAACACTCATACATGTAAAATAGATGCATCTTCAAAAATTAAAAAATAAAGCCGGGTGGTGGTGGCGCACGCCTTTAATCCCAGCACTCGGGAGGCAGAGGCAGGCGGATCTCTGAGAGTTCGAGACCAGCCTGGTCTACAAGAGCTAGTTCCAGGACAGGCTCCAAAGCTACAGAGAAACCCTGTCTCGAAAAAACCAAAAAAAAAAAAAATTAAAAAATAAGGCCTAATGGTGGTGGCACACGCCTCGGAGGTAGAGGCAGGCAGATCTCTGAGTTTGAGGCCAGCCTGGTCTGCAGAGGGAGCTCCAAGACAGCCAGGGCTGCACAGAGAAACCCAGTCTCAATCCCTCCCCCCCAATAATAATAGTAGTTGGTAAGTGGCATTTCATTCTATTATCTAAGTTTGTTTAGACCTGGGGCTTTTATTTATTATTTTAGCGACTGTACGAACACTGCTCTGAAGGATACTTTGTATTTATTATTTTAGTGATTATAAGAACATTACTCTGAAAGATACTTTTAATCTCCGTTGTTTATACTTTAGTTTTTTAAACAAAATTGCGGCCTTCGTTTGAATTTCTTCGGTTTCCCCTCTAATATGCTTTTCTGTGCCAGCATTTAGTAGTCATGTCCTCCTGGCCAGCTTCCACCTGTCAGGTCCTTCTGCTTTCCTCTAGGGCTGTGGATATGTCACTTCCAGCGCTTCCTCCTGATTCTCATGCTTAGGGAACAACTTAACAGAGGGTTTCTTTTGGCTCATGGTTTCAGAGCTTGGCTGCATGCACTTGGGCAGAACACCATAGCAACTGGAATGTGTGGGGAAAGTAGCCTAGAGTGAGGTGTGGACTGAGGGCCAGGTACCTCCTACAGCATGCACACACAGTCCAGCCCTGCTCCACCTCCTACAGTCCCCTGAACATCACCTGCTGAGGAGAGTGTAGAAGACCTTCTCTTGGGGAATATTAGTTGAAAGTGTGTTGCGTTTTTCCCTACTGCTTTCGTTAACAATTTAAAGATGTGTTCGATTTAAATAAAATTAACCTGTGAGCAGGAGGCTACATCAGCAAGGAGCTGACAGGAAGTGACAGGAACCACGGGAGCAAGGTTTTCTTTGGGGAGAGCAAGGGTTTTTAAGTGGGCGTAGAGAGAAGGACAGGGGCATTGGAAGATGCCAGCAAAGAGGGAATGTTAGTTACTAGCTATTTAGCCTCTCTGAGTGAGCAGAATTCCAGTTCCATCATTGACTTGTGGAGTTCTTTAGATTTAGAGAAGTTACCTTGGTAGCTTGGAAAAGGTTGGTGCCTGAAGGAACAAAATCCCTTCAGGCCACCACCCTTGCTTGAGGGGCAGCCAGGGTAGGTAATAAAACAAGATAATGGCAACCTTCCACCTCCCAACCAGGACTGTGGCCTCTGTGAACAGCACAGGCCAGGTATTTTAAGAATGTCCACAAGCCTGAGTTCATTTTGTTTTCTCAGAATTTTGTGGTTATAGATTCAGGTCAAGGATGTCTGAGAATATTATATCCTGGATGTGAGCTATCTCTGTCTTTGGGTGTGTTGACCTTGACTCTAGGTTAAGCTGATCTCTGCTAGATTTTCTTCTGTGAAGTTAATTGTTTTTCTACTTGTAATAAGAAAATATTTTGAGGGTATTCAAATATCCTGGTTTTTTTAATTTAAAATTTGCCTACTAACTTCATTGGAGGATATTGCCTACAACAATTTTAATGTTTTTTTTTATAAAATAAGATTTATTGTGTGTGTGTGTGTGTGTGTGTACATATTCACAAAGGCCAGAAGAGAGCATTAGATTCCCCTGGAGCTGGACTTATAGTTGTGTGTGTGTGTATGTATGTATGTATGTATGTGTGTGCGTGCTTGCGTGTGTGTGTGTGTGTGTGTGTGTGTGTGGATTTACAGCAAGTTAGGTGTAACTTCCTCTGGAAGATCAACAAATGCTCTTAACTGCTGAGCCATCTCACCAGACCTTATTTTATTGTGTGTGTGTATGTGTGTGTGTGTGTGTGTGTGAGAGAGAGAGAGAGAGAGAGAGAGAGAGAGAGAGACAGCTAGCCAGCCTGTATGTCTGTGTGGTCTGTGTGTTGGCATGTGGCTGGAAGCGGGTAGCAGGTCCCTTAGAGCTGGAGTTATAGGCTGTTGTGAGCTGCCTGATGTCCTGATGTGCTGGGAATGAAGCTCATCTCTCCAGCCCCAGTACTGCGGTTTTTAAAGGAGAATTTTGAATTACCATAGACTGTCATTTGCATACATGGATTGCCACGTGGCTTGGGTGTGTGAGGTGACGGGTGTTGCTTCTCTCGTGTTTATTCACCATTCATGGACTGGTTGGTATTTTCCTCCTCTGAGTTGTAGCCCAGCTGTCATTGTTGCATTTAGTTCTCAATAGACAGCTTTGGCCAGTGAGAGGCTCTTCTTGATTAGGTTCTGGGTCCTTTTGACACCGCTACTCCATTAAGAAACAAACTTGTTTCCCCTGCTCTAGCCTTAGAATCCACCACTTCTCCATGGACATTTTTCCTGATCAACTTTGTTTCCAGAAGCTGGAGATTAAACCACTGTGGTTAAAGCCTGCATGTGGATCCTCCTAATGGCCCACCTCACAAGTGGTGAGCTCCAGGGGCAGAGTCTGGTGGAGAGTCCTTAGCTTCAGGGGCGGAGCCTGGTGGAAGGTCCTTAGCTTCAGGGGCAGAGCCTGGTGGAGAGTCCTTAGCTTCAGGAGCGGAACCTGGTGGAGAGCCCTTCCCTCGGAGGGGTGTGAGAGGGGGCCAGGCAATTCCAGTGGGAGATACTAAGTGGTTATTCCAAAGTTCTGAGCCTGGCTCTACACAGCCATTCTGGCTTCTCACTTCAGGGTGTGTCTTCCCACTGTGTGCACCCTGTATTCCTCCATGAGGGTCTCCTGGCTTCTTCCACTCTCTCCTCTGTGAGCTAATTAACCTCTCTTCTTTAGGAAGTTAGTCTGCCCCAGGTGTTTCATTAATTGGGTTTGTATGTTGAGCAGGCCTTATGTTCTTAGGGTACACTCAGTGAGATAACAAGGAATAAGAATCATCTCTAATTTTTCATCAATGCCCATGAGAAATTCTGGCCCACAGTCTGGTGTGGGAGGTCCTTCTGTCTATGTGTTGCTTTCATTGGTTAATCAATGAGCAGAGCTGTAGGGGAAAACTAAACAATGCTGGGAGAAAGGAGGTGGAGTCAGAGAGACTCCTTGGAGCCTCCAGAGTCAGACATGCTGAATCTTTGCTGGTAAGCCACTGCCACGTGGTGATATACAGATTAATAGAAATGGGTTAAATTAATATAAGAGTTAGCCAATAAGAAGCTAGAGCTAATGGACCAAGCAGTGTTTTAATTAATACAGTTTCTGTGTGGTTATTTCGGGGCTGAGCGGCTGGACTGTCTCCTGCAACAACAGACCCTCCCCTCACCCTCTGTGCTAGTCTGCTATAGCTATCAGAGTAATTTTGACTTTGCAAGTTGAATTCTGTTTTTATCTCTTTGCTTTCTGACAACTGTTCAGTGCTCAGGTATAGATCTCTTTGAGTTTACTCTACTCAAAGGTAAGCTTTTAGATTATGCAAACAAATTTTTAAGTTGATTTTGGAAGTTCTGATCTCAATTTGCCCGCTGCCAAGTTCATCAGCTCTATTGTTAGTCAGATCGCTGTTCACTTCCTCTAGCACATTTTCTTCCTTATTATATTTCAGCAGCAGAATCTCTGCTTGATTACTTATCAATTTATTGCTATTCTCTATTGGTAGGGTGTCCCCTCATTGCTTCCTTTAGACCTTTAAACACATTTTCAATAGGTGGCAAAGTTTTGCCTGGTAAATTTAGCATCTGACTCTCTTGGGGACAGATGCTATTGAAAGATTAGAAAATGTCTTCATTTGTTAGCTATTTTGACCTGTCTCCTCCAAAGTTTCATAAGTTTTTGGCTGAAATGTGGACACTTTGAGCAATACAGTGTGGAAGCTCTAGAAATTGTATTTTCCTCCCACACTCCGGAGATTTTGGTTTTTTCTTATCTGGTTTTGTTATTTGTTTATATGGTAGAGTTCCAGTGAGATCCGTTTTATTCCTTTTTATTTATTTAACAAACCAATCCCAAGTTTCCCCTCCCTCTTTTCCTCCCTATATTTCCCCCACCCTACCCCTCATCCACTCCTCAGAGAAGGTAAGGCCTCCTCTGGGAAGCCAACCAAGTCTGTCCATCATCTCCTTGAGGCAGGACCAAGGCCCTCCCCCAACCCCACCCTGTGCCTATGCTGAGCAAAGTGTCTCTCCATAGAGAATGGGTCCCTCAAGGTCAGTTCACGTACTACTGCACACACTGCCCAAGCCCCACCATTGTCCCCTGCCTTCAGAGGGCCTCGTTTGATCCTATGCTGGTTCCCTGGTTGTCAGTCTCGAGTCAGAGAGCTCCCACTAGCTCAGGTCAGCTGATTCTGTGGGTATCCCCATCGTGGTCTCTGTTGTGAGATCCACATTCTTTATCTTGTGTGGCCACTCCAGTACCTGCTCACTCTGCCTAGTTAGAGGCCAATTAATGTCTGGGCATGAATTTCTTTCTTAGACATTTCATTTACGGGTGTGAGGGCTGGAGTGCTGGGATTACAGATGTGCGTTGCCACATCTGGCAGCTTCCAGTGGGTTCTGGGAATCAGACTTACGTCCTCAGGGTTTGGGACAAGCACTTTTATTGTTGCACCATCTCACCAGCCCTGAGAGATTTCTTGAGGTGAGAAGTCTTCCAGATGTTAGTGAGTGTGACTTCAGTCTCCTAGCAGGCTGTAACTCTGACTTAGACTCTAGTTCTTGCTTCTGAAGAATCTCAAGGGCAGTCAGAATTAAGCAATTAAATTAATTTTGATCATTTTTTCCTGCATTCTTGATTTTCTACAGCTATAGGATTTTGAGTCTTTAGTCCACTATTCTAGAAGTTCTCTGCAGGAGAAAATTTAAAGCTATATTATTGTTGTTGTTGTTGTTGTTATTATTATTTATTATTATTATTTATCTATGGGGGTTTGCCTGCATGTATGTCTGTACCCCACATGTGTGCATTGCTTGTGGAGGCCAGTAGAGGGCACTAGATTCCCTAGAATTGGAATTACAGACAGCTGTGAGTGGCCATGTGGGTGCTGGGAATTGAACCCAGGTTAGAAGAGCTGACTGTGCTCTTAACTGTTGAGCTCTCTCCAGCCCCAGGAGACATTTTCAAAATTCCCATCTCTATGTCAGCTTTGCGCTATTGAAGTGTAATATGTGAGACAAGTAATGAAGAGATAGCGTCTTTAACTCTCAGTCATGGAGACTCGGCTTCTCTGACCCCTGCCTCTGGGTGGCAGGCAGAAGCACAGCCCCAGTGACCTAAGCACCTCCCACTAGGACCTTGCCTCCTAAAGGCTGACAGCACTTCCCATGCTGGCACTGCAGGGGCCAAGGATTTATTTATGGACAATGCATTACAGCCAGACTGTAGCATCATCTTAGTCAGGACCAGGTAGATAGTCACTCCTGTCACGCCTGCTCTGGGGGCATGTTTGCTGGTAGCCACCCTTTGCTGAGGTCATGGTAGGAACAGCTCTTTGTAGAAATCATAGGTCTGACTTTTGCCCCTTGAGGGCTGAGGACCTCCCTCTCCTAGGAACGCATTCTAAGCCCCAACATCTGGGAGCCAGCCCCAGGTAGCACAGCGTTACCTCACACAGTTACTACTTTGGATCATGTTACTCATTTTCAGCCCCTGGAAATTTCCATTACTCTTTTGCGAGCTCGGCCCTGCACCGAAAGATACACTTCATATTTTACCTGGCCTTTCTATGTTCGTTCTTCTCTAAATAGAAGTGTTCTCTGGCCATCCTGATTGATAAACTCTTAGGGAAGGCACTCTCCTGGTTTTAAAAGTCACGTGGACATCCACACTGCTATCAAAACACAATGTGCAGGCCTTTTAACCTGCGTGTGCCAAGAGTGCTGGGTGCAAGCAGGAGACCCTGACTCTTGTGCACTACTTCAGCACCTTGATCCTCTCCAGAGGTTTTCATGATGTGAGTGCTGGGGCCTGTCTGCTGACAGGTCTAGAGAAACCTCCGTGGTCCCAGGGCCTCCAATGTTCTGTGTCTGAAGAGAGACTCTGGGGTCCCAGATAGTGAGTGGCAGAGGTGGCTTCTGTTGGGATGCAGAGGGTGGATGTTCAGAGGCCAGACCCAAAGCACAGCAGCGAGACTGCCCAGGACCAGCCAGACCAAGAGAGTGGTGAGAAGGCGCTGCCCTGGGAGGAGACAGGTGCTGCTGACCCCAGAAGTCACTGCTTCCAAGTTGGAAGTGATAGTGAAAACTGGAGGGACAATGCCCAGGGAAGCCTGCAATAATATGGAAGGACCATGTCTTATCTCGTGGAAGTCATAATCCAGCAGGACACCTGGGTCCGAGTGAATACATCCTCCTTGTACTTCATGGATCTTCAGAGCATCAGGAATTCCCAGTCACTCACAGACACCCTGTCTTAGTCAATGTTCTACGGCTGTGAAGAGACACCATGACCACAATGCTTATAAAAGAGTTTTATAATGTAATTATAATTAATTATTTATAATTAGTAATCAATTATAATTAATTAATCATAAATTAATTTGGGATTGTTTGCGGTTTCAGAGGTGCAGCCCATTATCATGGTGGGAGGCACTGCAGCAGGCAGACATGGTGCTGGAGAAGGAGCTAACAGTTCTACATCTGGATCCAGGCAGCAGGAAGAGAGAGACTCTGGGCCTGACTTGAAGTTCTGAAACCTCAAATCTCACTTCCAGTGACACACTTCCTCCAACAAGACCACACCTCCTAGTCCTTCTCAAGTAGTGCTACTCTCTGATGACTAAGTATTAAAACATAGGAACCTAGAGGGACGATTCTTATTCAAGCCACCACAGTTCACTCCCTGGCCCCCAAGGGCTTGGAGCCAGATCATAATGCTAAATGTATTCAGCCCAACTTCAGAAGTCTCCAGAGTCTAGCAGAATCTCAACATGGTTTCAGAGTTCAAAGTTTCTTCTGAATCTCTCTTAACTGTAATTTCCTGTCAAATCAAAATCAAAAATGTAGGTCACATACTTTCAACATACAATGGCTCTGAATATATATTATTCCAAAAGGGGGCGTAGTGAGGAAATACTGGACCAAAACAAGACCTAGAACCAGCTGGGTGAACTCCCAGCTCTGCATCTCCATGTCTGACGCCAAAGGGCTCTTCAGATTTCCAATTCCTCTCAGCTCTGCTGACAGCAGAGAAGCTGCTCTCTTGGCCTGGTTCCACACCCTGTTCGCAGCTCTCCTTGGCCTGTATCCCATGGCTCTGGCATCTCCAACATCTTGGGATTTCCGAGGCAATCCAGGCTTCAACTTCATGGCTTCATGCAATGGCCTCCCTAGGCCTCCGTGCAGGGACACCTCTGACACATGCCTGGTCCAAGTGGCTTTCCTTAGCTGCAGAGAGAGAATCTATAACCCCTTGTGTCCTTGACTCTAGAGCTAGAACCACACAGCTGAAGTTGCCAAATTTTGCCACTTGCTGGGGCTGGATCATGGCCCCCTTAATCAGTTACAGCTGCCTCGGCTTTCTGTTGTTGATGGTTTCTTTCATTGCTGAAGCTTTTCTTCCTTTTCACAAGTAGGAAGCTCAGCTGGGTGGGGTCTTGCCCTGAAGTCACCACTAAATCTGTATTAGTCAGAGTTCTCTAGAGTAACAGAACTTGTAGAATGAATCTCTATATAAAAAGGGGATTTTTAAGAATGACTTACAGTCTGTGGTTCAGATTGTCCAACAATAGCTGCCTATGAGCACAGGTCCAAAATCCAGTGGTTGTTCAGTCCACAGGCTGGATGTCTCAGCTGGTCTTCAGTATACACCTGAATCCCACAGAACTCGGCCAGAATGCCAGAGGAGGAATGGAAGGCTGGAGAGGAGAGAACAAGTTGGCAAAGAGCAAAAGCTTCCCCCTTCCAAGTCCTTACACAGGTTTCCAAGAGAAGGTGGAGCCCCAGTTAGAAGTGGATCCCCCCCCCCTCTGGAAAGATCTGGACTAGAAGTGGGTCTTCCCTCCAACTGGGGTTCTAGTTAACGTCAGATGAAGTCAAGTTGACCACTGAGGACGGCCATCACATACCATTGTTCTTTTATCCAACCCTGAATGGTAGACGCTGGGTGCCCAGTTTCACTTCCTGCTTTTCCCTGTCCCTGGACCTCTACTGAGTCATTTCTCAGCTCTGAGCTTAGAGAGCAGCAGTGTGGCACAGCTCAGCTTCAGGTCCCAGGGACAGGGTCTTGCTGAGATATAACTGCTAGGTGGATTGGTAGATGCTGGCACTGGAAGGATGAGTCCTCTCCATTCTAAACGATACCATCAGCGTCATTTCCAGCCAAGCCTATCCCTAGACATGGAGCTCACTGTGTGTTAGACTTCGGGTGTTATTTAGACCCTTTCATCTCGGAGGCACCCGTTCCCTCTTCTTTGAGGGGTCTGATGAGCATCCCAGAGCTACCACAGTGAAGATTCACGGTTGGTTTTTTATCACCCTGTCATTAATTATGACTGTTTATTCTGACAGTTCATTTTTGTGGAAATTTGTGCCGACAGGAAGGGGCTGCTGGCGTATCTCCTCTCAGACCTGAAGACACAAGGCACAGTCATTTATCCAGGAACTGCTGCCGTAGAAAGGCCAGAGTGGGAGAGAAGCCTTACGGTCTCATGCACAACAGAAGCAAATGTCTGTCCATTTGTCTGTCTATCTGTACCTCAGTAGCCAGTCAGGTATTGGCTGTGCCCTTTCTGAGGTACATAACTTCCCAAGCGGAACAGTAGCTCTCAGTGGACAAGAGGTGGAAACCATAAGCCATGGGCTCCCAACACACCAACAACAGGAGATGAAGTCATTGGTCCAGGAAGAGCCCTGGCTGGGGCCCCAAGAACATCCACAATTGCCTGTCCCTTGTCTGAAGGATACGGAGAGCTCATATTCATGTTACCAGGGATCCGTGGCTCCTGGAAACTCGCTACCAGAGGGTGTGTGCTGATCTAGAGCCCACCGCTGAAGCTGCCTCCACTGCTTGTGCTCCCGCACCACTGAGTGTTGTGGTTTGAAAGTGAAATATCTCTAGGAGGCTAATGTATTTGAACAGCTGGCCCACTGCCGGTGCTGCCATTTTAGAAGGTTCTGGAACTTTTAGGATTTGGAGCCTGTTGGAGGAAGCAGGTCGTTGGGGGTGCACCTGGAGATTTTGCAATGCAGTTCCCACTGCCCTTTGGCTCTGTGCGTCCTCACTGCGGGTGCAATCAGCTGCCTCCTGCTCCTGCCTCTTTCCGTGCCTGTCTCATCGTGATCCATGGCAACTCCCTAAACTGTCAGCCAAGGGCAAGCCTGCCACAAGATACCGTGGCAGTGTATTTTGTCCCAGCAACAACACAAGGAAACAATATGCCTAGTTACTCTCATGCCACACTCCTGGCTGGCTGGACCAGTGAGAAGCCCGAGTCCTCGTCATCATACCTCAGCAAGGCACATCAGAGCACTGAGTATCGAGAGGTGCCCGGGGAGTCACATGACACAGGGATTTCCCCTTCCTGCTTTGCAGCAACAGTTCAGTTCCACCTTGGTGACTGAGGTCAACAAACCCTACCAGGTTTGCTCCATCTGCACCTGCTGCTCTCCTGATGTAGGAGAGGCAATGATGACAAGATGGAGTGGTCCTCCTGTGGTCCTCAGATAAAGACCTGGCCACCACATAGACACGGTGTTAGGGTAGGCAGATGCAGTCCCACAGTGGGTCATTGGGGACGATGGTGATCATGGCCTGCATTCTATCCCACGCTCCACCCGCCTGGCTGATTCTGAACGTGGCTGTGAAAAGCCAGGGAGTCCATAGCCACACACCTGCGGCCACACTTTCTGCCACGTCCGTCATCTCTGTCGCGTTACCCAGAATATATGCCAGCCCAGGTCAGGAACCAGCATGGACCGAGCATCTAGGTGCCATCTCTGAGAGCTGGAGTTATGACGCAGCAGGTCTGTGTGTGACGTGGGGAGGTGGGACATCCAGAGACGGGAGGAAGCTCCAGGCTGTGAACTTCGTGGGTTCGAATGCTGCCACCATACCTGCTTTAGTGATGAAGTTTGCCCGAACCTGAGGGGCTGAAGACAGACGCTAGGTCACCTATCCCACTTGGCTTTTCCATTTCCCCAGGCCACTTACATGCCCATTTTCCACCCCTCTTTGACTTTTGACATTTTCCTCTCAGGCCTGGGCTACACATTAATCATCATTGTGGCTCACAATCTGGTAGGTTTATAACCAGCATGAGACTCGAAGCTCTGACAACTGGGAATGTCTCTGGCTCCCGTCTGGGAGGTCTGGTTTGAGGAAGAAGAGAGTAGCAGCCTTGTTTTGGCTTGCACAGAAAGCCAAGCCAAGTCTGTAGTGCAATTGCCTTTCTTTCAGGAATCCATGGCATGAGCAGTGGGAGAGAGATGGGTAGGACAGGGAGGGGCAATGGGGTTGAGGCCACCTGTCTGGGCAGTAGCATTGTACCCTCTGCATTGGCTTGAGCAGGTGAAGCTCAGATACACAGATGTCCCATGGTCCTAGGGGAGCTGGGTGACAAGCCAAACACTGCTCAGGAGGCATGGTCCCTGTGCTTTCTGAATCCAGGATCTCATGTAGGTGGGCTGGCCATGTGACTAGTTCTGACCAATAGAGTGTGAGCAGAAGCTTGTGCACAGTCCTTCAGAGTGTTGAAGGATGTGACACTGGCTACCTTGGGTTCCAAGAGACTTCATGGAGACAAGCATGCAGGTGCAGGGTGCTGAGATGTGCCTGGGGTTGCAGAAGCCTCGAACTGGTCCCACACTTTCTATATCCACATTCAGGGGACTGTTGGGAGTCTAGGCCAGCTGCTAGGCATCAGCCCTTAACTGCTCTCCTGGAGGACCCAAAGGACTGGGCCAAAGAAATTGGTGACATGAGGCTGCAAGACATAACCCTTGTCCTCACAATCAATGGGTGAGCTTTGGAGCAGGGATCTTAATCCCCTCAGATGGCTGCCTCTGTCACATGACTCTAAGCTCAGCAGAACCAAGGTCTCTGCAAGTGGCAGGTCCTTGGGAGCTGGTAGGAGCCCCAAGCACCTCATTTTGAGCTCAATGTTGTGTGCTTATTCTTTCAAATCCCGAGTCTGTTGTCCTTAAAATGCAGCTCTGGCTAAGGTATACTTTGCTGAGGACTTTCTCGGGGAGAGGCAGTGAAACGATTTTGCTTGTTGAAGTCTCTGTCACTGTACACAGCACCCGCTGGCCTCCACACATTGCCAAAGCCCCTCTAAAGGCCTAGCCACCCAAGCTGGCACAGACTCTGGAGTGAGATGTTGCTTTTTGGTTAACTTAGGGTTCTGTGGATTTTCTCAGATGTCAGGGTGAGAGGAGATGATGAATTTTGAAAGATGGACTGGTGGCTGTGGCTTCATGTCCAGAGATGGAGACCACAGTGAAGACACCGTGAAGACATCTGAGCACCCAAGGGCCTCCCCGAATTCACCCAGAAGGGCAAAGAAGAGGGGGGGTTCTTCGTATAGACTGATATGTGTGCTCATTCCTTTGTGCAGTTGGCTCCGAGACTTAAGAGCCGGCCATGTTCTGAGAATCTGGTTGACAGAACGTCAGCTTCTGTAACCACTACAACAAGAGACCAGAGTGGAACAGCACGGAAACAAAGGTCACACATCTTTTTTTGTGGACACAGTCCGTCCACCTGTGTGGTCACACCTTCCCCATCTCTCCTCTCTACTGAGGGTGCCAGAGGTAGTATTGAGGCCCACCCTAATTTAGTATCCTTAACTTCAGCTTACCTAGTAATATCTGCCAAGACCCTGTTGATAACTAAATGTGTGCCTTGAGATTCCGAGTGTTACGAGTCTGTGTGAGTGCACTGGGGGGAAGTGGGTGCAGCCTGCTCCCCAAAACTCAGCCCGAGCCAGTCTTTGCCCGCACCACATCCAAGATCAGTCTCTTGAGACTCAAGTCCATCCTTCTAGTCTGAGAAGACCAGACAAGAAGGCAGCAGGTGGCATTGGCGATCCCTCCTCCTAGGGGTCTTGGCCAGCCTGGGCATACCTACCAGCCAGAGGGGCCATGGGCCTGACTTTCACCCTTAGCAGATCCTTCTATAGTCATGTGGTCACAGAAACTGGTATTCTGTCTATCGGAGTCTCAGAGCATCGCCACCTGGCACACTCTCCCCTCTTCCAGACCCACACACAGAACTTGCTCATGGTGCAGCCAAGCATGGGTGAGAGTGTTTGGCTCTGCATCCAGCTTTCTGAACTTCCTTAGGGCCTCCCAGGCTGTGCCCAGTGGGCCAGGGTGCTCCATCTCCTCTTGGCAGGACTGGTTAGGCAGCAACCTCACCGTGGACATGGACAAAATCCTTCCACCTGGAGCTAAGACTCCACGGCCATGATAAATCTTTCCCCCTCGTCATGTCTGGCTTTCGGGATCACAGCCTGCTATTTGTAACATGAAAAATGTTGGTGTGCTGGCTGGAAGGGCCAGGCACATGGTAAGACAGTTAATGCTCCTACCTCAGCTTCAGACACAAAGCCTCCTCTTTCTGCAGCTGGAAATGGGTATGGCCCATGAATGCAAAGAGCTCTTTCAACATTGGATTTTAAATTATTTGAATTAAATCTGGAATCCTTCCGGGCCCTGAGCTCTCTTGGTTATTCATCACTGGCTAAGTGTAGAAGTCTGTTAGGCCTCTCCAGGGACTACCTGACTTCGAAGCCGCATCTGAAATGCTATAAACTATTTAAAACCCAAAGCCTGGCCATGTTTGATTGGAGGGAGCACATTAACACGCGCTCCACGGAACTCTGGGGAAAGGACGGCTATCTCGGTGGGGCTCTCCTCTGGGTAATCACCGTAATACATTTGTAAACAGACCTCTTTTCCACGCAGACAGGGTGATGCTTTCCCCTTATTTAGCAAACATTGATTTCTTTTTCTCTCTACTAGTGTCCTGCCTTGCCCGGAAATGAACAAAGTCTCCTGTCAGAGACTCTGCAATTCTCCCACCCCTAGACCTTGCGGTAGTTACGCATGGGCACCAGCAGGGGGCGAAAAATTCTTTTTGTAGCTTAGAGGGTCAAGGCACACAGCTCCTCTGGGATTTAGCAGTTCTGTATTTCGGGCTGCCCTAGCTGTCTTAAGTTTGGAAAGGGAGGGAAGGGAGGAATCCCGCAGGGAGAGCTGGGGCCAAGGATACAGGGACACCTTGAGCTGAAGACCCGAGGGGGAAGTCCCACAGATATAGGCCAGGCCAAGGAGGCAGTGGTGTCCTGAACTGAGGGCCTCTACAAACATAGCTGAGGCCAGGGAGGCAGGGATACTGAGCTGAGAAGGGAAGAGGACTTGTGTAGACAGAACTGAGGCAGGCAGGCTGTGAGTGCTGGGTGCTGAGAGGAAAACCCTCCTCTGGGTTAGGTCATGACATTTTGACCAAGAACTGGGCAGCAGTAGCGATAGCCGTTTACATGGTGAGACCAAGGGAGAAATCCTCAAGGACTGTCTAGGTGTTTCCCTGCCAAGTCGCTCTACTCAAGGGGCACGTACTCTGCAAAGCCATGTGCATTTGTCTCCAGGGACACGGGGCCCAGAGAGTGGGCACTACGAATGGAGAATGGTGTGAGCTCATGGCAGGGGAAGAAATGAGGGGTTCTGATTGGATGGTAGAGTCTGGGAGACCTGTGGTTCCACCTCTGTTGTGTAGCCCTGACCTCATAGTATGGGCTGAACTGACAGCTGGCTTTCACAAATGATGGGTGGGTCCCTTTGGAGATAAGGCAATGAAAACACTAGCTTCCATTTGAGTCTCGTCTGTCTGTCTGTCTGTCTGTCTGTCTCCCTCCCCTCTATCCCCAAGGTAAATCAGGTTCTGTTTGATGAAGCCGTCCAGTACAGTTCAAAATAGCAAGGGACAGGGTTCATGTGGGAGCTGAATTCACCCCATTGAGCCTTCAGGTGAGACCTTAGTGAGACCTTAGCTCGGCTGCAATTTAACCAGAAACCTCACAACTCTGGAGACTCCCAAACCTGCTACAGCCCATTTTAATACCATTTGGAAGACCTAAACACCAGTGTGGGTTTCCAGCCACACATGTTAGTGGGAAAGGTCCATGTCTGGTGGTGTTCATCCTGTTGAGAGAGAATAGAACCCCCACTCTGGCACGTATACTTCTTTCAAAGTTCTGATAAATGACACACAAGCCACCCAAAAGCGCACAGGTGAGGCTAATTGCCCAGAGATCAAGCTCAGTATGGGAGTTCTTATGCAGAGGATGGGCCAGATTGGGGGGGGGGGTGGCTGGAGTGCAGACAGCCGGCAGTGGAGCACCTCCCCTGAGGACGCTACAGGTATTCCTGAGCTCAGGCAGTGCGTGTAGGAGGTTGAGTAGCTTATACACGGGATTAGGTCACATGAAGACGAGTGATATGTAGCCAGGAAGGGCCAACTGGCCTCAGACTGCTCTTCCAAGAACTGGGAAAGGCCCGATCTCCTTGGTCTACCCAAAGGCGCATCCGTAGAGCCCCACAGGAACAGTGGACATGTCAATAAAGGACTCTTCTTTGGCTCTCTAATGACAATCAAATATGAAGTCCTCCCTCTCGGTCTATGTGGTAGGGAGGACAGGCTGACTGACTGCAGGTGGTGAGGGCTACCCATCCAGTTCCATGAGAAGGTGTGGTCTGAGTATCTTCTTTGATCCCACAGGGTGTGAGGGACATTGAAGTATGGAGGGTTCTTGATGCTGGGCAGGCGGGAGGGGGAGCCCACAGACTCTGACTTTGAGCCAAAGCTTGAAAGAGGGAAATGGAGGTAAGAGGAGACACTGACTTCTGTTAGTGGGGAAGGAAGGAGGAATGAATGAGCAGAAAGATATATAGATGGGTCAACAGAAAGATGAATGGAGGAAAATAATGATGGAAGGAGGTAAAGAAACGAGAGAGAAAGGAAAGAGGGAAGGAAGGAGGAGGAGAGAAGGAAAGAAAGGTGAAGAGGGAGGGGTGTATGATATGTCTAAATTGGTAGAAAGATGGATATTTGAATGAATAAGTGGGTGAATGAGTGAGTAGATGAGTCATAGATATATGGATGGGTGGTGGGTGGAAAGATGGATGGGTGGGTGGATGGATGGATGGAAGGATGGGTGGGTGGATGGATGGAAGGAAGGATGGGTGGATGGATAGATGGGTGGGTGAATGGGTGGGTGGATGGATGGAAGGATGGATGGATGGGTGGATGGATGGAAGGATGAATGGGTGGATGGATGGATGGGTGGATGGATGGATGGGTGGATGGAAGGATGGAAGGATGGATGGATGGGTGAGTGGATGGATGGATGGATGGATGGATGGGTGGATGGGTGGGTGGGTGGATGAAAGGATGGATGGATGGATGGATGGGTGGATGGATGGATGGGTGGGTGGGTGGATGGAAGGAAGGATGGATGGATAGATGGATGGATGGGTGGATGGAAGGTGAATGGGTGGATGGATGGATGGGTGGATGGATGGATGGGTGGATGGAAGGATGAAAGGATGGATGGATGGGTGAGTGGATGGATGGATGGATGGATGGATGGAAGGATGGATGGATGGGTGGGTGGGTGGATGGGTGAATAGGTGGGTGGATGGATGGATGGATGGGTGGATGGATGGATGGATGGATGGATGGAAGGAAGGTAGGATGGAGGGATAGATGGATGGATGGGTGGATGGGTGGATGGAAGGATGAATGGGTGGATGGATGGATGGGTGGATGGACGGATGGATGGATGGATGGGTGGATGGATGGATGGGTGGATGGACGGATGGATGGATGGGTGGATGGATGGAAGGATGAAAGGATGGATGGATGGGTGGGTGGATGGGTGGGTGGATGGGTGGATGGATAGATACGGGTGGATGGGTGGATGGATGGGTGGATGGATGGATGGGTGGATGGAAGGATGAAAGGATTGATGGGTGGGTGGGTGGATGATGCATGCATGAGTGGGTGGGATAGATGGGTACATAAAATGATGGGTGAATGAATGAGGGATGGATGAGCAGATGAAAGGGTTTATGGGTAGGTAAGTAGGTGGATAAAAGGATAGGTAGATGATGGATGGATGATGGGTAGGTGAGTGGGAGGGTGGATGGAAGGGTTGACAGGAAGATGGGCAGATGGGTAAGTGCATAGATGATGCTAGTTGCACCTCTGAGACTCAGTTGCTAGGGCACATGCTCTGAGTCTGGGGCCATTTGGGAGCACCCAGAGCACAAAGTGGGAAAGTAGCCTTCTGGGAGTTGTGTATAGTCCAAGACCCCTTAGACACCACAGATCTTATAATGACAGTGTGCATCCTGCCGTCTGAAGGGCCACCCTGCTCCTTTAGGCTGCTGACATGTGGACCATTCCCTCTGCAAGAGGATCTGGCCACCAGATATTAGGTTGGCACCAGAGTGCAGTCTGGTGGTCACTAATTGACTGGGGCTCTGGGCACTAGAGATAGATGAAACCACAGATAATTAAGATTAGGATGATGAGGAGGAGGAGGAGAAGAATGAGGATGAGGAGAGGAGACTGGTAGGCCTCTCCCAGGGCTCGGGGGACCCAGGCACTTCAAGACAGGCTGGTGGGAAGGCAGGGTAGTGGGCAGCTACGTGGCTATCCATCCCATGTGAATACCTAGCATTTTCCCAGATATCCCATGACCTGCCCACCTCCCACCACGACCTTAAAATAGGAAGTGGGGTCACATGGGAGCCGGAGAAGATGCCCGGCGCTACACACAGTAGAGCAGAAACAAGGGCGTGTTTGCTGAATGGAAAGAGAACAGTGGCCCTCCAGGGTGAGCACTGGTGAGGGGGATGGTGTTACAGCCAGTTTGTCCATAAACTTGTTCAAGCAATTTATGAGGCTTGGCTGGCTTAGGGTAGGGGCAACAAACCCAGGCAGCTTCTAATTGAAGCCGGGAGAGGAGAGATTCCATGTTAATGGCAAACACACCCTCACTGTGGCTGCCCCCTGAAACTGCACTGCTAGCCAGCTACCAAATGTTTCTTTCTTAGTGGTAACACATATTTGCAGTGAGAAGAAGAATCGAAGGTCGCAGCCACGCTAAGGTACACACGGTACTTCCGAGACATACCAACCCTAGGACTCAGGATTCTAAAGAGGGCTGAGGAGGTTCCCAGCACCTGAGAAGCACATGGAATTTCTGCCCTGGGGCAGCTCCAAACCAGCCCAACATCACGTTCAGAGGCTATGGCTCATAAACCTACCCATTTTTATTTCCAGTGGCCATGTGGTTACTCGAGGGGATGCCCTTGGCTCCTCCACGGCAGGCTCTTCAGAACCCCCCTAATTCTTTGTCTTTCACCCAGTTAGGCACTGGTGTTGGAACAGAGTGCTGAACCTGTGCCATGCTCTGGGTTGGGCCATGCCCTTTCTGGACTCCAACATAAAATCCAGGAAAGATGATCAGTCAGCCAGGCTCCAGCATTCAGGCAGCGCCTGAGAGATGAACACATGGGGCTTTTGTGATGTAAGCAGGATGGAACCCCAAGTGGCATCATTCCACCCCCACCCCCCAGCAGCCAGGAAGCAAAATAGGAACTTTACGTCTTGGCGATTCAGCAACAAAAGCAAATGAGTGGATTACACAGAATTGGGTTTAGGTAGAGGACATGGTCAGTCCAACAGTCATGGCCACTGGGGGCCATTACAAGGTCAAGGCTTCCTGGCTGGGCACAGGACAGAAGGGGCCTTGCATAGGCAGGACATACTATTGCTGAATAGGCCCTTTGTCTCACTGGGGCAATATGGCCCTCACAGAATGCAGTGCCCAAGGTGTTCTCGACCCCTGACAGAGACCTTGTCTGAAGACTTCAGGATCTGGCTTTGCAATCTCTGTGGGAACCTACTGTTTTGGGGCCTGGGCATCTATCAGGGGCCTGACCTAGGCATTTCAGAGCATGGATGGCCATAGGACCTATGCTTATGTCTGACCTGGGTCCCTGGCCCACTGTGGTCTGGGTAGGTATAGGGCAGAGATGGTTATAACCCGCCATCGAGATGCTACACGTGGCAAACATGGCTTAGCAAAGCGTGAAGCTCTCTCTCTGCTCCACCTCAGCCCGTTCTGTGTTTGTTTCCCCTAGGGGTCCTTTGAGGCAAAGCCTCTAGTGACCACCACATTTTCGACACCCCTGCAAGGCTCAGTGACACTGGGAAAGCTGCATCTTCAGTACACACCCACACTGCTAACTCTCATCAACCTATCTCCTGCACATCTTCATGTGAGCCCTCAGACCGCCCACTCTGTCCATATGTCTACATCATGTGTCTGAATGGCACAGCCTTGTGACAGAGTAATGCCTGCTGAAATATCCGCAGGGTCAGTAGGGCATAGAGGGTGCTCTGGGCATAAAGACCCCAGGCTCTAGGAAGGGCGTGGTACCAGGAGGTTATGCTCTGACAGAACTTTCTGGATGGAGGAGGCAACTGGCTTACCTGTGCCTTTGCACATGATGGACGGGAACACCAGATGAAGCCACCTTTCTGAGGCCCTCCCTATCATCAGGGGACAGGAAAGTTGTGCCCGGGGTCAACCCTCTTTTATTTTTCTCCTGAGTTGAGTGTCAAGTCAGGTCTCAGAGACAGCATGAGCTTGTGTGTGTGTCTGAGGCCTCATCAGGTGGCTTCCAGCTTCCTTCCCAGTCTTGTTCTGTAGCCCCAGCTCTTTTTTGTGAGCCCCCTTCAATGTCTATGCCTTTCCTAGACACACAGGTGTCCCCAACTCCAGAGAAGCCACCTCTGTGTGAGCCGATAATTAAATGAACTAGAGATGACTCGTGGGCACCTTAGGGTGTAGAGAGAGAGATGAAGGCGCCTGACCTGGACTGGAATGGGGACAGGGAAGCAGAGTCAATAAGACAAAGTGAGGAGACATTTCTGAGAGCTCCCCGGAAGAGTATATATTCAAAAAGCAATGTTTAGAGGGTCTGCTAGACATTGTCCCTTGAGCCTGGGAAGTGAAGAGTCGTCTTCCTGTACAAGGCTGCCCTGTTCTGAAATGAGGCCTCTCAATCTCACCCAGGGTTCTTTCTGTTTACCTCATCCTTCACGGTATACAGGGGTTCAGAGCCCCACCAAAGGCTCTGACCCTCACTGAGTACAGTTGTTAGTTCATCTGGATTGTTACATATCTGTCAAGCACCCTTGAAAAGGCCTTGTAGGTCAAGGCCACCTGAGAGGAGTTCAGGTCACCAAGGATGATGGAGGGTTCCTGGGCACTGGGGTCAGTCTGCTAGCTGTGCCTGGGAGACCTCTGGGAACCCTGGAATCCTGTGGACGTCCAGGGAAACCTATTGTGACACGAACTGGCCCGAGAAGGCTCATCTGCCTCTCTCTCGGCGTCACTCAGAAGGGTTTGAGTGCAGACATGTTTAACCCACAAGCTCTAGATTTTCCTGCCGTGATTTTCGACAATGGATCTGGGCTCTGTAAGGCAGGACTGTCTGGGGAGATTGGGCCCCGTCATGTCACCAGCTCCATTGTGGGGTACCCAAAGTTCAAGATGCCCCCAATGGGAGCCAATCAGAAGAAGTATTTTGTTGGAGAGGAAGCCCTCTACAAACAGGAAGCCCTGCGCCTGCATTCCCCCATCGAGCGGGGTCTGGTCACAAGCTGGGATGATATGGAGAAGCTCTGGAGACATCTCTTCGAATGGGAACTGGGTGTGAAGCCCAGTGAACGACCAGTGCTCATGACGGAGCCCTCCCTGAACCCGAGGGAGAATCGGGAGAAGACGGCGGAGATGATGTTTGAGACCTTCGAAGTGCCCGCCTTCTATCTCTCAGACCAGGCTGTGTTGGCGCTCTATGCCTCTGCCTGTGTCACAGGTCTGGTGGTGGACAGCGGAGATGGGGTCACCTGCACTGTCCCTGTCTTTGAGGGTTACTCCTTGCCTCATGCAGTCAGCAAACTTTACGTGGCTGGCAGAGACATCACGGAGCTCCTTACCCGGCTCCTCCTGGCCAGCAGGAGGGCCTTTCCATGCCCACTGGAGAAGGCCCTGATAGATGACATCAAGGAGAAACTATGCTACGTGGCTCTGGAGCCTGAGGAGGAACTCTCTCGGCGGGAGGAAGACGTCTTGAGGGAGTACAAACTGCCCGATGGGAATGTCATCTACATCGGAGACCAGCTGTACCAGGCTCCTGAGGTCCTGTTCTCTCCAGACCACCTGGGCACCCATGGCCCGGGGCTGGCGCAGATGGCATCCAACAGCATAGCCAAGTGTGATGCTGATATACAGAAGATCCTCTATGGGGAGATTGTCCTGTCAGGGGGCTCCACGCTGTTTCAGGGGTTGGACGACAGGCTTTTGAGGGAGCTGGAGCAGCTGGTTTCCAAGGGAGTCCCCATCAAGATCACAGCACCCCCTGATCGCTGGTTCTCCACATGGATCGGAGCCTCCATTGTCACCTCTTTGAGCAGCTTTAAGCAGATGTGGATCACCGCTGCAGACTTCAAGGAGTTTGGGGCATCTGTGGTCCAGAGACGATGCTTCTGAAGGAGTCTGTGCTCCCAGTAGCCACGGTGTCCCTTGTGAGGGACGCCCATGGGAAGTGAGCGTGCTCACGGCTTTAGCACCATTTTCAATAAAAGATGAATGGTCAAGCACTGGGCTTGCCAAGTTCAGTTCGTTCTCTGAGGTTGCAGAGTTGCTTTGAATGAGTGTGAGTGTGAGTGTGAGTGTGTGTGCACACACACTTATGCATAGGTGTGTTCACTTGTGCGTGGGTGCCTATGTGTGACCTCGGGTATCCTTCCTCTAGAGCAGCCTTGTGTAGCAATAGGATGTTAGGCTCTTTGGATTCTTTTCGGGGGGCCCACCACCCAGCTCCTAAATGAACCACACACGGAGTCTTATTATTCATAAATGTCCAGCCTTAGCTTGGCTTGTTTCTTGCCCATTTTTTTAACTTATATTATCCCATCTACCCTTTGGCCACTGTGTTTTTCCCATTCTCTTAGGTCTTTAAATCTTACTCTGTGGTTTGCTGTGCAGCTCGGTGGCTGCCCCTGATGTCCCCCTGCTCCTCCAGCTCCTACTCCAAACCCCTTCTCCCAGTTTTTTCTTCACATATTTTCTCTCTGCCTGCCAGCCCCGCCCATCCTTTCTCCTGCCTTGCTATTGGCTGTTCAGAGCTTTATTAGATCATAGGTGTTTGAGACAAAGTATCACAGCTTCACAGAATTAAGCAAATGCCACATAAACAAAAGTAACACACCTTAAGATAATGTTCCCAACATCCTTGCTTTTTTTCCCTTCTTTTATTGATTTTTTAAGATTTATTTTACAAACCAACCACAGCTTCCCCGCCCTTCTTTTCTCCTGTTCCCTCCCACTACCGCCTTTCTACTCACCCCCATTCACATCTCAGAAAGGGTAAGGTCTCCCATGGGAGTCAACAAAGCATGGCATACCAAGTTGAGGCAGGACCAAGCTCTTCCCCCCTGCATCAAGGCTGAACAAAGCATCACACCATAGGGAATAGGTTCCAAAAAGCCAGATCACGTACCAGGGACAGATCCTGATCCCACTACTAGGGGCCCCATGAACATACAACAGTCACCCACATGCAGAGGGCCTAAGTTAGTGTCATGCAGGCTCCCTAGCTGTCGGTACATGTGTAGTGATATTTCATTTGTATTTTAGTAAATAAAGCTTGCCTGTAGATCAAAGAGTAAAACAGTCCCACTGGTCAGCCTTACAGACCAGGCAGTGGTGACACACACCTTTAACCCCAGCAGCCACACTAGTTTGTCACAGAAACTGAGCAGTAGTGGTGCATGCCTTAAATCCCAGCCCCAGGGAGGAATAGAGGATGGGAGGAGACAGCTCTCAGACACAGTCTTATTCTAAGATTCCTGGAGAAAGAATCGCCATTTCAGACTGAGGTAGAGGTAAGAGCAAGTGGCTGGCTCTTTGGTTTTTCTGGCCTTCAGGTTAAACCCCAATATCTGTCCCTGGGTTTTTATTAGTTGTGCTACAGCATGTCAGCTCCCATGAACTCAGGCCGGCTGTCTCTATGGTTTCCCTGTCATGATCCTGACTCACCTTGCTCATATAATCCCTCTGCCCTCTTTTCAACCGGACTCCCGGAGTTCTGCCCAGTGTTTGGCTGTGGGTCTCTGCATCTGCTTCCATCTGGGTGAAGGTTCTATGATGACAATTAGGGTAGTCACCAGTCTGATTACAGGAGAAGGCCAACTCAGGCACATTCCCCGCTATTGCTAGGAGTCTCAGCTGGGGTCATCTTTGTGGTTTCCTGGAAGTTTCTCTGGCATCAGGTTTTCCCCAACCCCATAATGGCTCCCTCTATCAAGATGTCTCTTCATTGCTCTCCCTCTCCATCCCTCCCCAACTTGGTCATCCTGACACCTCATGATCCTGTCCTTCATCCCCGCTCCTCTTCTCCCCTCCCTCGACCTGATGTTTACCCAGGAGATTTCATCTATTTTCCCTTTCGAGGGTGACCCATGTATTCCCTCTTCGGATCCTCCTTGTTACCTCGCTTGTCTGGGACTGTGAACTGTAGCCTGGTTATCCTTTGTTTTACATCTAATATCCACTTATGAGTAAGTACATGCTGTGTTTGTCTTTCTGGGTCTGAGTTACCTCACTCAGGATGATTTTTTTTCCCCTAGTTTCATCCATTTGCCTGCAAATTTCATGATTTAACCACTGAGTAACACTCCATTGCATAAATTTACCACATTTTCTTTATCCATTCTTTGGTTGAGGAGCATCTAGGTTGTTTCCAGGTTTTGGCTATTATGAATAATGTTGCTATGAACATGGTAATTATGGTTTCTGAGACAAGAGTCTCTCCTTGGGACCTGGTGCTAGCCAATTAGGCTAGGCTGGCCAGCCAGGGTTTCTCCTGTTTCTGCCTTTCCAGGGCTGTGTGGCAAGTTCTTTACCAACTAAGTCATCTCTCTAGGTTCCTAGCAGAATCCTTCTCAACTTCTATCCACACCCTTTGCCCCTGCCCTTTCTTTTGAGAGAGCCCTGGTGCTGACCAGCTACAGAAGCCAAAGGCTCTATTCAGAGAGCTTGGGGATGCATCTTATAGATGCCAGGTAGGACTGAGAGCTTGTCAACAGTCAGTGGGAGGCTGAGAAGCAGGTCTAAATGCCACTCGTCCTGAAGGTTCAAGGAGCCCTCACCTGGAGGTTCTTGCTGGGCAGGGCAGGGTTGTCCTGAGGCCAGGTAGCAACACAGTGTGGAGCCTCTATCCTCTGCCGAGGATGGTGACCATAACGCTGGGAACAGATATCAGCATTTTAGGGTTTCCTACACCTCCATGGGTGACTGTGGTTTGTTTTTGCGTTCAAGGATGTTTATAGCATCATTGTTTGGAGGCAAAACACTGGAAACAAAGCTAATGGCTGACAGTAAAGTAATGGTTGGATAGCTGATGTGTGAAGGGAATTTCCACATGTATTTGATGACTTTCTCCCAAACATAATTGGCAGAGAAATAGAAAATACGAAGAAATCCTATGATCCCCATTCTTCCTGCTTCTGGGTGTGAATGTGTATGTACAGGTGTATATTCATGTGTGTCAGTCATATACAGGGAAGCCAGAAGTCAGTCCTGGGTATCATTCCTGCGCAGACCATCCACTCTGCACTTTGAAGGAGTCGCTCATGGATCAGCCTGGAGCTTACTGCTTAGGCTAGACAGGCTGGCCGTCCAGACCCAGAAAGAATCTTATGTCTGCCTCCACAGCACCGGGGTCACAATGCACACCTCCATGTCTGACTTTTAAAAAAAGTATTATTTCAGATTTATTTTATACATGTGAGTGTTTTACTTGCATGTATGATGAGTACCACGTCTATGCCTGAGGCAGGAGAAGTTCAGAAGAGGGTGTCAGAGCCCCTGGAACTGGAGTTATGGATGGTTGTGAGATGCCAATGTTATGTGACAAAACTTTTTCTATGGGGATGCTACACACAGGTCTACTCACCCAGGAAGGGATCCCACAACAGACCAAAATATTTATCCCTCCAAGGTCCAACTTGGTGAGCCATGAGTTTTATTTGGGTTGCTTACAGAAATATGGGTGAGGGGTTATTTACAGGAGCAGAAATGACTCAAAGACAGCTACATCACTAAAGCCCACTCCAGCATGAGTGACAGATCACAAAAGCTGGCAGCCTGGAGCACACGGCACAGCCTGTAGGCAGCTCAATGGGTTAGGGAATGTTCTTTCCAAGTGACTCAGTTGAGCTGTCTGGCCTTGGGAATCTTCTTTGCAAGACATCTCTCAGCAGTCTTTGCTTCTTCCTCTGGCAGGGAGGGGCTTAGTGAGTTTGGTCAGATTCAGGGACTTCCTGTGGCCATTTTGAGTTGTTTACATCCCTGCAGTACAAAATATTTTAATCTCCAGGAAACTGCTACACAACTGTGTTAGTGCTGGGAATTGAACCCATATCCTCTGGAAGGGTAGTTTATACTCTTAACTGTAGAGACATCTCTCTGGTCCCTCTGTGCCTTTTTATGTGAGTGCTGGGGATTAAATTTGAGTTCTCATACTCAAAGTATAAATAACGTTATTGACTAGACTATCTTCAAAGTAACCTCAATAGGCTACCCCACTCCTTTGAAAAAGCACTTGTCTCCAAAATATACAAAGGACATAAGAAACTTGACATCAAAAGAACAAATAGTCCAATAAAAAAATGGGGTACAGACCTAAACAGAACTCTCAACAGATGAATCTCAAAGGGCTGAAAGACATTTAAGGAAATGCTCAGCATCCTTAGCCAGCAGAGAAATGCAAATCAAAACAGCTCTGAGATTCCATCTTACACTTGTCAGAATGGCCAAAATCAAAAACACTGACGACAGCTTATGTTGGAGAGGATGTGGGGTAAAGGGAACACTCCTCCATTGCTGATGGGAGTGCAAATTTATACAGCTGATTTGGAAATCAGTATGGTGATTTCTCAGAAAATTAGGAAACAATCTACCTCAAGATTCATCAATATCACTGTTGGGTATATACCTAAAGGACACTCAATCATACCACAAGGATATGTGCTCAGCTATGTTCATAGCAGCATTATTTGTGATAGCCAGAACCTGGACAACAACCTAGATGCCCCTCAACCAAAGAATGGATAAAGAAAATGTGGTACACAATGGAATACTACTCAGAGGTAAAAAATAATGAAATCTTGAAATTTGTAGGCAAATGGATAGATCTAGAAAAAAACATATTGAATGAGGTGACCCAGACCCAGAAAGACAAATATAATATGTACTCACTCATAAGTGGCTTTTAGACATAAAGCAAAACAACAGCAATAACAACAAAAACCCTATAGTCCACAACCCAAGAGAACCTAGACAACAAAGAGAACCTAAGAGAGAATACATGACAAGATCTCCTGAGTAAATAGGGAGTGTGGACATCACGGGAGAGGGCAGAAAGAGAGAGGGGAGGAAGGAAGTGGAGCGAACAAAAATGTATAGCACAATATAAACAATAAAACTGAATTTTCTCCCAGACATAGCAAACTGATGCTCCTTTGTACAACTGTGGTGATATGTTGCTTGTAATCTAACAAATAAAGCTTGTCTGAGGATCAGAGTGTGGAGCAAACCACTAGTTAGCCATAGAGGCCAGGCAGTGGTGAGAGCTATAAACGTTTTAATCTGTCTAAAGGAGAAACAGAGCTGACACAGGTGATCTGAGCACTTGGATCCTTTAACACTAGGCAGGTGGAGACAGGAGTGATATGGATGAGCAGAGAGAGGACCATAAGGCGGGAGGAGACAGGAGCTCAGTGCAGTCTGAGGATACAGTCTGAGGATGCAGTCTTAGGATGCAGTCTGAGGGTGCAGTCTGAGGATGCAGTCTGAGGATGCAATCTGAGGATATAGTCTGAGGATGCAATCTGAGGATGGAGTCTGAGGATACAGTCTGAGGATACAGTCTGAGGATGCAGTCTGGAGATGTTGTCTGAGGATGCAGTCTGGAGATGTGGTCTGAGGATGCAGTTTGAGGATGCAGTCTGAGGGTGCAGTCTGAGGATGCAGTCTGAGGATGCAGTCTGAGGGTGCAGTCTGAGGATACAGTTTGAGGATGCAGTCTGAGGATGCGGTCTGAGGATGCAGTCTGAGGATACGGTCTGAGGATGCAGTCTGAGGATGCAGTCTGAGGATGCGGTCTGAGGATACGGTCTGAGGATACGGTCTGAGGATGCGGTCTGAGGATGCGGTCTGAGGATGCGGTCTGAGGATGCGGTCTGAGGATACGGTCTGAGAATACAGTCTGAGAATGCAGTCTGAGGATGCAGTCTGAGAATGCAGTCTGAGGATGCAGTCTGAGGATGCGGTCTGAGGATACGGTCTGAGGATGCGGTCTGAGGATGCGGTCTGAGGATGCAGTCTGAGGATGCAGTCTGAGGATGCAGTCTGGAGATGTGGTCTGAGGATGCAGTCTGAGGATACAGTCTGAGGATACAGTCTGAGAATGCAGTCTGAGGATGCAGTCTGAGAATGCAGTCTGAGGATGCAGTCTGAGGATGCGGTCTGAGGATACAGTCTGAGGATACAGTCTGAGGATGCATTCTGAGGATGCAGTCTGAGGATGCAGTCTGAGGATGCAGTCTGAGGATGCAGTCTGGAGATGTGGTCTGAGGATGCAGTCTGGGAGATGCGGTATGAGGATTCATAGACAGGATCGCCCCTTTGATCTGAGCACTGGTAGAGGTAAGCCCTCTCTAGTGGCTGACTGCTCTGCTTTTCTGATCATCAGCATTAACCCCTATAGCTGACTCTGGGTTTTTATTATTAAGAACAATTAGAATTCATGCTACATACATGTGTCATTCATCTTAAAAGGAGTTTTCTAAAGATAAGGGGACACACTGCAGAAGGGGACCTGTAGGGGCCAGTATAGTAATCGATGGTTCTCATGCATAAGTCTTAAGTCAGATGAGCTGATACTCCATGCACAGACAGGAGGGATGGCCATATTTGGGATGAGAGGAGGGCGTTCCATGTGTGGACAGTATCTAGTGTCCTATATTCTGCAGTGTGTTCTACCTTGGGGCTTGACTGAAGCACCTTCAGATCTCAGCTGCTCCTCTAGAGGACAGCTCAGGATTCGGGAACTCCCAGGAGCAGGTGCCCTGAGCGACTCCGAGGCCCAGACTCATGCTGGAGGCGCAGTTGAAGCAAGGGTCTGACCAAGGCGCCCCTCCCCCCCCACACCATCAACCATGGCCCATTGCATAGCACAGCCAGCACCCGAATATCACAGGTGTTGACTTATTGTCCCGAGCAGTGTTAGGTTGCTTGGGTTGCTGGCTCTGCCTCTGCCACCTCCATGGTACCCTAAAATCCCAGCACCCAATTCGGGTTCAGAAGGAGATGGAGATAGGGTGGTTCCCCAGATGCCTCACCAAGGTAGGGCTGGGGTGCAGGACTGAAGGTGCAGTTGATAACCACAATGAGGACAGTGTGCCAGTGGGCAAGCAACCACACAGGTAGAGATCAAAGCCTATGGCCACTGAAGCTACACCAGGCAGAAGGATCCTTCCCAGAGCCCCTGGAAGGAACAAACCAGGTTTGACCTCAGACTTCAACATTCTCATGGGTGAGGAAATTCTCATTCGTGAATCTGCCTGGTTGGGGTCCTTTGTCATGGCAGCTAGGGTGGTTCACTGGTTGCTCTTCCCCCAGAACTGTCCTCCACCCGGGACTTCATCCTCCCAGGATACCCATGCTAACAAGCCCGGCCCATGCATTCATTCATTCACTCCCTCATCCTTCATTCATTCACTTCCTCTGACCCAGGAATCCACATCTCACTCATCCACTCATTCCTTATGTCCAGCATCATCTCACAGCCATCAGAGGAAGCCCACAGTTCAAGGGATGGGTATGTCAGCTGTGGGCCCCCAGGAAGCAGAAGAGGAGATGGGGAGAAAGGAGCCAAGAGGCCGGGCAGAGAGGCTGGCTGACTGTGCAGGTGTCAGAATAAGCCCTGGGAAGGGCAGAGCAGGAATTCCACGTCCCTCAGTTGCTCTCCTGTGTAGCTGTTGCTGAGGGGGGGGGGGTGAGGTGAATTCCACGTCCCTCAGTTGATCTCCCTTGTAGCGTTGGTGCGGGGGTGGGGGCGGTGTTCAGACTCTGCACACCTGTGAGGGCCAGATGCTGTCCAGATGTGTGCTGTGAGAACCAAAGAGCCCCAGGTGTGAATTTCTTCTGGCCCTGAGCCTTGGCCTCCTACAAAGTTTTAATATCCCAATGGGATGTTTCCAGGGGCAGAAGAGCTGCGTGTGAGGAAGAGATGGTGTGCCCACCAGGGGCTTGGCGACCACTTGTTGCATGCAGGGTATGAGTCTGAGCAGCCAGTACTCTGTCCTTCTCTGGAACCAGCAAGAGACAGGGTTCTAATGATTCCCCAGGAGCCACAGGGTAGGGAGAGTCTCGGGCTCCAAGTGCACACCTGTCCCCTTCCACGGCTTCTTTTTCTCCAGGGCAGTAGCGCTGGGTAGGACTCTGGGGACTTCCAGGCTCCCGGTCCTTTGTGCTAGTACAGGAATCCTGTCCACAAAATGAATCTAAACACACAGTCCACCTAATTCCTCATGAGGGAGCTGCTTAAGAGCTCAGCCTGGAGCTTGACAGTCCAACAGAGACAATCAGAGCCGCATGGCCAGGAAGCCAGGCCATCCTGAGGGTCCAGCATACATGTGGTGGCCAGGACCTCTCCCCAGGGCTGTCCCTTCCAGATAACCTTGCTGACTCCATACTGTCTCAGAGGTGGCTTCCATTCTTTCTAAGATGTAAGAAACAGCTATCCCCAGTGTACTTGGCTGCAGGAGGAACCATGGCTCTGGGGCCAGCACTTTCCATTCCTCTCCATGGTGATGATTTACACAAGACCAGAGGTCCAGAGGGGATGGTGGGCTGCACTGGGGCTGGCTGAATCTCTGGATACTGAGCTGGCTGGTTGGTGTCCTTATATGGGGTATGGACGGGCTTCCTGGACCTCTATATGTTGGAAAACTACGATTTGTCTATTCACTAATTCTGAGTCAGCAGTCTGATGTGCCCACTCCCACGCCCTGAATAGTATCCTGTGCTTTCTTTGTTCAGTGAGCATCAGGACTGCTCCCAGCCTCTGGAGACAAGTCCAACAGCTCAGCTAGCCGGGACCATCCTCTCACCTAGCTCCAGGAAAGAAACCAAAGCCAGTTCCAGTCTTGCTTTGTCATAGGTAGAAACCTTTGTAGCCCAGGGAAACTGACTACATGGTGCCGGGGGTACTGGCAGCTCCCTCCTGCCGGGCCCTGCCCAGCTGTGGCCTTGGCTGTCAACAGGCCACTTGTACACAACCATCTTTCCCTGCTGACTTGGTAATCGCCCCCTCTATCTTTGTCTTTCCTACGGATGCCCACGGTTTCAGCCGTGTGTGTTAATCCCGTGCTCTGTAGCAGTGTTTCTGAGCACTGTCATCGGATAACAATACCCCAGCACAGGAAACAATGTGAGTATTGTCATGGCTGGCCTTGGCTCTGAGCAGGAGAAATGTAAGACGTCCCCAGTTATCACACCCATGGGGAGGAAGGCTGGGCTCCGGCTTACACGAAGACATAATAATTTTCTCCCATTATTCAAATCTCCTATTTCTCTGGCTCCACCTTTTGGCGGCAGCTGCTGCGATGTGAGGGACCTGCATATTGGGACATCTTCACACCTGGGCCAGCTGGGCTGGGTCCAGGGACCCACAGGGACCAGGGAGACCGATGCTGCTCCCAAGGTTCCTTCAGGGACCCGGGGAAGCAACAAGGGCACCCAGCAGGTCATTTTCTGGATCTGTTCCCTCCCCCCCCCCCACTGTTGTCTCTTGACCCAGGGCCCACAGTGCTCTGGCAGAGCCAACGATGACGTTGAACTGGGAAGAGATGTGATCAGTGGGTGGAGGCAGCAGCCCCTCGCCCGCCTACACCCACAAGGGCCAACTCTGGCCAGAGGTGACTGCTCTTGGCTCCTGGAAGCCAAGACACCATGTGGCAGTGCCAGCTGCTGCAGGGTCAAGAGGCCCAAGAGACCCTACCCGAGCCTGGTGGGGCTGGGTACCTCCCAGGGAGGCCACTCCACCCAGCAAGGGCTGCCCGGGCCTTGCTGCAAGGAGGGAGCCAGGGTAAGCAGATACCTCACCGTTATGCAACCCAGGGTCTGTGAGGATGGGCTGCCTGCACTGGGCCAGCCAAAACAAGCACCATCCCGGCTCCCAGAGTGTGAAATTGTCAGGCCCAGTTACATGGGGGAGAGCGAGTGAGAGCCAGACACCAATTGCAGAGTCTTCCTTGGAGGGGCAGCCTGCAGGGAGGTCTGGCCCACTCTTGAAGCCAGCCTGGCCCCACAGTCACCCCAGCGCCTCAGGGAAGGCAGGAGGTCTCTTCCAGAGTCTTCTCCTCTTTCCCCCAGTTAGAGAGGGACATTTCACACACAAACCCTGTGCATGGTGTGGAGGGGGAGGGGACAGCGATGCTTTTGCTCCCTTTCTTTGCCCTGGGATTGTGCGGTGGGTGCCGGATGGACGTGCCTGGCAGCGAGAGTTAGAGATTCCCACGGGGGCCAGCTTGCCCGAGGTGCTGACAACCTGGCTGTCACTGGAGATTCACCAAGCAGGGCTGACACACATGTGAACTGGAAAACCATGACTGACCTGTTTCATTGCCCGGGGCATCTTAGAGGCAATTGGGGCTGGGAGCAGTGTGACTACCCCATGGTATCGGAATGGAGGGTCCGGAGGATGAGCTCACGTTGCCTAGAGGAGCTCACCAGTGAGAAGCTTCTGGGAAGGCGTGAGATAGAGAAGCAGCAAAGGACACTGTTAGAAGAGAAGATACAGGGGCTGAAGGGATGGCTCAGTGGTTAAGAGCACTGACTGCTCTTCCAGAGGATCTGGGTTCAATTCCCAGCACCCACATGGCAGCTCACAACTGTCTGAAGATCCAGTTGCAGGGGATCTGACACCTTCACATCAATGCACATAAAATAATGTTAAATAAACCATAAAAAATATTTAAAAAAATAAGAAGAGAAGATACAAACTGTCTCCAGGTACCACCCAGGGTTATCAAGAGGTGGCACACACAGGGGGCGGGGAGATGTTGTGTGACAAACTTTCCTTGGAGAGATGGTCTGCATGTCTACTCTGGGAGCTCAGGACAGACCTAAAAACCGATACCACCGAAGACCAAACTGATCAACCATGAGTTTCACTAGGGTTACTCACAGGGGCAGAAAGGACTCAAAGACAACTATATCACTTAAGCCTGCCGCAGAATGGGTGACAGATCACACTTGGAACCTGGAGCACACTGCACAGCCTGTAGGCAGCTCTACAGGCTAGAGAGTGCCCTTTCCAGGTAACTCAGTTGATCGAAACCTCTTCCTGGCAGCTAAGATGGTTTTGTGCTTCTTCCAGAGACTCTTCTCTGCAGCTTGGCTCTTTTGATCTGAGGATGACCCTCAATGGCCTTTATTTCTTCCTTTGGTAGGGAGGGGCTTAGTGAGTCTGGTCAGTTTCAGGACCATCCCGAAGCTCCTTTGTTTACCTTCTTAAGGGCTTCCCTGCAGGGTGAAATGTTTCAGTCTCAAAGGAAACTGTTACACAACAAGGGGGCGGCATATCCCTGATGCTATCCCTGAAGAAAGTCTACTTTCAATCACTTTTATACCTCAGGCTGAGACTGATAGGCAGACAGAGGCAGCTGCTTGGGAGGCCCTGCTCCTGAGCCTAGAGTGTGAAGATCTATTAGGGGTGGGGAGAGTAGCTCAGTCTCGAAGGAGCAGGAAGTGCCTTTTATCTCACAGGAGCTGGGAGACCGTGCCCTATAAAACTCATCCCCAGGAACATAAATCAGAGAAGAGGAAGTGGGGCTCTAGGAAAGCCTCAAATATCAGCTCTTGCCAGTGCATGTAGGGGGGTAAGGGTGATAAACAGAAAATCCTGTGCTCAGGACAGGCTCCTCTTGTGGATAGCTAACTAAAGGCATCCACAGCCAGCCCACCCTGCTGATGTCCCCCCTCCCACCCCGTGCCTGCATGTTCCTGCCTAGAACCAGGGACTGGTCAGAGAGATTGAGCTATGACAGTCCTGGCTGGAAGCTGGAGGGAGCCTGGGGTGGAAAAGCAGCAGTCCCAGGCAGAACAATGCTGGCAGGTAAGGACAGGTGGCACCTCCAAAGCCAACTGTCCTTACAAAGAACCCTTTGAGGTTAGGCAAAGGGCACTGATCATTTCCAGGCTATAAACTGTTCTGAGGAAGAGCAGGGAGCCTATCAACCAGCTCTTAGTCAGCTGTTTGAATCTCTAGCACAGCAGCCAGTGGCAGGGTGACCATAGCCGGAAGTTCTCTTCAGAACCTTCACAATGTCACCAGGATCTGACTGCTCCGGGCATTGTGTGAGGGCGACGTGTAGTGGAAGCTAGGGGCACAAACTGTCCCCATCCTCTTCTAGCAGAGAGGGGGGCATTCTAAGTGACCCCAGTCTCCCTGCTCTGTGTTACCCAAAGCCTCTTGTAATTGGAGGACTTTGACAATCAGCAGACTTAGTATCTACCCACCCGGCCAAGGCAGGGTCCAGTGTGTATCTTAGCCATGGAAGAGATGGAGCATTAAAAAGGCAAAGCTGGAGATGAGACCGGATACAAGGCTCTTGAGCTCAGACAGCATGAGGACCTTCCGAGGTAATGTTGATCCCAGGTAGCCTGACCCACTGCAGGTCCTTAGGCAGGCTACCTACCAAGAGGGCAGTGGTACCCTGAGTGGCTCACAGATTAAGAGCCCTGTCCCCTGTCTAACCACTCACAGACACAAGTGCTTGACTTGGAGGACATACCCGCTCTCATTGCCTCTCCAGGGTACATCCTTGCCGGGATAGTGTTTTCATAGGGTCTGTGGACCCCTATCCATTATTGAGGGACCCCCATTGCCTATTGAGGGTGCTCAGGAGGATGAGTAGTCAGACTTCAGGCCGAGCTCTGGACTGTCCTCCTGAGCAGGCAGGTGTACCTGTTCAGGTCCAGTCAGCCGCCTGTATACCCCAGGCCGGGCTATCTACACAGCAGGGACTTCCTGCTTCTCCTCTGGTAGGATGGGCAATAAGACAGGAATGTAGTGTGTGTGGGTAGGGGGTGGGGGTGAGGATTCAAATTCAGCAGCCGAAGATTTTCACCTTTAATAGAAACACATGCCAAGGATAAACTGACCATACCTCCACCTTTCCTATCCCTCTGGGAGGGTCCTGACTATTTTCTATCTGGTTCAGGCCTTATCCCACGAGACTGGTGTGCTGGGGTTTTTTTGAGAGAATGGTAGTGAGGCTGAAAGTTTATGTGATCAAGCCCTGTTTTCAGCTCTACCTCTGCCCTTAGCTGGCCACATGGCCATCGCATTTCCAGTACATGCCCTGTCCTCAGAGAAGGTGTCCTGAGTCCTCTCAGCCAGCCAGTGGGCTCTTCTGTTCCTGCAGCTCCAGGGCCCCCAGCTCGAGCTAACTGCCCATGCTCAGAGGGGTTATATATTAACAGCTGCGTTTTATTGTTTATTATTTCCTTCTTTATTTTTGTACGTTGCATGCATAGGTAAATGCTGTACCACTGAATGGTATCCCAGCCACAACATTGTCTTTTGTTTGTTTAAAAAAAAAAAGACCCCTTTTCACTCAGCTAAATTCCCAAGGAGATGGATATGCAAGTCCCAAGCCTTAGGAAGCAGAGCAGACCTCTTCCCATCAGCCAGGTGAGTCTGTCAGGGATGAAAGATGATATCCACACATTGGACTAGACAGTGGTTTGACATTGCTGTGGAAACCTTTAAAGACATTATCAGCACTTGACTCGGTAGTCTTTGAGTGAAGCAGGTGCCCCTCTGTACTGTGAGTGGCCTCAGACCATCAGTTGAAGGCCTCAAGGGAAATGGCAGAGGCTTCTCAAGGAGGAGGGAATTCCACCTTCTGACTCCAGACTGTAACCTCATCTCTTCCAGGGTTTCCATCCCAGCCCACCTGCCAGTGTTGAAGTCACATGAGCCAGCTGCTTGAAATAAATCTCCCATTGCACCACACACACACACACACACACACACACACACACACACACACACAGGGTATATTCAGATCATAGTACATACATGTAGGCAAAGAGGCCTGCATACATGAATATGCATGCACACACACACATATGAGTAGATTCAGACAAAACATACATACATGAATGTATCCAGACTATAGCACACACATGAAATATAGAAACACAGAGAATGCACACACATCATAAAGCGCACACACAGGCAGGCACATGGGCATGCATTTGTGTACACACACATGTACAGACATACACCATGGTATAAGGTTACAGCTCAGACATGAATTATGCAGGTCATAACATACACATATGGACATAGGCACAAAGCATACATTAACACACCTGCATACTTGTACATGAATTTATGTATATATCTATACATACACAAGTTTGTGCAGACTGTTACACAAGTATGTATACAAAAAAATAGCACACTCTTTGCCCTATAAATCCAGCTTGGTTTTAACTTTGGACTCTTTGAGGAGGAGTCTCACAGTGTGGTCCAGGCTGGTTTTGAACTCACGGCCATCTTCTTGCTTCGGCTGCCTGAATTTGGAGCTTATAGGTGTGACCAACAAAGTCTGACCCCAGCTAGGTGTTCTGAAAACTAGTGAAGGAAAAGTGGGAGTCAGTCTCCCAAAAATACAAATAAAAATTTAAATCCTCCCAACCAAACTGCAGCAAAGGCCAGACTTAGAATCAGTCTCAGGTTGCCAAGAACACCTGGGTCTGGGGCCGGCTATGAACCATATGGCCAGAAAGCAGCCTAGTGACTCCTTCACCTGCCAGACCTTGGTGTCTATAGTGGCTCGTGTCTGGCTCGAGGGCTCCCAACCTTCCCTGGACCTTTGCCTGCTCCTTGGGATGCCCTGGAGGTGCCAGGGTTCAGTGAGTGTTGTAAAGTGTGCATGTATATGTGTGTGTACATGTGTATATACATGCATGCATAAGCATGCGAATGTGTTCATGCAAACATATCAGCAGTCACACATGACCCAGGAACATATGCACATATGTAAACACCTATACATCTGAGTACCCACATGTACTGGCAAGTGAGCATGCCCATTAGTGAGCACACGGTACAATATACACATGTAGACACACACACACTGTAAAACAGCATCTCCATGCCTGAGTCCACCCCACCTCTACCTGGCCCCTAGAGAACCCTTACACAGCTGTGCAGATTAAATGTGTGACTTTCCAGGGATGGTAGATGTGTGATACTTCAAAGTCCAAACCCAATTTTACAGAAGCAGAGCCTCCTGAACAAGGCCTGGGTAAGATGGGGAGCCTCTCTGGAGCTTAGCGGAAGAGGCTCCCTGGAGCCTGGATGTGTTAAGCCTTCGAGGCTCTGCTTCATGTCCACTGTACAGCATGTCCTCAGAACAAGTCCATGTGTCCTTCCCCGTGCTGTCCCCCCCTCCCCGCCCCCGGAATGGTGACCTTAGGAAACTCGCTGGAATGTCAGAGATCAGATCCGACTGGCTGTGTGTTCCCTACTTGATGCCTGGCCAGGTATGAAGATCCCAGGAGGTTGGAGGGTCTCTTCTCTTGACCCATGGGCTGTCAACACATCAGGGTAAGCCTGCAGTTCTCCAGTCTAGTTCCGCTGGAAAGACGGAGGAAGACTATCCCAGACCCTCCTCTTCCCAGAGGGGCTCTCCTCACATGGGAGGAGGAGCCTGCACGTGGATATTAGTCCAGCTCAGACTGTTGGGGAGTGCAGCCCCTCCTGGCTTGATTCCAGCCTGAGCCGCAAGCTTGGGGAGCTTTTCTCATTTCCACAGCTCCCTGCTGTGTGGAGGTCAAAGGGCTCACTCCAGCGGCTGCCCATGAAGATGGGACTAGGTGAGGCAGTCTGCCCTATGAGGTGATAGATACTGGGGTACTTACACAGGGTCTATGGATCTCCCACTCTTGCCCCTTCTAGCCAGCCCCTCCCTGCTCCAGACGTGAACAGAGCTAGAATCTGAATAACGCCAGTGTTTCTGCTGGGACTTCATGAAGCCAAAGCTGTTCTTTCCACTAGGGTTACACAATCGCTCTCATTTTTACTGTCTCTCCCTTGTTGTGGGGATGAGACCTTCTACCCCTTGGCCACAGACAGAGATGTTATGCAGATAAAACCTCGGGGAAGATAAAGAGGCCCCTTCTAGGAGGGGAACTGGGGACAGAGCTTCCAGCTGAAAGAGGGCTGCCTGGAAGAGCTAGACATGGGTCTATCCACTCCCAAGAAAGTTGCTGCTCAATATGCTTTGGAGACACTTGGGAATGTCAGGAGTCCTGAGTACAGACGCATGTTAGAAACAACAGGGAGACAGCCAGGCCCATGCAGCTGTGGGCTCCACTGTCAATGCAACAGAAGGGGCCCATCTTCTCAGAAGGCTACCCTCACCCTGGATGCTGGGTGGACCTCCCTCTGGGTAGCCTGTTTAGACGTCTAAGTGGGCAGAGTAAGGTTCAGGCTGGTGGGCTGACTCTTGTCTCAGGGCTGACCTTAGAGACCAATTTTGAGGGCATTCTCCAGGTTGGGAAGAGAGCAGTGAGGGAACCTTGGCTTTGCACTAGTGGGAACCCTGCTAAGTGGTTCAGTAAGCTCTGTGATTTAAGAGTGGTTTTTCTCTTAAATTCCTGGTAAAGCCTGGCCCTGGAATGGCAGGCTGTGGTATATGAAGGTCCTGGGATGGACCCCTCAGGGGTAGTTAAAGCCTTTCTCAAAAAAGTGAAGCTTGCTAAGCTTGCTTCACATCCATGAGGGCAGCTGCTAGGAAGTGACCACCAGTCTCTTAACCTGTCTTTGCTGCAAACTCTACTTACCCTGCCCCTGTTAGAGGCTGAAGCAGCATGGGCCCCTTGCTGGAACTGTGATGTGGGATGTCCTTCTGTCTCCCTCCTGTCACACCAGTGGGAACGGATGTTGCTGTGGTGTGAGACACGGCCACTTGAACCCATCATCATCATCACCATGTGTTAGCATGTCATGGGGAGCAGCGCAAGTTCCTGCCCTCCTAGAGTCTGGCTGGGGAGGTGACAATGGGCTCACCTGAGCTGATGGCCACAGTGAGAGATGTCTCAAGCATGGAGGATAGCGGGTATTTAAGCGTATCGGGAGAAGCTTTACCTTTGAAGTGGAGACAGAACTCTTGAGATGTCCTCCAGAGGCCACTTGTCCAGCATGTGCATCCCAGCCTCTATGAATCCCAGATCTGTTGCCCTTCACACTCTGAGCAGTGGGGAGCGAAACTGCCTAGGAGTCTGGGGAGGGGCAAGTAGTTCGTCCTGTGAACATCTACATTGGGTGTCTGCAGTGAAGTCCCTTAGACTCCTGGTTCCCTCCTGTGGACATCTACACTGCGGCGAGGCTCTTAGCCTCTTAACTGCCTCCTGTGTGTATCTACGCTGGGCGTCTACAGCGAAGTCCTTAGCCTCCTGGCTGCCCAAAGGGTTCTGATTCCACGTTGTCCTTCGAGTCTATCTCTTCCAATGAATTGGTGAGCCAAGTAAAATAGCTGGCCCATTTAAAAAAATATGTATTTGTCTCAGAATGGTGGTTTTGTACACTGAAAAGATTGCACCTTTGTTTCCTCCTCGCGCAGACAGCCGAGTTGTGCTGGGAAAGCAGGGGTGAAGGGGTAAGAAGAGCTGACTGAGAGCATCTGCAAAAGTCCTGAGGCTGGAGGACACGGAAATGACTAGCTACAGTCTACTTCCTCCTTCCCTCAACACCCTGGCCAAGTCTGCGCCCAAGGAGTGCTGCCCTCGGTGTCCTGCAGGTGACCTTGTTCCCTAAGCCCCTGGGACTCTCCTCCCTGCCCCAGAAAAGCTCCCCTTCTTCATCTGCCTCAGGCTGCCAAGAAGAGCATTTTAAGAACCATGTGCTGAGAGAGCAAATCAGTCAAGTTCCAGGGGTCAGCTCTGCAACCTTGGTAAGGGCGAGTTCCTCATCTGAAAAACAGAGAAAATGGGAAAATCTTGTAGAAGAGAAGAAAGCAGCTTAGAGACAGACAGCAGGGTGGCAAATGACGGTGAGGAGGGAGAGTGGTCACTAGCGGGAGGCCAGTGTCAGCTCTGCTGCTTGGCTCACCTGCTACAGACACCCTTAGGGAGCTAGAATCCCCCTGGCACCACTTGGAGGGAGCTGAAGCAGCTGGGGTGGGTTCCAGCATGGGGGTGGACAGGAATGGAATGGGGAGGTAGAGGGGGTGAGGGAAAGTCTCTTCTCATGGTCTCTGTCCTGCTGAGATGCAGCTGGGACCAGCTGGCCCTCCTGCTGCCAAACCCTGGGACTGGTAGAGACATGCCCCCTGCGGCAGCCTGGGAATCATGTGGCTGTTGGGCTCTCTGCTGCAGGCAGGCCACCCTGCCCCTCCAGCTGGAAATCCTCCAGACAGAGGCATGGGCTGAGGGCATCAGGTTTCTGGAGGAGTAGGTGTGGCGGACCACCCAGACACTGGTCAAGTGCACTGGCAAAACCATCAGTGATTTTGGCTCAGGACTTAGCCATGGCAGGGGTGCTCTGGGGAGTGAGGGCATGCCCTTCCCCTTTCAGGACTCCAGGAATGACAGGGCATCAGAGGCAAAGGGAACTCCATCTCTTCCCTCTCCTCTCTCCTCATGAGGAAAGGAATGCAGAGACAGGTGCTCACACTGGATAATTAAGCCTTCCAGCCAAACCTGTGGTGTGGTTTCCTTGCTCCTGCTGCCCCATTAGAGAACCAAGTTCAGCTACCTGAGCTCCTGGTTCCTGTCTGTGATTCCTCAACACCCTTCGTCATTTTCCCCTCCATCCCAATCCTTCCTCTCCATCCTTTCTTCTCTGCCTTGGGCAGCCACTTGGGGGGTGTAGGTTTGATGGTGGACCATGTGTGTATGTTTTATATATATGTGAGTGCTGTGCACGGTGTTGAATGTATGTATGTGCTGTGTGCATGCTGTGTCATATATATGTGCATATGTGTGTGTGACAGGTATTGTTATAGGTATGTGCATTGTATAGCATGTATGTTCTGTATGCTGTGTGTATATGTATTCTGTCCATGTGTTCTGGGTGTGCTGTGGGTGCATATGTGTTGTGTGCATACATGTTGTATGTGCATCCTGTATATACATCTTGTGTGCATAAGTTATGTATACATTTGCTGAATGTGCATATGTTGTATGTATACATGCTGTATTCCTGTGTGTTGCATGTTGATCTTTTATCTAGGATAGTACTGAACTCATGATGATGACAATAATGTTTATCATTGTTTATTTAGAATTTTGCATAGATGACCACATTTTAACTATATAAAAAGGCTCTTTGTTATTTTGGGGGGTTTGAGACAAGGTTTTGCTTATGTAGCCTTGGCTGGCCTTGAACTCATAGAAATCTGCTTACCTCTTCCAGCTGAATGTCAATAATAAAGGCACATGACTTCAGTCTTCCAAGTCTTAGCACCTTGGTTTCACATTTGCATCTGACCGAGGTGGCTAGCTGTCATGATAAGATGGTGGTGGGTACACTTGTCTTATTGCTGATCTCAGTAAGAATGTTTCAAAACTCTAGTGAAGTACCTGTGGCAGGTTGGTTAAAATCAGATTTACCCAAGGTCTCTTCATGTCTGTGTAAGCCTTCTATTTCCCATAGGTGGGCGAGGGCTGGAAATGTTTACACTGTGCATCTGACTTCTTCATGAGTTCTGGGGATCCAAATACAAGTCATCAGGATTGCTTGGCAAGTACTTTACCTACAATTATGGTGCCAGCAGATCTGGTGTTCGGTGCGGAGCTGGCATGACGTGACACCAGTCTTCCAAGTGAAACAGAGGAATTAGGTCTGGTAATGTAGACCTATAGCCCCAGCATTGAAAGGCTGAGGCAGGAGGATTAAAAATTCAAGGGCAATCTTCCTAACCAGACTCTATCTCAAAAAAAAAAAAATGAACAGAGTATTTCTCCCTCTTACATTCTATAAAACCCTGTATAAAAAAGGCAATGTAACACATGCAGGCAGAGGGCTCTGTTGGGAAAGGGTGGTTCCTATTTCTATTCTGATCCTTTGTAGCCTTTTGTTTTCTCTTGGGCCAGGCAGACATTTAGTATCCATTCAGAAATATGTCTACTTTGTCTCAAATCCTTAAATCTCACCCCTCCCCAAATGTGTATCTCATACAGTGAAAAACCAAGAAACATTACAGAGATGAAGTGAGGGAAGGTCGGTGTCCTTGGGGCAGCAGCTCAGTGCCATTAGACAGGCAGTGCTCCTGAACCCAGTTTAACAGATTCACTGTGTAGACAGGATGTTTGACAGATTCTGTGTAGACAGAATGTTGCTTCCTATGGGAAACTGCCCAGTTTTCATGCTTACACGGAAAGGACCTAATTTAGTCTTAGGGTGACTTTTTTTTTTTATGGTGAAACATGGTGACCAAAAGCAAGTTGGGGAGGAAAGGATTTATTTGACTTGTGTGTCCACTTCACAGTTCATCCTCAAAGGACATCAGGACAGGAACTCAAAACAGAGCAGGAACCTAGAGGCAGGGGCTGATGCAGAGACCATGGAGGAGTGCTTGCTTACTGGTTTGCTCACTCTGCTTTCCTGCAGAGACAGTACCGCCCACAATGGGCTGGGCCTTCCTCCAGCAATTACTGATTAATATCTCACAGTTAGAGCTTGTAGAGGCATTTTATAAATCACAGCGCCCTCCTTTCAGCTGACTCTAGCTTGTGTCAAATGGACATAAAACCAACCAGCACAGTAGCCTAAAGAAAACCGAACAATAAATAAATAAAAATGTGGATACTTTAAAAAAACATAAGGGACTGGGGGAGGGGACAGGTTCGTCTTTAGAGTGCTGGCCGGGAAGGCACTGCCCACAGCTCTACATAAACCAGGGTGGAGGTGATGCCCACCTGTGATCCTAACATTGGCGACTTAGGGACCAAAGGGTCTGAAGCTCAGGTTCTCTTCAGCCACGTACATGGCAGGCTCAAAGCCAGCCTGGGCTACATAAAATGCTGTCTTGAATTTTTAAGAAAATGTAAAGATGGTCTGGGGTGAAGTCTAAGACCTGGATTAACTTCCCTGGGACTGGGCTGGTGAACTTACTTAACTTAAAAGGAACCTGGCAACCTGAGTTCATCCCCCCTCCCCGTCCCCTGGGACCCACAGGGTGGAAGGACAGAAGCAGTAGCAACTCCCACACACTGTCTTCTGACTTCCACAGGAGTGCCGTGGCACACGCCCCCATGCTACACACACACGCACACACTAAGTAAATAAACATAATGAGAAATCTAAATTCCGTAACACACCAAGAAGAAACACGACTGAGAGAAAAGGCAAGCAGAACACTAAGAGAGGTACCCAACCACGCGCCTGGCGTGGCAGGGAGGAGGGGAGAGTCCTGCCTTGGGTCCTTGATGATCTGTGGCAGTGGGAGCCTTAGTTGGGCTCCAAACAGGCCCACATTCTGACTACAGGAGAAGCACGATGTCATTGTAATGAATTCCCATTTTCCGGGCTCAAAGCCTCTTTCCACACTAGCTACAGTCCTAGCTGGGCCTGATCTGGCTGCACACACCTTCAGGTAAAACCCCCGTTATCATCCCAGGACAAACTGGACAGGTGAGCCCCAGTTCCCTCACACCCTCCACCCGAAGAGACAGCAGCTGTGGGCCAGGACAAGGGCTCCCAGGGACATACAGGTCCTGTCCTCCGGTTTCTGGACTCCACCAATCAGGTGTCCCTCCAGAAGAGGCCTTGCTCCCTCACTGCTGCCAAGACGCAGATTGAGAGGCAGCTGGGCCAGCGCCTGGACGCCTTTTGGAAGAAATCCACCTTCAAGGCAAAAGGACGAACGATCCCAGTGTGGCCATGCTGGCAGAAACGGGAAGAGAAATAGCACAGCCTTTATAGGGGGCTCAGCTGAACACTTTGCGTTCTTCCCCAAATTGACTAAGCCATTTTCACAACATAAAATGAGCAAAAATGTAATTATTTCAAGGTGTCCTTCACCTCGAACTCACTCAAGGCCCACAGCTGAGGGTTTTAAAAAAAAAACATGTATTTAAAGCAAATATTATCGCAAATGACTACTCTGTAATTTGAATTAATTGCTTTGGGTTTTTTCTGGAATAAAATCTTTAAGGCAAACCTATAAAAGCCTGGGAGCCTAGGGCAGCTGTTTCTGCCATGGCTCATTTGCAGGGAGTCCAGAGTTACCCCACAGGTGACCGTGTGGGATCTCAGAGTTATTTGGACAGAGGCTACAGTGAGGCTAGTCCCCAGCCCAAACCACAGTGTCCCTACCACACCTGGCTGGAGTCATCGCGAGCCTCAGAGTGGCCCAGACTTTACCCAGCAGGGTCTCAGGAGGGGCTGGTTTTGACTTCATCATCTCTTCCTCTGCAGGATGAGGCTGGTGGCTTAGCCAGGTCTGCCGGGTCCACCTCAAGGTCCCATATAGGAAAGAAAGTGACAGAAGCCTGCTGGGAGACTCTGCTCCTGGATAACATGAAAACACACATTGTCGAGGATACTATGAAAGGAGGACGGAGACTCCCGTGTCCCAAGCTTCTCCCTTGGGGTCTCCTGCCCTCCTAGAAATGCCCTGGACTAAGAGGAGAGCTAGAAGTCTTAAGTAAGACAGTCAATGCAAGACCCTGGAGGGACGCTATCCTTTAGAACCCGTTGCAAAAATACGCAGGGGCTGTAGATGTGGGGAGGGTCAGTTAGATGCCTTCGGGCACCCTGAGAGTTGTTTTTACCAGAATGAGGCTGAGAGCAGAGTTGGGGTACAGGGCAAAGAAGTTACCTTCCCTTTATGCAATTGGGTGACATCAAGCTGGTCCTCTCACTTCTTTGTGTGCTGCTTCCCTTCCTTGGGTTGGGGGTGGAGTATCAGGACTGTGATTATCCCCCTACAGGATCTGACTGGGTCTGCCGTCATAAGTCTACATAAGTCCCAGAGAACACAGAGAGCAAGAGGAAAATTCCCCTGGACTGGGGTGGGGAGGAGGTACAGCCCCTAAACTCAGGATTAATAAGAATGCTCTTGGGAGATGGGGTGTGGGGGTGTCTACAATCAGGAACTTAGAATGACAGCATGTGACAATCAAATTAAATTCCTGGCTCCCCTTCACATCCCTGCAGGGCAACTGTCCTTTCCTCCTGCTAGTGAGAATCTCAAGATTTATTCTCCTGAAACTGCAGAGACCTTCTCTTAGGGTTTATATTGCTGTGACGAGACACTGAGACCATGACAACTCTTTTAAAACTCTTTATAAAACATTAAATGGGGTGGCTTACCATGTCAGAGATTTAGTCCATTATCATCTTGTGGGACACGGTGGCATGCAGGCAGACATGGTGCTGGAGCTGAGAGTCCTAGGTCTTGAACAGCAGGCAACAGGAAGTGAACGGAGTGTCACACTGAGCTTGAGAAAAGGAGACCTCAAAGCCCACCCCCACAGTGACACACTTCCTCTCTAAGCCACGCCTCCTGATAGTGTCATTCCCTATGAGCTTATGGGGTTCAAATACATTCAAACAACCATAGACCCCCACCTCTCCAGTTAGCCAGACCCCTCCAGTGACTTCCTGGGAAAGCCCTTGGTGACCAGATGAGTTCCTCAGGATAGCACCATCCAGGATTCTAAGCAGCACCCAGACGCGGAGGTCAGAGACAACCAGCCCTGAGTCCTCTGTCAGTCAGCTCCCAGCCTTGGACACCAGCCAAGGAGAGACGGACATTTGGAGTATGCACGTCCTACGTGAGGAGAGGAAAGCACTACCTTCAAGTCCCAAAACCCAAGGACAGAGAAAATAATGCAGAAAATCACCAATAGCATGCTTCAAGAAAATCACCAAAGGTAAAAGGCTCCAGTGTGGATGAAAAAGAGACACCCACTCCAGGACATGTGCTCAGGAAACACTGAACACCGAGACAGAGAGAAGATTCTTTTGAGTTTTCAGGCACAAAAGCCAAGCACACAAAACCCGAGGTATGAATAGAGACTGCTCTTTCATTCCCAGCTGCCCAGATCCAAATAATCACACAGAAACTGTATTAATTATAACATTGCTTGACCAATTTCTCGGGTGTATTTCTAGCTAGCCCTTACATCTTAGATTAACCCTTTTCCATTATTTCATATTTTACCATGAGGCTTGTGGTCTGTTACCTCTTGCTTCTTAGGCAGCTACAGGGCATCTCCCTGACTCCACCTACTCTCTCTATATATCTCTTCCAACCTGGCTGTATTCTGCCCTGCCATAGGCCAAAGCAGCTTTATTCATCAACCAATAAGAGCAACACATATACAAAAGGACATCCCACATCACTGAGGCAGTAGAATTCCCCCCCCCCATGGACTTCTCAGCTCTCCTGGAAGAAATGACTGTGGCCATCACTCTCTAATTCTGAGTGAAAAATCCATCCGCATGCTAGAATTCTATACCTAGCCCAACTATCCCCCTGCTATGCTTGGAAAAGACATTTTTAGACATGTGTGTAAAGTCCTAAAAGAATTACATCTCAAACCTTTTATTTATGCCAAGTCCTCACCCCACCATTGTGTCCCTAGCACTTAAACTTTCTAGTCATGTGATGCATGTAGCTTGTTACCGCTGCCTTCCCTCAAGGATGTGACCTCAAGGGAAATTGGAAGCCTGATTGGGTCACTGCTGTGTTCTTAGGGCCTGTGACTATGCCTAGCACAAAGCAGGTATGAAATGATACTTTTTTTAGAAAATGTGTGTGAGTATTTTGCCTATGTGTATGTAAGCCGTGGAAGCCAGAAGAGGGCATTGAACGTCCTAGAACTCATGCTACAGAAGGTCTTGAGCCACCTTGTGGGTGCATGAGTCTCTTAACAGCGACATCATCTCTCTAGCTGCTGCAATGACTCTTGAAGAACCCAAGGCTCATGGTGTAGCCTGCTCTGGGCCAGTGTTACCCTCCTGTGGCTTCCCAGTGAACCTCTTGCCATCATCTGGGGGCAGACAGTGGGTGGTTCACCTGCTCTCACACCGCCCTGGATGAGATATCATTGCTTTCCCAGCTGTTTCAGGCAGCCCCAATCTACATTCTATTTTGGTGGCTTTGCCTCTTCTGGACATTTCTGGAATCACACACATGACTTTCGGTGAATGACTTTCCTCAACTCCATGCAAGTGCCAGGGTTCATGCTTGTTTGGGTACAAGAGTACCCTCCTGTTCATGGCGGACTGGACCCCAGTGAGTGGATGGAGCACATTTTACTCACCCCTTGGAAACAGTGGAGATGTCTGTCCTCTTTTGCTTTGATTTTGGGTGAGTACGAGTGCACATCAAAGAAGGGAAAGGTTAACCTCAAACCTCCAGCTGGCTGCAGGGAGAGCTGTGAGGTATAGGCACATACGCTCACCCTTTCCCTGAGTGTCGCCCTGGTGCCCGTGTACTGCTCTCTGCACTGTGTGAGGATGCTGGGACCATTCCTTACTAGTGTGGTCACTTTGACAGTTAAAGCTTTAAAGAAGAGCTTGGAGATGTGAAACCATTCTCTGGGCACAACATGGCCACTGCTCTCTCTAATCTGGGGTAGTTGTTACTGTTAGGACCCATGCTCCCTTGAGGTGGGAGAGAGAACTCAGGAGCAGTGTAATAAGGGCACGGTAATTCCCATCCCTGAGGATACATGTGCAGTTAACAGTGTCGGGAGGTAACAGTGCCAGGAGGGGGAAGTTTTAGTTGCTCCTGGTCCTGTAAATGACACCAATCTTGACTCTGGTGGAATCCTTTCTTTGGTCTGTCCTTAGAGCCATACTGGGGTGAACAGTATTTACTCATGTCTGCCAGGAAATGTTAACACACTTCCTTGAATTTGAATGCTGATATCCGTGGTGACTGTATTTTAATTAAAAATTCAAATGCTGAGTAGGGGTTTGTAAGTAACAACTTTATTGAGGTTTGTCATACATTGTAACATTCATCTTCTGGTAAGGTGGAAGGTGACATTTAAACCTCAGTACATGTACCCAGAACCATGGCTCATCACAGAACATTTTCATCAGAGGGCACTCCACAAGGCAGATTCCCTTCATCTCCCAACCCCCAGTCTGCCTCGATTCTGGACACTTTGTAATGTGAGTCACATGATGGGTGGCCTTGAATGACTGGTGTCATTCATTCACTGTGTTTCTGAGGTTCATCCTTTTGTAGCACGGGTCAGTGTCTCCTTCTCTTTGGAGGTCACACAATACTCTATTGTATGGATGTCCAGTCTTTTGTCTACCTCTTCATGGCTTTCAAGTTCCTCAGTCATTTCAGCATGGCTAAGCTTCTGTAGAGGTGTTTCCCCTAACTGTACTCATTCCAAAGTCAAAAGACCCGCGGGACCCTGGACAATAACCGACAACTGACCGAGCTCTTAAGAGAAGCCCCGCTTTCTTGTCCTCAACTGCAGGGTGAAATGTTCTTGTCACTCAGACCTGGTTCTGCTGGGCTCACACAGGCAAGACCATTTTGATGACCCGAGACAAACAGGAGAGCATCCAGGATGCTAGAGAAAGGTTATGGTTGTAATTTCTTGCAAAAAGCGAGTGTGCGGATAGACAGAATCACAGAGACACAGACAGAGACACATATACACACACAGACACACACATGGAAATCCTGATCTGATTGGGAAGGCAGCCTTCAGTGAATGACATCATTCCTTGAACATAAATCTTGGTTTGTATGATTTATTTATGTTAAGAAAGCCACATATGAGGCTGAGTTTTCAATAGCTTTGTTTAAGTGATAGTTTTGCCTTTTCAGTGAAAGTTGGAGCAGTGATAAACAGCTCCAGCTGCAAAAATTAAAGGCGGAAGGAAGCCAAGGTGATTATTACAGAGAAATGCTGAGTGGGGAGGGGCATCTGGCCCTTCCATCCTCAAAAATGAAAATTACCCTCTGCCACATCGTGCCATGAACAATTACCTGCTGTTTATTAATTAACCTCTTTTAAAAGTGCCGCATTGCTACAAGAACTGTTATTCCTCTAATGTGAAAACTGGCTTACTCATGCTCGCTAGAACCATGTGTCCCATGTGGCCCAGGCTTTGTGAACACTTAATGGACACTGGTTTTGTTCCCCTAGTGATACATTTGATAATTAAACATGCCTTACTAGAAGCTCAAATACAGAATATGCTGGTGTGTCAGGACATGACCTCAGTGTGTTAGTCCTATGGTGAGCCCCCCAAAAGCTATTGGCTCAGAAATGAGGCCTCCCCTCGACCCAGACAGCCACACCCCAGCCCTCAAATGGGGTGTAGAGAAGAGGGCTCCTGATTGCCCATGGAGTTCTGGATTTAGGAAGCACAGAGCCCAGCTGGCTGAGTTTGTCCTGTTTCAGGCCAGCCTGGAGCTGTGGGGGGTTGGGGAGGGGACCTGTGAAACCCCTGAGAAGTCCACATTGAGTGCTCAACTGCCCCCCCACGGACCATGAGTCCTTGCACATGGCTTCCACTGCCCTCTCTTTGTCCAGGCAAGGGGCAGATGCTTTCCAGGGCTTCAGCTCTCAGAAGCTCTGAGGACAAACCCTAGGTTCTGTAAGAGGAATTGAAAAAGTAGCAGGAGGGGAAAGAGCTCTTACCTCTGCTGTCCTCCTCCAGGAACTGAAGGAGTTCCTGGGAAGTGTAGCCCTCCCTAGAAGGCTACTGCTAGGGGGTGTTCCCACCCACACACCTAGTGTTGCCAGGGAACAGGAGCTCTGGAGAGTGGAGGAGCTGATGGAGGGTCCCAAAGAAGTGTGATCTGACTGGGTCACAGCTTCCTCTGCCACCCCCACCCCGACCCCAGGACAACAGCTGTATTCTTGCTCTCATCCTCACAGCTCTGCCAGAGAAGGGCAGGGATGCAAGATAGGCTTGGGGGTGTTTAAGGGACTCTTTTCCTGTGGAGACATAAACCTGTGCTTCCCCCTTATAGGACTCCAAACTGACCCTGAATCCCACTGCAGTCTAACTTGGGGAAGCCAAGAGAGCACAGGTGAGGGTTTCTTAGAGTAAGAGTGACTCCCAAAGCAGCTGCACCACCAGAAACGTCCCCATAGCTGTATAGACAGAATCACCCACCCTGCTGGTCCCACAGTCTTTATACTTTAGTCCTCTGAGATCACCTGCAATTAGGGCAGAATTACATACAAAAGGTAGGAGTGGTCAGAATCTCTGAAGATGCAGGTGCATGGCCCTCCCGGTCTCACCTGTCCACAAAGCCTGATCCCTGGGGTCTCTTGGAAGTAGCCAAGCTGCTTTAAATGAAAATGGCTTTATGCTGGCTTAGAGGACAGATTCTTCAACAGAGGGCAGGACCCAACCCACCCTTCCTCAGTAGACAGCATCTCTCCTGCGGATACCCGATGTATATCTGTTACAGTTATGAAAGTCACCTCTCCCGTGTGTGAGGGGATGCTCAAGATGAAACCCAGCCATTCTCACCCAGGTCCCTAGGCTTCCACACACAGTTACTCCTCATTGAGGTAGCACGGAGGGCTTTGGACTGTGCCTAATGCAGGGGTGTCTGGTTTCTTTCTTAAAGAGCCTCACTACCATGCAACAAACTGGGATCCGACAGTCAGGAGGGATGAAGGCAGGAGGCCAGAGAGGCAAGGTCACGAAGCCCAGTGAAGTTAGTAAGATTCACTGCTGCCTCTGTCCTTCTGGGCTTTTCCACTTGGGGCACAGGTGGAGAGCAGGCACCTGGTCCCTGGAGGACATGGGCCACTGAGTCCATCACCTGTAGTGACTCTGGCAGAACTGGTAATTTTTCCCCCAGCCTCAGGCCATACTGGTCTCTGCCCTTTTCTTGCGGCTCACAAAACACGTCTCCACAACCACTGTTCTGCTGTTATTGCTTTAGTAGAAAGCCACTGGAGGAGGGAGGAGGCAGAGTCGGTTTGGGCATCTCCCCGGCCATCGAAGTCCCCTTTCCTCCTGCTCTCAGTGTCTGGATCAGAGGTCTTGGGGATGGAAGGAAAGACGAGAAGCTGTATCACTTAAGGAGCCCTTTTCCCTTGCTGGCCAGGACTCCCACCCCCCACCCCCCACCCCCACTGAGGGAGAAGTTCTGTAGTAGTTGAAGTCTGGGCTGGGTTCCTCTCCAGTACCCACCACACAAGCCAGGCCAAAGCAGCCAATGGGAGTTGGTGATGTGTTTGTGTGTTTGTGGGGAGGGCTCCGAGTGAGAGCATCTATCCGTTGTTGCCCCCACAACACTATACACCCTCTTTAGGATTTCGAGTCCTGGATGGAGAGGCCTTGTTAATTTTTCTGGTAACTCTATCCCCGATGAGGACAAGAGAAGAACAAACCTTTTCCTGGGCCAAGAGGAGACACTCTCAACTCCTCCGCCGAAAAGAAAGGAGGAAGCCGAGAGTGCACAGGGATGTACAGATAGCCCCAGAGTCTTAAGAGAAAAATTCCTCTCTCTTGATAGAGAGCACTACTTCTGTTGGCCTAAAACCGTGGCTCAGGAGGGCAGGCTGCGCTGTGCCTCCTCTAGTCTTCAGCCTGGCCTGCAACTAACCATTCTTGCCTGCCAATCACACAATAACTATGAAGAGAAGTGGTCCCAAGTCACAGAAGGGTAACCTAACCGGAGGAGAAATACCTCGCGGCTCCCACCACCCAGTTGCAGCTGCGGGGTGCAGCGCCATAAAAGTTCAAACACAAAATTTGGTTTCCAAATCGAGTGTTAGCTCTACGGGCCCATCTGCCATTGAGTCAGTAAGTAGTAGGTGACTTTGCAAAACGAAATGTAGTTTCGGATTCAAGATGAGTTGCATAGCCTTCGTTGCTTTGCTCTACCTAGCTCTGGACGTCGCCCGGGCAGGGAAGGCAGGCTGCTACTCTGCAGCGGCTCCAGAGCCTCGGCCGCCAGGCTGGAGAGCCTTGCAGTTTGTTTTCGTTGCTGTCCCGGCTCTCTCTGCTCGCGCTCGCTAGAAGCGGGAGCATCCTAGTGTGGCGGCGCTTGGAAGCCACGCGGGTGCCGCTCAGGCGCGAGGGGCTCAGCTCATTCCTGGGCTCCTGGGCGTTACCTGTAACGAAGTTGCTGCTAGTGAGCACGGGCGGAAGGAAGGGACCTACTAGCTGCACTGCTGCGAAGTTGGGGAAAAGTGCACGCCTCAAGGACACAAGCAGCGCAAACCATAGATCCAGATTCGTTAGTGGATTTTCGAAGGTTTGCGGATCGAGAGGGAAAGCGTGAGAAACCGATTTCGTTTATTGCTCCCGGTGGCCACAGCCCCAACACAGTTGTAAAAGCCCGGGGCTTCTCCGCATTTGATCCTGCACGTGGTGCTCTCCAGGCAGAAGGAGTCCTTGGGGGCTTCCATCGCCTTCTGGAGAGCATTTTCGAAAGATTTAAAAGCTAACTCCCTCCTGGACTCAAACGAAGAGGACAAGGGAACTCAGTCCCGATCTCTCAGTGCTTTACAGCAAAACAAAACAATCCCCCTACCATGTCCTCACCGCCATCGCACTGCCAAGTATGCAGGCAAGTGGCAAATTGTCTCCTATACATCACCCCAGCAGGGACTCAGGAAGCTAAGTCAGACAGAAATTCTGCAAGAGTCTCCAGGCAGCTGCAGCACCCTTGCAAGGATGCTTGCGAAGGCCTCCAGGACATTGCCAATGAAGAAGCGACAAAAGTCACCCTGTGATCCAAAGAAGTCCATTCTGAGCATCTGGGGTTTGTTCAACACAGGCTACAAGGTTATACTCCTGGGAAGTCTTGGTTGAGAGCATCCCACACGGACCAGAGACCCAGTTTGGAACCTAGGAATTGGTATTGGCCCTGGAGGTGCCAAATTTTCATAGAGAAAACCCCTTGGGCAGAAGTTCCGACCACTGTCCTCATGTTCTCAAGGTCATCCAGGTCACATCGAGGTTCTGTGGAGCTAGGAGGACAGATGGGAAAGGGGGGGAGATCTGAAAAGGGCTCCAGGGTAGAGGGCTGTGTTGGGAGTCACTCTTTTGGGACCACTTCAGAGGCCTGGGTGGGGACAGTTCCTTAGGTATCTCATACCCATCCCAAACACCAGTCAGAACCAATCTGCAGACAGGCAGGCTCCTTCTTGCCTCAAGCAGGAAGGCGACTTTATTCCTCCCCACTCCCCAACGCCCCTGCCCAATCTCTGCTCTGTTTTTCGATCTATGCATTGGTAACCAACCACCACCTCCAACAAAGACATGGAAACATGAAACACCTCCATGGTGAAGAGACCCTCATCTATGCTGGTTTGGTGGCCCATGTGCTAGTTAGGGGTGAGGACTGGTGGTGGTATTGAGATCCCTCCAGGGGACCTCCAGCTCCCCCCCCCCAAGCACATGTGGCAACAGTAAGGAGAGGTGCTTTTATTTTCTTTGCTACGGGACAGGCACCACAACGGGACTGGGACTACACGTGGAGGCAGAGTGTCTGGAACCCGTGGTGGTAGGCACAACTGGCAAGGCTGCACAAGGGGCTGCAGTGAATCTCTGCCCTCCCCCGGGGGTGGTCTAAGAAGGGTAAAGATGCAGTTCTGACCCCAGTACCTCTCCAGAGGCTGGCTTCCTCTAGGAGGCCTGGGACAGGGTGTGGTTAAGCCAAGGGACCTTGTAGACTTGGCAGTAGGTAGGAACTTAGGGACTCAGAGTTCTCTAAGTGACTGAGGACCCTCTTCTGATCCTTCTTCAGTCCCCTGGGATAATTGGCTCCAGTTCTTGGTAGAAATTGGTGGGAGTCTTTTCTTTAGCACACCCCTCCCCCACCAGCAATGAAGTTGGTCCCTGAACTTGGCAGTGATAGCATTTGTCCAGCACAGGGAGCATTTGGCCAACCACACACACTGAGAGCGAAGTGTGCAGCACTTCTCACCACAGAGTCCATGGTCTCCAAATTCCCCGGAGCTTGACTCAGTGATTCTGAAAACATTTAGTAATAATCATCTCCCCAACAGGCCCCCTCCTTGCCCATGCTTGTTTCTCTCAGTGTCGGGCCTCCATTCCTGCTAAAAATTTTCTTAGTGGTACGGAGGTACAGAACCACCTCCAAGGGGACCTGTGTCTGATTTCCCTTGCTTTTCCACTCTCGCCGAGAAATTCCTCCATGTCTGACCTCTCAGCTTTTAAGTGTGGCCACGCGGGGGCAGGGCCTGGCCAGGGCCACTGGCTTTTCAAGACCTGGAGGTACTGAAGAGTAATTGCAGGACCTGGGGTTTTCCTTGGTCAGGAGGGAGTCAGTCTTGGTTCCCAGACTTCCTCCTCGGGCAGGCCATCCCCCAGCTCAGAGCAAGGTGGTCAATGGACTGCTACTGCCCGTTGCTCACACCTTCACTGGAAAGGGTCAGCTGATCTGGTACAAACTGATCAGAATTCTGTGTCCTCCTGAGCAGAGAGGGGGACCAGAAGGAGGGCTCCAGCAAACTCTAGAATATCCTAGAAGAGATCTGGCCTTTCTGCCTGGGGGTAGGTGAGGGTAGCTCTGGCAGCCTCTAAAATTAGAGAAAAAGAAGCCAGGGCTGGGCTAGGGTAGTGGCATTGCAGGGCCCTCTGCTGCAGAGAGCTCTTCAAGTAGCGTCTTTGTATCTTTCCACGGGTTCTCCAGATCGCCTTTGAGGTTACAGGTGAACAAGGGATATCTGGAGTGGCCTTGAGCCCTCTCTGCTGTACACCGCCAGTCAGGTTAAACCCACAGGCTAGAGGCCACTTGGGCTCCTTCTGTCACACCACCCCGTGAGGGTGAGCAGATGCGGGGCCCTCCAAGACGCACCAGAGCTGCCGCACTGCCTTAGCCTGCCATGGAAGTTCCTCACCACGACCTCCAGAGCCTAGCACAGGAGTGGATCTGTGACTAAGCCCAGGTAGAGAGACTGAGAAAGGGAGAAGAGTGAGGTCCTTCCACAACAGGGCCTCCATCTGTGCAGCCAGCTGGGTGCAGGGCTAGGCACCCAGAGCAGTGGGCTCCTCCTAGACAGAGACATTTGAATCTCGGCAGGGAAGTGACGCCTCTGGTAGTCGGAAGGCTCGGCACGCTCTGGAGCTTTTCCCTGGGTAGTTTGGGCCCAGCAGCAACCCTCCATTGGGTGAGCAGGTCTATAGGAAGTACTCTCTGGGGACTGCAGTTTTAACGGGGTTCGGCGTGCAGATTTCAGTACTCGAAGGCTGTTTTTACTGCACAACAAAGAGGGGGTGAGGATGGCGAAAAGCCCCACCTGGGAGGCAGAAAGACCCAAATGGCGCCTACCCCTTCTAAGGCTCAGGTGACACCGTGACAGATCTAAATCTTGTTGCCTGGAGGGACCTTGGTATTCGGGAAGAGCGCCCAGGGCAGTGACCCAGCCCCAGCAGCGCCTCCGTTTGTTTCCAATTCAAACTCAAATTGTAGCTGTACTCTCAGGAGGAATTTACACTCACCCCATTAGGCCTCTCAGTTGGGGCCACCCTGCTCTTGCCCTGCCAGGCCCCTCGCCGGCCTGAACTCCGAGCCTGAAGTCTGCAGGAACAGAAGCGCCAGATCTTTTCCAACCCGCACTCCTCCACCTGTGCCTCGGATCTCCAGCCCAAGACGTACCTGGGCCGGGAGAAGCCGGAGGGAAGTGTCGGGAAAGGACCCCGGCTCCCGAAAGTGGCCTAGCTCTGGCGCTTCCGCACTCGGTACTCACCTGGGGGCCGCGGTAGCAGCCCAACGGGGCGCGGAGACCAGAGCGCAGCGCACGGGCCCACCCCGGAGGCGCAGAGGTGCGGGACGCCCCGAGACGCCAGGGACAAGACGCCTGGCTTTGGCACGGCCGCCCCCCCGACGCGGGGAGCGTTGCCCTCAGCCGCCGCGCCCGACCGAGGACCGACGGGTCCAGCGCCGCTCGGCGTCCCGGGCGGTGGCAGAGCGCGGAGCTGGCGGCGCCTCGGCTGTTTGTTTTTGAGCCGCGGAGCCCGAAGCTGCAGCCACTGGGTGGGGGCGAGGGGGAGGGGCGGGGGCGGGAGGCCCGCGGGGGGCGGCGGCCGGCGGGGGCTTCGGAGGAGCCGGGTTCTGGCGCGTTGGCCCCGACACCCCCTCCGCGAGCGCAGGGTGCGGGCAGGGACCGAGGGGAGTTCGGGAGGAGAGCGCAGTGGGGCGACGGCGAACGAAAGCTTTTTAATTAGTAATAAAATGCAATAAAACGCAGCAAAACCAGCCCGAACCCGCGTCCGAACTATCAGCGCGTTTATGGGGAAATCCGAGGAAGTCGCACAGAAAACCGCAACGGCCAGTCTCCTTCTCGGCCCGGCTTGGGGCAGGAGCTGCAGCGCTGTGCGGGGCAGGGCGGGGGGGACAGTCACCTCGCCTCCAGGGCTACCTGGGTCCTTTTAAAGTGTCCAGGGTGCGGGCCCCGGGCGGGAGCGACGAGCACGGAATGTTTTCTTAAAGGGCCAGTTCCGAGCTGTACTGAAAAGGGGGGGGGGAGGGGGGAGAGAGAGAGAAGTGAGGTGAAGACCGAGAAGGCATCGGAGAGCCCCCCAATCCCGCGCCGAGGCGGCGGCGGCGGCGGCGCGACGAAGAGGATGATGAACACATTGCAAAGTTTTTTTGGCCCCGGCGAGGGGTGTCAGATTGAGTGCTCTGTGCGCATGTGCGAAGGTGTCCAAACTGACAATGCTAGGGAGATGAAGATAGTGTGTAGCTGCTTCTGGGCTCAAGGAGGAGGAGAGAGATTCCGCGAGCCGACACCATGCGATCCAAGGCGAGGGCGAGGAAGCTAGCCAAAAGTAAGTCTCCCGCGCTCGACCGCGCCGCGTCGCCGGGCCCGGGCCGCGGGACCGGGGTACCCGGGCCAGGGGTGCGCGTCGGGGCGCGGTCAGCGCGCCTGCGGCTAGGGCCCCCGGTCGACCGCGCGGCCCGGGGGCTGCTCCTCCTCCCGTGCTCCGGGGCGTCCGGGCTCGGCGCGGAGGCTCGGGGCGCCCGGGCCGCGCGCTCCCCGAAGGCGCCGGCCCCCTCCCCGCCGAACCCCCTCCCCCCCACAGTGTCAGGCGCTCGGGCCCGGGAACCCGAGGCGCGCGGTGGGGGCCGGGGAGGGGGGCGGAGGGGGAGGGCCAGGGGTGGAGGGGAGAGAAAAGCGAAAGTTAGCGAAAAGTTGACGAAAGGGGAGAGTAACTTTTCCTCTCGCTCGCTCTCTCCCTCTCTCTCTCCGAGTGGCTCTCAGTCCTGGTCAAATCATATTCCGGGCTTTTGAAATAGTGGGCGCTAGAGCACCGCCTTTGGCGTCCGCCAGCCGGGCTCAGAGGAGGGAGACCCCGAGCCGGGGAGGGGGCGGAGGAGGGGGCGCGGGCCGGCGCCCACCCGGCTCCCCGGGAGCAAAGGCAGGGTTGGCGCAGGCAGGACGGCCGCAGCCACTGGGGAAGCAACATGGAGACTTTTTCCTGCGCTCGGAACTGTAGTCCTGAAGTTTATTCCCAAGTGGTGCCCCGCGTGGTGGCCGGCGCTCCTCTGTGACTCCAGCAGTTCGCTCGGATCGCCCGGTGCCGGTGCCTCCGGTAGCAGGGTCCCACCCGCCGCTTTGCGACCCGCCGCCCTTCCTCACTTGACCTCGCTCCGACCCTCCCGCACACGGTCTTCCTGGCACCCGTGAGGCCCAAAGGGACGAACTGCCCCGGCGAGACTGCCAGGGCCCGGGTCTTACTTTCTCTTTCGCTCCGCCTTGGGCCGAGCCTGGAGCTCTGAGCACAGTCAGCCGCGGGCCGGTCCCCACCGCAGCCCGCGAACTCTTCTCTGTCCGCACCACCGCCACTGCGTATCGGAGCAGCCCGCGCGCCCTCCTAGCCCGGTGCAGGCGTCATCCGCTACGAGTCGGGCCGGGGGGCTTCGACCCTTGCAGCTAGCAGGTGGGGACCGGCTGCACCGCGACCTGGGAAGCGCGGCTTCAACAGACCGGGCCATGGCCCGGCTACAGCGAAGCGGTGAGCGCTGTGCGCAGAGGATGCGAGTCGCTCATCCCTGCCGCCCCCTCCTCTACTGCGGGCCCGCGAAAGGGGCTCCCGGCACGCTGGCTCGAGGTCCCTGCCTGATCACCAGGCCGTTCGGTCTGCCCCTCCAGGGCTGGATCTTGCCTGGCTCGGCCTCGCGGCTTCCAGAGCCGAACTCTCAAAGCATGAGCCCAACGGTTGTGGGATTTGCGAGGGTTTTCCAAAGCCAGGCGTTTTCAGATCGGGACCCTGCCGAACTTGGCCCCACGGCGGCCCCGGCTGCCTTGGGCCGCGTGCCCACCCTACAGGGAAAAGCAGCTTCCAACCTCTGCCAAGCTTCCCTGAGCTCTGCGGTTCGTGGCCCCTTGGTTAGGAGCCCCATTTCCCGCCGAGCTCCCTGGCCAGTTGCCCTTGACCTCGGCCTCCTGCGCCACCCATGACCTCTGACCCCTCTTGGTGCGAACAGAGCCAGTAGTTTCCTAGCGGGTACGAATGAGCTGTGTGCGTACTGCGTGACTATCCACGACGTATGGAGCGGGTGTGCTGTGTACTGTTAGAATCTGATGTGCACCGTGAGCCTTTCGGAGTCTCAACCCCAGGCTGCAGGCAGAGGTGGTCAGGCTCTCGAAGAGGAAGGACCCAGAGCTGGAAGCAGAAGAGTAAAGCTACTGAGGTCCTTTTGTCGCCGCCTTCGCTGCAAGCGAGAGACGCGGCCCCGGAAACTTCCCAGAGGTCCACAGCGGGTTGGCGCCTTGCTGGGCCTCAGCTCTCTGCCTGCTCCACCTCCAGGTGGGGAAGGTTACCTGGCCCAGACCTTACATAGGATCGGAACGGGCTCCAGGCCTGGATCGTGAGGCCTTCCCTAGAGACGGAGAACCGGAGGACACAACCGGTGGGGAGTGCACTGTTCAATCTGTTTGCCGGGCGTCCTTAGAAACTGCCCCCAGACGCTTACCCAGAGTTCCGGCTTGGGTGTCACTGCGACACCCAGTTTCTGGCTCTGTGACTTTATTACTGCTACCACCAAAGCCCTCAGTAAGAAGGTGGTTGAGGCAGCTCAGGATGGAAGACAGCTCAGGGCCTACTGAGGACTTTAGAATTTCATTAGGCAACATTTTAAGCAGATGTGTGGCCGGCTCCTGGGACACCTGACTCCATTACCTGAAGCAAGGAGGGCAAGCAGGCACTCTGCAGTCAGCCTAGCTGCTTCTTAGGCTGGCCAGCGGGGCCAGGGGGTAGGGGCAGGAGCAAGGTCATGGTTATTCAGGGTGTTGCACTATCCTTGCACTTGGGCCCTTGAGCTGTAACTGAGCCTGTACTGATAGCTGGGCCGGTGGTGGTGACCTCAGGACACAGGGCTTGGGGAGCCTGTCCCGGGGTGTGCATCTTGAGGTGTAATTTCGTTTGTATTTCTTGGTGCTACTTCTCCAGACCTCTTGTCTGCATGGCTTGCTCATGCTGGGCCTTTTAGGTGACCCACTTGAAAGAAATGCAGGGGCCCAGAGTAGAGACTTAGGTGGAGCTTTCTAAGGATAGAGGTGTCTGAGGCACCCTACCCTGGGGAGAGTGAAGACAGTTCAGGGCAGGGGTCCCCTTACTCAACTTGGGCCCGTTTTTTTTGGCCAGTAAGGTTGTCCCGGCCCTACATTTAAAAACGAAATTCTTAGCAGTAATTTATTTTTGCGACTGCTGTGATCCAGGTGGGCAGGAGGGGGCTTGGTTGGTGGTGGTGCCCTCCTGACCTTCAGTAACTACAGAACATGACTGGCACCGCATAGCGATAGCTGGGAAGCCCACCAGAGCCACATGTAGAGACACAGGACGACACATGTTCCACCCTGCTAGGTGTGGGACTTTGAGTGCATTGGGTGCTGAATTGGTAATTCAGTGTAATATGTGAAGTAGGTTGGGTTGAAGGATTCAAGGCCCAGCCTAAGGCCTGTGCCCTTCCCTTTTGAGACAGATGGGGGGGGGGGCTAGGCTGTCTGGTCCTTGCCCTTCTACCCTCTCCAGGGAAATGAGAGCCCAGGGAACAGTTGTTTCTCCGTGACTGACTGACAAGTGGCAGGAACCTGTAGGTGGGAATTGATTGTCTTGCCCGCTTTAGGCGAAAGGTGGAGCCTGCTTGGTGGAGGGGCAGCTGGGGTGCAGGGCTGTGGGCCAGCACCCTGAGGCTCTGTGCTGTGTGCCACAGGCCTTGCTTCTGCCACCACTGGTTGATTTTTAGAGGGGTTCATCGGAGGCCTGGTATGTAGCATAGGTCTTGCCAAAGCCAGTTTGTCAAGCAAGTGCTGTATAGGTCTCCCCTCAGGCTGTATGCCCCAGGGTCTTTAACTTCTACTGCCTGCTTCTCCAGCAGTCTGGAGGTCTGGGGAGAACAGGTGCAGATTAGATCTAGCCCTTCCCAGTCCTGAGTTTCTACCACTCCCAAACCCTACCTGGGCAGTGCTAGGGACAGAGAACTAAGTTCTCATTCTCTGTGCAGAGGCTAGGTAAGGGTGGCAGTGAGCCCCCGCCCCTGAGGCGCTGCCTCAGCTGTGACTGCTTACAGAGCTTCGGTGGGGGCATGATTAGCCCTCTGTTTTATTCAATTAGGAGGCAATTAGAGATCCTTGGGGGAGGGGGCTGGTACTGGTAATTAAGGTTATGTATAATTAGAGTTACAACAAAATTATCCGGGATTAAAAAATCTTTTGAGTAATTTCGTTAAAAAATTTCAAAATAGCATTAAATACGATTTATCAGGTTTTGAATCGAAACCTGAAGCTCATGGAGAAGGCTCTGGGGGACCGATGTTAGCGATGTTAGCACTTTCCCTCAGGGAAGAACTTCCCTGAGGTGAAGGGAGTCTCTGGGCTTCAGCGTTGCTCTAAAGACGCCTGGGGTTGGGAGTGCAGACATTCCAGCAGCCACTCTGATTGCCAGATCTGGGCATCTGCTGGGGGAAACTCTTCTTCAGGTGTCTCCCAGAGCCGACTGTGGAGCCAGCAGTGGGTATCTGAACTGCACCAACTTAACACCTCTCACCTAGAGACCATGGCAACAGTGCCTTTCTACTTGGGGGCCACCTTCTGGCTTCCCGGGTATTCCTGCCTGAATTTCCAGACCCTTCCACCTGTCCCCAAAATCTCCAGGGCAAGATCTCTGTCTGTAGCGGTCCCTGGTCCCTGGACTCTCCCTTGGCTAACCTGCGCTCTAGAATTCGTACAGGTGTGCCCGCCCACCCCAGGTTTGAACTGGGGTGGGGGGTGAGAGATCTGGGAAAACAAGGTGGCCCGGATAGCCTGCATTGTGACTTGCTCTGCTGCTATTCTGTGTGGCACCAGCCTGGAAACAGACCCTCAGGGTGCCTGTGAGTGCCCTTCTGCCCTCCTGGGTAGGTGTTTGGAGCAGTGGGACACCTCCTCCAGAGGTAAGAGATCTAGAATAGGTGCTATGTGTCCATCAAGACTGTTGCCCATCACGTTCAAGACCTTCAGGGTTTCTCAGTGTGGTACTGCAGACTAGAATTCATTCCATAGTGGGTTTTTTTAAACTATGTTGTTGTTGTTTTTTTTTTTTTTTTTTAACATGTCAGGGTTAAAGCATTTCAAGACCAATGCTTACTGTGGTCTGTTCTTAAAGTTGATTCCATGCATTGTAACCTGTGAATATAAGCATCAGATTCATTCCCCACTTCCCTGCAGATTGAAATCCCGTTTGCTCAGACATGGACTCCCCCTACCCTCACACCCAGGGAATGACTCTATGGCTTGTCCTAACCTGGCTGTGGGGATTCTCTCCAAGGGCAGACTCCAGCTAGCCAGTATTGGACCAAGGATAGTCTTACCTACACCCTCATGGAGGTGTGGGAATGCCTGCTCACCCCACCCCCAGTCTATAGGGGGAAAAATCCACCTGTCTTCCTCAGGTAGTTAGGGAGATGTGGTACCCCATACTGAGGAGACCTTAGCTGCAGGACTAGTGCAGGGTCTCCTATACTGGCTGTTGTTCCTCAAGGCTGGGACCTCATGGCCAGAGCCACTTTGACCATTCTGGGCTCAGAGTGCCCTCCACTCTAGTGGTCCTGAAGCCTGTTCTGACCACTCCCTATTCTCAGATCTTCTTCTCCCTGGAGGTGCCTCTGCCTCTTGTGAGGAAGAGGAACAAATGCCCTGAGCAAGTTGAAGATAGGAGTGCCGGCCACTTGAGATACATATTTGTTTAATAGTTAACATTTTGTGTAAAAAGGGGGGGGGGGGAGGCAGATTCTGGTGAAGGGTTTGCTTTTTTTTTATATCCACTATAACTATTTCTGTCCATGAAAATTGGCTTAATTATATCAATGGAATGTTTCTTTTTCAATTCTGTATGCAATTAGTCCATCTTGCCGGCTGCAATTTATTTTAATAAAAAAATAAACCAGTGGTGTGTTCAGTTCCTCGTCCCCTGGGGACAAATGCGATTGGTGTGTTTAATTTCATTAAGTACAATGTGGCCTACTGGAAAAAATGTCTAAAATCAGCTTTATGCAGCTTAAACACTGGCATTTGAAACAAATCATTATTGCATTAGCTGTCATACTGGTAATTCTAGAATCTAAGAAAAAAATATAGTATGGCTGTTTTTATAACCCTTTGCGAATGCACTGTTAAAATAATTTATAATCATTTTAAAACATGGCTGGTCCTAGTGAATATTTCATCTCCTCTAAATATGGTTCTGTGTTCTCCTGTGCACATTCACACATTCCCGACCCCAAGGGCTCGTCCCTCAAAACTGAAGTAGTAAAGCCTGTGTTTAAACAAACCGGATGGAGACAGGATCTCTTTCTCATTCTGGCCTGAGCCCCACACTGGAGAGTATGGGCTGTGGACACACAGTTGCAGGAAACCCACTGCGGCCAGAGGGTGCTCCATGGGGCGGTTAGTTCTTCCAGCCTCTGACTCAGGTGGGAAGGAAGGTCGATACATGTCTGTGCTCAGGCCTTTATAGGCACGAGAGCGAAACGGCCCATACCCTGGTTTCTGAGCTCAGCAAGCAGGGATGCTCTGTTCACACAGAGACCAAGGGAAGCGCAGTCCTCAAATACTGGCTTTCTGCACCCAATGTGGGGGTGCAGCCGAATAAACTGGGGTGAGGGGGCGATGCATCAGAAAATGGGGCTTGCTCTGGGTCAGTGCTCTGTGGAGCATTACGTGTGCCTGTGTTTCTTCATGTATGTGTGTCAGATCTCCATCACCTGTGAGAGAGTCCTGGACTAGTCTGGTGAGAGGAGCTGGTGAGTGACATCGACTCTTTATTCCTACCAGAATGAGGTGAAGCAGAACCAGAGGGTCTTGAAGGGAGTGAGCAGCGGGTGATGAGGGAGGGAGGGCTCTTTGGGTTCTTGCTTCTTTCCGCTTCTGAGTTATGCTCCCAGGTGGTCTGAGACAGTGGTAGAGGCCCCTTCAGTGGCTGCTTTCTTGCCAGTATATAGCAGGGGCTCAAAGGATGCATGTGTGTGTGTGTGTGTGCGTGTGCGCGTGTGTGTGTATGTGTGTGAGACAGAGAGAGAGAGAGAGAGAGAGAGAGAGAGAGAGAGAGAGAGAGAGATGGAGCCTGGCTGTCTCTTGTGGCCTTGGAGTCAGTCCCTACCCAGACAGAGGCAGGAGAGCTGGGACCCCTGGGGTGGTGGGCCTGTGTCCCTTTCTCTCATAGGCGTTGCTGTGAGACATTGTCAGGAAGAAAAAGCAGGAGGTGACTGAGGAGGACATTGGGGAGCAGGGCTGCTGGGGTGTGAGGTCTCCCAGGCCTCAAGGATTTCATAGGTAATTCTCCTTGGGTCTACTTGATGATGTTTTGTTTCTTTTCCTTGGCCTCCTGATTTACCTAGACAGAATCAGGCAGACTTCATATTTTTCCCCTTCAGATATAGAATACAGTCTATATGAATTTCAATATTGGCTGATGGTAGAGCATTTGGCAGAGAGATATAGCCATCTCTAGGTCTCTTGGTGGAGCAGGCACAGAGTGTCTGGGCTATGTCTGGTGTTGGCCTCCCCAGGTCCCTGGCTCTGGGAGCAATCCCCACCGAAGTGACCTCCATAGGCCTGCAATTTGCTTTCCAGCCGGTCCACTGTCGAGTTGAGAAATAAGTGGCTTTGTCTACTTTCCTACTTTAGAAAGAATAACAAAGCCGGATGCTTAGTGCCAATATCTCAGCCTGGCCCAAGAGCCCTGGAGGCTACCCATGAGGCTTCATGGGGGCCTCGCCTGGCCTCCCACTCTCCCCCTCCCTCTGCATTGCACAGGCTTAGGGGAACATGCTGGTGACTCCCTTCCCTTCTTTCCCGTGCTGTGTGAACTGTCTGCCCTTCTGTGATCCCCGAGCTCCCTTGCAGCTGGGATTTGCCAGATAAGAGGTGAGAATGCCTCAGAGAATAAAAGTCAGTTTTAACTTGGGTGAAGCTTGGCAGCATCTGGATGTGTCTGACTCTGCCCCAAGTGTTTTAACTCCTTGCCTCCACCCCGGGAGGGCTGCCTCGAAGGATCCAGAAAGGTCCAGTATATTGTTTGGCTGATTCTTCAGCATAGGAGGTTGTGGCCATCAGAATCGTACTCACGTCTGACAGGGAATAGGAATGACAGCCCCCCCCCCAATTTTCTGTTTGGAAATGGCTTGATTGTTCTTCAGCTTCCTCCCCTGGAAGGCACTGAGGCCAGGCCGAGTGCAGACCAACCCTGTTCGCTCAGACTTGATCACGAAGTCATGAGCACTGTGGGCCTCACTCTACTCCAGCAGGGTCCTGTTTTGATCCCTACCATTTAGCCGTGTCCTGAAGTAAAACATAACACAGATTGTACACCATTTCTTTCTCTTTCCAGCCCAGAGGCACAGGTGTCTGGGCCTGTTGTGGACCTGTGCGTGCAGAGGGACTCACTGCATTAGAAGTTGGGGGCCTCTTCACCCCTCTCCCCCACCCCACTGCCTTTCCATCTCAACCAGGCAAGCTTTTCCAGCACACATCTGCCTTTGGGGCTGAAACAGCTGTTCGCATCTGCCGGTTCTTTCCTTATCAGAGGCCTCGCCAGGTCCTGCCGGGTGGGACTCTTTACTTTGCTTCAGCAGCTCCATCACACTGAAGTCCTGCTTACCTTTCTTAGAAGCCTAGCACTGAATCTATGTGCGCTGGGCTCTGAGCTTGGTTCACCAGGGGCTAGAGAACCTTCCCCGCAGAATGGAGACTCGGGAGCTCACTCAGAGAAGACACTGCCTTTAGCTATGAGTACTCTGCACCAGGTACTGCCTCTGGGTCTGTGCCTCTATGTCCAGTCTGCGCAGGTGGGCAGAAGGCCTGAGCCAGACCAAAAGCTTCTTCACCTTATCTGTCTTATCGACCCTGACCAGCGTGGGCTGGTGGAAGATGTCTGGGCCCCACCTCTACTTCACCCTGGGAGAGCCGAATTGAGAGAGAAAGGGAAGGAGGTTTGCTGGAGTGCCTCGCTGCTTCTCCAGCCCCTGGGCAGGCAGGGCCTCAGCATCTCAGCAGAGAGCAGGACTGGGTCAGTGTGAAGAATGGGTCCCCAAAGCAACTGGGACTCTTTCCTGCGATGCAGTTTTAATCCCGTGTCTATATTCACAAGCTGACAGTCGATATTACACCAAAATACAGATTTACATAATAGATTCCAGTTGCTCCTTGCAGCCAGGTCTCCGAGGGAAAGGGGCACGAATTGAAAAGGCTCAGACATTTATATCTGCCCAACGGGCGGCCACAGCCTCCTCAGAGAGGCCCAGGCACATCAGTCCATAAAACATTTAAACAAAGACTGAAAATTACGCTCACCGGAGGAGCCCGAGTGGTGACCACAGAGAGACCACGCAGTCCCGGGGCAAAGAGGAAAAACGACAGAACTGCCTCCGAAAGCCTGGACATTAATCTCCGGCACCCCCATTGCCTCCTCCTTCTCCATTGAAACCCCACACGGAGGAAGAGCCTCTGGGCCCAGAATTGACGTCTTTGGCATATGCCGGCTTGATGGCATTCCAGGCCACTTTAGGAAGGGGCTGTAGGACAGCCCTTTAGCACACTGGCCGCTCTGCCAGGTCAGCTCCAGGGTCAGCACATGGGGTTTCTGAGTTGTCAGCACGCAGGCAGTCAGCACGCTTCCTACAGGTCCTGGGTCCCTTGCGGACACCAGAGAATGCCTACGGACTCGAATAGGATAGAATGGCTTCAGGTGGAAGCAGCCAGCAGAGATAGGGCCTGGCTGTTGTAGGGGGGGGATGCAGTGGAGGGGGTATGCCACCATCCTCTTTGCTACCTGCATATCTGAGTCAGTGGCTCCCTGGGAAATTTCTGGTCTTTCTTCCAGGTCTCTCTCCCAGGCTCTTATTCCTGGAAGAGCTGACACATTCCTGAAGTACCAGAGTGCGCTGTTGGCCAGAGTCAACAGCGCTGGGAAAGAAGGTAGCTCCTAAGGTGGCTCCTTCGTCTGGCAGACGCGATGAGACTGTCTCCATACAGCACGTAGTCACGTCAGGTGTGTGCATGTGTGCTGTACGTCTGCCCACACACGTGCACCGTGTGCCAGGGGAGATCTGTTGTCTGGATGAGATGTAAGCCATCGTTCTATTTCTCAGAGATATCACTTGCTCTCCTGCCCACTTAGTTTTGGGGGACCCTGTGCCCTTAGGTCTGCAAGGTATGGGGACAGTTGTCAGCAGCTGGTGCCAGGTCTGCCCCCAGATTGTTGTGGGAAAGGAAGCGAGGCCATGGCGGTCTGCGAGTGAGCTCTCTCCGGCATGTCTGCGGCCCCGAGGTGAAACAAAGAGGAGATGGGGTTGTTTAGACAGTCTTAGGACCCTGGTGCTCACGTTGAGAAAAATTACAGAATTACGCTGCCGGTGTCAGGTTGCGAGATAATGACGTGTCTCTGTGTGAAAATATTAAATTGCAATAACATGCCGTGTGAGTACCCCTTTGAATGGGGGATTCGGTTCCCAGCTCAGTCTGAACATAAGCTAGTGACTGACAGAATACAAATGGTGTCACAAGGCCCGGGGAGGGGGGAATTTACAGCTGGCTCTGGTCTTCTGGATCGGCCTTTCTATCTCGGCCCACCTCCACACTCCTTCTTTTAATGAAACAACTTCATGATGCGGCTAATTACTTATTCATCATGTTAGCGGGAGGAAATGCTATCAGAGATAGATCAATTTTTTTCCCCCTGGAAGTGATTTGACTTAAGACATCATGGCTGCTTCGCTATGCTGGGCAGCATCCTCAAACTGCCCAAACTTCGTTATCTCATTAAGGCTGCCACCCCGTCCATTTTGTGAAAATCCTGAGGGTCCGCTCCCACGCCTGCAGCCTGCACACAGACTGGTGTCAGCATGGGCGTTGTTCTCTCTCTAGCGGGGCTGATTTAGTTTGGATTCCATGCAGAGGTAGGACCCTGGATGGCACCTTCCAGGCAGGCAGCCACAAGGAGTCAGCGTGACAGGTGAAAGACTTCTAATGTCTCCGTGGAACCTGTGGGAGCCAGGCATCTTCAGTGAAAGCCTGCATTGATCCCTAACGCCTGAGGCCTTCCAAGGAGCGTGTGTTCGCGAGCACGCCGTGGAGGGGCAGTTTGGTGGCTGCACATTTGGCTGAGTGCCCTTAAGACGAAAGTTCTATAAACCGTGGAAAGTGCTCAGAAGCCTGGGCAGATAGCCCCGGGAGACACTCTCCAGTTTCAGCACTGGGAATCAGAATTGCAAAGCAGAGGCCCTGAGTTTTAACTTTCCCTCCATCCAAGGTGTTAATCTTACCTTCCCAAAGGTGAGGTAAAGCCCCTGAAAGCGGCAGCCTGGAATTGAATCTCATCTGCTAATGATGGTGCCAATGACCTCAAGTTCAAGCAAACTCCCCCACCCCCAGCTGCACCTGGTTCCTGGCATTGGCAGCCTCCGTAGGGAACCCTTCTTCTCTCTTGTCCCAGCTCTCTTGTTGCCTAGGGTTTTAGGTTGCCTCCATCCTGACAGACTACCCTCGTTCAAAGGGGAATAGGAGCTGGTGACCATAGGTGGGGGGTGGTGGTAAGGAAGTGAGGAGCCCGGGCCCTCCCTGAGTTCCCCTCCCTGGCTCACAAGACAGAGTATGGCAATATGAAGGGAAGAAGGATGCAGCCCCTAGTCTGCCCCCACCAGGACCTGGGTAGATGTGTAGTCTCACCCCTGCTGCCCCTAGTGGGAGTGAGGAGTGGGGAGGAGGGGTATGTAGTAGTCTCTTACCTGTGGAAGGAGAAGTGGCCAGGTACAATCCCATCAAAGCTACTGTGGCCCTGGTAGAACAACCGGCTCTCCGATACCCTGATCATGTGTTGGTCACCAGGGAGTGGTCATAGCCTGGCCTGGGTACAGGGAAGGACCATACAAAACTGAGTCAGCCAGGTTAGCTGGTCTCTTTCTTAAGGCCTCTGGTCCTCTACTGAATACATAAAAGGAAAACTTAACACCAAGGACTACGGTCTCCTGTCTGACCAGAGGGCTCCAGGGCCAGCAAGACCTGGGAAAGAAGCCAAGCTCTGGAACATGCTAGGGGTGGGGAAGACCCCTATGAGTGTCACTCCTGATTTACAGGCCATCTGCCATTTTGGTGACATCTCTGAGTTGAGTCAACCATCTTAAGCCTTACACATAGCCCCTGGGTTTTACTTTCTGAACTCAACACAGTGTTCTACCACCTTGGTTGATGTTGGTCAAAATAGTAAGAACTAAATGGCCAGGCAACAGGTTGGCCCTTGGGCCTTGGCACCTCCCAAAGCCATATGTTCTGTTATCTGTGACATTTGGCATCTAATGGATGCCCCTGTAGGAATGGGCTAGCCTGACCTATGTCAGAGGGACAGTGGTTCACCCTCTCAATTTGGACATGCCCTTAGGATAGGAACACTGCTCACCTACCTGGAACTTAGGGTGACGGACTCTCAACTATGGCTTTTAGGGAAGCTCAGGGTGAGGCTGGGTTTAATTGCTAGAGATGGAGCCCCAAGAATTCATCTCTCATCTTAATAAGTGCTGAGTGGGGGGTATTAGCCATATCCCCGGGCTCTCAGCCCTGAAAGTCAGTATCTGAGTATTCTACCTCAGGCCCCTTCCTGGCTGAGCGAGAGGCAGCAAGTCAATGCCAGTTTCTCCTTCCCTGGGGCCTCGAGCTGGACCTCCAGACAAGACACAGCCAAAGCCCATTTTCCTTTCTGTTTCCTCCAAATGGGAAGCACATGAAGGCATAGACTTACCTCCTCGACCTCAGTGCCTGGCGGTGCTGGCAGAGCAGAACAAGGATGTGTGTGACTGAGGGTGCCCCAGGGCTCTTTGGAAGCGAAGTTCCCACCCTCATCTTTCCTCTTTCCTGGGGCTGATGTTTATCTCTGCCTGGGACCTGACATATCTGAATACTACAGAGGAAACATGGAAGAGGCCTCCTTAAGAGTAGCACAGAGCCCAGCCAGGCCCTGCTGTGGTAATGACCACAGCACTTGAATAATCCTTGTCCTTAGGGGCTAGGTTGTCATTGTTAGCAGCTACGTTGTCTTTCCAAAATGTTCTTTGACTAAGGGAAGGTGTGTGTGTTTGTCTGTGTGTGTGTGTGTGTGTGTGTCTGTGTGTGGTGTGATCAGAACTGGGGAGCCTCCCTGGATTTCATTTCCATGTGAACACACTTGTACAAAATAACTCAGTGAGTAGAATTCAAGTGACCAACACTCACTGACCGAGTCTCCTGGACACAACCCCGTGAAGGATGCCCCACTGTCCAATGGCTGGTAGTTAGAAATCCAGTCCTGTGCCTATGTTAGTTCTGGTCTGGGATGGAAGGGATCCTGGGAAGGCCAGGCTGTGGACAGTTGGCATAAGCACCTGATGGACTGTCTAGACATTCCAGACAAGGCTCTTCATACTTCCACAGAAGGCCACAGGTACCTTTTGCTGAGGTATACCAGGGCTGTGGTCACCTGAAAAAGGAAACAACCAAAAAACTGGACTCTGTGCCAGGACATAGTGCCACTGCAAGGGAAGGGAGATGGCATTTAGCATCCCAACAAAGAGGGGCAGGGTCCAAGGCTCTAGGCCTGAGTTCCCCCTTCGGGGGTCACTTGTCATCAGGGTTCCCAGAGTTCGGGAGGGATGTTTATCTGAGCAACACGGTTTTGCTGCCTTTGCCCCCTCAATAGTCTCACTCCTGAGACTTCATGTTTCAGCCTTACTTAGGAATCGGCTTGGCAGTCAGTTTAGTGTGCACTTGGGCACGTGTGAATGCTTGTGCATGTATGCCAGCACATGCATACACTACCGAGCACACACACAAAGCGCATTAATGACATAGGCTTATAGAGATGTAACGGCGTAAACCAGACACAGGGAGACCATTTTGTCAGGTGTACAGGAGCCTCGTTCAGGGAAGTCAGCTATTCCTGTGTTTCCTCACCCCTGGACTGTGGACAGAGCAAGAGGAGGGTGCAATATGGGAAAGCTGATTGTGAGCTTCCTAAGGGAGAAGGTGTTGGTATCTGTTGAGATATGATATAGGCCTTTCCCTCCTCCCGCCTCCTCTTATTACTGGGACTGTGGTCTTGGGGGGCTCTGGTTTGTCAAGGGGGGGTATCCTCCTCAATCACAGCCCCCTAGATCTTGTGTCAGACAGACCAGAGCAGGGCACGGGGGTTGCCTCTGACCCTTTCAAAGGGATATTCGATCTGAACCCTGGGGCCCAGTAAGAAGATTCCAGCAAACCCAAAAGCTCCCGACTGGAGAAAGCACTTTCCAGTGTCCAGACTCTGGCACGAGGCCCTTTGTGGGATTATCTGCCCCCCTGGGAGGCACGGAATGCCAGGGTGAGGGGCCATGGCAATGGGGAGCCGTGCAGGTTGCCGATAAAACGGGCTGCTTTCTGTGACTGCTCTGTCTCTGAAACCCGAGGTGCAGCCCCAGAACGGAGGCCACTGTCCAGGGACATTTGAGCCTGGGAGGTACCCTCCATTCTGTGCTTGCTCTTGAGAATTTGATTTGAAGCCACATCTGCTTCTACCCAGGGCTCTTGTCACCTGAAAAAAAAATCCCAAAAGCCCAATGTGGATAGAAAGACATCCAGAGGGAGCTGGGGACTTCGCTTGACAACTGCCCAGGCATCTCTTGGAGCATTTAGGCTGGGCTTGGTGGACACTGTGGCCAGGGTGGACCTACTCTTACACGGGGGTTGGGAAGCCTAAGGGTCCTGCAGAGTCTCCAGGCCCCATTTTCCTGCCTGTTCTTTGTCCATATTTGTTAGTGGTAGCTTAAGGTCGTATCTAACCCCCCTAGGCTGAAGCTCAGGACCCAGCTAATCTTCTAGAATGCCTTTGTCCAGACTCTATCTGGACATGCCTGTGTACTGAAGCCTCAGGAAGAGAGGTGTTGCTGAGGTCACCCATAGCTTGCTCAGAAGCTGAGAGGTGCTTGGGGCCTGGTAAAGCTACAGTCGTGGGGACCAAGCCTCTGTGGAGTGAAGTCATCCTGCAGCCAAGAAGGTAGCTTTATCTTACTGCCAGCACAGACGGGGAATACCACAGAGGTGTGGCGTTCACGCTCACAGAATAGCTACAGACCACAGTGGAGTGACCCTACCCCACCCCGAGATGTCCCCCGGACTGTGGAGCATCTGATCCAAGAGTCTAGCCAACAGTGTGTAGCATAGGCTTGGGCTCAGGCAGACTGGCTATGCGCCCCAGGTCACAAGCCCCAGGATCTCCATCTTCCCAAAGAATGACGTGCCTTGTGAGCATGCCTCAAGGCAGTCCCGTTCAGCTCCCTGCTCAAGAGCTCGCTCTCCTGGAGGCCAGGATGGAGGATTCATTAGATGTTCTCAAATTGTCTGGGTTGACTTTTAGGGTACCAGAGTTGGCAGGTGGCAGCTCTTTGGTTAGATTCCTTCCCCCAAGGGTTACTGGAGCCTTGCCTGCCCAGTGCTGCCTCAGGCATGACAGGGTTTCTGGTGGTGCTGTGTACTTCACGAACATGGCCATGTTGACTAGATGCCGGCAGAGTCTCTCTTCCAGAGCTCAGGCTGACTGCAGTGGCCACAAATCTGGCCCAGGTATGGCCCGCCACTCAGTCTTAGCATAGTTCTGGGGCCTCTGAATGAGTGGACACTGGCAACCAGGACCCGGTGAAGGGCACGTGGCCTCTATGGAGGCTGAACGGGGGCCTCTTGCTGAGTTTTTTTCCCTTCTTCAGGACAGAAAGGTGTGTGGAAGCCTGGCATTTCTTCAGGGCATTTGATTCTTATTGAGTCTTTTTATATTCCCAAGATGTTTGCCCAGGTAAGGGTCCTTTGCTGTCCCAACCAGGCCATGGCCTGATCCAGCTCCATCTCTTATTGCCTGTTCAGACCCTAGGTTCCTGTGTTTCCACCTGCAGTTGCTATTCAAGGTCAAGATTCCTCTTGTCTTGATCTCTGTTTGTTGAAAGAAGGAACCCCGACACACCCAGTCAGAACAGTAGCCCAGGACGGCTATCAAGGACTTTCAGTCCACGTGGGAGACTCTAGACTAGCTGGAGTTGCTGGCATGCTTAGTTCCTGGGCCTCCCAAACTCCCGCGTCACCTGCCTCGTTACCTGAGCATTTCCTGAGCTGAGCTTGCTCAGCAGTGGCAGCTGCAGAGGTAAAGCTAGTTGTGCGGAGCTGGGCGGGAACGCAGCCCACCGCAGCTCCTACAACAGGGGTCTTCCAGGGCTGTGATGCATACAGAGGAGGTACCTGCTAAACCCCAGGCCAAGGTCCTGGTTCTCTACTTGGAACCCTTTGAGCAGAGATTTTTTTTTTAAGCGTCTGGTTCTTCTACAGTGGCTCAGTTATTTGAAACTAGGGAATAACTCTTAGCTCACTCTATCAGTGTTTTCTTTATTTTTATGAATTATAGCTGTTAATTAGGCAAAAGCTTTGTGGAAATGTGCCAGGCTTGGAGATTTCCACACCAAAAAAAAAAAAAAAAAAAAAAAAAAAAAGGAACCTTCCTGTAGTTCCAGGACTGGAGCAATTAGTGATGGAATTCTCCTACAGCGTCATTTATCTTCAATGACTTTTTTTTTTTTAAGGAGGAAAAAGAAAATCTTAAATCCAAGTCCTCTGCATGCCAATACCCCTGTGCTTGCAGGGAAAGCAGAAACTAACTCTGAAGTAGATGTGCGTTTCTGTCCTTCACCGTGAAGCTCAGCTGGTCTTGCACTCTGGGGGGGGGGGGTGTCGGTCAGCCCCAACTAGAGCTGTGGGCCCAAGCAGGTGCGGAGAGCATGGCTGCATTGGCAGCAGAAGGCAGGATGAGTTCCTCTGGTCTTTGCCACAGAAGGACAAGTTCTTGGAGCCCGGTCTAGCTACTCCTGGTTGGGCCAGGCCTGACGATAAACTGTTTCCCATATTAGGGTCAGGTCAGCCATCCCTCCTAGTGTCCCACAGGTGCCTCAACCTCAAATGAGGAAATTCACATTTCTTGGGTTTCTGAGAGGCAGTTTGTAGGTCAGAGGTGAACGATTTTGATTCCTTTGTCTGAGCAGGGTTGGGGGGAGACCTTAGTCTCAAGTACCAGTTCCTCAGACATTGTAAGCTTAATGTTCCTAACCATCATATGAAATGCCGGCGGCAGTTGTCACTTTTCCTCCAGAAGCTACTCCTTGACGGTGTGGTCCATTCATTAGTGTATTTATTTTTACCTTTTTAAAAAATGACCTTGAGATGCCTTTGGACAAGTCTCTGGTGATTGACAAATCAGTTTTTCCCTTGGGAGTCACATGTGTGGCTCTGGGTAACGCCTCCATTTTGAGGAGTAGAAGTGAATTTATTCTTGGGAAACCTGCTTTCCTTCTCCCTGGCTTCTTGGCGTTCCCGGCACATTCTTTCTGTTGTCCCATTCGGTTTGGTAATGCCTCCCTCACCTTCCAAAGCCAGCCCTCAGCGGGGATTTATGAGCCCCTGATTCTAACAGGATTGTCTATTTTATGTTTTTTCTCGACTGTGTTGCTTGACCTCAGCCATGTCTCTCGGTACAGCAAGTCTGTGCCGGAGTTTGAATTGAGAAATCTCCTCCTGGAGGCAGAGGTGGGGCTCAGGAGGCTGAATCCCGGCAGAAGCAAGGGGCCTGAGTCACTGGGCTCAGTCCTGAAACAGTAAGAAAACCCATCCACCTTGCCCTTTCCCTGTGCTAAATCAGAGAAAAAAGGGCTTGACTCCGAGCAAGCCACAAAGACAAAAAACCCCAAGACTTTTCAACCCTGTATTCTTTGTGTGTTTGACCCACTGGTGGGGTAGCCCAGAGTGTGGAAGGGAAATGTACCAGGGAATTTTCCTTCCCGTCCTTCCTCATGGCTAGAAAGGACTGGGAAATGTGGGGCTGTAGCCTGGACCACCTTTCTGTTGGCTTCTAAGTCCTGTGGGAGCAGGTAGCATTCACCAGGCAGAGAAGGGAGGTGGTGGTTGCCCCTGTTCCCCTTCCCCACACCTTTGCTTCCTACTTTTCCCTACTTTCATGAGATTCATTTTCTAGTTCAGAACCCCAAGTCCACTCCACACAGCTTCTGGAAATACTTGGAAATGTGGGTACATCTAAAAACTGCCTGCTCGGCCCCTAGCCACTTACTTGCTAGGAGAATTTGGATGGAGAAGAGGTGTGCACTCTGGTAGCATGGAAACTACCTACAAGCTGGTACCTGGCTGATGGTCAGACCTAAGCGTGGACTTCTGGAAGGTCCGGGTGTTCTCCTATCCAGCCCTTGGCCATGGGCATTACCGTGCTTTCCTGGGGCTGTGAAAAGATGCGAGGCCGTGTGCCTGCCTGGAGAGGTAGACACCCTTCGGCACATCAGCCTGTTGTGTTCCTGTTCAGGCCAGAGAAACCCTGTCAGAGCGTCTGTGGGACATAAAATGCGTATCATTTTAAGTTGTTCAGTTGGCCTTTTTGTAGGACAGCTTCCCCATTTAAACAGAAACATCCCTCTGGGCATGGAGGTCCTTGGTGGCTTGTTCTAGGGTAGCTAACCCCACTGAAACATATAAAGGACCCTTTATCTGTCCTCTGAGAATTCCCTGTCTTTCAGCTCCCCCAAATCCAGGGTATCAAATCTCCCCACCCTCCTGGTGTTTCTTTCCATTTAGTCAAAAGTGTGTGTGTGTGTGTGTGTGTGTGCCTCCTCTAGGAGACCAGGTGTCCACTCTAAGGACTGTTACCTGTGAGTTTCAGCCCTGGGTTATGACAGAGCTGCCTTCAGGTCTCCCAAACCCAGTCTCGCTGCTTCCACACTGATGCCACAGAGCTGCCTTCAGGTCTCCCAAACCCAGTCTCGCTGCTTCCACACTGATGCCAAGACCCTCTTCTGTCAGTGCCTGTGAGGCTTTTGTCTTTGAACTTCCTGTACACACACACAAGGTAGTGAGATCTTTCTCTGGGGCCCCAAAAGAAAGCAGACATCTGTTCAAGTTTCTAGATGTGACTGACGTTGTCTTGCTGCTGATAGACATCTAGCATCCACTAGAGCTTACCACAGGCTTTGGAGCCTGCCACAGAAGCTTGTGGAATGAGCAGAGGGTGTTCCATCAGTGTCTGAGCGTGACCCTAGTGAGACTTCATATCATAATGAGCAGGGGTGGCCCTCGAGAAGCCTCCTACACGGTCAGGCTCCCAAGGCTTCCGGAGTGGGCAGGCGAGTGCCCATGCCTCATCTGGTTGGCTCTGGCTTTGTCTGCAGCTGCCCCATGCAGCCACAATGAGGGCAGTAGGAACAGGTGTTTGTGGATGGTAGGCTCTGGCTGTCATGCCTCCAGCTTCAACCTGTTTCCCGCAACCTTCTGTTCTGGATGGCGATGGAGTTTGCTTTTTCTAAATGCCAGATGTTCCAAAGAGTTTTGATCAGGGAGAAGAGTGGCTAGCTTGGAAGATGAAAATCTTCCTGAGGCCACTCGAGCCAGAGGGAACTCCAAGTCGGGGTTTTCCTGGCTGATATCTGTCGTGGCCCGGCCTGACAGGCTCTCAGGTCCCCATGATGTGTGGATGGGGGAATGTGGCCCCATGGGTGAGCAGTCAGGAGCTGCGGTCACCCACGGATGATGTCAGCCTTGGATGTTATTAGGAGGAACACATGTACTTGCCCAGGGTGCTGTGCTCCTGTGTTCCACAGCCTTGTGGTCCTTTAGGCCAGCTGGGACACCCCGGGGCCAGTGATGCAGGACTTCTCAGAAGTGCTCGGACCCCTGAGGAATTAGGGAGGGTTGACAAGAGCTAAGACCACCCTTGTTTCAGCTCTTCTCCCTGCAGCCCCAGAGCTGCATCCTGCTGCTCACCCTGTTCCTATGAGGTGGACTTCCTCTCATGTCCCAGAACCAGGCAGAACAGAAGGAGCTGGCCGCTCCATCTTACTGCAGAGAGCAAAGCCATCCTATAGAGGGTAAGCTCTAGCAGGGCCACAGACAGCCTGAGCAGGGCTGAGAGCTCAGCCTCCAGCTCCTGGAAGGGCAAACAGTACTGTCTTCACTGTGAACATGCAAGACAGGTGGGCCGTAGTGTCCCCGCCATAGACAGGGCGCAGCACCACGCTCCACTGTGAGAGCCACAAATGTGCAGCTTTTGAAAATGAGGCTGCAGAGAGATAGGTCTGACCTGGGAGACCCACATTCTACCCAGGGACACATGGGTTGCTAAAGATGTCAGAAACCCCAGATAAAATTAGCAGGGTCTTTGCAGTAATAGGTTTGGAAGAGTCCCTGTAGGTGGGTGGGGCAGGAAGGCTTTCTGAGGAAGGGACCCAGGCCTGGACCTAAAGGATGAGGCAGAGACAATGGTGGACATAGGCTGGCAGGTAGAGTGCACTCTCGTTCCTATGACAGGCTGTGCTGTGCAGACATCAGCTGCATCTGGACGAAAACATAAGTCTCAGCTGTGTGGTGGTGGTACACGCCTTTAGTCTCAGCACTCGGGAGGCAGAGGCAGGCGGATCTCTGTGAGTTCGAGACCAGCCTGGTCTACAAGACCTAGTTCCAGGACAGGCTCCAAAGCTGCAGAGAAACCCTGTCTCGAAAAAAAAACAAAACAAAAAACCAACAAACAAAACCGTTAGGTCTCAGGAGCCTGGGCTATGTCTGGGTTTCCAGCTGGCAAGCCACACCATGCGGCACTGTAGTACAACCCAGATCAAAGGAGTTCAGAGAGACAACTTGGACAGAGTTGTGTGTGTCCCCCGCAAAGTACCAGCTTCTAAGAACAAATACAGCCGATTCTCAAGCCTTCTTGTGTCCATGTCCTATGGGTCAAAGCTAACTGCAGGTTGAGGATGGAGAAGATGGATATCTGTTCTCTTTATCTCTGCAGTAAAATATACCACTTGGTAAATCTCTAACACCCACTCTCCGTGACCACTACTGGGAAGTAAAAACCGGTCCCTCCAGGACTACTTGTACCTGGGAGAGGGGCACTTCTGCCTGCTGGCTGGGCAGCCTCCGTTTGGCAAGGGTTGATGTACCCTGTGGTTTTCACTGCCGCAAGCCTGGGGACCAGGGCTGGGATGGGAGCAGAAGCTGCGCCTACTGGTCACACAGGGCTTTGTGGTCACAAGGTAAAACTTGCCAAGCCCAGGGCACCAGTGTAACCCGATTCACATTTATAGGCAGATGGACAGGGGACTGAGCTGCTGTGGGGCTTCTGCTTGTGGGCCTCACTGGACTGCGTAGTGGTCCTTCCTGGAACTTGTTACTTACTCCCTGTGAGCCAAGGGACACTGAGTCAACCTTGCTGGCTGCCCCCGTTATGATTTCTCCACTCATTGTTCCTCCTGTACTGACCAGGACAGAAGACTGTCACCCACTCACAAATCCTTCTTAACCCACCCTCCCAAGGCCCCGGCTAGCTGACATCAAGTTGAGCGCAGTGTGAATAGCTGGATTCAGCATAGCCTGCCTGGTGCTATCTGGTATGGGGATGTTTGAAAGCACAGAGCAGGTGCCCCACACTCGGCTGATTTCCACATAGCTACACACGGCATCACGGGTAGGAAGGGGCTAACCTGGAGCAGGGCCTTGCACTACCTGTCCCTAGAGAGTCTCTTCTACTTACTTCACTGGCTCGTGCTTGCCGGACCTTGGAGATACTCTGATGAGGCAGGTACTGTGAGAACGGTCCAGACAGAGGTGCACAGGAGGTCTCCATGTGCTCAAGACTCCGGGCACCCCTGCAGCATCCTTCCTTGCTTCTCAGCATTTCCAGGAGGCCACAAATACTCAGTTTGGAGAGTATAGGGAGTAAAATACTGTGCTATGCAGAGAGAGGGGGCTTCTGGGTTGGTGCTGTCCCTGTCCCCCATGTAGAGGTGATGCAGGCCTCTGGAGGGAGGGGCCAGTAACTGACTAGTGGAAACTCGTTCCACCTACAGCTGGGGCAGACAGCATTCGATTTCCCTGTTAAAGCCTGGCTAAAACTTTGGCTGTTACCTGCCACACCCGAGCTGTGGTGGCAGGGTGCAGAAAAGGATTGAGGACCCACAGCAGAGCTTGTGAAATGATGCCTGTGTACCCCAACACACCTAAGCAGAGAGCAGGTGAGGCAAGGAAGGGGTCCCTGGAAACTCTCATTGGGCTCCCAGGACTTTGTAAAAGAAGTCACCACGGGCTTGTGTGTTTCTGTGGTCCTGTGGCCAGGTGCTGTGTTTCGGGAAGTGCCAAGCAGAAGTGGAGTCGTGGGCTAGTGACTTTGGTCTGAAGAAAGTGGTGGCTGCAACCAGTGTGGTCTGTGGCTGCCAGTGACCCAGAAAATGAACACTTGAGGGTGCAGGGTGGAGGGTGGATGGGGATCATGTCACACTGAGCTAGCTGCAGGAAGGGGAATTCTCAAAAGGCAGCAGGCCATAAAGGCAAAAATGGGGCAGGAGGGTAGTAGGGTGAGGTGGACAAGAGCCCCGGGAAGGGGGCTATTCCCGTGATTAATATGAGCATTGCCAGGTGTCCACGGACACTTGAAAAGGGCACAGGCCTGCCTTTGTCACAGCTGTGTGGCCATGTAGTGAAGGGGCTCTCAGAATCAGTGATAGGTCCAAGCACTCTGCCTAGGCCTGCAATAAGGACCTACGTCTCTTAGCGTGGTGTCAGCCAGATCTGGCAGAGGTTTATTCTGAAAGAAGGCATGCCCAGGAGAGCAGACTTTGCTGGTCCCGAGCTGCTGCAACACTTGGCTGTCACTTGCTCTGGAGCCTCATTAGCTGTGCTGGAGAGGTGACTTTCACACTGGTGAATGAGAGAACACTTGGCCAATTCGTATTAAGAGACTCCTTTGGTTGGGAAATATGGCATGTTCTGAGTTCTGGACTATAGGTTGTTTCTGTTCAAATGAGCAAGTAAGAGCAGAGGCTCATGTTTTCTCAGAATTTTGTATACCTGGGAAGCTAGAGTCTCATCCCTGTTGCTGGTGACACCATTGGGTCCAGGAAGGAGGCAAGGTTTTCTTCTGCATTTTCTCCACTGCGGTGGGCTGCAGAGGTCAGAGATCTCAGGGTTGCCATCTAGCACCTTCTACAGCTGCAAAGGAATGCCAGGACAAAGGTGAGGCCAGGGGTCAGGACTGCTGGTGTCCTCTGACTGCCCACCACCACCTGGAATTCCTGGCCAAGTTCTCACTGCCCAGCTTGGCCAAGGTGAGAAGGCTGAGGAGACTTGAATTTTCCTTCTCTGGGCTTGGCATCGGGAGCTGTGGAGAAGGGATAGTTAGCCTTAACTGATGAAAGCTACTTGGGATGTATCTGAGGTCCTGTTCCGCCCGGCCTCGGTTTCCTTTTGGCGAACACAGGGATGGTAGCATCTTCTCATAGAGTTGGGGGCTGGCCTGTTGGGAGAGTAGAGCCAGCCTGTTCTCCTGGGGAGCATGAAGGTGGAACTGAGGGGCAGTGGGGAGGTGGCATGGGGTGAGGCTGGGGCTGACTGGCTTCCAGGGTCTGATGGGCTTCCCATCCAAGGTGAGCATGAGGACTGACTGGACAATTTTACTGTCTTCTCTGCTGGTGGACTGCAAGGTTTCTGCTCAGCATGCAGAGTTTGGGCAAAGCTTGGGGTTTGGGCTCATCTAGTCAGGCCTGGAACCCATGTGTGCTATAGACAGGTTTGGACTTGGGGGTGATGTGCAGGGATGCCTTGGGGTCTGCTCAGGACTGTGTCCATGCCCCATCTTCACTGCAGGACCCTGGCTCACTGTAGCTGGCATTTCGATCACCGGAGTGGAGGCTTCAATATATCAATAGATTTAGAGCGAGGGGGTTGGGGGAGTGGAAGGGGGAGGGTGATCCCTGTTCCTTCTCTCATTCTTTCTCCACCATACAGACGGTTTATGACTTCTGGCCAGGATGTCAACCATTCTGCAGAACTGTGGGCATTGCCTGCCCTCTCACTTGACTCTCCCCAGCCCGTGTGCCTGGAGCCTATTGTGGGCTCCCAGAAAGGCCCAGCACCCCTAGGATTCTGCAAGGAAGGGGCAGCAGCTTTCTACCGCCTCCCTGGTGTGTCTACTTGGGTTCTCACCACGGTCCCTGCTTGGAGGTTCCCACGCTGTGGCCTCCTTCCTGTCTGGCTTCTCTAGCCCAGACCCCCGGCTTCCTCCTCAGCTCCCACCCGGCTTTCTCGCAGTCCCTGGAGCCCCTGTCTGCCCCGCTGCTGCAGAGCTCTGGCCAAATTGGAACTGCTGGGAAAGAATGAGGTCATGGGAGGGGCGGCTGGTCGTGCGTGCAGGCCAGAGGGTCTGTTTTTAGAACCTGTACCTCTTGGCTGAGGCTAGAAAAAACTCACGAGGCCAGAGCTTCCCCTCTGGGCAGGCCTGTTCCTCTTCTGCCACACGGGCACCTGCCTTACCCAATGCCAGACTCAGGGGCTCTTTGCCGCATTCCTTGGGTCCCTTGTAGGCATCACGTGGAAAGCCTACAGGCTGAGAAACAGGGAGTCTCTCTCTCCTGAGCTTGGTCCTAGGGCTGGCAGCCATCTGAAGCTTCCAGAGCAGACCAGATGGTGAATTGCTGTGTCTGCCTGCAGATCAAGGTGGGTATACCTTGGCTTTGATTCTCCTCGTTTTCCCTGGCTGTGCCCCGGGGCAGCCTCTTGAGTTTTCACGCTCTATTCCGTGCCCAGCCCACTCACTGAGGTGTTCATCATCCTGTGGAAGTAGACCCACAGGAAGACCACCGTGGCCTTGACATGTTCTGTGTCGTATCTGCTAAGGCATCCTCTTATCCCTGACCTGCTTTTCAGATTTTCCTGTGTCTGTACATGTGTGATATGTGTGTGCATGCATGTGTGTATGCATGTATGTATCTATGTGTGTGTATATATTATGTATCTATGGGTGTGCATGCATGTGTGTATATGTGTGTTCATATATGTGTTTCTGTGTTATATATGTGTGTACACATATATGCATGTGTATGTATGTATACTGTGTGATTATGTATATATGCATGTATTATGTGTGTATGTGTATATGTATGATTATATATGTGTGTATAGGTATGCATGTGTGTATGTGTATGCATGTGTGTATGTGTGTTTGTATGTGTAGGTATGCATGTATATGTGTGTGTGTATGATCTTTGATCCCTTGAGACCTTTCTTCCAAGAATGGGTGCTAGTTGCATTATCTGCATTCGGGGTATGTGTGGATGGTAGATTGGAACCGAGGTCAAAAGCAGACCCATCTCTCAGATAAAGAAGAGTTCAGAGAATTCTTGCCTGAGTTGCTGAGGTCATAGAGCACCAGGGGCAGGACGGGAGAGCCCTCCCATGAGCTGAGGGACATCAAGGCTCTACCATGTAGGAAGTTTGGGGTGCTTTGGACTTTTCACTGGCTGTGTGATCTCAGGCTAACTTCTGACCTCTCTGAGTCCACTTCCTAGCTGCAAAGAGAGGGCATGATGTCCCCCTGGTGTGGCTCCTGAGACCACATGTTCCCAAGGCCTGAAGCTAGCCCAGCATGTGCTGGGTCTGTGATCCTCTCTTGATGATAACGTGGTGGTAGAGAGGCAATCATGTCTGTGTCCTGGCCTATACTCCTCTTGGGCAGAGCCCACTATACCTCCAACAGGTTATTGACTTCCAAGTCTATCGCCCCCTGCCTGCTGCTTATCCTATGTGCTTACCCTATGTGCATGGTGCTAACCCGTGTGTGCGTGTGCGTGTGTGTGTGCGTGCGTGCGTGCGTGCGTGCATGTGTGTGTGTGTGTGGCCCTTCAGGCCAAGATGTGACCATGTTGAGAGCTGACTGTGCCCTGAGTCAGGCCTCTGAGCCCGAGTAGTACTCCATGGGTGGCTTTGGTATTGCTCTTCTGATTCAGGTCCCAGATGCATGGCCATGGGATAGAAGGACTTTCCAGGCCTGCCTTTCCCAACCTCAGCTCAGTGGGTCTCTTCAGGGCCAGGGCCACCATTACATGACTCAGGGCCTGCTGTGTAGCTGCTGTGCTTGGGGCAAGGTTACTCTTACTGCCCACCCAGGGATCCCCCAGAAATACTTGATGTGTCTGGGCCAAGAGCTCTTTCCAACCCCTCTCCATGCACCTTGCCCTCAGAGTCCCTTCTGGAGAGCCTGGACTTGCCAGGAGGGCACTGGGCATGAGGAGCTTCCAGGTGGCTAGAAGGGTACAGAAGGGTCTGGTCTCCGTTAGTTCTCCTGACAGAACCACAGAAGGGAGGTATCCATGCTGGCACCCTGCCTTGTAAAAATGCATCTGATTTTCCAAAGAAGGTAAACACCCTTCTGAAGGCTCAAGATGTCCCGAATCCTAAAGACACAAAGGGGCTACTCAGCCGATCTCAGAGCCCCTTCCTGCCTGCCCATCAGAGCTAATCACTCCCTCTCTCACCCTCCTGGTCTTTGCATATTCTGCTAGGAATGGCAGGTGCTGGGCCTTGTGTTAGCTTCTGTCTATGCATTAGCTCCCCTCCTGTCCTGTGTTAGCTCCCGTCCTGTGGCTTGGTCTTCCCTGCTGGGTGAATGGGAGGGAGGTACTCTGTTCCTTCAGTGGTGACGCTGTCACCCTCCCACCTAGAACTGGACAGACAGCGTTTAGCAAGTACGTGTCTGGATGATGAAGGGCAGAGAAGGAACTGCCTGTCCCTTAATGAGCATGGTGTGTCAGCACCCCCCTTGAGCCCCAATTAGCATGCCTAGTGTGTCAGGAGACATCATGAATACAGCTGCTTGAGGGTCAAGACCACATGCAGTGGAAATTCCAGAGTGGGATTTCTTGGGGGACTTTCTCCTTGTCCCATGAAGTGCTGGGCGATAAGGAGGTGACTCTGAGACCTTCATGGAAGGGACTCAGAATCAGCTAGATGTAACCTGGACCCCCACAGCAGAGCCTTCGGCTCCCAGAACTCTCAAAATGCCTTGAGAATGTAGGTAGTGCTGCCCCCGCCCCCCAACTTCAGGGCTGCTCAGGGGACCCAAGGAGAGAGAGCTAAAGGTATTTGGCTTCAATTTCTTTAATGAATAGCTTGGCATGGGGAGCAAGGGGCCTGGCAGTATTTGCCCAAGAGCCATTTCCTTGATACTGGGTCCCACTCAAAGTGGGTTAGAAGGTCATGTACACCAGTACTGACTCTGCTGACTTTGTTTTACCTGTGGTACCTGAACATCTAAGTGTATCCTAGAGAGGTGTTCCTCCAACTTTAGGCCTTCTGCAGCCCCACACCTAGATCTAGGGCACAGAGACCCGCCACTAGACTCCAGAAGACCTCGGGGGGCATTCTCACACCTTCATCCCCACATGGCCTCATAGGAAACGGGCTTTAGTTAATGGTCACTTATGTATTTTTTAAAAGGGTCTGTGTAGAGGGTCATTCTATGTAGCCCTGGCTGGAACTCCTATGTAGACACAGGATGGCTTCGCATTTACGGTGATCCACCTGCATGCCTCAGACCTGGTTAAGTGAATGGAGGAAGGGAGAGAGAGAGAGAGAGAGAGAGAGAGAGAGAGAGAGAGAGAGAGATCAGCAGCAGTAGGGGCATTTGCAGCTCTTGAAGAGGACTGGGATTAGGTTCCAAGTACCCACATAGCAGCTCACAAGGATCCATAACTCCAGGTTCCAGAGGATCTGATGCCCTCTCCTGGCTCTCTTGGGATCTGCAACATTCTACACATACATACATACATACATACATGAAGACAAACACATAAAACATTTTTTTTAAATCTGAAAAGAAAAGGAAGGAGAAACTTCACACCACCCTCCAAACCAGAGTAAATGGACATCTTCCAGAGCGGTATTTCTCAACCTTCCTAATGTTTGAGCCTTTCATTCAGTTCCTCATGTTGTGGTGGCCCCGAACCATAAACTTACTTTTGTTGCTACTTCACAACTGTAATTTTGATACTATGATGAATTGTAATGTAAATATTATAATATAAATGTGCAGGGTATCTGCTATGTGATCCCCAAGGGTCGCAGCCTCCTAGTCTAGTATTGCAGCTCTTGGGAGGGTACTCCTGGGCTATCAAACTTGGGGATGCTTGCTGCCCTGAACTCTGCCCTCCGAGGGACCCATGGTCCTGTGACTGCCTAGTATTTCCCTGTCATAGTCCTCTTCTGGCCCCACTCAGAAAGAAAGTCATAGAATTAGCTTTGCTTCCCTTCTTTGTTTTTCCACCCTCTTTTAACTGAGAACTCTTAACCACAGTGCAACCTGGATACTGCCTCAGCCCAGGCAGAATGACTTCCCCCATAGTCACCCCCATTGCCTTTTGGTACAGCGACCTGGGCCATCCTGACCTCCCTAGTTTCTTTTGGCTCCTGTCTCCAATTGCTTTCTTGAGGGGTACGGGGGGGGGTGTGGTTGGATGTTGTTCTGTTCCTCAGCCTCAGATTGTGCCATGTTCATTTAAGGTGTGTGGAGAGAGCTGGGGCCTTTGGTCTTCCTCCCCCGCTGGAGGGCAGGAACCAGAACAAGACACCCTACCCCATCTGTGACTTGGCCTCTGCATCCTTTGGAGGAGGGGATGGTGGGCATATATGATGGGCCTGGTCTTTTGAGCATCTTTGTAGGGTTGTTTCAGGCAGATCCAGTATAAGTGTCTGGGGCTAGTCATGTGGAAGGTTCTTCTTGCCTCTTGGGCAATCAGGATGTGGCCCTGGGTCTGCACGGCAGCTCAGTAGTCCTGAACAGCTAGCCGGGTACCCTGGTTCCTCTCTCCCTTTCATGGAATAGGTTAAAAAATAAGGCGTAAGGCCACTGTTTTTAACACTTGCTGTGAGCTGAGCTATAGAGACCTGAGATTTGAGTCAAGCATCTAGGCTCCAGAGTAGCCAGCATGGGGGAAGCCCAGTTGTCCCAGTAGAGGGAAGACAGTCTATAGTGGGAGCAGATACCCCACAGGAGCCAGAGCCCCAGCCTGAATGAGCAGGGGGACTTTGGAAGAACAACAGTGAGACTGATGTTCAGGGTTAGCAGACAGTGGCCAGGGAACCCGTGTGTTCCTCCACGTACCAAACCAGGTCTGGATTTCCAGGGTCCTAAACAGCACCCACCACTGTTTTCTGGACAAGTTTCTCTAGTTTGTAAAACAACCTTTCATAGAAGAAATTCTGGGATGGGGAGCTGGCTCGGTGGGTAAAACATTTGCTATGCAAGCATGGGGGTCTATGTTTGGATTCTTAGCACCCATGGGAAGCCAGGTGCTGGAGCAATGTCTGTAATCACAGCTCTCCCACAAGAGAGGCGGGAGAGTCCCCGGAAGCCCAGACTATGCTGCATTGAACAAGAGGACCTCTTTCAAATAAGGTAGAAATTGAGGCCCAAACTTGAGGATGTCTTCCGATATCTTCAGAGCATACGGGCACATACGATGTCCACAGGAAGAGTCTTAAAAATGAGGAATCCCCATTTTCTCCCAAATATGTGCTTATAGGACAAAATTCACACCCTCTGTACTTTGACCCTCTTTCATGCTTTGGGGTTTTAACATAGAAAACTCTCTGCATGGCAGCCGAGCCTCTTCTTGCTCATGGAGTGGAAGAGTGGAGAGGTCTCAGACTTGGCCTCTCCTGTGCTGTAGTGTGGTGATCAGTGTAGACCTGGATCTTCCGTGGGGCAGTTGAAGACCCTGCTTTTGACATGGGCAGGAATGGGTCTGAACCCTTCAATTCTCCCCTGGAAGGAAACTACAGAGTTGAGTCCTTGTGTATCTGTGGATGGAATGAGGTCCTCCCGGCCAACTTTAGGGTTGGCTTCTGCTCAGAGACAAGGTTGTGAAGGGGAAGGAAGAGCTGTAGGGACTGCTGGACAACTGTATCTGTCTCAGGAGTAGGACTCCAGGTGCGAGCCTCCCTACTGTACGATAATAACGGACAGGCTAACTCTTGCATGTTGGCTGCTTTGGTTCCTGTTGTGAGCTTCTTTACTGCGTCCATCTGCTTGCTGGCCCCGAGGAAAGGCATTCCTGCATCCCTGGCCAGAGGCATATCCAGGAGGTGGGTTTTTTCAGGGTTGGGGAGCACAGTAGCATTCTTGAGCTGAGCCAGCTGGGAGCAGAAATGGGCTATAGGTTTAAGGACTTCTTCTAGCGCATGTTTCTGGAACCCATGTTGGGGCTGTATGCAGAGGCCTTGCAAGAGGAAAGAGATAAGTGGGAACAGTACCATCTTTAGAGGCTGGATCTTGAAGATCCAATAGCTTGAATGCCCTATGGGCTGCAGCCATGTGGTCAAGGAGAGCTGGTGTCCAGGATCGTGCCGAGAAGCATCCCATGGGGAAGACAAGACAGAGACTCCCAACTCCAAGTGGAAACTGAGTCACATCAGTGGTAGGGATGATTCTCCATGCTCTCCACAATTATTTAAGAAGTAGCAGAAGGTGCAGCCTCCACACTGGACTGCAAATGCTTCTGTAGACTGGTTGCCACTGTCCTTCTGTGGACAAGTTTTCTATAGGGTTTCTGAAGTATTCCATGAGCCTGGAGAACCAGGCCATATTTTCTGGTGAGACCCTCAGAACTGTCTCCCCTCTACCTCCTTCCACATACTGCCTGGGCATAAGATGCCCCTCGTGATATTCCTGGGCTGGAAAGATGAGTGAGCATCCATCTGTGGAAGGTTGGATTTGTCTCAGGCATCCATGTTGGATTCTCTGTGTCTGAGGCCTTGCCTGCGGTGGCCCTGGGTTGTGTAAGATGGGGAAGGAAGAATCACTGTGGTCCTGAAGGGGAGAGGTGACAGAGGTCACAGCCTGTGCTAATGTCACTCCAGGGCTGGAGAGGACTGGGTTAGCTTTAGGATTTCCATGGATACCAAGTCACCTCCCTGGTTTTCTGACCTCACTTCACAGGTCTGGGGCGGGCAGGTGATGTTCTAAACTGCAGGAACTGCTCCCTCGTGGAAAATACAGGAGGAGTCGAGGGGCATGACTCTGTCTCCTGGCTGGTATCGTGCGAGGTGCAGGGGGACCTCCTTGCTGTGCCCCTCGATAGACTGAGATGACATAGCCGGCCCTCTCCTCCCGCAGCCCTGGGTGCAGGAGCGAACACTTCCTCGAGAGATAGTGGCTTCTATCCAACGCACCTCCGCTAATCAGCAGCCATCGTGGGAAAGCCGCGAGGAGGGCCGAGAAGCAGTGCATTGTCTGGGTGAGATTAAAGCCCCAGGGCTGTATTGTCTGGCCAGGGGATAAATCTTCCTGCTGTCACTCAGGCACTGAATTAAATTCCCCCTTGATTCTAAAGGGGCTTATCTGTGCTGAATGGGCAGCCGCCCCACAAGGCCGAGTGGACGTCCAGGCACCTTCCAAACGGCTCGGGAAGCAGCGGCCTTCGGGGAAGCCAAGGCCGGCAGCTGGTGAGGTCTTAGTGATCCTGGCAGAAGAGAGTGGGCTTGGTTTGAGTCTGTCCATCATCTACCCAAGGAACTCACGTGGAGGGGCTTAGAGCCGGTGGGGATATCTGCAGCAGGCATCCGGAATAAAAAGCCATGCCTGCAGAAGGGCAGTGGAGGACCCCCTGAGACTCCACTGGGTGCTCTCCTAGTTCAACAAGGTCTGGAATTCTCTGTGTGATGATATCAGTGTCGGAGCAAAGTCAGGAAAGTGTCCCATCCATTGTCCCCCAGTCTCCCACAACCTGGTCAGACCCAGCCGGGATGCCGTGATGGGTGCCATCTCTGCTGGCCAGGCCCTGTCACCCTTGTCCACACTGCATGAGAGGACGGAAGAGTCTTTAGTAGTTTGCCAGAACTCGGAGCAATGAGATATCTTTTAAACAGAAACCCAACTCACAGAGCAGTCAGAGGCAGAGTTAGGGAGGACCCCTAGCTAGGCCAGGGCCTCAAAAGTCTTTTCCAATATGTCTAGGACCTATGCCACAGTCGGAGAACCCATAGTTCAGAGCAGGTAGACAGTGAGTTCAGGATACCAGGTGGTCAGGTGAAGCAAGGCAGGGCCAGCAGAGATGGATGGAGTGTGTCTCGGCCGTCCCCTCTGTGTTCTCGAGGGAGGTACAGATCAGCCCCCAGAATCACCAGGATGGACAAATGCCCCAGAGAGGAAACCGAGGGAACAGAGGTTGTCCTGGAAGACACTTCTGCACGTGTAGATACCTGTTAGCCTCCAACACCACCCTGAGCCATAACCAGCATTCAGGACTCCTCCGCCCCATGCTGGGGTTGGAGACAAACCAGATTGTGGTCTTGTCTGTTCTCTGCGTGGAGCTTCCCTTTGACATAGGGTTTAACACACGGGTAGAGACTTCTAGCTAAGTAAATATCTCTGATTGTGCTAAATGCTTCCAAATAGGAGATTTGGATTGTTACTGGCCTCTGAGCACAAAGTGGAGCCGGAGTTTATTGAGGATTGGAGCTAAGGGCAGAGCCCACAGTGGGACCCTGCAAAACTCTACAACAGTAGTCTTCAACTTGTGGATCACGACCCCTTTGGGGGTCAAAGGACCCTTTCCCAGGGGTCACCTAAGACCATTGGAAAACACAAATATTTCCATTATGATTCATAACAGTAACAGAATTACAGTTATGAAGTAGCAACAAAATGATTTTTTGGTTGGGGTTACCACAGCATGACTGATTGTCTTAAAGGGTCACAGCATCAGGAAGGTTCCGAGCCACTGATCTGGAGGGTCGGGAACTCTGGACTCTTGAAAGTTTTAGCCTCCCTGAGGAGGAACCCAGGCCATGGCAGCTCCGTGTTTTGCATATTAGCCTGCCTTTCCACAGAGAGCCATGATCGAATGTGGCTAAACACACTTTCCTTTGCCATTCTCCAAGGGAAACCGAAGACATCAGTGGGACTGGGACAGAGGACGTGCGTCACAGGCTGGCTGAGTGTGTCCTCTTATATGGCCTGACTTAGGGCTGTGGTGGGATGACGGAAGGCTCTGCCTTTCAACTTCGTGTTCATAGTTGGGCTTAATGCTTATGGGTTTATTGTCTCAAGTCCTGGGGGCTGAAGCCCACATCCAGCTCTCACAGACTGTGTCTCTTGAGACCTCTTTGCTTGGCTAGAGATGGTGCCCTGTGTCCTACTGTCCTGAGCACCTGTTCTTACAAAAACACTTGTCCTTGGTCACCTAAAGACCAATTTTAATGTAACCATCCACATGTAATATAATCACCTTCTCTCCAAGCGGCCATATTCTTGGATACTGAGTATTAAGGCTTCAATGTAGGAATTTTGAGGAACACAGTTCGGCCATCCCAGCCTCCCATCCACGACCCTTGTGACTTCTGATTGCATCATTTTGACTCTATAGCCACCTTTCTCTATAACTGTCTTAACACAACTCCTCCATCGCCCAAAAATCACTGGCAAAGGGCCAGCAGGGGCAATGTAGAACACCTGCAGGTGGGGGCCTGGGTCATGTGAGCATCCCAGGAGTTGGGGTGCATAGTGGGAAGAGTGAAGAAGCCCTAGTCCAACCCCCACATCTTTCCTGAAAGGATCCAACCGACTTCAAAGAGAGGCCTGCAGCCTGAAAGCGTCTGAGGAAATCAGGGCTGTTCTGGAGAGCACAATTTTTCCCATTTTGTGGGGCTGATCCTTTTCAGTAAGATTTCAAGGGAATAAAATCAACAGGCCCCAGGAAATTTGCATATGGCTACTTAACAGCAATTCTATGTATTTTTTTTTTTTTTTAAGAAATAAACACATCCACAAACTTCCCCAGCCGTTGGGCGGGACTACCCTGGGAGTTAACGGTTCAAACCTTTACAATTTTTTAAAACCCAGCAGCTTTCCATAACAAAGGGCAAAATTCACAAACAAATTGCCTTCCTCCCTGCTCCTGGCCTAGTGTTGATAACACACAGTTTCTGAGGCCACCACTGAATGGTGATTCCCACAGAGGCAGGTCCCCCGAGGTCTGCAGAGAACAGCGTGGCTCGGGATGTAAGTGTGTGCTGCCCCAACCACTCTTTTCAAGACTCCAGCCAACAAGTGCCATTGTAAGGACTGGGGAGGCAGCCCCAGAGGCAGCCAGGAGCTGCTGTCCTTGTTGGAAGGTGCTGGAAGGTCCTGGAAGAGACTAGAAGACAGATAGCAGCTCACATTGTAGGTGTTCCTGTGTACAACGTCCCTGGACACACAGCCAGCCCAGGAAGAGACAGGTATTAGGATGATGCAGACCTCTTACAGCAGGTGGGGTCCCCAGGGGCCTGCTCCAGACACTAAGACAATCCATGCTCAAGCCGGCCCTTAAACAACCCTAAGCCCATTGAGGACAAGAAACCAGGATGTCCAGTCAAGCAAAAGGGCTGAGACACACCCCTCAAAGTTCCTGTGGGCTCAATCCGACAGAGGGCACTGACTTGGAGCCCCAGCTCCTCTACCTCCTAGTTGAGCATCCTGGCTTTCACATCCCAGTGAAGCCATCTCCAATCAGGACCCTCCATCCCCTTCCCATGTGTCCTACCCTGTTTCTAGCTGGGCGTTTCTAAGCTGTGGTCATCCCCACCAAAAGATTGTGACCTCCCTCGCCCCGATGGACAAAGATGCTTTTCTTGTTCCTCCCAACTCCTAGCAACTCCTGGCCAGTTGTTACTCAACACATGTGCTAAACACATGGATGAAGAATAAATGCTGACCGAGATGAAAGGGTACATGTTGGAAAACAGGGCCTTTGCAGATAGGGGACAGGACAAGGGGTTCCGTTAAGAATGCTTGGGAGGTGGGAAATTTAGGGTCATTCCATGAGAGCCAACCCTCTCACAGGGAAAGGAAGTGAGTCTTCCCTAAGGGGAGGGACCTCTGCTGCCCACCAGTCTACTGAAGGACTCGACCTGGACCTTGAGGTCAAGCGCCGGCCAGCCTCTTCTCGTATCCCTTTTGGTGACAGGTCCTCAAAGGTCAGGACCCTCTTGCCACCAGTAGCCGGGCAGCAGACTCTCTGGAAACACAGTGGCGATCCTGGTACTTGGACCTGACCAAGTACCCTTAGACAGCCATCACTCTGGACCCCAAAGGGTTAAGGAGCAAGTGCCGGGGGCTTTGTTCAGGGGCATCCCATCAGATGTTAACCTACAGCCTGTCCCCAATCCCTTCCTTATGACTGTGATTAGTGTTGCGGGGATGAATAGGCCCTTGGATTCCTATGGTAACCTTCAGAATGCATTCCTTGGGCGGGCTCTGCCTCCAGCAGTAATTACATTCCTAACTCAGGCCCAAACAGCATGCTAATTAGCTTCTTGGGAGCCTGGCTTCAGGTCCCCGAGAAAGGGGCCAGAGGAGGCCACTTCTGTTTACAACACCCTTCCCCTTCCTTCTCTTCCTCATATAGGACAGGACCCTGGGAGATGCCCAGGGCAGCAGGGTGAGTCCACAGGGGGCAACGCAGCACCAAAACCTCTCCCAGTCATACCCAGTGACCCTGGAAATCACCTTGACCATGTCCTTATGGGGTGAGGCTAGGGTAGGCCCTGCAAGGTCTGCCCCATCTCTAACCCCAAGAAGTTTCTGTCTGCCGGTTTTCTGATGTTAGACCCCTGGATGCTGGACCCAGGGCCAAGAAGGGGCTGCCACAGTGAGTCTCTTTCCAGGCATTACCAGCTCCTTTCCTCACTTAGCACATTGTTGCCGCCACGCTGGGGCCCAGGGTACAGAGAGCTGATCCTCTGAGGAGAGCAGCCCCAGCAGAAAGAAAGCGGGGGCTTGCAACTGCCTGTGTGTGAGAGGGTGGGTAATATTTGTTCAGATAAGAACTGGGCTATTCAGATAAATTGAGGCAGGGGGAGCATTCCATCTGGGACCTGAAGAAAGGGCACAGGCTGTAAAAGGCAGGAGCTGGTGTGGCAGAAAGTGGGAGAAGAGATGTAGCCTCAGTGTCACTGAGAGCCAGTGCCTCCAGAGCCCGGATGCTGACCATCAGTGAGGGCAGGAGGGCTTGGAGGGTGAGAGTCAGAATAGAGTTTCTGACTGGTGTAAGGCAAGCCAGCTTTGCTCCAAGGGATGGGGAAGGGACGGTCTTTAGCAATGGAGGACTATGAGTCAGGTTCCATTTGTTGAGTGAACAGGTGGGTCTCCTGCCAGGCCTTGGGATGCGAGGAAGGGGGGAAGGACCCGGGAACTGTGGGAAGGCAGGAGACTGGAGTGGCAGGAATGACTGGTGGGGTGTATAGAAGATTTGCTTCTCCTCATTGCTGAGTACCAGTGGGCAGCCAGGATTGACACAGGAAGGGGCATGTTTGCTGAACATCAGGGGATGGCACTGCCCATTGCTGGACCTCCACGGGTGGGCAGCGGGGATACGACAGGCCGGTTTGGGCTCAACAGGTGCTATTTCTTGCTGGGCGGGTACAGAACCATGACTGCGTATTATTTCTAGCTTACCCCTCCTCACACTCCTTCAGGGTGGGGACACTGGGTGTCCCTGAGTGTTACCCTCACCTCAGAGGAGGACACGGGGTCGTAGAGGGACCATGACTTCTATTGTTACCCAGAGTTGTGGAGGGACGGCCTTTGACTGTGCTGTGTGCAAGAGCCACACCATTCCCTGGCAGCTTCGCCCCTGCTGATGTGTTGGCCCGCTGGGCTTGGGGACCAGTCTGGTAGGTTGCAGATGGCTTGGCCTGTGTGCAGCCACACGGGCTGTGGCTCCTACCCAGAGTGGCTGGGCCCCAAGGAGCCTGGACTCGTGATTCTGCACCCAGGTGGTTTAGCGTATGGGGCTTAAGGAAGGATTAGTGGGCTCAGGATCTGGAAGCCAGCGGATCCTTGGTGTCAGTCGACACAGCTAATTCTACTGTAAATAGAGCAATCTCTTAAGTATATATCATTTAATGCTCGGCAGGGAGCCCACAGATCTCCCCGACAGCAGCCTCTTCTCAACACACCTGCTGGTTAACTTCCCTGGTCTCAGCCTATTTCCCTGTGGCCGTGTTTGTGGTGAGCCTGTGAGGGTAACACAGTAATTATGGAAAGCGTTCTGGATAGATTCTAGTCTCCTATTGTCCTTCCTGCCGGACTAACACCTTGGCACCACCTTCCCTTGTGAGGGAGACATATGATCCCTGAGAACTCTGCTGATCAAGTGTGGGTCACCTCCCCAGGATGCCTGCCCCTGGGCTTAGGTCTTGGTTCCTCCTTCAGCGCAGCCAAGATTTGATCTCACTCAGCTAGACATCTGCCAAGCTCCCCGTGCAGTGGCCACTGCATGTCCAGCCTGGGGCTGGACTCTCTTGGGTGAGCCATACAGAGTGCGGGTCAGCTTAAGCAGAATCTGAGGCTCCTGTCTGAGAGGGGATCAGACGGCAGGACAGAAACCGCAGTGTGGCTGGTGACAGGACGTGGAGAATGAGCCATACCATTCCCCTATCAAGACAAACCTGTGAATTGGGGACTCTGAGCATCCTGATATTGTGGCCTGGGAGACAGTGTCACAGCATACCCTGCACATGGGAGGCAAGCATGCTAGCTCTGAGCTGTGGTCCCAGCTCAAGTTTTGATTTTTCTGTAATTAATTCTGCCACTGTGTATCTTAGTGTTTGGTATAAGGTTAAGATCGAGCTGTCTGTGAATTCATATGTGGTGTGGGATCGGGATCTAGCCCAGCTGTTGGAGCGATCACAGTGTACTAATGACACGCATGCTGACGGGGGTGTGCACTGTGTCAGATGCTGACGTCGGCCCCAGGAGTGGATGAAGGTCCTGAGAGACCTCTGCTGTTGCTCAAAGCCTAAGCAAGGGCAACATAGACAGCCAGGTTCTGTCCTCACTAAAGCTACAGTGTAGCTGGCTCAGGCCTCGGCTCTAAAGCATGCTGCCACCATTATAAGGCTAGGGTCCGAGCACAAGACGCCAGCCCTGTGCTTAAGCCCCATGGGCTGAGACTATGACCTCTTGTGGCTCTAACACGGATTCTTTCAGTTGGTAAAAAAAAAAAAAAAAAAAAAAAAAAAAGTCAAAACAAAGTCATGCCCGAAACAGGTGTGTACCGTGTGACACCCAGCTAGGTAAAGGGTTAACTGGTTTCTGATGCTGGGAATGTTTCTCTCTTTGGCATTTTTGCAGACGGCTATGCTGCCAGCATCTTCAGCTGGCTTAAAAGCTGCGGATTCCATCTTCTGTTCATTGTTAGTATGATTTTACCATTGGTAGAGTGGAGGCAGGTTATCCCATACCACCAAGGACACTGGCTCTGCTTTCTTCCTCCTGTGTGGCTCCGGGCAGCTTCATGAATAGACCCAGAAAGGCTTCTTTCCACAGAGCTCCCAGAAAGCAACTGACTTTTAATAACTGTCTGGTACTTAGTGTTTGCGGAGGCCCTAGTGAGGCGTCGTGTGCATCAGGCGGAAGGAGGCATGGCTTGGGATGCATTGAGCAGCCCTCAGAAAGGCCACAGATTTTGGCAAGGTGGTCCTCAGTGAGCAGCCTCCGACTTGATAAGTGCAGGTTTGGGGGAGTTTCCCTCTCATCTTTGACTGAAGATGAAACCCACCATCCTGAAATTGGGACCAGTGGGGTCTCCTTGTTTCTGTAGACAGGATCAGTCATCCTTTGCCCAGTGATGCTTACCTTGTTCCCTGCAAGGAGCTTCGGGAATGTGTTTTTTACTTGTAAAGGGGCTGGCTTCCTAGGCTGTGGCCTGCTCTCCACATGAGGGTGCCACGCCTAAGCAGACTCCAGCTGGGGCATTTAGACATTCTCAGGGGCATCAAAGACACCTCCGTTCCCCCACCATCAGTCTCTTTTCTCCCCATTGCTCTGGCTGGGGAGGTGGGTACCTGCACATCTGGGAGTCCTAGGGGACGTGGAGTATGGGATGAGGTAGTCCACCCTCTGGGGTGTGGACGATTCTGCTTCCTTTGCATCCAAAGAAGGCCTCACAAAGATTGGGCAGCCTCAGAGAACAGGGCTCATTTCATGTAGGTTTGGAGGATAGTGGCCTCCCTGGGTTCTGATCTTCTAGAGTACCGAATCCCTGAGAATATTGGGGGGTCAGGTCCCATGTGGGCTTTGGTACCAATGCCCACCTGCATCCTCTTCATCCAGCCAATGTTGGTACTGATTAAGGTCCAGGAGGCTTCAGGAAAGTCGACCCCCCCCCCCACCATGCTGCCTCCAGCTGTCAGTCCTCACCCATCTGCCCTTGACCCTTAACCCAGAAAGCTGCATTTTGTTTTGTTTTGGTAGTTACGGTTTCCCAAATTCACACATATCAGAACAAAAGCAGCAGCTTGTTTCTGGGAGAGGTCAAGAGTAGCTTGATATGACATTCTTCTGCTGGTTGACATCTCGGATCTATGGGGTCCCTGTAGTCCTGGATAGCTAGAGGGTTTCTAGAGGAGCTGTGGAGGAGGCATGGGGCACACACGTGGAAACAGAACATGGGTTGTCTTGTTGGAAACAGAGCTGTATTCTTGTTTTTAGCAAGGTTGGGTGTACCAAGAGCAGGAGGCTTGAGACTGACCAAATGTGAGTAAGATGGTGGCATGAGGGTAGCTGGTGCCTGGTTGGAGCAGAGGGCTGCGGGAAAACTCAGCAAGATGCCTGGTGGAACCCAGCGAGCACACAGAGATGATGGACTTGGCTCAGTTTGGAGGAGTCCAGGCAATCTTGGGAGCCAGCAGAGACCATGCACTCACTTGCAGCGCCCCCTTTATTTCCACCCTTAGCTGTGGTCCCAGTTGGTCCCTGTGCCCACCCACACTCTCAGCCTGCCTGCCAAGTCCCCTGGGAAGGGCCGAAAGGAGGGAACAGCTTTGCCCTTTGCCACCCCTGGGTGGGGGCAGGTCTTCATAGGCCTCTGTGTGTCCCCTGTGCTGGCGAGGGAGTGGTGGCGTGATGGGCAAGATTCTCCCTCTTTCCGAGGGCAAGGCTGTGGAGGGGAGGAATCCACACAGAGGCAGGATTCTTGTGGAAGGGCTGAGAGCCAGGCAGGGCACTGTGAGGGACCCTGGTGTGCAAGGACTGCTGTGGGAAGGGAGGAGGGGAGGGAGTATGGGAAGAGGGAGGAGGAGACACTAGGAGAGCAAGAGAAAGAGGAGGAACAGGAGGAGGGCAGAGAGAGAGAGGAGGAGGAGGAGGAAGGGGAAGAGGGAAAGGAGGCAGAAGCAGCAGAGGGGGGTAGAGGGGAGAGGATGAGGAGGAGAGAAGCCGAAGAGAGAAGAGAAAGGATGGGGCAGAAGGTGGAGGACCTAAGCAAGGTGGGGGCATGGGACACATGCAGTCACAGCCTGTCAGGGGAGTGTGCACACCCCCTCAGGGCAGGGGCTTGTCCGGCTTTCAGGTACGGCCTTTTGTCTGCTGCCCCAAGCTCGCCTGTCAGCCCCTCCGTCAGAGGCCTAATCTTTTTTCTTCACGGGCTGAAAAGGCCCAGCATCCCATCAGGCGACACACTGCTGCCTATTCTGCGTCCCCGCGGAACCCAATCACTGGACAGCGTGGCTATAATTCACTCCCGGCCCGCCCTTTGAAAAGGTGGGCCGCCTCGGAGCTGCTCCCCAGCAAGATAAATCATGTACTCGGAATTAACTTCCATTGAGAGGGAGGCCAGGAAGAAAGGCCGATGGCCCAGCGCGGGCGGCGTGGAGGACGGGCGTTGATAAATGTCAGCCCAGATAATTTGGGGCCTGTGATTAAGATCTTATCTAGGTAGGAAGTAGTAAAGACTGGCATCAAACTCCTGCCCACTTCCGTGCTTACCAACTGGCCTTCCCTGTGTATTTTGGGGTGGATTTAGATGGCAACATCACGAAGTCTTAGTGAAGGAGAAGTTGGATGGGGACCTTGGGAAGGCTGTGTCCCTCCCCTGGTGACAAAGGGCGGAGGCATAGAAAAAAGCTCCATCTGTCTTTGTCTCTAAGTTCCCGCTTGTAAGAAATGTTTAAAATCGTGCACTGAGCCCCAGTGTGTCTCAGGAACCGGCCTCCCGCCCTGGTGTTTTCTTCCCTGACCTGTTTGTGATTTGGTGCTTTGAAAGTTTCTCTAGCGTACGGCGTCGCTAAGCCCCCTGCCCCCAGCCTGTGTGTACAGCGGTGGGCGCCGCTGCTCGTTCGCTTATAAATGCGCGAGGAGAGCCGCGCTCCGGAGATGCCAACCGACGACCTTCTTTTATAGGCCTGGCGTGGTGGACTTCACTTGGATATTTATTTTTGCTACCGCAGCGTTGGCAGCGTGCAGCTCAGACTGTGGCTGCGTGAGAAGAGTGCTCCAGTGGGCTGTCCCTGCCAAGACCGCTGGCCCACGCTTCCCACCCTGTTCTACACACCCACACTTCTAGGGTGAGGGCCTTCAGGCTTTTGAGGACTCCCTGCTGCTGGGCAGCTGCCAGGTGATGGGGGATCATACTTTTATTGGCAAACCCATATGGTATCTTCAAGGTCCATAATTAGAGTCACTTAGGCCGGTCACTGGGTGCCCTATCTTCTCTGAGCACAAGCAGCCTGACTTCCTGGTTCTGCCATAGCCAGGAGGGAAGAGGATTGAGGAGGAAGCCTAGTAAAGGAATATCTGGGTAAACATGGCCTTCCCACCAAGTCCAAGCCTGAAAGTGATTGGTCCTCTGCCACAGAGCTCAGGAAGGCACTGCAGTGCCCAGGGATGGCACACGGCTAGTGTTCACTAGGTGTGTTGAGGAAGAAGAAGCCGATGGGAGAAGGAGGGTAAGAGATTCAAGAAAACAGATTCTTAGACCAAAGCAGGTACTTAGTCCATAGAGATGGGCACCATCCAAGGCTCACCTACTAAATGCCGTGATTATGCCTGATCTCCTTGCCTGCCAAGCTTGTGTTCCATTATTGTTAATCCCACTGGTAACATACAGAGACGTTTCAGGGCACAACACGGCCCAGTTTAAAACACGAATTTGTGTTCAGGTGCTGATGCATAGGACTGAATTGTATTAAGAGACTGGTGTCTAGGAATGCGGCCACACAGACACACCTGGGGTATAGGGTGGGTGGTTCCCTTCCAGATGCTCTCAAGGCTCCCGGGTCTCACCAACCGCTCAGCCACCAGACGCAGTCTCCAGGTCAACTCCAGGAGGATGAGCTACAGATGCCGCAGCAGAGGGACGCCGCACAGGTGTGTGGGGCCTCATCCCTTTGTTCTTCTGTTCCTGTGCTCACTCGCTGCCAGCCCTGGTGTGGAGACATCATGGAATCACAAGAAGTAGCTCTTGGAGTCGGATACTTTGGGGGTTTAGCCCTAGCTTTGTTGCCTCCGGATGTGTGACCTCGAGGGGACGTGCTGCGTCTCCGTCCAGCCTGTGTACCTGGACTTACTTTGTTGAGCATTCGAGGAATACTTCACTTCTCCTCGTGAAGGCCCCATAACTCCAGAGGAGGGGTGGAGGGGCCGTGAGCATGCGGTGGCCTATTAACATCCGCCAGGGAGGACCGCGGGAAGGCTTGGGAAGTGTCGGGTAAAACAAACACGGGACTCCTGAGCAAACCCGGCAGGACAGGGAGCTTGACAAATGGTGGGACTGTGTCAGCTCTGTGCAGACCCCACTAGCGGCACGCTGGACTTTGCACTCGGAGGATCAATACTCCATCAGGCAGCAGAGCTCCAGGCCCATGAAAGCATTTCTGTAGACAAAAGCGAGGCCAGTGATAGTCTGTGCACACACTGCCTCTGACTCCAGCCTCGCCTGCAAGCTCACTGAAGCCACACCCTGTGGGGCCCCTGAGAGGCAGAGGGTCTCAGTATCCTCCCTAATGTCAGGCTGGCAGCTGCCCCTGGCCAGGGCATTCAGCCTTGGCCTGTAGCCTGCCCACAGAGGTGCTCCTCATGCTGATGGGGTGCTGTAGGGGTGTTTGGGTGGCTGGTGATAGGGGTCCAGGTAATGTCTTATAAAGCTGCCTTGGTTCTCGCTGCCCATCTGCCTCGTTTCCTCCTCTCTGGTTTCTCTGGAGGAGTGAGCTACATGGGTTGGGCAGAAAACACCATGGCCTCCTGCCTTGTGCCCAGCACCTGGAGGTCTGCATGGGTCATACAGCCCTCAGCAGCCTGTTCATGGCCCAGTCATGTGGTATGTATGTGTCGTGTACATGTGGTCATGGCGCCATGGCCAGGGCCCCTCACATGGAGAAAGTCCCGAGAAGTCTTTAATAGGGAGGTTAAGGCTAGACCTAACCAACGAGACTATTGGGTAGCCTACTTCAGGTCTTGGAAGTCATCTGTGGGACCACTTTTCGTCCCTAATTGACAGCAGACAGCAAGGGTGGCTGACTGGTTTATGATGCAGGTGACAGTCCCAGGTCCCAGGGTGCCCCCAGGCCTCTGACACTGTCCTGAATTTACACCCTGTTGTGCATACTAAGAGTGTCTTCTTGCTAGAACTGAAAACCAACATTAGTAAACTGCGTGCCCAGGATAGACACATCTAACCTTTTCCTTGCTCTTCAAGGGAACCTTTACCCCCTGGGCAGGGTATAGTCATTTGGGACATGGATGCAGCTTCTCCTGACCCCAGTTCTGGCCATACACACTGTGCTGCCTGTCCATCTTAGGTCTATACCCAGGCTCTGGCCATATAGCAACCAGGATTTGTTTTTCCTTTAAGACAGTTTCTCAGTGTCACAACCCCGGCTGTTCTGGAGTTCAGCTTGTAGACCAGGATGGCCCTGAACTCAGAGAGATCCGCCTGCCTCTGCTTCCTGAGTACTTGGATTAAAGGCGTGCGCCAGCACACCTGGTATCAACCGGGATCTTTACAAGGTTGGTGAAGTAGGAAGGTGAAGGAGTGGCCACTCCTGTTGCCCTGCCTCCACCCAGGTTCTGTGGTTCTGCCCTGACTGGTGACATTGTTTAAGGTTATGACTCTCACTACTGAACCTGATACCTATACCCTGCCCCAATCAGCTCTAGCCACTAACATGTTTCCTAGTGTGGCAAGGCACTATTTACACTGTCTTTCCTTTGGCCCATTAGAGATCATAGCTGAAGCTGTTCCCAAAGCTCAGAAAGGGAGCCTGAATGTTGGACGAGGAGAGTTGGCCTCCAACAAATTGTTGTGGGATAAGGGGGTACAGGTGTGGGTGGCAGGCCAGCATGGTGCCCCTAGCAGCACCCACTGAAGTACGGTAAGATTGAGGGTTCCTGTGGAGGGCAACGAGTCTTCCACAGAGGAGAGCCTCCCCCTTTCTGCATCTCTACTTTAAGTTTTTTGGCCACGGTTTGTAGGTTAACATCCTCTGGGGTAATTCATTCCTGGTTTTTCACCTCCATGAGCTGCCCCAGGCTGGCCTGGGTTCAAGGGCACTTTAAATACAAATGTGGCAAGCGGGGGCCAGGGGCATTGGCCCCACATTCCGCTGGTATCGAGTGCGGCCTCTTTAGAGTAGGAAATCGGATTAGACCGTGCGTGAACCAGCCCAATTGAAACCAGGGGTTTGAGGGTCTATGGCGAGGTGGCTGGGAAGTGACTGGGGTGGGTGTGTGGAATAAATCTTTTTATTTCTGCTCTGGCATCTGCCTTATCCCAGGAGGGCCAGTGAGATGCAGAACTGGGAGGAGTCTGGAGCCTAGGTGGCCCGTGCCTCCCATGTTGTCCTATGGGGCTGCCGCGTTGGCTTTTGTTTTCTGTTTTCTTCTACATAAGTCCTTGAATGGACTGAATGTCGAGTGACCCCCGGAGTCCATCTCGACAGACATGCACATAGATACAAGACACTTCCTGCCTAGGACCCTGGAAGTCCCAGTACTCCTGATGAGCTAACTCAGAGATGACCAGCAGAGGCTGAGCCAGGACCACAGGCTGCCCTGTCTGTATCTAATTTCCAGGCTGTCTATCTGTAGGGATCTCAGATCCCAATTTTAATCACTGTCATAATCTTCCCTTACATACAGGAAGAGGCTCTGTGGGTCTCCATACACATGTGTACAACATAGATATATGCTCAAGTACCATACAGACCCATGGTTCCTCCTCCTAGCTCACATTCAGAAAGATCACGAGTGAGAACACCATGCATACATACATACATACACACAGACACAAGAAGATACACACATAAATAAATAATATACATGAACATATCTATACTTCCATACAGATACACACATACACAGACACATATACATACACACAGACATACATATTCACGTAGATAAATACAGACAGGTATGCACATAGATACATATATACAAGACATATGTACATACACACAGATAAATTCAGACATACATGGGACATACAGAGATACATATATACACATACAAATAGACAAGCATTCACATACAGACACACATACATACACATGCACAGACAGATTCATACACAGGGACATACATAGTTTAAGCACACATGACATACATATATAACATATATACATAGATACACACAAATACATGCACACATAGAGATGATACACATACAAAGCCATCTTCCCGTGAAGGTAGACGTCCTGGAAGTATCATTCAGACCTTCTCAGAGTGCAGAAAGACAGTTGTCCAGAGAGGAACTGTGGACCCAGCAGCAAGTCCCCTATCCAGTATGTGGGAAAGCACTGGCCCTTTGAATTTCTCTGGGTGCTAGGGCCCCTGATCAAGCTGAAGTGAGGAGAACATAGACTGGGGTACACGTTAGGTCTGCACCCCAAATCCTATGGTTCAGGTACCTGCTATGATGCAAGAGCCACTAAGGAGGCGGGGACATGGCTTATGCCGCAGCGACGTACCCTAAAATGCCCCTCTGGGTGACTATATCCAGGTCCTAACAGAGGAAAGTCATCTGGGACACAGAGTGTTCCACCTAAGACTGGGGAACTTACATGCGCTGGGGTTCATGGCAGGCTGTTCATGTGTGTGAGTGTGTGTGTACACATGTATGCATATACAAATACACAGATAGGGCAGGCAACCTGAGATACTGAAGAGTCTGTTGACAGAGAAGGCAGCAATAACCCCTTCCTAACTTTCTAGAACTTTTTGCCATGAGATCCTGTCAGGGTGGGTCTCAAGGTGGATTGTGAGGGGCCGTGCTGCAGTTTGAGGATGTCGGGGTACAGTGAGGCCCCAACACCGTCTGCTGTCGCCCCTTGTCTTTCTTCTGCTCTTGTGCTGCCTTCTTGTCTAGGGCTCTTGTGGCCAACTCACTGGCCTTGTGACTTCCAGTTATCTGTCCATCGACCCACTGTCTGGTGCAGATGGCTCCCTGCTTGGCAAACCTTGCTGTTTCCTTTTCAGGAACAGCCAACCCCTTGCCACCTCTGGACCGCAGTGGGGCTCCCTTCCCAGGCACCAGTGGGGGAGAGCGTGTTGCGGGCCTTGTAGGATGCGAGCAGAGTGCTGTAGCCTGTCCCTGCACAGTGGTGGCTCTTTGTGTAGCCACACAGGTGACCTGCTGTAGGCCTGGGCCTCTGGGGTCGGGTTAATTACCTCTCTCCAGACCTCTGCTTGGAAAGCCATTTTCCTGAAAGGATGTGGTGTGTGGGGGTGTGTTTCACAGCCTTGGCCTCCCCGACAGCCTGGCCTCTGGTGGAAGTGCAGATGAGTGTTCTCAGAGCAGTTTCTATGACCTAGGACCCAGGGGCATCCCATTGAGAGATTTGAATTGCTCTTCTGGTGACCAGTTCTCAGACAGGAGTCATGTTGTGTATGTATGTGTATATGCATGTGCATGCACGTGTGTGTGTGTGTGTGTGTGTGTGTGTGCGCGCGCGCGTGAGTGTGCGCGCACGTGTGTGTGTTTTCTAACTTGACTGAATAAGCACACTGGGTAGATAATTCTAGATGCCTGTCTGCATGAGAAAGCTGAAGCCTGAGGCCTGAGAATCCAGGAGTGTCCGCCTGTGCTACGTTTTTGCACAATGAGATTCTTGAGGCAGATTCTCTCCTTAAGGGAAGCCAAGAGATCAGTGTCTGAAAAATCCCAGCCGAAGCTGAGAGAGCCCCGCCCCGGTCATGCTGCGTTGTCCCTATTCACAGCTGACATGGCCCATTTGTGGGTCTCTAGAGAGAGTTGATAGAGGCCCCTTAGGTCTCTGCAGCCCCCAGAGGTCCTTCTCCCATCCCACACACACAGCAGAAGCCATGTCTGACTAAGACAGAAGAGCTCTGCCCTTGGCCCTGGGGGATTTGAGTCCTAGGGATTGCTGGTGCTGACAGGCCCAGTCCAGAATGCTGGACCTCCCTGATGAAAGCAGGTGGAAGTGGTCATTCTGCCCCCATTGGCCTTGGTTCCACAGGTGGCCACCATGCTTCTGAGGGGAGGATGGGCAGTTCAGGGCCCAACCCGTCACTGGCTGTTATCAGTTCCAGTTTGACATCCTAGGAATAAAGGAGATTGACGAAATCTGTGGATGTCTCCATGCTGGCCCTGTATCATGTTGTCCCATGTGTCTCTCCTTCCCTATGTCCTAGCCACCCTTCCCCCTGTGCTGGAACACTCTGGGGTTGGGGCAGGGCCTCTTTAGCCTGGTCAGGGTTACTGCCTTGCTCAGAACACCTCTAGCTGGTACAATGTGGTTGATAGATCAAGAAAAGCACAGAGCAGCGTGGCTTCCCTTGCTTCAAAGACCAGGCCCAGGAGCTTGGCACAAAGACAGAAGGAAGGGGGAGCTTCTGGAGCCCTGGAGAGAGGAAGGGGCCTTATTCATGAACCTAAGGGGATTGCTGTGCACTGGAAGACCATTCCAAGTAGGAACGTGTTTATTTGTTATTAGAAATTCCCAAGGGTCTGCTACCATTCCCTAAAAACCCAGGAAAGGGAGGCAGAGATAGCCAAAGAGAAGCCAGGAGTCCCCCGACGTCTCCCATGCCTCTGCAGACCTAAGGGTAGAGTATCGTCTGCAGATTTTGTTGGAAAAGGCTAATGGATAGGGGTAGGGGTCCCCTGGGACCAGTGGGTCTGAGGGAACCACCCCAGCCATGGTGACCAGGAGAAGGGAAGCTACCAGCCCAGAGAAAACCGTTGGAGGCTGGCTTCCTACTTCTGCCCAGAACTCCTTCTGTGTTTAGATTGGAAACAGGATATAATAAACTTGCTAACATGTCAGAATCTCGTGTTGGGACAACATAAGTGGGTGTTTTCTCCTCTTTTCTTTCTGTTGTACAGGAAAACGCTGCAATTAGTGCCGAGCTCTTAGGCAGAGCTGGGGGAAGCAGGGGAGACTGGAGGCCAGGGACGGGCTGCCCTGCAAGGAGCCTGTCTGCCTCAGGGGCAATTGGCCCCTGTGGCGGCCTGAGTTCAGCAGGTAGGGGAAAGCCTGCCTGAATAGGGCTGGTCCCTAGGAACCCATCCTCTAGCGCGGTCTGGGTAGCTGCTCTGTGTGTGTCTGCCTGTGAAAGTGGGAGAGGACGGCGTTTGCTTTTTAAAGACAGTTTTTATTTTAGAAGCCGTCTGCCCTGAAGGGAAGCACTGAGCCGCTGGCCCCTAGAAAGATCAACCTTGATTAAGATGAAGCACAGCCAGAGTGGGCAGGGAGCCAGCAGACCCTGACCGGAACAGCCAGGGTCTGGGACTCCTGCGAGTGGAAGCCTTCAGAGGCTCCAAGGCCGCTGATCCTCGTTTCTTTCTAAAACTAGTAAGTGTGGGACAAAGCGGTGGCCGTAAAAAGCAAACAGACTTCCAAATGCAGAGAAACAGATGTGAGTCTGTGCCGTGAAGGGGTAGATAGACAGGTAGCCAGTTAGGAACTTCGGGGCAGGGTTGACAGGCAGCCTTGAAACCCTCGAGGCTGGTGAGCTCACACGTCCTTTGCTTGTAGCCTGGCCCAGATTTGCCAGCTATCCATCCGTACAGGACTCTCTTCACCCGGCACCCCTCCTTTCTGGATGAACTGAGATCCCCCCTGGAATGCGTGGCCCTGGGTGGAGCTGGGATGGAAGAGAGGCCACGTCCACGTCAGTAACCCCATGATGTAGTGAGTGAACTACCACGTGGTATGAAAATGAACCCCACTGTAATCCCCCCGAACAAAGGCTCTTCAGTTGGGCCAGTGCACAGGCCTCAGCAGAGGCTATCGCCAGATCTTTTATATCGAATGTGCACCCGGCAGAGTATGGATCTTATTAGGGGAACCACACTGCACCATGAGCCTCTTTCCTGCTCCTGGTGCCTGGGGAGGTCAGGCGGGCGAGGGCCATATTCTGGTCTAGGCACACAGAACCCTCATGAGTGGCACCCTTGGGTCTGCCTGTCAGAAGTCTCTCCCTGCCCACCTGTCTGTCTCTCTTAATTTGGTGTTGAGGAAAAAAACGAACAAAAGAAAGAAAGAAAGAAAGAAAGAAGGAAGGAAGGAAGAGAAAACAACAGGACTAATGATTTCTAGACCTTTCCTGAGCAGCCTTGTGTCCCATCTTCTCACCGCAGGATAATCCCTGCTGCCCAGATGCTGCAACTACATGTCTCCCTGAACAGTCCAGGGAGGCTACTGGGCTCTGGAACGCCCCAAAGTATTCCATCACAGGAAAACCATTTTCTCAATGCGGGCAGACGTCTGCTGCGAGCGGCATCCCCTCTTATGTCTTTAAGTTTTTCATAAGCCTGACGCAATGTCTTTAAAAAGCTCTATCTGAGAGGCCCACAGGCCACTTGAAGGTGACTGGCTCGCCCTGGGCCCCTTTGGCAGCTCTGAGCAGTAGTTGGAAGAGTGTGGGGTTTAGGCAGAATAAACAGAACTCAAGTACCTGCAGGGAAAGAAAGGATCATTCTATGAGCAAGAAAAAGTGAGCGTTTTGATTCAACAAATACCAGGACGCGGCCCTTCCTCCAGGCTCAGGCCCCCGTGCTAAAAACAGCCCAGGAAAGGAAATCAAATTTAGAGTTTCCCTTACTGGCTAGAATTTTTAATTTAATAACAGGGGGCGGGGAGATGCTGTTGTATCTTATTTTATTCCTACTTTGAACAGGTTGAATCTTCCTGTAGGCTCTAGGAAGGCGGCTGCCAGGGAATGAAAACCAGCCCCAGCCTTGCAAATTCAAACCAGGACTCCATGCAGGAAGAAGTGGGGAGAGAGGCAAAGCACCCACGTGTGAAGCTTGTGGGCTTGAGAACTATTGGGGGCCTGGTGCTCTGGGCAATTGGGTGCAGAGGGTCAGAAGAAAGACTCCTTATGTCTGTCATATCCTGAAGGAGAAACCAATCTCCCCCTTGATACCTGCTCTTCCAGAGGGTTGAGACTGAGGCCCAGCATGGGGCACATGCTGAGGTTATATGGTGGCTAAATGACTATGGGATGTCTGACAGGAGGCCCCCATGACTTCAGAACAATCCTTCTCCATTCCCTGGACCCTGGCTGGCATCACTTGACCTCAGTGCTTGATTTTCAAGGTCTGAGGCCCTCAGGCAAGGGATGCCACCCTGAAGGTCAGTGTCCATAGTCGGGTTCCCAGCAGGGTTTGTGTCTCCCATCAGAGCTCCCAGATTGCAGCCTAATGGCACTATAGGGCCAGTCCCAGTGGGGAGGTAGTGGCTGAGGCAGTGTATCCCCGGGCATCCGCCAAGATTATAACCCCAACTGTAATATTCAGGCTCGCTCAGGAATGTAGGGGTCATGGGGGGGGAACTGTTTTCCTCAAAAGAGCACAGAGAGCCACCTGCTGCAGCCTGGAACCCATTGTGAGTTAGGCTGTGGTGTAGCCATTGCCACTGCCCCATAGGCTCTTCCAGCGCAGAGTTTAGAACCCTGCTCCCAGGTGTAGAGGTCTTGCGTTTTCTCAGGAGGACGTGGTTAAACGTGGAGGGCATGGGCAGCCCATTACAGAACCCTGGTAAGGTCAAAAGGTCAGGGCTGTACAGCTGCCGGCTTCTAGGAGATGAGGGTCAGTTCATCTCGAGGGCTTTCTGCTTGCCTCCTAGGAGGTTGCTGCAGAGGGCCCCAAACCTTGTTGAGGCAGTTAGACCACTAAGGTTTAAGCTGTCTTTGAAGCTGCTTCAGGCAGGTCATGATGTGGCCTCTGTTGATTTGGGAGAAAGAATGAGGCAGGGTCTCTGGGATGCTGCTACCCAGGCGACTGTGGAAGGTTACTGTTCACCTGCACCTTCCTCTGTATAGACGGTGGCCTGGCCTGAGGTATTCCCACTGTCTCCCGTCTCCACGGGCTACTAGAAGTGGAACAGCCAGGCTAAACTGAGGCGTAGCTTGGGGACCGTAGCTTTAGTAGACGATCTCGTTTCTTTTGAGCGCCAAATGGCCTCTCTATATCACCCGTGGTCAGACTAGGTTGGTCAGTGGTTTCCACCAGGGCCTCTTGCCTTGTAGCCATCTGGTGAGGAAGAGTCTATTGTAACTCCCCACTGATTTCCAGGCCTGTTCACTTAAACAGCTCCAGTCATGCTGCCGGGACCCTGGAGGGCAGGACAAGTCTGAGCCTTTGTCCCCACCCTGCCTGGTAGCTACGTCACGTCACACCTCGTGGCCTGGGAGTGCTTGCAGTGTGTATGCGTGGTGGGGTTATCAACGCTTTTAAGGTTGAGTTTTGGTGCCGCTGAGCATGTGCCCTGCTTGAGCTCCCAACTGGACCAGCCCCTCGGAGAAGAGGGACTTGGGAAGAATTCAAGAGGTGCTGCCTGTGGGAGGCAGTGACAGTCTGGCGTGGTGGTGGCACAGCATCCGGTGCTCAGGCTTCTGCTGGCCCGACACTCTGCAGTCTTCAGGCCCGTCGGCTCTCTGGCTTTCTGTGTCTCTGGAAAACCTGTCCACCTGACCAAGGCAAGCACACCTCTCTTGGATTTCTCTTTGCCTGATAATGTTTTTGGCTTGCTAAGGCTGGTCAGTGCCAAGGGCAGCGGAGTCCTCTGGTGAGCACCATTGGCAGCCATACCTCATGGCGAAGAAGGCCTGTGTTTCTGCTATTTCCAGATCACTGCACCATCCGGACCTGAGCCTGGGCCTGAGTCTGAGAGCTGACTGGTGCAGCCTGGACTTGTGGGCATCTCCTGGATAGAAGGAAAGGGCTGTTCCAGGAAGGAGCAGCCTTCTGTCCCTCCCCCCAATCCTGTCGTTGCTGTCACCTTCAGATAATGCAGGGTAAACTGAGGCATGGGAACTTACTCAAGGCCACTAGAATGCTGCTGAGTCCTAAAAGGACAGAGTAGCCACTAGGCTGAATTCTGAACACGTAGGGGTTTGCGTGGCTGGTCCAGGATCCAGAGGAATGTGAGTCTAGAGCAGGCACAGCTCCGCCAGACCTGGCTGTTTTAGAAGGGGTAACGAGAGTCTTTTCCCTTGGAGCTTGGCTACTGTTTGCTACCAAAGTGGACTATGTCATTTGTAACCTGCTTGGTCCACTTGAGGGGTTGCTGACCCTACGGTGCCAGCCCCCCTCAGATCACAGTGCAGTACAGGACAGGCAAGGCGCAGGGCCAATGGGACTGGGTCCCCTCGCTGCCCTGATTCATTAAGGGCTCCAATCCTTTGTGGGCCCCGAGCTCAGGGACTGTTGCTGTCAGGCAAGCTGTTATGGGCATAATGACAGGGGCATTAGAGGCCGGGAGCAATTAACAGGCTGCTTAATTAGCAGGAGGAACTAGAGTGTGAGTGGCTGATGTTCCCGCAAAGCCTCGCCGAGCTGGGCAGTTATCTGATTATGCATTGATCGCCAGGCGAACCTCGTCCTTAGGTAATCGTCTCTCGTCTTGCAATCTGTGAATATATAATAAACATTCCACATTCAACTGTCTCAATCAGCGAAGGGAGAAAGGGGCCATTGTGGACCCGGGCGCCGCTGGCCTCTCTTCCTGGCCTAGCGGGTCCCTGTGGTTCTCACTACCTCAGAGCTCATCTAGCCTGGGAAAATATCTGCCTGTCTGATGGTGTCCTGAAACTCAAGCCCTGCCAGTTCCTTCCTCCCTGTGCTTGGGATTGAACAGACCCATTTTACAGATAGGTACAATGAGACCTGGGGGATTTGATGAAGATGACATTGTGAGTAATCACCCAGATTACCGGCTGGCACCATCTCTCTGACATGTTTGTGGATCCTCTGGGATATAGCCTAGAGGTCACCTGGAAGTTCTTCCAGCATCGCAGGGTGCTATGGAAACCCAGGGCTGTATGCTCAGTACCAAGCTGCATACTCCATCCTCGTGCTCAGGAGACAGGCATTGCTTCCTGGGCTCCCGTGAGAACTTTTTAGAAGGCAGGAGAAAGTGAGGCAGGATTCAGGCCTGACAGTGGCTCCAGCTGAGCCGGGAACATAAATGAGCCCATAGGCAAAGCAGAGGGAGGTTTTTCTGAGGGGAGCAGCATCCTGTAAGGATCTAGAGACAGGGAAATGCAGGGAATACTTCAGATTTGGGCACGAGGACTGAGATTCCAGGCTCAGCCCTTGCTGTTTCTCTCATACATTCTGCAAGCTTCAGGGTTGGGGGCCTGTTTCCCCAGGTTCAGTCAGAAGGTCCCAGGCCTGACCATGAAGCCCTGTGGGGTACCTAGGCGCCTAGTAGGACTGCCTGCCCATCTTGAACACATTTGCTGAGTTCCCCCGTCATGCCGGGCTCAGCCAGGCCTGGATACGTTTGGGGCCTGGTGGTAGGAACTCAGTGTAGATGGTGGTTTAAAATTTGTGTGTGTGTGTGTGTGTGTGTGTGTGTGTGTGTGTGTGAAAGAGAGAGAGAGACAGAGAGACAGAGAGAGAGCAAGACCCAGACGGTCTCTTGTTTTGCAAAACTAAAATAGATTTCAGCACTGTGCTTTTTAAAGACAAATCTTTGCACTCTTTTGCGATCCTTGCTTGACCTCTCCCGGTTCCTGGCAAGGAGAGCCTGCTACAATTTGGCACCAAGTTGTTCCAAATGCATAACAGGGGTGCACACACTTTGCCAAAAGCTGATATATGTTGGTTTCTTGAACTTTGCTTTTCTTGTTTGCTACATCTGATATCATCTTACCCAGACGATGCCCCTGTGAGATAGGCCCCCCACCCCTCAACTCAGTGGGTGCAGCCAACGTATTTCATTTTGTTGCTCGCACGATCCGTGCGTCTGGGGAGAAAGGAAACCGGTTGCCTGTGCGACCCAACCCTGGCTTCCCCGGGCACTTGGGGAGTCTTTATCAAGCTCAAATGATTAGACCTGGTTTCTGGTTTCATTTTGGAAGACTGGCTGCTGAGTAGATCCCTTCGGCCTATAAAAGGATCCAGATGCTCGGAGCCCCTGAGCTGGGACAGTAGGCCGGGGGTCAGCAGGCCACTCTCGGCTGTGTCCACACCCTGTGTGGAGGTTGCATCTACTTCTCCGAGCAGGAGGCAAGTTTTCCCATGAGAGTAGGAAGGTCAAAGGGTCCCTGTGGATGTAGAACCCTCTGAGATGCCACAGAACAGTGGGGCAGAGGGTAGCATGGAACCATACCCGATGCCTGTAGGCTTTGGCTTCCTGTTGAAGGGCCCGGGTACCTAGAGTGGAGAGGTTGGCGTGAGGCCCCCCAGGGAGGGCTCTTAGCTGAGGGGTTCAGGTTCTGTGTGTGTGTGACCCTTATCAAGGGACTCCTTGCATCTGGGGGACCTTTTCTGGACCCTCTACTTAAGTGTAGCTAGATCCTGAGAAAAGAGCCACTGCCCTTCCCTCCACAGAAGGAATGGAGACTTGGGGTCGGCGGTGCCACCGAAGGAGTTAGTCTAAATTCTGAGTGGTTGAAAATGAAAATGAGGTCTGTCCCCCGACACAGTCTGCATCACAGGGACCAATGAGCTCTGGTGGGAAGAAAACAGAGAGCAGAGAGGCCGACAGATGGAGGGACCTGGAGTCTGTCCCCGAGACTTGGTGGCCTGCAAAGACTTCTGCTCCCTATCTCAGCCCAAGTCAAGTGGGGTCTAGACTATTACAGGTCACTCCTGTGCCATTCTCCTAGTCATGGTGTCCCTCGAGTGACCGTGGACAGTAGAGACATTGAAATAGGCCAGGGCCCAGCACTCTGTGTAGCTCTGTGATGGTGAATTTTTATTCTGTGCTGGAAACTGCTTGGCCTGGGACTTGAGAGCAGAGAGACTTCAGCTTAGGGACCTAAAATGCAGTCAGCTTGTGGTTTGGGGGAGGGGAAGCAGTATAAGGAAACACTCCATGAGATGGAGGAGTCCAGAATGCTTTGAACGTTTTGGATTAGACTTGGGGAGTGGTCAGGCTAGCAGCACAGTGTCCTCACGGTGTGGCCCATGCATACAGGGCTGTGTAGTAGGCTCCTCTCTATACCTAAAAGGCCTGGCTTGGACGCTCTTACCCTCTGCCGCCTTCTCTCTGCAGCCCTCCAGCTTTTCACACTGTCTCTGTACCCCTGCTCCTCCTAACCCCCAGCTCCCAGCTCAGGAGGTTCCAAACAGTCTCCACCACTGTTGTAGGTGTGTGTGTGGGGGGTGATCAGGGCGTGGATAAAGGCTGAGTCTGTTGGGATGCCTGGCTGGCGATCTGCCTCACGGGGTGGAGAGTCTTCTATTGCTGCGCTAGCCCCTAGAGGACAGTTTTGTTTCCCTCTCTTGCTGTTGTGGCCCATTAAATTGTTGAGTTGCTATTTCTGGGTGATTGTGGTACCGGCTGTCCCTGCATGAATCCATGGATGTGGTTTTGTTCATTATGAGATAACAGGTTCTTATTCTACATAGAAATAAATAAATAAAAAAAATACATGCGAGAAGGAATCCATGGCCCCAGGAATTGGAGCCCCACCCTACCCCATGTGGAATTAGTGCCAGGGGAGGGTTACGGTCATTGTATCCACCAAAGACTTTATGGCCCTTACGGGGCCACTAGCCTCTCTCAGAGGACAGGTCCTCACCTGCTAGCTGGGGGACAGACTACTAAAGAATTCAGGAGGGCCCAAATTCCTATATCTTTGAAGAGAAGAGTTAAGGCCTTAAGTCTCAGTGACATATCAGAATGGACCTTGCAGTCACTGGCCACATGCCCAATAACCCAAGGTTTTGGGGTCCCAGAGTCTTGGGGGCAAGTACCTATGAGGCTACTAATCTCAGTGAAAAGCCACAGCCCCCCCTTTGGCCTTGTCCTGACTCTGCCCTGGCTATTCCCAAGGCTCTGTGTGTTCCCAGCAGGAAGTTATATGGGCTTTGGGGTCTCAACCTGCAGTGAGGCCTTATCGGTCAGGGTCCTGAGGAAGAGGGGCAGCTGAGGCCACAAGGGACCAGTGCAGACTCTGCATGTCTCTCGCTCTAAGGTGGCCTCTGCAAGCTGGCTCTAGTGTCACAGCAGTGGTAGGGCTCTAGTCGGGGTGCAGAATGAGGAGCACGGAGCGGGCATCTAAGGCCCCCCGCTATGGTGCCACCTCACCCCACTGTTTAATATATACTGGAGATTTGGGGGTGAGGAAAATGCTCCGTTCTCTCACCCTCCGCCTTCCTGCCTTCCAGGGGACCTTTGCCTCTGTTTCCTAAGTCTCGGGAGCCCATTGACAGTTCACCTCTGTTAGTTAGGTTGAGTGAGGTCATCTTTTCTTTTACCTTTTCATCTTGTGGTATGACTTGATTTCCCCACTGAGGTGTCTATGTCTGGTGTGGAGGACAGACACCCCCTCTTCCCCCTTCATCCTTGGCGGCTATGCAGTCTGTGGAGGTGATGTCCTCCACATCTCCGTGACAGTTTTTTCCTGTCTATTCCGGACTCTTTGTTTTGCCGTGGCTCTCCAGAGAGGGGACCAGCCATTTCTGTATCCTGCAAGACTCTACTGCCCGGACCCTCTCTTCCAGGGCACGCGGCTGTGTGCTCGCTCCGCTGTTCCTGACTGCCACAACCTAGCCTTTTCCATTATTTCTGCTTGCACTGTGTTTTTGTCTTGCTCTCCTGACTAGACACCCCAAACACGTGGAGAGGCAAGGCTCCATTTCTGCTTTTAAACACTCCTTTTGTTGTCTGTGTTGCTGTTTCCCCCTTTGAGGAAAACTCAAAAGTCATTTTTCTTCCCCAAGTTTAAAGGGAAAAACCAAACGTTGTTTTTTTCCCCTCGTGATATTTTCACATTGCTAGATTAATTGGAGACTGGATGCGTTATTGTTTCTTTATTCTTCCTTGGAGGAATGTGACATTTCTCACTTTTTAGTCGATGTTGAAATGAAAATAATTTAAACTCTTATCTCCCTCAACATGAACCCTTGCAATGTAAGGATTAATTTAATGAGACAACTCTAGAAACAGCAAGCAAATATTCCCGCACCCCTGGAGAAGGAGAGGCTCCCATACTGGTCTCTGCTTAGTCCCTGGTAATAGGAGATGTCCTCATTGTAGGTGTGGGTGGGACCTGTGCAGCTCCTGCAGCCTAGGGCTCCCAACTATGCAGACCTCACCGGGAAGCCACTGCCCTGTCCTGAGGGATGGGACTGCTTCTTCCTGGAGCTCTTCCCAGTCCCTCCAGCTTCCAGCAGGCTCTCCCTTCCTCCCCTCCCCTCCAGACCTATGTCCCAGATAAGCTGGTAAGTTAGCCCATAATACTTAAAATGCTAGTCCATTTAATATGTAAACAATGACAATTTTTTCAAAGGGTTTAGGATTTAAATTAGTTTTTAAAAAACCCAATTACTGCCATTTAATTCAGAGGAGAGCCTTCTTTACATGCTAATTATATAGTTGGGAAATGAGCAATCAAGGGCACAATGGGGCATCAAGGGCCCTTTTTAAAGATTTAAACTTATTTATCTGAGTTTAGGGTTTAGAGTCTGCACTCTGGTCTCCATAGTGTGGGCAGACAGGATGCCGGGGTGCGAAGGGTCCATTTCAGGACGCACGTGTGCACCCTGGTACATGCCCAGGCTGAAGGGGAAGGTGGCCATCCACAGCAGTCATGGCCTGACTCATCCCGTTCTGGGCCGAGGAGGGAAAACTGCTGAACAGAAAGGAGATATGAGCCTGGTCGTAGCAGCGCCTTAGCCCCTTGAGGGCAGTCCTAGAACACAGAGATTTTTTAGAACATCCCAGAACATTCTAGAACCCCATAGAATGTTCTAGAACCCTATAGAATGTTCTAGAATCTTCCAGAGAGCTATGCACATTCCGCCAACTGGTCAAACTTCAGGGGGAGTTCTTATCATCTGTCGGTCACCACTGCAGACCCCGAAGGCTCAGCAAAGGCGGCAGGTGTATCTTTAGTCTGCTCCAAATGTCCTTCCTGTCCTTCCGTTCCACTGTCCTTCTTCCTCTGACATTGCTCTCTGTAGATCTGGTGCCTATGAGATTTAGACGAGTCTAGAGCAGTGTGATTCGCACTGGTGTCTGGGGACATCAATGCCTCTACTTCCTGACAGAGAGTAGAGGGTTCTTTTAAAACGGAATCATTTTGACTTCTTTGGTCCAGCCTCCCTTGAGCATACCCACACGGAAATCTGCAAGCGGGTACGGGGGAAACAGAGACAAAGGCCTAGACTCCGAGAAGCTTGGCAGGGCAGCCCAGCCAAGTGCACATCCAGGATCCTAGTTGCTGGTACTCCATTTCCTACTGTGGGTACTCCATTTCCTACTGTGGGTACTCCTCCATTTCCTACTGTGCAGGACATGGGCCTCTAACTGATGCTTCACTGTGCTAACTGTATTATGTACAGTTACCTATGTATTGACAGGAAACGCTGCAGTGGGGTTCAGGGGAGTTCAGCCTGTGTGTCTGTAGGGTGTCAGTGCAGGGCCTCATGTGTCTGACTAGAAGCTTGCATAGGTGGGTGATCTGAGGCCTAGCGTGCCACTCAGTAAGGGCTGTCCACTCGGCTAGCAGTTCCTTGGGGAGTTTGACTCACAAGGCCCCTGCAAGCCCTAAGCCATTGCATTAAGTCCCATCTGATTTCTCTTTGTTTCCCATGGAGGCTGACACCTCGTGGAGATCATTCAGCTAGGGGTGACAAAGCAACTGGACCCGGTTTATGAACTTCCTACCTGTGGAAGAAGGGCTCTTGAGAGGGATGAGGGTGTGCTGACCAGTGGCCTCCTATAAAAGTCCCTTCTTTGCCCCAGGAAGCTGGACTTACCACCTTGATGGGAAAGCTATCACCCTGTTTGAGGGCATCCCCAAAGGCCAGTCATATCAGAAGGAGGGCAGCCACCATCTTGGTTCTAACTATAGTTAGAACCTGGGTCCTGGGGGCCAAGGCATCCTACCCTGCCTCTTGAGAGTGGACGACTGTTCTCGGGTCCCTGGCAGATAAGAAACACGCAGAAAAGTCTAGAGTGGAGCTAGGCCTGCCTGGGGAAGAGTAATACTAGTCTAGAAAAATCCATGGCTAAGGCTCTTGGTTCCTGAAGACAAAGAGTTAGCCAGACAACAAGGCAGGGCAGGTATGGTATGTTGAACTAGGAAGATGGCTCTCCACGGGCAGCACCCAGGGGAGGAAACACTCATCCTGTGGAACCCGCCTTTCTGCCCTAGAGATGTCAGGGTCTGCTGCAAGGCCAACCAGGGGGAGGTGTGAGCTCTGTGGGACCTGCCTCCCTTGGACGGGGCATGGGAATCAAAAGAGAGTTTACAAACAGGCCCTGAAGGCCCTGAACCTCATTGATTTGGTGACATCAGTCTGGGCACCGACAGTGTCGGAAGATGTGAAGATTAAGCGTAGCACGGTCAGACAACTTACTTTTCTTTTCCAAGATATTAGCTGGTCAAAAATGAGAAAAATGTCCATAAGCCAAGCTGAGGCAGAGGCGGGAACAGGCTACCTTTTGTTCTCCCAAGGCCTGACCACTGAGCCTGCGTGGGGGTACCCGGGACCCACTTCTCTAAGAGCCAGCAGAGGGGATCGCCGCAAATTAGCCAAGGATTAAACCACCAAGCTGCTGGTGTGACCTGAAGCCACCGACTGACCACCCACGGGCCAGGGCCTGGGCACCAGTGTCCACACGTCAGCTACCAGCTGGGTCAGGGGTGGCTGGGAGAAAGGACACCCCTACATTACTGGGTCATTTGCCTGTTGGAGGGCTGCAGAGAGGCTCCGAGGAAACTCCAGCTGGGCACGAGGGCCCAGTGGGTCCTGGGAGGGTGGACTGAGGGAGGCCTTTCCCCTCCGCACCCAGCTCTTCCTGTCTGGCAGACACCGTCCAGGGACCTGACATTTTCTCAAGGAAAGAAAACACATGGTCCCACATTTCTTATCTGAGGGCAAACAATGAGATCGCGCCGTCCTGGGAGGGGGCTCACAGAAATTCAATGTACCGAGAGCTTCGGCAGTCATTGCCAAGGTTAGGAACTGACCCTGCCCCTCAGAGCAGCCCTAGTGCCCTTGGCCCTGGCACAGCCTCCCTCTCTGCTGGGGCAGGTGACACACCAGCTGGGAGCCCAGGTAACCTGAGCCCGCCTGACTCAATGCACCCCGCCACTGCAATGACAATTAGGGGTCTCTTCACCCAGCCTCCAAGTGTAGGCATTGTAGGCCCTGCACACCCTCCCAGGGCTTAGCCATAATTACAGGGTCGGGTTACCCGGGAAACAGGTATTTGTGCCATTCAGTGCAAACTTCCCCCAAGCTGGACATAGCCATCCCCGGCCCTCCCTTCTTTGCCCTTTTGTCTCCGGGCTGGGTCTTCTTGTGCCCTCTCTGAGATTACTCCTCGGTATCCCCCAGACCCAGACCCAGAATGGGGTACTTGGGTCTGGACAGTGCCCTGCTGGGGAGCAAGATGTGGGCAGCAGAGACCAAAGATTCCCTTCTGTTTCCCCAGCAGCTGAGACAGAAGGCCCAGGTGTGGGATAGCTAGCATGTCATTGTGTGCCCACATTGTCCAGGAGGCACAGGACACCCGGTGGGTGGGGCTGAGGCCCAGGACCTGCCTCCCGAGAGGAAAGGGGTCCTTAAATGGCTTACTATGGGGCTCCCAGCTGCAAATCTTCTTCCTGCTTTACCCAGCAGAGGGGTCGTGCCGAGGCCGATGAATGTGAAAGCCCCATGGTTCCCGCACTGCCTGCTGCCACCTTAGCAGAAGACACCCAGTGCGAGGTGGGTGGCATAGGCATGGGCCCCGCACACAGAGTAAGGAGGGGAGATGAAGCGCTAGTCCAGGGGGAGGGGTAGAGTCTTGGAAGTGGCTAAGCAGGCATGTGAACCCAGGTCCAGCCGTATCCAGGACCCTCGCTCGTCACATGACACTCTACATGGAGTTGCATAGCTGAGAAGAACTGGCCTTTATTTGAGTGCACAGTAAATTCCCCCTAGTCTCTGTGCCCTCAGGGGCCAGTGGGTAGCTGTGAAGGCCTCTAAGGGCATATAGTTTCCAGGACTGAAAAAGAATCATCTTTAGAATCCCTAAGCTCTGCCTGCTATGTGCAGAGGAAGGGGTTCCCCAATGACACCCCACCTTTGGGCTTCTTACAGGCTCAACTTTGCTCTTGAGATGACTGGACACCCCCCCCCCCCCCAGCACACAAGCCCCCTCCTGGTACTGCAATCAGTGCTTTACTTGTCTCTTGTCACATGCTGGGTGATTGGGCAATCCTAGGCTCAGGGATGCTGGGAGCTGACCTGGCTGCGGGCCCCTGCTGATCCAAGGCACTAGCCATTTCTCCCACTGCCCGTCTGGGAGGAGCTTGTCCAGAGGGCAGCTACAGCCTCAAGTGCTTACTGACCCCTGCAAGGTGGTCCTCAGACAAATGGGGTGACAGAGAACAGTGGGAGGAGGCTTATCCCATTTTACAGGTGGCGAAACAGAGTCAGAGAGAGGCAGTATGGGAAGCAGGAATCCTGCTCCAGCCTGGGCTCAAGGTATGGGTGAACCTGACTGTCTCCAAGGTGTCCTTCCCAGCCTAAGTGTTCAAGGGGATCCGGGGCAGGGGCATGGCTCTTCTCTTTCTGACCCGGCTACTTCCTGACTGGAGTGAGCATATGAGGTTTGTCACAAGGTGCAGATTTTGACTCCAGCTAGGCAATGTGAGCCAGGAAGGCAGGTTACATGGCTTCTTGATGCAAAATGTCGTATGTATGAAGGATGTTCTAGGAACAGTGGTGCCTTCCAGTGAGGCCAACAACATATGGCCCGATCTGCATTCAGGGCCTGCTGGAGTCAGTCAAATCAAGAGGGGTTATCTAGAGAATCACTTTGGGGGAGGCAGCCTGGTGTGCATGGTGGAGGGCCAAGGCAGATGTAGAAGAAAAGCTTCCTTCTCACACTCTCCCCCTTGGTATGGTTAACCCTCCCCAGGTATGGCTCGCCCCCCCCTCCAACACACACCAGGTATGGTTCACCCCCCAACACACACCAGGTATAGCTTACCACAGGAGTTTTGCTAACTAGAATATCTGTTTCTCAGCTCCTTCTTGGCCATCCTAGAGGGCTGGCTGTCAGGCAGCTCCACAACAGGATACAGGCTTCAGACACCCCTCCTTTTCCTGTGCTGAGATGCCCCAGTGCCCCTTAGGTACCAGTTCTAAAGTGGCTGTCCATCCCTGAGCTATGTGATTGGGGTTTGTGTACCAAGCTAACCAGCAGCAAGGAGCCTGCCAAGACTCAGGGTCCCTCTTACGGAGGGATTCTGCATGGTAGATGCAATCCCATTCACATTGCCCATAGCCATGGGTTTGCCTTTGTTGTTGGCAATGGAAAGGACTCAACTCTTTTTCTTTAAATAATCTTCTGTGTCTCTTGCCATTTCTTACTGCCACTCCCATCCACGTCCTCAACAATCTTGGAACATTGTGTTAAAAACTGAGTCCTTATCTAGCTCAGTGAAGTGAGGGGCTTCACTGTAATAAAGGGGGGAGGATCATGTCTGTCAGGCACCAAAGCTCTCTTCCGTCCTCTTTGCAAGCAAAACCCACCAATTATACACAAAGAGGAGGTCCTGGGTCTTAAAGGGACAGGCTTAAAGGGACAGGTCTCTATTACTGACTGAGGCTGATACTTGTTCTGGGTCCCAGAACTGGTTGGGGTGCCTGCACCCACATTCTGGAGTTTTATTTCACACACTCAGAAAGGGAGCATGCTTACCTCCCAGCATAGGGTAAACACCCCACTCTCATGTCTATAAAAGAGACATGAGGGGGGCACTGGCAAGCCACAGACCTGTGCATTGTGGGAAGCGAAAGACACGAACCTAGAAAGTTCTAGATAATTCCTGACGGCCTTCTTGCCCTGGCCCTATGGGTAGCAAGGACCAGGCATTTTGGCTGTGTTTGGGTGACTTCCTGGGCAGTCAGTCACTAGGTATGTTCTGTGTCAGAAGGTTTTGAAGGTTGAGCAGGGCGTGCCTGCCACAGGTTGGTTGGCGGATTTGTAACTCATTGATCTCATTGCTGTTTCTGGGTGCTTGGCGAGGAGAGTGAAAGGCAAGGGTCTTTACCTTCCCTGCTCCGGCTCCCTCCTCAGCCGGTTTTCCTGCAGTGTGGGCGTTCAGCTTTGCACTTTGGGCTCAGAAAACGGAGCAGCTATTGGAGGAGGCTTTGGAGCCTGGAGTTTAGAGATTTCAGCCTGATTTGTCCTTGTAGATTAGCTAACGCACAACCAACTTTGCAGCTTGTTGGTTTTGTTACGAGGGGAGGCTGGGCATGGTGGGCTGTATGGTAATGGGACAGACGCCTCAGCCTGGTAGCCACCATTCTGTTATGGAGTGTTCTCCTGCCCGGGAGCCGAGCCAGTCAGAAATGTGGTACTTAGTAATGCTGGCCTCTTCCAGAACCCACCTCTCCCAGGAGACCCACGGTTTGCATGAAGATCCATGCAAGGACCAGGGCTACAGGCTGCCTTCCATGACCCTGGGGTGCAGAGACCCATGTTTAAATAATGAATCACGTGCCCCTTTGCCCAAAGCAGGCAGCAGATTGATGGCGGAGTCTTACTTTTGTGCACGATGATCCCCTAGCCGGCAGGGCCAGCTGGACGGAGCAGCCAGCAGGAGTGGAACTGGTTGGGGCTGCAGACCCCTCTCCCCTGCATCCCTCTGGGGTTTGGTAAGCAGTGACTGGGGGACAATCAGTGGGGCCAGCTCACTGCAGCTATTGGTGCTGTTGGGACTGGTGACTCTGTCGTGGCCTCGGCTCTTAGACTGGGGATTAGTCCTTCCCTCTGTTCAGACTATCATTTTCAGAGCCGGGGACCACAAGCACAATCCCTCAGAATTGTGTGTGCCTTAACCTACTCCTAGGAGCTGCTCCCTCCCAGAGGAAAAGTTCCTGGTTGAGTGTGGTCTGTCGGGCAGGGGTAAATGGAGGAGGACACAGACTCTTTGGTTTCCTGTCTCAGAGCTGACCCTCCTCTGGCCTGAGGATTGTGCTCCCTGACCTTGAGCCTTGACAGACCACTTTTAATCATGGCTGTTGGTCAAACAGGTCACCTCTGAGTTGCTGTCACTGGCCAGCTACAAATCTCCCTCCGAGAATGGTCTGTTGGAGTCTGGCTTAAACAAAATTGTCAACGAGATGGGCATTTTAAATCAGTGAGCTAGGGACTCAAAGACCCCAAGAGGGAATTATTATTATTATTTCAAACCCTCTATGGGCTCGGAGCACCCACAGTGGCCTCTCCCTGGCGGGTGCAGTCTCCGGATGGCCATACTTGCTATATATCCTTGTTCAGGGACCTGGTTTTTATTAAATTTAATTGCTTCCTTTTCTGGCCTTAAATCAAGGGTGGCCTCAAAACAGGGACAGCATCAATTTAATTTAATTGCTCTGCTCTGCAACCTTCAGAGCCAAGATGTGGCTACTGGGGTCTCACATGGGGCCCCCAATTCAGGATGAACCCAGAGGCCCCAGGGAAGGGAGAGGGGCTGGGATCCCAGCCCTGGTCTCTCTGTACCCCCACCCTCCTCTGATCTCTGCTGAGGACTGGACCCTACGCCGCACTTCACGCTCTCCTATTGACATGTTTATTTTTCATTTGCCATTAAAACCGCGTCAGTTCCCTAACTCAGAGGCAATTCATTAAGGGCCACTTATCTCTCACTCTGATATTTTACCCGCAGAGCCCAGCACAGGACTGTAAAGAAGGAGACAGCGTAAACGCCCCACAGTAAAGTGTGGGCATGTGTGTTGCTCCTTCAACCCAGGTGTGAAGGGTGAGACGTGGATTTGAATCCTTCACCGACCTCATGGCGTGTCTGGTCCTTATCTGGGTTCTGGAGCCTGCATCCGATGGGCTGACGGGCTCCGTCTCCCTCAGCAATACCAAAAGACATCCATCCCTGCCAAAGAAAATCTGGCCTGTCTTCAGATGGTCCTGGCTACTCCGGCAGCGGAGTGGGAACACGGCTATGCTATTTTCCCAGCATCGCTCCCTTTACCCCAACACAGCGTCCTGCAGCCTAGGGACAGGACAGCCTCAGAGGCATCTACTGACAAGGTTTATTACATATCTTCAACGGCCAGTGTGTAGCCAGATTGGGCCAGCCGAGGAAAAACACTGGAAATTATTAAGATGATTTGTTAAATAATAGAAAATGTTTTTCATTTCCCAATTCCCAGCTCTTGCTAAAGCCATCCTCTGGCTGCCTGCTTCTCGTTCCTTAATATTTAGACTTATGGGCCAATTTGAGGGTATTTTCTCTTTCCTCCGTGATTAATGCTTCCATGAAACAATGTCATCACAAGTCACCCACCTGCCCTGTCAGCTCGGCATCAATCTCGCTGGGCTGGACGGTAATTTATGACTGGTGCTGGCAATTTGCAAACCTAATGGGGAGGAGGGTATGAGGAGCCGGCTTGGAGCGCTGTCTGCAGCCTCGCCAGCCTCCCCCCATTAGCAGAACAAATGGCACAGAGATCAGACATCATCTCCAAGGCTCGATAAATATTTTATCAGCCATAATGGGAATTGTCAAATTGATCTAATTGTACAATACGTTATCAGTGAGATATCAAAGGCGGCCTGGCCTCAGCCTAGACCCTCCTCGGCCGCTGGGCTGTGGAGTTGGGAGCCAGGAGTTGCTGTGTCCGTCCATCCCGACGAGATGTAAATAACTCCGTGGCCACAGAGGCCCTGTTAAGGAGATGATAAATTTTGTGGCAATGAATGGCCTTATTCCCTTGTGCTTTGCCAAGACTGGCTTTTTGAGAGAGGAAAGTAAAGAGAAATAGCAGGACAGAGAATTTGAAACAAGCTCAGAACTTTCCGGATACACCAGAGCAATCCCACCCTCTTAGCTTGGGGAGAGCCACAGTCCTTCCACAGCTGCTCACGTGGATGCCGAGAGAAGGGCCTGTCCTGACTCACACAGAAGCGATGATATCTTGTTTTAATCCCTGGGGCCCTCGGGAGCCAGTGGCCCTCAAATCCACCAAAAAAGTAAATATACACTATGCTTGGCATTTTCTTTAAAACTGAAGGTCACATTGCCTGTCCCCATGCAGGGGCACCCAGCACTAGGGATATAGAGTGGTCCAAGACAAGGTTAGACCTGTGGGAGCCCCCAGCCTGTGGGAGTTGCTGAGAAAACGAAAGCCACCTTGACGTCCACCCCTCCTCCTGTCTGAGGGCGCTCATGGGTCTGGGCCTCCAGGAAGGCGGGGAGGGGCACAGGGCGGGTGGCGGTCAAGCTTCTTTCACAGGCAGGCAAGACCTTTTGATTTCTAGAACAAACAGCGACGTATTAGGCCTGGAGCAGATTTGCAAAAGCGAGTGAAAACATCTGGTCGTGCTAACAATGAGCATCCTGCTGGACTTGGGGAGCTCTGTCCCAGGAGTTGGGGTGAGCACTGGCCTCCCTTGGTCTTTTGAAGTGAGACCTGACCTAAGCCTCCTGTTCTATCTCACACTTTCCCATGGAAGCCTCTCTCTCTCTCTAGCAAAGCTATTTCTGGGTCTCAGGATGATGCTCACAGAGGGAAGACAAGATCATCCAAGGCAGGTAGTCAAGGCCGGTGCCCAAAGTGTACAACATACAGGGTCTCGAGGAGGTCTGGGGGCATCAGGACAAATGGCCTTATTCAATCTGCCTCTTCCTAGAATGCAGTCTGGTGTGGACACACATGGCCCAGCAACATCTGGATTCCCGTGTCCCCTGATCCCGAGAGAATGGGTATTTACCTGAGTGTATACCTTACCAATCAGGAAGCCCAGGAAATTCATATAATTACCTGCCACCCATGCAGCTGAGAGCAAACACCGTCGGAAGGGGCAAAGGGTTCTGAGCAGAGGAAATTGCTTTAACGGCTTGGCTGGGTCCTGTGTATTGTATTATGTGCTGAAGAGAGAGGGTTAGCTCAGGGCACAGGGGTGGCTGGAATAGCCGCCTGCCATCTCGCCCTCCCCAAGCAGAGCACCCCGAGGCAGGATGAAAGTCTCTCGGCAGCAGCTTTTCTGTTAAGGAATCCTAAATGTTTTCTTGGATATAGGCTGTTTCTCATTAGATCACACAGGGGGCTGGTGGGTTCCTGCATGCGTACGGAAGCTTGAAGTCTGTCTTTCTGGTGGCCTGTCATCTTAAATAAAAATAAGAAGGGAGCGTGAGCCGGTGGATCAGCAGCCGCAGGCAGTGGCACCATGGTTTGTACCCCTTAAGGAAAAGTTGGTGTTGCTATGAAGGAACCTGGGTATTTAGGTCCTGGGCTCGTCAGCCGCTGGGTCAAGACTTCCCTGGTTGGTGTGCTGGCCCCACATAGGCAAGTATGGGCAGCACAGACAGGCTGTGGATTGAGACAGAGGAGCCCCTCACCCGCCTGTCAGAGAACCAGGACTCAGGGCACTGGGTCCCCAGTGTAGCTAGGGCCCCAAGGAGTATCATATCCTGGATGTCGAGCTACAGTCTCTACTTGGCTTACTTACATGGCTGGCTCTTCAACTCTCCCATCTTCTCCTTACTAGAGAAAAGAGTAGCTAAGCTTAAAACTATGTTTCTTCCCCTCCCCACTTGAGTTTTCCAGTTCATAAAAATAGCTGAACCCATGTCTGTGCCCAACTATCAGCCGTTGAGGGCATTTGGGCTGCCAATGCAGAGGGATCTGAGACTTGGCCCAAGGAGGGAGCCAGGGGAGACTGCTTGATCTTTATATCTTTGGAGCTTCTCCCCAGTGTCTTCAAGCAGCAAAAATAAATAATAAAATGGAGAGAGCCTGGATCCCCTGGGCTGTGTTTGACGATACAAACTCACCCACACTGGACTTTCCCCTGCCCACCTGACCTAGCCACGAAGGGCCCATTTTATTTCTTCCTTCTCTACTGTCTGGGACCCTCACACGGCTCTGCTGGCGTCTGTGGCTACAACCTAGGAAGAAGAGATCACCTCTGTCTTCTAGGCTCTGGTGCAATGAGAGGGAGCCCCAGGAACACTGCCCATAAGACGGATACTGTGAGCACCCTGCCCAGGACCTAGCTCCCCAAGGACCCAGCAGCTCTGGGAAGGCGGGTGGCCTGAGTTTCCAAGGGAAACAGGTACCAGCCACATGTGGTGTGACCTTAGTCAAACCTGGATTTGGACAAGCAGCTCTCTGACATGCTTTCCCACACTCCCTAGTTTCTTCATCCCCAGGGCCAACAGCTCTGCCTCACGGATTTAATATGCTTGTGCAAGACAGGAAGATCACTGCTGCTTGTCCAGACTCCAGGTGCCCCCTTGGCCGGTGCAGACCCTGACTCCCAGAGCATGATGGTGGCTGAGCCAGATGGTTGAGGGGATGAGGAAGGGGGAGGCCACTCAGGGTGTAAGGGGACAGCAAGGTGAAAGCCCCCAGCTCTCTCTACGCCGGCATGTCAGAGACATTCAGCATTCTGGCTGGAGCCTGCTCTGTTCTCGCCTCTCTCAGATGAGGTATAGATGGGTTGGAGCCAGTTTTACAAAGAGCACTTTCTTTCCCTCAATCTCATGGTAGAGAACTACCCAGGAACAGAAATCTGGGACCCAGATGTCCCATGGCACCTCAACCCCAGGGTTCTGTCTGTTGCCCACATGGTGGGTGAAGGCAGGGGTTGCACAGGGAAAGCCAGGCAGGCTCTCCCTTCTTGTTCCTCCCCCAGCACCTCACCAAGATCTCACCTGGAGAGACTAAAGCCATGTACAGAGCTGGGGAGATGGCGCAGTTGGTAAAGGACTTGTATTTGGTCCCTAGACTCCATGGTGATGTGTGCTTATAATCCTGGGGCTGGGGAGGTGGGACACGAAAATTCCTGAGTTTCATGGACGGCCAGCCTACCCTAACTGGTGTATTAGGGAGAGTGGCATGCTCTATCTTTTACAAAAGACTGAAAGAAAAGGATGGGACTCGAGGAATGACATCCAAAGGTGTTTTCTAGCTTCTAAACACATGCACATACACATGTAATAAACACACAAACACACATGCACAAAGACGTACACACACCTAAAGAACCGTGTATAACAGCAGAAGTCACACAAGGGGGGAACACTCGAGAGGTCTCTTCTTTTGCTGCAGCAATATCAGCCTAGATTGCCCTGTCTGAGGTCCCCAGGCACCTGGCAGGCAACTCTCCGATACTGTGACCGGCTGGCTGCTTGGGGGTTTGCCCAGGATGTGAGAACACCTGTTCTCCCTGCCTGCTGGAAGCTGGAATCCCAGGGTGCCACACGGGAAGAATCTACAGAGTTACCGTGTGCACGCTCTGGTAGGCACAGTGAGCTGATGGGCCACCGCTGCATGGCAGAGATGTCAGGCCAGGCATTGCCCAGACTTGGCTCTACCATGTGCGACAGGGGTGGCTTTGGTTTTCTTTTTGAGACAGTCTCATTGTGTAGTCCATGTTGTCCTTGAACCTCTCACCTTTACCCCCTGAGTGCTGGCATAGCAGGCATACCCCACCGTGCCCACTTCAGGGTCGGGAAGCATGACTTGTGGCCATATCCCCACCAGCTGGGGGTCTCCAATAGTCTAGGGCAGAATGACATGCTGTGTGTTATGGGTGTCCCTATGGCCCTGTCAGGTAGGATAGGACTTTGTATGATATTCCTGGGCTGGAATCCATAGAGAAATTTCCCAGCTGTCCTCTGGGAGAATGGGACCTCTGTTTTCCCTGGGGGCAAGCATCCTTATCCAGGGTGTGTTCGGCAGAGTGGGGTATCTTTCCTCATTTCCTTTCATCCGTGACCACCATTTAGCCATTATCAGAAGGATGGCATGGTGAGTCCCGGGGCCTCTGGGCCAACAGCAGAGCTGGCCAGATGAAAACTGGTCCTGGTCGAGTGCCGCTTCAGCCACGGAGACAGTGAGGTCATGGCTGCCCACCGAGGTTCTTGATCATCTCATTTACAAAGTGCAATTTATCTAGTTGGGTTCCATTTAATTATCTAATTTGTCTGAGTGAGTCCTGGCTCCCTATCGCCCCAGCACGTGAACAGCTCTGTCACCTGGGGGTCAGCTACCATTTCCAAGGTCCCCAGACATCCCCCTGGGTCACACAAATCATCAAGGTGTGAGCACCACCTTGATAGACACGTGCTTGAGACTGCTGAGCTGCCCTAAGGATGGACGGGGCTCAGCTTTCTGTATCACCCAGGGCGCATCGGGTTTTTAACCTGCAAATGCTTCATTCCCTTGCGTTTTGGGGTGGGTGTCTTGTCCCTTATGCACCCCCACCTTCCTCTCACCAATGGATGGTTATTATATTCCCACTCTGTGAGAAATGGCCATCTGGGAGATGGTTGTGTACATCACCACCAAACAGAAGTGATTCACAAAATCAGTGTGCATTAGAAGATACCACGCTGTAGTCTGTTGTCAAGGATGGCACACACACATGTGTGTGAGAGCGTGTGTGTGTTCAATCAGCCATGTGAAGATGCTTCATAAGGGCTGGCCAGCTGGCGTCTCAAAAGGAAGAGGAAACCTTGGGTACCAGAGTGTGTAGCCAGGGAAAACGGTCCTGCTCTCGACTTCTCCAGCAAACCACCCTCAGACAGGACTACGTGTGCATAGGAGACCTGGGACCAGCGGTCACTGGCTTAGTTGCACTAATGACGTTTCCCTGTGCTGGGGTCCTGCCACAAGCAGCTGGACTTGAACCCAGGAACCCAGGCTTCGAGGCTGTGTGCCTGTGCCCTTGTTCTGCTTTCTTTCTGGTTGTTTCACCCTCTTCTGTTTGAGAAGTGGGGCCTTGGGGCTCAGAACAGGCTGCCATTGCTTGACAGTGTCCTGTGAAGGAGGAGACCCCCAAATATGATTTTGGCTCCTTGCGGGGACATCCTAGTTCCAATTTGCATTTAGCATTGTTTTCAAGTATACTTCGGAGTGCTTGGAAGCTGGCAATCCAGTCCCATGATCCATCTCTGTGGAACCTGAAGCAAGTCATCTCCCCCAAAGCTTCATGGTTTGTAACCACAGACCTGAGGCTTAGGCCAGAGGTAGATGCCAGTGGGAGGTTCTGTGAGCACAAAGGCAAGTCTGAGGTTGTCCAGGGTGGTTGTAAGTCAAGGGACAGAAAATGGCCAACCTAGTGGATTATTTTGTGTCTCCGCCGTACTTATTCCCAGACCCAGGTCCTTAAGTGTCAGGTGGACTGCCCTGTGTCCTGGCTGGGCTGATCTCATCAGCTCCCCTCTGGTCCTGCTGTCCTGTGGAAAGTTCTCTTTGTATCAGAGCAGCTGACACCAAGCCAAGAGCAGTGAGGCAGGAGGTTGCCAGCAGGGCTCAGAGGCACCAGGAAGACCAGCTCCATCTTCCAGATGCACTTCAGATATGGTACAGTCCCAGCACTGCCCCTTGAGCTGTGTGGACCAGGTTTAGAGCCTATAAGGTTCAGGAAAGACAAGAGTGAGGGCAAGGGGATCATGGAGAGCCCTTGGCTTTGATAGGAGGGTTGTTCCGGATCAAGTCTTGTTGGGAGAACAGCACTGTTGGGAAGGTGTATGAGAAAGTACTGATGAGCAGGCTCAGTGCAGGATCCTCCTCCATCACCACCTCACTCCCCACCTCTGCCTCTACCTAGCTATGGCAGCTGACCCAGAGGAGTCTACAACCTCCAGCACCCACACCCAGAGGTTTGGCAATAAGCTGACCACAGTATAGTTGCCATGACCAGACATACACCTGACTCTTCCCAAAGACAGAGAAAAGTATCAGGACTCCACTCAAAGGCCTATCAAGTGTACCGTCTTCGAGCCACAGAGGTGGGGCAGGGATGGGTCTGGGGTAGCTGCGGCCTTCTGTGTGTCAGTTCGGAAGCACTGGGTGTCTTGATCACATAGGGCAAGTGCACGTCTGTGTGCACCGATGGATGGTGTCAGGCTCTTCCACAGCCTCTCCCCGACTCTGAGCTTCATTTTACCCAGACTTGACATCTGCACTTTATTGTTTCCCAGTTTAGCAAACGGTTAAGCATTGTCTCAAGCAGCTTCAACAACAGGAGTGTCTGGGAGGGGTTCCTTCCAATGTTTGATTCAGAGACCTTCTCCCACTTGCTTGTCGTTCAGGAGTTAAGCTCTCTGAGAGCTGCCATGGTGACCACGGATCAGTCCGGGAAGCCCGGTCACCTTTGGATTCGCCACCATCTTCTCCAAGCACAGACATAGTATGTGTGATCACTCAGCAGGCATGTGCCTTTTCCCTACCTCAGTGGGGGAATTTTCTGGGTGCAATGACTTTGAATGCCCTCGAGGGCTCCCGTGAGAAGAGAGAGGAGAGGGTCGGAACACACCTGATCATACATACACATACACCTGTATGGTGTCCTTGCTCATCAGAACAGGGGCACCATACAGCTTCTTGGGTCCTCTTTCACTTCTCTACATCTCTTTCTGACAGAAATGACACACCCCGGCTTCCCAGGGAGCAATCGGAGCCCCCAGTGGCCTTTTGTTTGTTGTGTGTGTGTGAAAGTGAGTGCATATGTGTGCTCACGCATGTGGAGGCCACAGGTCAGTGTTTGGTGTAGTTTCCAATTTGCTCTCCATCTTTGAAAAAATCAAATGAATTCTATCTCTAAGGCACTTATATTTTAAATTTATTTTTAAGTGTATGAGTGGTTTTGACTGCATGTATGTCTACATTTCATGTGCTTGCCTGGTGTTGGAATTATAGGCAGCCGTGAGCTGTCACGTGGGTGTCAGGAGTTGAACCTAGGTCCTCTGAAAGAGCAGCCAGTGCTGTTAACCAATGAGGTACAGCTCTAATCATTCCACCTCATACTTTAAGACGAGGTCTCTCACTAAACCTAGAGCTTGCAGTTTGGGCTAACCTGGCTGGCTGGGTGCTCATCTCTGCCGTCCTGTTAGGGTTACAGGTGCATGCTACCATGCCTGGAACTGGGTATCAGAACTCACATGTTTGTGTGTATAACAGACACCTACTGAATGGTAGACTTCTCTACCGAGTGAGTGGCATGTAAGAGGCCTGTGTTTCATTTTCATCTGTAGAAGTGAAAATGGAGATGTTTCTCCTTGCCCACTCTGGTCAAGCATGAGATGGCTCATATCCTGCCTTGATTCTAGCCCTTATAACAAGGTGAGGCCACCCTTAAAAGGGATGGGAATTAAAAAAGAGAGTGCTCTACTTCATTCCTCTGAATTTGGGGGTGCACAGATGACTGACTCATTGACACTGGTTGGAGCTGGGCCACCAGGGGACTTGGTAGTTAAATCGAATGCCTGGTGATTCACCTGGGGGACTTACCTGCCTCAAGCCAAGTGGGCCTGCCTGGGCCAAGGTGTTTCACTTGACTGGTAGCTCCTGCAGGCTGTCCCCTCCACCTAGTTGGCACCCTATGCATAGGCTGTCATAGCAGTTTTTGTGCACTTGACACAAACCTAGAGTCACCTAGGAAGAGGGAACCTCAGTTGAAGAATTGCCTTGATCAGAATGTCCTGTAGCCGTAAGTCCTTTTCTTGACTGATGACCAGTGCAGGAAGGCCCAGCCCACTGTGAGCATCGCCAGTCTTCGGCAGGTGGTCTTGGGATACACAAGTAAGGTAGTTGGACAAGGCAGAGGAAGCAAGCCAGGAAGCAGTATTTCTGTTCCTCCCTGATCAGTTTCCACCTTGATTTCCCTCAACGATGGACGGCAACCTGTGTAAGCCACACAAGCCTCCCCCTTTCCAAATTGCTTTTGGTCGGCGTTTTATCAGACCATCAGAGAAGAAGACTAGAGCATGGCACATACGGTGGTACCTTCGGGAGGGAAGACCCTTGGCTCTGTGCCATCCGGGTCCATGTCCTGACTCGTCACACAGCAGATGCTTACAGAAGCCCGGGAGAGCTTCACTTCCTGCCTGTGTCTCTGATGAAGCAGGGGTCCCTAAGAACTTTTCGGAGCTCCCTGATTCATCCTTGACCTAATTTGTGTTGGAAGCCATTTCAGAAGGCCAAGGCATTGTTGATACCTTTCTGTAGTCTGTGAGGTCACAGTTCTGACCAGGCATGGAGAGGTGGTAGGTGAGGGGTCAAGACTTTAATCAGAGCTCTGCTGGCATTTGTGGGTTACTCAAGTCCTCCAGCCCACGAATTCCTCCTTTTAAGGATGGTGGAAAAGCTGGGGTGTGTGTAGGGAGTAGGTGTGGGGATGTGTGAGGATGCAGGGGGTGGTGGGGCTGGGTGGGCTGACGGAGTGAGGTAAGATGTAGACACTGCCAACCTTGACCGTGGTCCAGGCACATAGAGGATCTTGGGGAGAGAGAAAGCCCCAATCCTCAGTTCTTTCTTTAGAAAGTAGAGCAGGCTAGCTCAGTCTACTTCCAGAAAGGATTGCTCCTCAAGAATCCAGTGACTCTGAGCAGATGGGGATGGAGCCAGACCTGGATAGAGGGAGCAAACCCTACCAGGCGGATGCTGAGTACCCAGCTTGACTCCGGGAGGCTGTGGAAGCGGCCTGGCTTACAGGGGGGCGCTCATCAGCTGATCCCACACTGCCTTCTGGGGTTCACCTCATTGGGCTAGGCCGGTGTGCATGAGCTTCAGGTGGACACTAAGCCTCCGGTAGGGAGCATCGTTTTGTGCTGAGATTTTGCTAGGCACTGCTGCACTAGAGAAAGCCCACAAATTCACGATCTTAGCTTTTGTCTGCTTCATGGATTAAAAACGGAAAGACCCTGGCCTGCTCGGGACAACGTTGACTGGGGAAGGCACAGCTGAAAGGGGACAATAGCTTTTCTAAAATGGGCTCGCACTCCCTGTCCCTTAGAAACAGCCTTTGTCACCTCTGTGTCTTAGCTGCGGTTTCTATTGCTTCGGCGAAACACTGTGGCCAGAAAGCAAGTTGGGGAGGGAAGCGGGTTTTTGTTTTTTGTTTGTTGTTGTTTGTTTTGGCTTACATCTCCACATCACTGTTTATCTTCAAAGACAGTCAAGATAAGGACTCAAACATGGTGGGACCCTGGAGGCAGGAGCTGATGCAGAGGCCAGGGAGGGATGCTGCTTACTGGCTTGCTCCCCAATGGCTTGCTCAGCCTGCTTTCTTCTAGAACCCAGGATCACCAGCCCAAGGATGGCACCACTCCCTATGGACTGGGCCCACCCACATCAATTATGAATTAAGAAAACGCCCTACAGACCTGCTTATAGCCTGATTGAAGCATTTTTCTCAATTGAGGATCCCTTTTCTCCAGTGACTCTAGCTTGTACAAAGTTGACATAAAGCTAGCCAGCACACCCTGGGACCTGGGCCAGGTACACATTCTCCTGGCAGTAGCATTCAGAGCTCTAGGGGGCCAGGGACCCAGGTGTTTTTCTTGACTCTGCCGCCCAGAAGGCCAAGGTCTCAGCTGGGGATATGTCCAGCCTTGATGCATGCATGAATTTTACTCTTTGTAACCCTGTCAGGAGAAAGTAGCCTCAGATAGCCCGGATGGGGTACAGACCAGACACCTGCAGAATCTGCAAGAAGCTCTACTAATCTGATCGTGCGTTCACTGGAGGAGAAGCGCTAAAGCGTGTTTCTTTCTTATTGAATGAAGACTGTGGAATTGGACACAGCCCCTAGCGGTCCAAAGAGTAAGGTTGGAAAGACGACTCAGAGGTTAAGAGCACTTGTTGCTCTTATAGAGGACCCAGGTTAAGTTCCCAGCACCCACACAGTGACTCACAACCATCAGTAGCTCCGCCTGCAGGGGATCTGATGCCCACTTCTAACTTCTGTGGGCCCTGCACACATGTGGTACATGGAGGTGCATGCAGACAAACACTCATATGCAAAATGTTAAAATAAAATATTTAAAATATGCAAGTTAAAAATTAAAAGAAGAAAGCTTTCTTTAAAATACTTTCTAGTGTTCCAGGAGCTGGCTCCACTGGTAGGGGGCTTGTCAGGATGCCCCGCACCCTGCACCAATCACTGGCATTAGCGTAAACTAGGTGAGGTGGTGCAGGCCTGCAGTCCCAGTGCTCGGGAGGCAGAGGCAGGAGAATAAGGAGTTCAAGGTCGTCCTTGGCTCCATAGCAAGTTTGAGACCAGCCTGGGCTTTATGAGACGCTGTCAATCAATCATCAATCAATCGATGAAACTATTTAGTTCAAAAGCACACCCATGCTAGGGTACTGGGATATTCATTTTTTTCTTCTCTTACTAAACGGTCTTCAAATGGAGAAGCAAGCAGGTCCACAGAAGCCGTGCTTCCAAGGCCTCTGTCAGAGAGTTATCTAGGGAACTCAGTAGGCCAGAGCCAGCTCCTTGGTGGAACTTGCTCCTCTCTTACTACTTTGCCTTGCAGCAGGATTCCTTCACCTCTTTTCTTCCCTGTGTTTCTGGATCACTGCTGGGGGGGCATTGAGATGGTAGGACCAGGAGGGATCTGGGAGGGTTGAGGACTACGGCCTGGGAGGAGTCAAGGATGGGCCTAGAGCCCTGAGCTAGGTGTGTGCACGTGTGTGCGGGTCTGTCTTTATCTGCACAAGCTTGCAAGTGCATGCAAGCCTGTGTGCTGAGTCTGTGTCATGTGATTTGAGCCATATTCTATCCGGCTACAAATCCTCGGAATGTGGCCCGTGTGCAGCTGAATCGGACATGCAGCTGACATACAACCAGTGAGCAGCTGATACACACCCACTGAGGAGCTGGTTGTCCAAGGGAGAAGCCACATACGCATATCCCTAATGGCTCCATTGTGGAGGGCTGAGGGCAAGGCTGGAGCACAGCAGGCTCGTGCAGAAGCAACTCGCCTTTCCCCGAAAGGAAAGAGGAGTGCCGAAAGTTGCTGGGGCATCATTTTGGAGGCTGATCCCCGAAGCTGGCAGTGGTTTTTCTCACTACCGTTTGGTCCCCAGAGAGCCCCCGATTCACCCTTCCGGAAAAGGCAGTCCTGTTTGGATCAAAAAATAATTAGCTGGGCTTTAAGTGAGGGTTTCAAGTACACATTTAATTTACGCTGATTAACAGTCAGATGCTCAGTAAACACCAGCTGAACGCAACCCTTGTACCATTGAGAAGCTCGGAGTGCAAAGCGGTGGAGAAAAACGCAATAAATACACCGCTTCCACAACTGGCAATTATATTAATAACATGTGGCACTTGTCTTAAAAATTCAAATTAATATGTGCATATCTGCGTCGACGTCCGCCATCAGAAACTTCTGATTTAGCATGTTACCAGGGAGTCTTCCTCTCGCTTGCTCCGTGTCAAAGAAAGCCACAGCTTCCCAAGCAATTAGGCTGACCCAGCCTAGGGATTCCTCTCCGTTCCCACCGGCCTCGCCATCCTGAGCCCTTTTGTCTGAATTTCCTACTTTAGAGTAGCAGGTCCCACTGGGCCCTACCACTGTTTGCCTGTGTGTGCCGCTGGGCTGTCACTGGGCTGGGTCGGTGATGAATCATTAGGATCTGCCTGACAATCCACCACCGAGTCCCTAAATGGACTGCCGGGCTGTCACTGTGGGCCGGTGCACTCTCCCACGGAGTGGGGGCTGAGGAACACTTTGGGCCAGGGGAGATCATACCAACCCGTCAATCTGGTGGGTGGGTGGGTTTAGGGACAGGGCTGTGCACTTCCTGGTGGACTTTGACATATTTCAGAAGAATGGCTTTACATTTCAGAGAGAAAGATGAGCTGAAGTATAGGGTCTGCTGACCGCGGGGTCCACCCTCTGCATCCTGCAGCCTCCCGGCCCTGGGCTCCACCCTTAGGCAGCTTGAAGGACACTCTTACTCCTTCCACTCCTGTGTGTCCTGGGATTCAACTGATCCCCAGTGCTCTTGAGCGCCTTGAAATGGTTCTTATCACAGCTTCTAGCAGGTGAGCATTGATACCCTGGAAAAGGAAGAGGAGCAGAGCCCAGGATAGGATGGCTGTAGATCTAGCGAAACAAGCGCCACCAGTGTGGGTGAGAGCCCAGCAGGCAGTTCAGAGACAGCACTGTGGACACTGCTGGGGAAAATCGTTCTACTTCAGAGAGAGGAAACATGTCTGGGCAAGAAAAGGAAACTGAGCTCTGGTTATAAGCAAACCAAGTGAAATACCCAAACTAGGGCTTTGGTACATGTGGGTAGATGGAGGAGATTTTTCAGCAACCAACTTCCCAGCTCTACCGATGGTCTTGTTTCAGACTCTGTAGGTGGGTGGGCTTCTGGCTGGTCCTGCGGTTCTCCAAATCTGTGAGATACTGCCATCCCCCACCCAGCCGCCACCTGAGCTCCCAAGGAAGGTCCCTGGAAGAGATGCCTTTCCAGAGAGATCCCAGAACTGGCTTGATCCCAGCCGACACATCTCGTCCGCCAAGGCAGGTGTTGAGAACCGAGGCCCATGCTCCTTTCTTGGAGGATTTTGAAAGGAAAGAAAATAGGGGGAAAGCAAATCCAGGCTGCAGGGTTTGGCAGGGGCTGCCGTGCGTGCGGCTGCCCCTGATTAGTATGGTCTCTGGGCCCAGGGATGCCTGCATTATCGTTGTCTGCTGTGTTGTTCAGGTCTTCGCATCAGGCAGACTCATGGTGAATTCTCTTCAGGAGAAGAAAGGGACCACTCCATTGTTGCAACACTCTTTCTCCCGCCCAGCACCTTCCACTGGCTTGCCTTTCTTCTTTCTCCTCACGTGAGCGGTGTTTCTGTAACAAGGGGGTGCGAGGGAGGGACACCCACTCCCCATCTCCAGCGCCATGAGAACCTGGCCCTTGCAGTTGCTGGAAAATGAGGTCTTTCAGATGGTGCCCATCCTCTGCCTTGCAGAATGAGATTATGTCTGAGGGAGCAAATGTTTTCTTTTCTTTCACTAAAAGTGAGCTGGTTGAAAGGCTTCGGGATTTGGTAAAAAGCACAGCCCGTGCCCCCCCCCCCCAACCTCAAGAGGCTGATCTTGCTTTTTCTTTTGCTGACCCCCACGGGCAGAAGCCATTCTCCCATTACCTCGTCTTCCTCTTCAGAGCTGTTGGGTGTAATGGACTCCTTTAAATTAATAATGCGTAGAAGGAGATTTACAACACATTGCTCAAATATTGTCTTTGCCTTTTATTCATGCATTTGTCACTGTGGCCTCTAATCGAGGTGCACAGAGAAGGGATAAATAATGAAGAGAGAAAAGAGGTCTGTCACAATCCAGAACCATTTGCAAATTCATCACCGATATTCTTGGGGAAGGAAGGACAGAGGCGATGACGAATACCCCTCCACGCTAATATATCTCCTTGATTTCTTCTCCCATTTATTTAGATAACCTACTTTGTGCTGTGATAGAATGAGGGAGGGTCCAGCTGCCCCGAGCAACAGATGGGGCTGGCTGCAGCTCCCAATGTGCAGGTCCGTGCCCTGCGTTTGGCTGTGGCCCTTTGAATTTTGTTTGTCATCAGTTCGATTTTAGGCGATTTGGGGGGGGGGGGGTGATTCCACCCGAGTGATTGTTTCTTCTGTTTTCAAGGTTAGATCGTGTCAGTGGCTGTCACTCAAAAGATGCCTTGGTCCAAACCCAAATTTGCATCCCCAAAGATGGGCAAAATGTTTTTCTAGTTTGGAAAGATTTTTGTTAACTGGTGAAAGCTGGACTGTGCATTGAGTCTCTCTCTCTCTCTCTCTCTCTCTCTCTCTCTCTCTCTCTCTCTCTCTGGAAACATAATTCTGCTTTGAGGGTTTGTTTTTTTTTCCCCCTTAGACCTGTTTAGAGGCCCAGGTCCTCAGACTCCAGGGAAGGATCCAGTGTGCAGCTTCTTCCCAGCGTTGGTGACTGTAGGACCTCAGAGTCAGACCCTGGGTCCTGAGAATGCCATCAGGCTTGCTCTCTGCACTGGGAGGGGAGACAAGATCAGTTTTATCTAGGTCTCCGCATCGACCACGAGGCTTCCAGGACTCAGGGTTGGACGTCAGCTCTCAGCGAGCCGCCAGAGGCCTTCAGAACACCGGCCGTTCCATAAGTCAGGGGCAGGGAGCCAAAGGGACTTAAGGTCTGACTGGTGTACTTGCACAGAGCACTATGTGGGATCAATGTGTCTGGTCAGGGCCAGGACTCAGTAGGAGGCTCAGAGGTAGCCATCACTGCCTCGTCTCCCAGCACAGAGGTTTCTGCACCTGCTTACCTGATCCCATCTTGCTCACAGAGTGAGGAGAAGACACTGGGGCAGCCAAACTGAGCGGACACAAGGGCAGGACACCCAGGCAAACCTGAATTTCAGTAGAGTTCATGATCTTTGGGTACAAGTCTGTAACAGATTCAGCTTGTATATTTTTGTATCTATGGGCCCCTCCTGCATTTTGTTGCTTGTGGAGCTTGTCTGACTCCTTCTGCCAGGCTCTAGGCACTTCCTTAACCGCCCACAGGTCGGGGGCATGGTTCTGGCTTTCCTCCCAGCAATGGGCTGATGCAGGAGCCAGCTGTGGGGAAGGAGGTGGGTGAGAGATGAGAGGGAGCAGGCCACGGACGATAGGGAAGTCAGGGCTGCAGGTTATAAACTACACGGAGGGCTAGACTCTCCTGAACCTTGTAATAGTGAGGCCTGAACTGGTTTCTGAAAGAATCCCAGGCTCAGTCCTGCTGGACCCGGTCATCTATCGGTACACATTATGTTCAGGAGGTCACGCTCCTGTGTAAGTGTGGTTCTGAGTAAGTTGCCCACCAAGCTGGCCCTAGCCACATGTAAGTTAAGCAGAGTCTCTGGGCTGCTTAGAACCAGCCATGCTGCCCCAGATTCCTAGGTTATCTAAGGACCCACCCCTGATCCTGTCAATAACATCAGCCCCCTCTTACTGCTCCAGGGGTAGGGGTGTCTGCTCCAGCTTCAAGACGTCATTTTGTCCCCATTATTGCCTTTACTTTGATATAAGTGAAACGTAAACATGATAAAACATACGCTATCACAGAGGTAATGAATTCCGACTGTAGAGAATTCAGCACATATTCTGAAAATGAAAGTCCTCCATCCCGTTGTCTGAGAGAACCTCCCTCCGATGCACCCTTGGTCTGTGTCTCCTGTCTCCCACACTTTCAGGAGGATCATTTCCTCTGAGACAGCATGGTGGCTCACACCTCAGCTTGCCTGCTTTACGGAAGCACACAGTACAAGTCCCCTGATTGGAACATCAAGCCGTGTACACTTGATGAATTTGTATTCCCTGTAAACAAACTTCCCCGTGCTGGGTAGGACATGACACAGTCCCTGGGCTGAAATCAGCTCCAAATCGTCACACTCAGCCAGACTGAGCAGACACTGGAGCAGGACACCCAGCCAAATCTGAATCTCAATAAACAGCCCATAATCTTTTGGTCCGCGTTATGTCCCAAATTCAGCCTGCATGTTCCTTCTCTTTTATAGAGCGTGTGTAGTTTGTCAATTCTGTTTGTGGTGTTTTGTCTGGCAGTGGTTCCCCCAAGTTCCAGGCACTTCTTCAATCCCTCTGAGAGGAAAGTTCTTTGATCCGCTTCTCCTTGTAAACTGACTGAGGGTGGACCTCGCTATTCAGAAGAGAAGGCCCAGGGCAGAAAGGGGACTGCAAATTCCCTCAAGGAGGTGACAGTCCCAAAGAGGGAGTCACAACTAAGTCGAACCTTAGAACCTACCTTGCATTGAGCGTGTACTGTGATTATTTAAATTCGATTCTGTTAATTATTTTTTGACGCATCATTTTTCTGCCTTGAATTTTAAAATTGGTCTCACAAGACCTGGAGAAATCTGTGGTTTTATATTCTGCTTCTAAGGGAGGCTCCAGGTCTGAATTGGTGGTTTGTTGAATATTTTTCTTCAAAAAAGTTAGCCCACTGGGGCAGCCACCAGGCTCTGCCTGGGATATGGACTTGGGTCCCTGGAGGCAGACAGGGAGACACGTTATGGGAAGGTAAGAAGACACCATGTGTCTTTTTCAGCAGCCATAAGGAAGCGATCCGAGCACAGTGCATTCAACAGCTCAAATGTAGTTCTGGAGGTCAGAAGCCAAGGTTTCTGATCTGGCTCCTCCCCAGGCTTCTCTCCTTGGCTTGCAGATGGTACTTTCCCCGTGTCTCTGCAGGACTGTCCTCATGTGCCTCTGTGCCCTTACGGCTTCTTACCAAGGCTCATGTTATGTTGGGTAAGTCCCTGCTGTCTACTCTCTAACGCCAGACCTCTTCCGGTGACAGCCACAGTCTGAGGTTCTGGAGTCAGGATTTCACCTGGGAATCTGCAGTCAGCATATCTTTCCCCAGAGAGGGGCACTGCCTGGGTAGGCCACTAGGGAAAGATGTGATCCCTCAAAATCAGCTTGTTAGACAAAATGCAGGGTACGTGGGAACACGGGCCAAATATGGTCAAAACAAACCATGGCTACTTCCTGAGCGCCAGTATATCCCACATCTTATATGGACACACTTTCCCAACAATTCTCTGCTGCCTATCAGATTGTCACAAACACTTGGAGGTCTCACAGTTTCATTTTCTGGCCGGCCAGCTAGACTGGGCACTCAAGGGACTCTTTCAGGAGCATGCCTGGGGACTTCTGGCCATAGGCACCTACGTGGCTAGACAGTAGCCCCAAGAAGTAGGACTGGCACCCAGATGCCAGCAGTGGGACCATGGCATTTGAACAGGATGGAAAGATGACATTTGGCCAGTGGATAGCAGAGTCTTCTCTTGGGCACTGTAGCCACCTCAGATCCCACACTCCAGTGTCCTTGGTACCCAGTGCGTATCAGTTCTGATGGCATGGCCAGAACTTCCATATCCCCTGACACCCTCTCTCTTACCCTCATTTATGAACTCACCTAGTGTTCCTGCGGTGCCTACGGTGCACAGAATCTATGGTGCACAGTAACTCTATGACCTTCGGAGCTGCCCCCCATCCCCCTTCCCAGGGAGGACTCTGGATAGGCCCTACATCTCTGATCTCTCTCTAGGTGTCCTAGATCCACATCTAACTGAAGCAACATCCCATTAAATAAAGAGCTCTGACCCGAGACACCAAGCCAGAGTGACCTGTTCACTTTTCCCACTCTGCAGGTGAAGTTCCCTTCCTACTTGGATTTTTGGGAAGAACAACCAAGGCTCCTAAATATTAGCTGCTTTATCAAATCCAGATAAGGGACTGAGCAGGACCCACACCTTCCCCGATCCCGTCTCCGCACTTCGCCTCCTGTTCACCTAGAGACCTTAAAAGGCTCAGGAAAACACAGCAAAAATACAGGTCCGTGAAACCCATTCCAACCGTTCTGTTCTCCATCACTGAGAAGTCCAGCGTGGTCTGGGGGTACTGAGCTCCCTCCCTGGTTGGAGACACACAAGGTTCGGGAGAGCAGCTGGCAGGTGAGGGCAGCAGGAAAGGGTACCAACACAGAACATTCTGGCAGAACAGAGCTGCGTTCAGAGGTTCTTAAGAAGTGGCAAAGCAGCGCTCAGATCTTACCAGAAAATACACACAAAAACACACTTGCTCGGTGCGTCCGGAAAAGTTTACTTGAAACTTGGCCCCTGGATCTGGCGAGGGTGCTTTGTTTTCTGGTCACAGCCACACCGAGCACAAATCGAGGTGGTTTCCCACATCTTGTCAAAGAGCGGCATTTCCTCTTTCCTTTCTCCTCGAGCTGATTAGCGGGTCAGGCAATGGTGTGAGGAGATGTTGGGGGTAGGAAAATGGGGGTCATTTTGGAAAACCTCTTTGTGGATGGGTCTGGAATGGGGAGAAAATGAATAGTTATAAAGCTCATTTCCATAGAAACTGTCTCATTATCATGCTGGCTGCCCGCTGGACGAGGCAGGGCCTCCTGCCAGCAAACGGGCTCCACAATTAAGTGTCCCCTGCCCGCTCGGCTGCAGGAGAAGCTGGTCACCAAAGATGGCCCCCAGCCGCAAGCCAACCCCAGGCCAGGAGGGAGCTGGGATGGTTTTTCTTGAATATCAGACATTTGTGCGGGGATTTCTACCCAGCACGTAAAAATTTGCATGCGGCACTTCTTGATTTAGGCAAGAGAGGCTACATCTCAGTCTTGTTTACAAGTTCCACAGTGTGCGCCTTCACACATATTTTTTTTCTGTATTCCCTGCGAGCAGATCTCCAGGCACCCCTAAAGACACTTAACAAAAGAAATTGGAACAATTAGGTTTAAAAATCACTTCCTTGGCAGTGCCCTTTGTGTTCCAAGTGACATGGCCGGGCAGGCTCAGGAGGCACTCTGTCACGAGCCCTGGAACACGGAGGGGCTCTACCCTTCCTTTCTGTGCTCCCGAGGCCCCAGGAATCCAGCCCACTCTGGACCTTCTTCATTTCTTGTGCAAAGTCACTCTGTGCTAGGTGTACCATCAAAAACACGCATGATTGTTGCCGGAAGGAGGTCCAGTCCCAGCCAGGACGAAGGGTTCCTTTGGAAGCCGATGGGAGAGGTTGTCTGTGATGTGGGGAACCCGATTCCGAGAAACAGCTTTGTGTTTTGAATTCTGGTAGAATGCGAGACATGCTATGTGTCGTTCTGGTTGCCCGGCAGTGTGCTTGCTCTCTGGTGTCTTAGAATCTGCCCTGCGGGTTGTGTGACCATTGTCATTCTTTATACCTACCACCGCCTTATCACGCAAGGAAACCCCTCCCCCTGTAGCCCTTCTGTCTTCGTGGATCTGCAGTCCCGTGTTTCCAGAAGATCACTTTATTCCAGGGCAGTAAACAGGTTCTGACATCCTCAGGATCCTCCGTGGTTAGCAGCCTGTGCAGTGCCCAGCTCCTTTTTGCCTCTCTGTGCTGCTCCAGGTCATAGGCCTGCCAACACAGCCAGGCATGAGCCTTTATTAAATGCCCCCTTCCCCAGCTTTGCAAAGACCTGGTTAGGAAGATGACAGTTTCCAGGAAGCAAGTAATTTAGAATCAACAGCAACCAGGCAGCGGAGTGGAAGGCAGTGACCACACTGACTCAGACAGAGGTTTGCTTTCCGGTAAATACTGCTGCACCGTCTCCTCCTTTATTCCTGCCATCCCTGCTTTGTAAAGAAGGAATGTTAGCAGTCAGAAAGCAAGGTTCAAAGGTGAAAGGGCCATTTCAGCCATGCTTCTGGGGCCCTGGGATCTTGCAAGGAGGTGTGGGAACCTCCAGGTGGATTATATAGACCCGCGGGGCTTGAATAACCCACCAAACCCAGAACCCCCTAGTGGCTGGCATATTGGCATTTAGTTAAAAGCCACTACCCAAACCTGGTAACTAAGAGTAAAGGTGTGTTGGTTTCCTGGGGCTGGTTAAGCCACGAGCCCAGACCAGGTGCCCCAAACAGCAAGAATTTATCCTCTGGAAATCCCAGAGTCTGAAGTGCAGGTTTCCCAAGAGGCTATGAAGGGTCTGAACCTCCTTTGTGTTCACACGAGAGACTTCCTTGGTGTATGCCTGTGTCTGTATTCCTCTGTTTATGATGGCACAGTCACACGGGTGAGGGCTCACCTTAGGAATCCACCCTCAGCTAAGGACTCAGCCCTGCAAGCATCCTGGTGGCAGACTGACCTGGGGATAGAGAGGCCAATATGAACTTGGGGACACTAGGACACAGGGGCCATAAATATCCACTCATGTCTTATTCTTCAGATTTTAAGGAAGCCCCCAAGTCAGTGTGCCCCTCCACGGCTGAGACACCCTCCTGCCATTCCCATTCCTCTACAGTGGCTGCTTCTGAGGCCCCAAGTCCCATGTCTCCTGTGGACTTCCACTGTGTGGTTGATGAACCACTCAGACATCCAGCCAAGAGCGAAAGTGCAGTGTGTGATAGAGACACTCATTCTATTTCTGTGGTTTTCTAAGATTCAAAAATGATTTAAAATAATTTTAGGTTGTCTGAGGTTGGCAAACAATGAAACGGGCAATCTGAGAAGACAAAGTTCTGTGGATTAAAAGGTTTTGCCTTCTTGTTCCTAATTTTTGGAAACATGATCGATGGCAATCTTCCGGGGGTGGGAGGGGGACTGATGGCTTTCAGGAATGAGTTCCTTGCATCCTGGGTCACAGGCAGCGCTTGGCTGCATGAGGAAGGCTGAACTCTGAAGATTGGAGCTGCACCTGGGTCCTTCAGCTGAGCTCCGACCTGGCAGCCCGAAAGCGCCGCTGACCACAGATCAAGCTGCGGTGGATGTGTGCCTGGAAGGTGGCATGGCCTCATGAGAGATTGCTCTCTAAGTATCCGAGGCAGGCGAGTGGCTTGCAAGAGGCATGGACAAGTGAGCTGACCCAAGAGGGAATGAGGTCACCGTATTGTTGTGATCATGGGGCAAGGCTTGCAGCAGGGGAGGGGACTGCATTGAGGAAAAGGGGGCTATAGAGTCCTGCCTGCTGAGCCTCAGGGCTTCAACTTTCAGATGGGTACCCAGCTCCTACAGGGTACGCTGAGATTAGCAGGAACAGGTTCTAACTCTGATCAGCAGTGGGCCAGTCCTTACCCTGGCATCACGGAGTGCCAATGCCAGGTGTCTCCCCAGCTCTCTTCTTTCTCACCATGGTAACCATTCCTCTGTCATCGGTTGGCGTGTGCTTGACCATTTGGGCCAATAACAAAGGCTCTGGAAACCCTCCCTGTCTAGTCCCCCTGGGGATAATTAAGACCGGGATGAAGACAGGTAGCCTTTGCTATGAACTACCACAGGACCAAACGCTTAACAAAGTAACAAAGTAACAAGCCGAGAGAAGGCCCAGTAAGGAGTTACTGCTTGAAAGTGGGTAGAGTGAGCACCTCCAAGCTCCAGGTTTCTCTTACGTGGTCTTGAGTGGCATGTGGGAACATCACCTTGCTTCTTGTCTGGATGAAATTTGCTAACTGCTGGGAAATCATGGCTTTCATGATTTTCAGGTCTAACTTTGCCCGTCATCTTTCACGTAGCAAAGAAAATTAAACCGATGTAAGCAGTAACGAGAAACAGCCCTGAGTGCTGCTCAGAAGTCATGGTCCTGACTGCTAGGCTAGGGACAGCGCTACCCAGACACATCTCAGGCGCCCAGGAGCACAGCCAAGGCAGAATGGGTCAGGTACGTTAGGTGAGGAGCAGCACTCCAAGGGTCTCTGTATAGAAGATTCTAGGGAAAAAATGGACACCCCTCCCCCAGATTTGCCAGGGAGGAGCTCAGATGTTGGAAAATATCACTTCTGCTATGCATGGGTGCTTTAGACTCCATTAAACAGAACCTTCTTGGCCACTGCCTCTGACCTGGGGATGAGACCCCTCAAAGAACTGAGGACCCACAAGACGGCTCAGCGGGTAAAGGACTTGCCACCGAGTTTGACTTCTGAGGTCAGTCTCTAGGACCGACATGGTAGAAGGAGTGAACCAATTCCTCCACACACATATTAAATATGTGGAGAAATAAAGATATGCGATTATTTTTAAAGTAATTAAAGCAAATGTTAATTTTTTTAAAAGAAAGAATAAGGAGATAGACTACCCAGGATCCACCGCCTCCTCCTGTCCTGCTGTCTCAGTGGCCCGAACCACAAGGTGCAAACCTCCTCTTCCCATGTAATCATCAGCACATTCTGGTGGTTGGAGAGACAGGTGGGTAGAAGCCAGAACCAAGCCTGAGATAGTTTCTCTTTGAGCAATCCCAAGGTTCTCCCCTGTGAAGGAAAGCCGTCCCCACACCAGTGCATTTGGGTTCTGGGTGGAAGCCACTGATTCTCAAGGTAGCTATGCTGCATAGGTGACCCCAGGAGACCCAGAGACCTCAAGACTCTTGTCAAGCACCTACAGCTGGAGCCTGGAGTAAGGGTGCTCAGGCCTTAAACCAGCTTCTCCTCTCCCTCTGCTTGCCTCACCTGGAGGGACTCCTGGGGAGATACCACAAGCCAGCTTGGATTGGGCCTTGTAAGTGGCAAGGGCTCGGTGGACGCTAGTCTGCACCAGTGCCACTGTCCATGATGAGCTTGGAAAGTATTTTTTCCAACGTCAAAGCCTCAGCTGAAGCTCAAGCCCACCACAGTTACCCTTGTATTTGAGAATTTCTAAAGACCACCCCAGCCAAGTCCTTCCTCAAAATCAGCAAGTGTTTGAGTGCAAAACTGCCCTCAGTTCCCTGGAAATCCACCTGTGAGACTTGAATTCAGGTCACAGGACTAGGGGCAGAGGTGGGCTGCAGAGGAGGAGGTCAGGGTGCGAGCCACAGGGATCATGTTTCATACTCTGGTATAGTCCGTGTGGTCCCCTCTCCCTCAGGCAGAGGAAGGGTCTCTTAGGGCTTTGGAATCCTCTCCGGTCCCACCGGCTTTGCCTTGGTTTCGGGAAGCCGGGAACCAGCATCCACACAAATGAGCAAGTGGCCATTTCCAATCTTGCGAAGTCCGCAATGAAAGGGACAGGTGGAAAGAGTGTTGAGACTTGTAAATTAGCTGCTAATGAGGACAATTAGGAAATTTGCTGAGGCATAAAAAATAAGAAGTCCAGAGAAAGAAGAAGAAAAAAAATAGTGTGTGAAGAGCTGCCTCTCTCACCTCCCCAGCTCTGTCAAACTCGGGTTCGGCCCAGACTAAGATACAAATCTGACACCCGCATTAATTCGAAGAAATTGGTTTAAAAGGTAGAGCTGATTAATTGGATTAACATGGAAAATATGGTGAAAGTACGTCAAGGATTGAGGGTCCGATGGTGCTGGAGGGTACAGTCACCTGACCTGCCTGTGAGAAATCTCACTGTGTCCTGGAAAAGTCCCAGCAGGAGGGAGCCATCCCTCCCTTCTGAGGGTGAGCAGCTGTGGGGTCTCCAGACAATTCCCAGAGTCTGGTGAGTCCTGCTCTTAGTGCTCCCGTCTGCAGGTGAGACCTGGCCACACCCACAGCCCATGTTTTGAGTCAGAGGATCCAGTTATAGCCCTGGATCTGTGACCCTCTAGAGACGAGGTCTTCCAAGACAAAAAGCCCAAGAAACAGCTGTGATGTGCAGCCATTGGAATCTTCTTGAGGGGGGTGGTGTCTTAGGCTAGTTCAGGGACTTTCCTGTCCCAGCCTCTGTGACCCCCACTTGTTCAGTGGGGGCGTCCAGCATGCATGCAAAGAAAACTCTTTCCTTTTTATCACAAATCCCACAGATTGGGGCTTAGACACCAACTCCACAAAAACAGTTCCTTAGACCCTTGATCTTGGGGCCCCATCAACAGTCAGAATTGACTGTGTGGGGTCAACAAGCCTTCTTAAGAAGCCCACCAGAGTCAGGGACACACTCCAGGTTTCTAAATGGATTTTAGCTCCCCAACACCTCCCTTCAAGTGGGAGATATTAGAGCCAAGATGGATGATGGGGGTATTGGGATCAGATCAGAACTCTGGTGATATTCATTGGCAGTTCACAACCGTGGCCAGGACATCCTGGCCTCTCTGCATCTGTTTCCTGAAATGTAAAATGGGACACTATTAGCTGTGCCCCAGGCTGGGTAGTGACGAATAAGGAGAGGTCTCTGCAGCACCTGGGCAGGGAGGGCACATAGGGAGAGGCCAGCCACCCATCAGAGCACCGTCACCTCCCCCAGCTCGCGTCTTCTCCCGGCTGCTGTGTCCGTGGGCCGTGCTCGGGTCAGCGGCGAGCTAACGCCTTTGTCAGGGTGATTAATAGGGGTAGGGACTGCCGTTAATTCACTGCCTAATGACTGCGGCCGGCGCGCTCCAAGTAATCGGGTGATGTATGTGGGGAGCGCGCACCTCGTGGCAGAGGTGAAAATCATTTCGACAAGTCAAATATTGTCACAGGGAACAAATGGCTCTCCCTGTTAATAAAAATTAATGAATTTTTTCTTTCTTTTTCTTTCTCTTTTTTTCCTCTCTCGCCACCGGCCTGCTAAATGAAGCTGCAGAGTGGCTGAGCAGGGGAGAAGAACAAGGTGGAGTTGAGCACTTTATTTGATGGTTAAGACTATAAACATCTTTATTAGGCAGGATGGGCTGGAGGGCTAGGATGGCCTCTCACCTGCAGCCTTCTGGAAGGGGAGTGGGGGTGTGGAGCAGCTCAGGGTAAGGAGCAGAGCGCACTGCCCCCATTCCCAAAAGGAGGGGGTTCTGGCCTGAGGAGGGTGGCTCTCAGGATGACCTCATGCCTGCAGACACCCCACTCCTCCCCAACCTCTGGGCAGCATTAAGCAGAAGAGTAGAGAAAACAGAAAGCAGGTGACTTCTGGGGGAAAACAGTCCCCCCAAAACTCTCTGCCCGGTCCCCTGGAGCCAGATCACAAGGTGGCACTATCCTCCCACAAAGTTTCCTGGTGGCAGAGGGGCTCAGCATCTGTAGCTCTTTACCCCTAATTTGGTGTAAGGCCAGGACAGGGCAGAGAGCCAGAGTCTGGAGTGCCCAGAAGAGGTGGAGCCTGAGAGTGAAAGGAGGAGGCTGAGGACCCAGGCCCAATGCAGACAACAAAGCCCCGCCAGCTGTTCCCCAGTCTTGGGGCCAGAGGCCAGTGTCCAGCTGACCTGTGCCCTCGCTGGTGCTGACCTCCACTTCAGTAAGCATTCGCAGCTATACAGGGACCTAAGGCTTGGCCTGCCTACAGCCGAGGCCACAGAGGAAAGAGGCTCGAAGCCATCGTCACCTCTCATCCTCTGCCAGTCAAGCAGGACCACTTATCCTCCCACTGTCCGCCCTATCAAGAGAACCTGCTGGCTTCACTGTACCCGCAAGAGCAGCTTGGGGCGATGGCAAGCCAGTCCCAGCCTCCCGGCATGCCACCTCACCTTCATTTTCTCGAGGTCCATGAGTTTACTTGAAACCTTACTCTGGCCTGTGAATGGCAGCCACAGGGTGGCTGGTAGGAGCTATAGAGATAAATGTGTCTATAAATAGTTTGGTGACAGTTGTCACAGCGATTGCTCAGCATTTAACCCCTTGCTCCTCCGCCGTGCTGCCTGCCAGGGGCGGAGAAGGCGAGGGAAACAAAGCAGAGAGCAGACCTCAGGAGAACACATTCAGCCTCCCCTGGCTGCGCAGGGAGCACCCAGTGGCCCAGAGCCTGTCCTGGAACCCCACAGAGCAGGCAGGTGTGGCCTCCTCGGAAAGGTGGCATTCCTGCCTTGGTCCATCTTCCGTGTGTTTCACCATGGCTTCTGAGTCTGTAGACAGGTCCCAGGTCTGGCCACACCTGAGTTCTCTTCTGTAGGCCCCCTTTAGACTGAACTGGCCCAGGTACCTCCTGGGCTCTGGTTGACTCTGTTAAGAGACTCTGAAATGCCCAAGCAAGCCTGGCTAAGCACCCAGGAGGAGCTGAGGTGAGCTGAAGGAGGGTAAAGCTTCCCAGCCACCATGAAGGATGAAGCATCTTCCAAGCACAAAATTTCCAAGTAGCAGCTCGGCTAAGAAAGCAAAGCTAGGCTTCCTGTGTTTCTCTAGGGCTCTCCGCCCTCCATGCTGATCTGGGGACACTGTGCATCAGAAGGGGGTGCCCACTGCATAAGTCAGTCATCTAGGGCTCCCTGCCCTCCACCCTGACCTAGGGACACTGGGCATCAGAAGGGGGTGCCCACTGCGTAAGTCAATCACCCAGGCCACTCTCCCTAGGTCGCCATGTGGACAAATAGGAGGGACTGCCTACCTAACTGTAGGAGGAGACCCGGTCAGGGGGTGGAGGTGGGGGTCGGGGTGTCACAGGTATCCTCTTCTAGCTTCTGGAGAGCGGCAGCTGTTGGCAGGAAGCAGGTTTCATTCCAGGGACTAGCCTGTTAGAGTCCTATTCCTAGTAGGTGTGTTAATGCTAAAGATACCCCGTGGATGTAGAGATTTGCACACCTACTTTCACTGCTGCGTTCTTTACACTAGTCAGAAGGTGGAAGCAGATGTGTCCGTCAAGGCGTGCGTGGTCTACTCATACAGTGGGGCACCATTCAGACTTAAAGAGGAAGTCAGTTTCTCTGTACCCTGCAACACAGCGGTGGGGGAGGGGACAAGGTGCTGGGTGAGATAAGCAGACTACCGAAGGTCAGGTCCTGTGCGAGTCCACTCATGTCTGGCTCCTTGAGGAGACCGTTTCATGGAAACAGACGGTGGAATGATGGCTAGGGAGGAAAGCGTGGGGCGGGGGGAGTTCGTGTTTAATGTGGGGGTTCATATGTAACGGAGACAGAGTTTCAGTGCCAACATGTGAAGGGTTCGAGAGAAGGACCTGTGTGTATGCTGTGCTCCACAATGTCCTGCTTGGTACCTCTGACTCTGACTCGCCAACTAAAAATGGTGGAGATGGTAGATTTTATGTGATGTGTGTTTTGCCAGCAATTAAATTAAATGTGTTTCTTCAGTACTGGGTGTGGAACTCAGGGCCTTGCCCATGCCAGGCCGGTGCTGTACCTCCGAACCCCGCTCCGGTACCCCTCCAGTTGTTTAGAAAGCCCCCATCCCACTGTCTGGATGGGACGTTACCCTGGAATTTGAGGTGCCTACACATTGACCATTTAGGAAGCAAAGGGTTAAGGAGGGCACCCGCTCAGCCTGCCAGCTCATACTGGGCTCAGCAGGGCCAAGGAGGCTTGCTGTGATTTAGAAGAAAAACACTGAGATTTGAGCGATCCGTGGGCTACCTCGCTGCCCCCGGGGCTCGGGGAAGTGGTATATTAACCAAGGAATAAAGGAGAGGAAGAAAAAGGCCAAATCACATCTCTCTGAAACAAAGAGGCTTTTTACCAGGAACAAGCCTTGATAAAAATTACAGAGGCATCACAGCCATTCAGCGCCTGCCCCGGGCGATGGAGGCGGCCAGGAAATGGAAGATGCGGGTTTGCCGCAGAGCTCAGTGTCCCCAGAGCTTTGCAGGACAAATAATCGGCTTGGAATAATGCATCAGCTTTAAGTGGGGCCAGGTGGCTGGGGCTGGCCAGAGCCTTCCGTGGCCTTCAGTAAGGACTGGATTCAGGTTGCTGGCCCTGGGCTCCTGGACCCCAATGGGCTGTATGCTGCCCCTGGACTGAGCAGAGTGGAGGAAAGAGGGAGGGTCTGGGTGCTCACCACACCTCCTCTCATGAATGGATCTGGTTATCTTTGAGCCCAAAGGGATGATGGGGGAAGAGTTTGAGGTAGGGTGGGGTATGACCCTGACCAGCAGGTGGCTCAGAGGGGAGATCCACAGGACACCCTAGGCTAGCATGGGCTGCTTGAATTCCTAGGGCTCTTCATCCTCAGCTTGTTAGCTTCTTTGTGTGTGGAATGAGTTGGAGGGTTTACCAGGATGGTTTTGGGGGCTGCTGGAATGAACTGTCATCACCTGAGTGATATAAGGAGGAAGTCTGCAGTTCAGGTGTGGCAGGGTTAACACTCCGTCCAAAGACTCACTTTGGAAAGACATGCAACTGTCTCATCTAAAATCCATACATTGACATGGGTGACCAGAGACCCTGTACATAAGGTTAGTCCAGGCTCCCACCAGGGACAGCCCTACAGCTGCCTCTACTGGGTGTCTCTAAGCCTTTCCTTCCCCTGCAAAGAGGAGGCAGATCTGTGGGTTTGGTCATTGCTTCCCTTCACAACTGTGATAAAGACTTAACAAGCTGGTGATATGGCCAGTTCACATGGTTTACGTAGCCAGGATAGAGAAGCCAAGGTGGGCAACCCAAACTCCTTGTTGGGGAGTTTCTTTAGAGAAATGACTCAGAGAGGCCTGTGCCGCATTCAGGTCAGCCAGCACTAGCCACCTACCCACCCAGGCTCCCCAAGCCCTGATGGCAATTTGGTTGCATCCATTCTGCAGCTGGGGCCATCCCTGCGGACAGGGTTGAGACTGTAAACGGCGATTGATTATTATTAACATGTAGCATGCTTGCAGCACCGTGGTTCCTTGGCCCTATTAATCTGCTGTGTTAACAGCTGCTGAGCTCAGTCCTGGCTCTGGAAGAATGCTGATGAGCCTCTTGCTATGGACGAGACAGGGCTTGGGGTGGCCTGTCAGGAGATGGGCGCACAACCTCTCGCCGGGTTTTCTGCAAGAGTTTCCAAGGCTGAGTCCTAGGGTTGGGGGCAGTCACTGCAGTATGGATATTTTAAAGAAAGGGGACTCAAGCAGATGGGAGATCATTAAATCCCGAGTGTCCTTTTTGGGGATACTCCTGACATCCCATTTCAGGGAAATGAGTCTTCAGCAAACTCCTCTGGCGCCCCAGAAACCTTCCCTGAGGAAATGTCTGCTTCTCTGGTCTGACCCAGTGGCTATGCGGAAATCCTCCACTAAAAATGAGACCTTTGGACTCTGCTCCACTCAGTGGCTCCACAGGCCTGGAGATCGAGACCCTTTCCCTTCTGTTCCTTCCTGACACTTACAGCTCCTGTGATGTGTAGGCCTCCAAACAGGAGAACTTTGCTAGGGTGTCTGAGGGACTCAGACAGAGCCCTCTTCTGCACTTGTCTCTGAGGAGGAAGAGGGGGCAAATGTCAGAGGCCAAGAGGCCTTTCCTCCAAAAGAAGCTCAAGTGATAGGCAACATCTCTGAAGACCAAACAGGCTTTGACTGAAACCCAGAATTCATACGCATGACTGTGGCATGTTAGAGCAGGCAGACTACCCCACATGAGTGGAAGAGGGATGGGTAAAAGGTGTGACTTTGAAGCAACATCAGAAAAACCTGGCCCATTTTCAAGAGGAGGGGTTCTGCGTGAAAGAAATGTCTTTCTGGTTTAATCAGTCAGAGGAGAGGGGAGTGGGCTTGGACTAATATCAGCAAGTTTCCATTCTTGGGAAGGGAAGGTAAGGCCCTGACGCTTACCTTACATTAGGCACTGTTTTCAACAACTGGATGAGGCAGCACACAGCTGTAATCCCAGCACTGGGCAGAGGCAAGAGCATTGTGACTTCCAGGACAGTCTGGGTTCCAGAGTAAGTTCATGGCCAGATGGGGCTAGATAGTGAGTCCTTGTTTCAAAAACAAAAACAAACGATACGACTTGCCTTCAGGGGTTTCCCTCACCCCATCTGTCTGTCTGTCTATAGATTCATCCATATGCTGCTAATCTGTCCATTCGTCCATCAGCCCACCCACTCACCATCTACTTGCCTGCCCATCATCCATCAGTCATCCATCCATCCATCTACCCTCTCAGTCTGTCTATTCATCCACCTATCTATCCATCCATCATCCACGACCCTACCCATTCACTCACTCATCTTCCTATATATCTACTCATCCATATATCCATTTATCCACCCATCCATCAATTAGCCAAAACCATTCATTCAGTAATCTACTCACCTACCTGTATATGCATCTATCCATCTATCCACTCATCTGCCCATCTAGAATTCATCTATCCCCTCACCCATATATTCATATGCCCACCCATACCCATACACTAATTCATCCATTTCCCACCCATGTATCCATCCATCCATCCATCCATCATCATCTATCCATCCATCCATCCATCCATCCATCCATCATCCATCCATCCATCCATCATCATCTATCCATCCATCCATCCATCCATCCATCATCTATCCATCCATCCATCCATCATCATCTATCCATCCATCCATCCATCCATCCATCATCCATCCATCCATCCTTCATCCACACATTCATCCATCCAATCTGTCCCCATGGTCAGGGCATCAATGAATGCCTTTGTGAATAGCTTGTCACTGTGGACATGGATAAAGTTTAGATACCTTAGAATTAAGACTGTGCAGTTCCTCAGCTACGTACAACTAAATGGCTCTAAGTACATTCCCACTCTCCAGACTTCCTGTCCTTGATGTAACAAAGCTTCCTGTCTAATAGATTCTGGGAGAATGAGATCAAGTGCAGTGAGGGCCATGGGCTCAATTAATAAGTGAATCTCCAGATAGTGAGCCCAAATCAGTGCTAGCAATATCCATCAGTCCTGACAGGGATGGACAGAACCACCAAGGAGAGACAGCACATCATTAGATCCCCTTGGATCATTCCTACAGCTTCCAGAATTTAATGCCATGTAGCCAGCGGGGACTGTTTCCTCAAAGCCTTGGTGACTGAGTATCATGCATCCTGAACTGTGGTCTCACCTCTGTGGCTGCATGTATTACATAAGTCAAACTGAAGTGATCAGTTCGTGTTAAATTCTGCTTTCAACTGGCTGGTGGAGCTTACGTTAACTTGAGCTACCTTTGGGGTGGGTGCTGTGTTTGGTCCTGCTATGCTGGAAGTCCTTGCTGCTGGCTGGCGTGATGGCAGCCTCAGGTCTCTGCCGACTGCCAAGCGGCAGCTCCTCTGGAAGACATGGTGCTTGTGGCACCAGGCCACCACTGTATTCCCTTTCTAAAGATTCCTGCAAGGCATGGCCAGGATTGGGCTCTACTGAAATTATCATTCATCATTTTGTGGAAGGATGTGCAAATCTGTTCTCTGTCCACATTGTTTGGGGGTGAGTGTGCAAATCTGCCCTCTGCCCCCACATTGTTTGGGTGTGGGTGTGGAAATCTGCTCACTGTCCATACTGTTTGGGGGTGTAAAATCTCTCTGTCCACATTGTTTGGGGGTGAGTGTGCAAATCTGCCCTCTGCCCCCACATTGTTTGGGGGTGGGTGTGCAAATCTGCTCACTGTACACACTGTTTGGGAGTGTAAAAATCTCTCTGTTCACATTGTTTGGGGGAGGTGTGTAAATCTTTCTGTTCACATTGTTTGGGAGAGGTGTGTAAATCTTTCTGTTCACATTGTTTGGGGGAGGTGTGCAAATCTGCTCTCTACCTGTATGGTTTGGGGGACAAGTGAGGAAACTTGGAGACATGGTAGGCCCTGGCTCTTCGGAACCCAATAGAGAGCTGCTTTGGTGAAAAGGAGCAGGTCGTGGTTTGAAACTGGAGGCTTTGGAGCCCTGTGAGGCCAGAGCAGGGGAACTTGACCCTGTGCTTCTAAAACACTTGGTGCTTTCCCACCCCTTTGCTCGGGTTTTGGTGGGTGACTGCTGGTCTCTTAAGTTCCCAGGGGCACAATGCGTCTTGACCAGGGACCTTCTACTGTGAGACTTTTAAGTGTCAGATGAGCTGCTCAGGTCCTCTGAGAACGAGCATGGGGTGGTTCTTTCCCTGCTCCAGTAGCAGTGGGTGGAATATGGTACAATAACTACTAAGGGCCTACATTCTGTGAGAGATATCAGGAACTCTTCCCTGAGTGAGCCCCCTGGACCCCAGAGGTGGTTATGATGGCTCTGTGGGGTTGTAGCCAGCCTGGGTGTCATCACCAGGAGAGGATTCCCTTCCCACATCCACGGACAGGACAGGCCTGTGCATCCCACCCCAAGTCTCCTTCCGGAGCTGCTGGTGCATGCATGCCCTCTTCTGTCTTCTGGTGCTTTCTCTTCCTTTTAGGAAGGACCGTAGTGACCATTAAGAATCAGCATCCAATCAGATGAGGACAAGGATCAAGAGAATCATGTCCGGGGTCAGAGGGGTTCGGTCACTTACTACTTCAGTTGACATTGCTGTCCATAGCCCCCTCTCAAGAAAGCTCATAATAACCCACCAGAATCTCGGAGATCCAGGATCCCAGGCAGCACCTCTGACTCAGGAAGCTCTGGGTCTCTGTGGAACCAACTAAGGCTGTCCTCAACCCCTTCGAGATACTCGCTGTCCTTCTTGATGGTAAAAACTCGCTCTCTTGAGGACCTGGAGTTCTGTGTATGCTCAGTGACATTGTTAGATTCATTCAAACCAAGATTCAATGGAAGCAGGATGAAGTAGGTTCTGAAAGTTTACATTTTTGATCCATGGCAGAGTCTTAGTCTAGAGGTGCCTGTCTTCTGAGACCTGTGACCTCACATCTAACTCGATACTCAGCAAAGGCTGAAATATGGTTTTCTGTACCGTGGGCCCTAATAAATCATGCAGAATGCTAGAAAAAGAAAATGTCCTGCCCTGGCTTCCTACCCTAGAGTTAGGCCTGGACTCAAACAGCCAGTATGGCACCTTGTATTCAAATTTAAAAAGTGCCATCCTAGTTACTGTTCTGTTGCTGCGAAGAGACAGAATGAACAAGACAATTTATAAAAGAAAGCATTTAATTAGGGCCTTGCTTACAGTTTCAGAGGGTGTGGCCATGACCATTATGGTGGGGAGCATGATCACAGGCAGGCAGGTGTGGTGCTGAAGAAGTAGCTCAGAGCTCACATCCTGATCCACAAGTTGGAGGCAGAGAGACAGAGACTGGGCCTGGAATAGGCTTTTACAACCTCAAAGCCCACCTCCAATGACACACCTCTTTCAACAAGGCCACACCTCCTAATCCTTCCCAAAACAGGTTCCACCAACTGGGGACCAAGCCTTCAAATATATGAGTCTATGAGCAACTATTCTCTTTCAAACCATCACACATGCCCACTCCCAGAGCTATGCACTATGTCTTGTACCTTTCTGACCAGTCTTACTTGTTCTGATATTCTTAGAAGAAAGGTCATGAGATGATCTGGTACTGAAATTTTCTTGTTCTGGAAGAGGTTCCTATTACCCAGAGAGTTAAAGATGAAATAAGTGCCTCAAGAACCTACAACATGGAACCAGGGGTGAGAGCCCAGACTACTGACTACTGAGTGGACCCTCCTGGCGCCATCAGTTTCCTTTGCACTTGTATGATAAAGAAATTAACTGGTGACCAAGTTTGGTGATGTAAAGTTCTTAGCCCTTGTAACTTTCCATTTGATTTCTACTATGTGGCCTTGAGTTTTTTTGTAGACAGAAGTTTCTGTCCCACCCAGTCCCACAGTATTCAGTCCCAAATAAACACACGGAGGCTTATATTAATTATAAACTGTTTGATCTATTGCTCAGGCTTATTACTAACTAGCTCTTACAACTTAAATTCACCCATAATTCTTGCCTGTGTTTAGCCACGTGGCTTATACCTTTTCTTAGTAAGGCATTAAGGCATTCTCATCTTGTTTCCTCTGCATCTAGTTGCTGACTGACTTTCCTCTTCCCAGAATTCTCTTAGTCTGGTTGCCCCACCTATACTTCCTGCCTAGCTACTGGCCAATCAGCATTTTATTAAACTCATAATAGTGACAAATCTTTACAGTGTACAAGAGCATTATCCTCCTGTTTTCTTTTCAAAACAAGAAATCTGAATCTTTATTGACAGAAGTTTCTGTCCTGCCCAGTCCCACAGTGGGCGCCGGTTTTTCTCAAATCTAAATTTTCAAGGACATGCTTAGGAGGTGGCTTCAAGGTTTAGTATATACCTGTCACCCATATTCCCAGTACTAGTTTGTCATTCTATTTGTTTCTAGGCAGGATGAGGAATCACTGAGTTAGGCAGTAAATCTGTTCAGAGGAACCAGAAAAACCCGAGGGTGCACAATCCTACACAGGATCTTGGTTTTGAGGAAAGTTCCCTTTTCGTTGAAAGTTTAGCTGAAAACAATTATGGGTATATATTCAGTTATAAAGAACAACACAGGACCCAAGGACACAAGTCAGTGAGACTGCCACACAGCTCCAACAACTGTAGAGTTCCACCGAGCTCTGGCACTGCATGCCATTCCTTGAGCACAGGTTATTGATGTAGGTAACACCCATCTTCTTCAGATGGCCCAAGGGACTTGTTCTTAACATCTTTGGTCTTTGTACCAGAGTGAGCCTGTGTTTCCACCACAGTCAAGATGTAGATCATCAATGGCCACTTTGTCCTGATTCAAACACCCTTGGGGCCAGTACCTCCTAGTGAGTGTTGTCCCCCCCCCACCCAAACCTGTCCTGGATTCCCCAGATGTTTGGTTATGTCTTCTTCAGAAGACCCTGCCCTGCTGTCCTGATCCCTTCTCTGCCTCCTTCACTTCCAAGAGATTGTCATTCCAAGAGACTCCATTCCAAGAGTGTTGTCATTGCTGAGCTGAGTAGACACTTGGCTTGACTTCTTTGCTCTTGAGCGTAGATTTGCGGGTGTCAGCCTGGTGTCTTCCTTTCTGGGAACAGCTGACATAGGCTTGTGCCCTATGAGCTGGAGTAGGCTATGTGGTGCTTTTGGGTACAGAACGAAGTCAGAATATTCCTATAGGCAGTTGGAGATGTCCTGAGAGGAAAATGAATTGGGAAGACTGTTCTGAGACTCCTGAGAGAGGTGCCAACAAGGCCTGTAGTTGCTGTGGGGGGAGGGGGGGGAGTCTTACCTCCAGCAGTGAAGATCACTGCTGTCCAGGCCCCATCAGGATATCCCAGAGACTTTTTTGGGCCTCTGTCTAGTGCTTGCTGGGCATGTGGTTAGAGACTTCTGGCATCCTGCTGTTTTTCCCTTTTTCTCCAGAACCCTACAGGCAGAGGGCAGTGGACTTGTGTGGGTGGATTTGCACTGGCCCCAAGGGTCTGTTTTCAGAGTTCCCATTATCTCTGTTCATGTACACACATACTCACATAGAGCTCTGCATGCTCACACATTTGTGCACACACACACACACACACACACACACACACACAGCCCCTGATTGCCTGATTGATGAGAAGAAAACACTTCCCTTGTCATCCCTGCCAGTATCACCCTCACTATGCCTGCTCCAGGCCTTCAAGATAGGCACCCTCTCCTTAAAGTCTGGCCTCACAATAAAACAGGAACTATAACCAGATACCCATCACCTGTGGGAAAATTCCTCAGGCTCCCTCTGGCCACCAATTAAGGTTTAAATCTACCTGTTTGGTGGCAGGACAGCCAGTGATCATCCTTTAGAGATGTTAGTGTCGTGGCTGATGCAGAGTCCCAGCCTGAGAGATACCATGGTACCATGGTAACCCCCCTCTGCTGCCTGTTGATGCTGATGTTTAGTAAACTGTTCTCTCTCTCTCTCTCTCTCTCTCTCTCTCTCTCTCTCTCTCCTTCCCTCCCTCGCTCCCTCCACCCCTCTCTCTCTTCTGTCTTTCTAGACCTTAGTATCTCATCCATGTTTGCTTTTCAGTAGGGCCTCTGAAGAGATGCTGGGTAGCTTGTGTCCTGGATGAAAGTGTGTCAGAAGAGATCCAACCCTAAAAGCCAGGTTGGGTGGAATACGGAGCAGGATGAAAGATGTGGTCCTGGTGGGTTCTCTGCCCATGCTCCCCTGACTCTGCAGAGATGCTAAGCTCTGTCCCATGCTCCAGGGTCATGATAGTCATTGAACATTGGCTGCTGTGATGGTCAGAGGGACTTGGTGTTGAGTTCACCAGGAAGAGGCTCAGCTAGACCCTGGGGCATTGAGTAGGTGCTTCTAGCATACTAAACAGACTTGGCTATTGCTTCGGGGCCATTTGGCTCGAGAGCCATCCAGGTTCATGCTGATCCCCTCTTCCTGCTGCTCCATGTACCCTCCCCTTTCCACTTTTATCATTTTGGTATGCGTTCCAAATTTTATGAATGACAGCCCAGCCAAGAATCTCCAGTATAAAGCCATTGCAAGATCTAGACAGAGAATGTAGGCCTCCTACCAAACAGTGGCATCCTATCTCCCAGACAGAGCCACAAAGTACCCATGACCTTGGCACTGCCCTTCTACCTGGAAGAGAACATGGCCTGGAAAATGCACTTGCCATTCCTGTGACCTAGACTGAGGCAGGGTGACAGGTACCCACTCCCAGAACATGCCTGCCCACCTTGGGCAGAGAGGCTTTTATCTCAGAGGGCATCTTGCCTGGCGCTCATGAGAAAGGAAGGCTGATCTCCAAGTTGAACATAAGACTCTTCACCCCTACCAAAAGCTGAGTGGTTCATGCCTCGCTCCCCCAGGACTCCAAGCAGATGACGGTTTCTTCAGGGACTTGGGAGCCCTTCCTGCATTCTCTCTAAAAATACATTCTCCACACACTCATTAGGTCTCCTGGGCCCTCAGTGCCCACCTGTGAATGAAGAGCTCTCTCTCCAGAACAGGGGACAGCAGAATGCAAATGTCTCTTAACTTCAGTGACCACCTGGGTGCAGGAGGCTGGGCTGGGTCACAGGCCCACCTCTAATCAGCAGGAAATGCTGCCTTCTCTCCGGCTGCTGTTGGGCCTCCAGTGGAGTGGGCCTTTCTTGAAGTGCTGGTTCCTGTGAGTAGGTGAGGGTCTGAGGAAGTAGAATTCAAGCTAAAAAAAAATTTAAAGGAATAGCCCTGAGGTGGCCACACACTAGATGGGGACATTGCCCCACTCAGACCCCCCAGAGCTCCTGAAGCACTGTCTGTTCTGCTTCCCAGCCACTGGGGGAGGCGGTGGCGTCAGCACCCCGAAGGAGTTAAGCGCTTCATGGGGAACATGGGCTTCCAGTGAGATTTTGTTTGTGAGATTGGCGCAGTTACCAGGTCTGAATAATAAGGTGGCTTGTTAATTATCTCCCCCCACTTCTAATTTACCTTTCTGCCGCACAGGCACTGGGAAGGTTTACGGGGGTGTTCTTTCAAACCTAAACAACGCCGGGCCTTGGGGTGGAGGGAGCTTTGCTGCCTTCATGTTGCTGAGTCCCTGAAAGGATCCCACCAGCCAATTAAAAAGGAACCGTTGGCCACTTAAAACATAGTCATTACTTCTGTGAATGCTGCTAAATTAAATAAGTGTTATCGGAATGATTTTTTTTTCCGAGACTTTGGTTTCTTTTGAAAGAAAACATTTTGTTACTTCCCCAGCCGGTTTGTTTGCAGCCAATGTGGGGAATCTGAAGTCGTTTTTCCTTGTACTTGAAAGTTCTTGTCTCCCTGGAGGCTTCTGTTTCACCAGCCAACCTCAAGGAGCAGGGAGGGGCGTGGGACACGGCTCCTGGGTGACTTCCACAGGCAGCAGACCAGTGGCAGGATGGACCTGGCTTGGGAGGTCTGGATCAGGGGTCAGTACAGTGAGTGAAGGCCCTGCCCACCTCCCTCCTCCACACCTCTGGCTTTTCCTCACTGACTGAGGTCAAATCCACAAGACGGAAAAAGTAGCCATTCAGAGCCTGTGACCCGGTGGCACTTAGCACACTTCCCGGTGTTGTGCCACGAGCCTCTACCTCTAGGTGTGGAACATTCCCACTACCCGTCGGAGAATCGGCACCCCTTAACAGTTACTCCCCCAGCCCCTCTACAGATCTGCCTCTTCTGGATGCTGGGCAGAAGCATGGTATTTGTCTTTCATTTTGCATAATCTATTTTTTATAGTCTTCATGGACAAATCTTGATCATTTGTACTGATAAGACACTGTGGGGTTTCCACCCGTGTGCACACTGGAACATGAGTGAGCCTTTATAGGAAGAGTGTGATTTTTACATTGGGAAAAGAGTCAGGGTTTAAAGACTACAGTGTGATATTTACAGTGTGTACACGTTGTAGGCATTGGGGAATAGTCAAGTCAGGGTAATCGGCATGGTGCCTCTATGGGTGAGGGATGGGGAAAGGGAAGAAGCTGGACAGTTAGATAGGAGAAATGAATGTAGGTATTATGGGCACAGCAAGGTAGCTAGTTAATAGTAATAGGTTGGGTGTTTGAAAATAGCTATAGGATGCCCCCCCAGGCATTCTAGGCATTGTGTATGCTTCTGAGGTCTGTCTGCATTGCAGCAAGGTGAGCTTCATGCTCCTGGTGGATAGACCTTGATGTAGAGAGAGCACAGTCTCATCATTTGCTGCTGCAGGCTCGAGCTGGTCTGGTCTTCTGGCTGCTTGAGTCCTTGCTGGTCTGAAGACATTTGAGGTGCTGTGGGGGTACACACCAGAAATGGGATTGCTTCCCTTTCTGCCTGATCTCCTCCTTGCCCTCTCAAACCTTCTCTGTCCGATAACATCACAGCCTGGTGTGCCCTTTTTATAGTCCACGTGGCTCTGTCTTGATATCAACCTCTGCTTATGATGGACCCTAGAGAAAAACCCATCCCCTCCAGATAAGCTGGAGGCCCTCTTCCTTTTGCTCTGTCCTGTGACCTGCAGCTCAGGTACCGTACCCATGGCCTCAACTATTCCAAGTCTGCCTCGGGGTCACCAGGAACTTGCAGAAACCCCGTCCAGGACTTGGCTACCCCAGTGTGATGGCCAGGGTAGCTTTACGCTGCAGTGGCAGGTCTTAGCAACTCTCGCATGAGCTCAGATTCTAAATGTTCTTCAAAACATCTCAGTTCCCTAGTCTCTGAGGCCATGGACAAGCACTGGAATGAGCCCACATATCACCATCTCATGACGGTCTTGTCTCCTCCATTCCTGTCTCTCCACAGCAGAGCCGGGCATCACATCCTCAGGTGTTGCAGAGATGAAGTTGCCCGCCCCCAACACATCTGGAAACAGTGAACCCATGAGAGAGAGAGAGAGAGAGAGAGAGAGAGAGAGAGAGAGAGATATGTTGGTCCCCAGAGGAGCCTGGGGGAACCTCTTCCCTGGGAGCCACTGGCACTACATGCCTGCTGCCAGGTTTGGGGTGGTGCAGAGATGGCATCTGCCAGGCAAGGGGTAGCAGCTGGAATTCTGCGGGGCCTCCGGTTCCATGAGATCCATATCCCTGGGGAGTCCCCTGCTACAGAGGCTGATGCTACATTATCTCTTTAGGTGACGGTGACGTTGTAAATAATATGTATGAACCCGACCCGGACCTGCTGGCCGGCCAGAGTGCCGAGGAGGAGACTGAGGACAGCATCTTGTCGCCCATCCCTATGGGGCCGCCATCCCCCTTCCCCACCAGCGAGGACTTCACTCCCAAGGAGGGCTCGCCCTATGAGGCTCCTGTCTACATTCCTGAAGACATTCCAATCCCACCAGACTTCGAGTTGCGAGAGTCCTCCATCCCAGGAGCTGGTCTGGGGATCTGGGCCAAGCGGAAGATGGAAATCGGGGAGAGGCTTGGCCCCTACGTGGTGGCGCCCCGGGCAGCACTGAAGGAGGCCGACTTCGGATGGGAGGTGAGTGTGCTCCGTCTGAGCATGATTGATCGTGGTCATTTATCTTGTGTTCAATCTATTTATAAAGCTGGTGCAGCCACTGCCCCAGGCAGGAGGCTCGGTCTGTTGGAGAGAGAGAGCATTCGAATGTCACATTTCCCAGGGTTATTTTATCCAGCGGCTTGCCTGACGTGTCTCAGAAAACATTGCCGTCCCCTCGGACGCCCATCAGCCCCGACGGCTGAGGCACCCTCTTCCCGGAAATGTGTCTTTTATGAGCTCATGTTTTAAAACATCTTGTGCCTCTTACTGGATGGAGGTGCTGACCCACCCTCATTGTGGGAGAGTCGAGTGTTCCAGAAGAGGCAACTTAATGTTCAGAAGCTTTGTTCTGTCTCCATCAGATTGAGGCAGCTTATAAAACAGGCCTGGTGGCCGCACAGTCCCTGCAGACTCTGACATGTTGACACAAGGCTCCTAACTGACCTTAAGGGGGCGTCCACTCTCAGATTGGGGAGCAGAAGCCTTGCCTCTTTAACTTCCTTCTCACATCTCCACAGACCTTTGCGGGGCCGTAGCTCATGTGTGCTAACCTGTGCAGGTGTTTTGGGAAGAATTGTGTGCTAGACCAGAAAGTGCTAAGATCTAGGTGTGCCAGGGGTTGCTCTGAACCAGAAGCATCCAGAGGTGTCCACTCAGGCCATGGGGCACACTGAACCCTGCTTGGAGGGGGCTTGTCAAGGTGGCCTCGTGGGAAGTAAGAATGCCACAAAAGCACGTTTTCCTGTAGGCCTCGGCCTTCCCGCGGCCCACAGGGCTGGTTTCCAGTGGTAGTTTTGGCAGGAAGCCTGCCTGGGTGGAAAGCAGGAATGCAAATCCAGATTCCTTTTGGTGTTTCACAACCTCCACAAGTGCCTGCATCGAGGTCAGTGCCAGGAAGGGCAAATGGTCCAGGGGAGAAAGAGAGCCTGCTAGCCTGCAGTGGTTCCCTAACCGTGGGGCTGGGTGTGGGAGTCAGGTGGGACAAGGGTCTACCTCTGGTCTGTCTGTCCGCCTCTCCCAGCCCCTTGACAACCTTGAGAAAGTTTTCAAGCAGGTCTGGATGTTGGTTCTCTTGTAGAGCGTGAGGAAAGACTTAAGGCCTGGCCTTCTCTCCCTGGCTATTACAGTCTCCAAACTTTGCACACCAAGACTCCACAGCTGCCTAGAAACTCTGATGAGATGTCCTCTTATGCATAGATTCCTCTTCCAGACCCTGGGAAAGTCTGGAAAGATTTCCCTTGGTCCTGCCACGTGTAAGGCCTTTTGGGGGGGATAGCTGTTGGCGGTGGCTACGTCACATTCAGAGGCCATTCGTGTGCTCTCAAAACAGGCTGAGTGCCTGGACCCATGGGTGTCTCAGGTAGAATGAGGTCCCTCGTCTCACGGGGTCTTGTTTAGTTCATTGTCTAGGGTGCTGGGGCTCTCATCTGAGCATGAGCCACCCTGCCTTGTTCTTCAGAGAGCTCGGAGGATCCGGGTGAGAAGCTGTGTTGACCAATGAGGAGATGGGTGAGTTGGGCTTCACAATAGTCCAGCCTGGCAGGAACTATAGCTCAGTAGCTAACTTGCCAATGTCTTCAACCATGAGAGGTGGCAGATGCTAGGGGTGGGGACCAAGGTTGAGATCGTCCTGGGGCTTGACTGGCTGGGCCAGGGAACCAGGTGAGGCAGGAGCGGAGAGGATGGAATCCCACCCTTCCAGTGGGTGCACGCTGTGCTTTGCGGCCCAAGGAGAGTGTTTTTAAACAACATGGAAGTTGAGTGCTTTGGGCTCAGTTGGCTTTGGCTTTGTGGAGGGCCTCTCCACCCTTCCCTGCTGGCATGCTGGAGACGTTGAAGGGTGTTTGTTTAACGTACTTAAAAGATCTTCACTATTTAATCAGTGGGCCAGCTTTTAAACGCTTGGAGGGTAAACAAACCTTGGTAATAGGTAGTTCTTTGGATGACCTTGAAGTGACTTTGTTCTTGTCTGCTCTGCGGCTGATACAGGTTTCTGTTTGATTTTGTTTTTTAAAGAAATGCCCCGTATCACAGTGGCTCCCTGGGTGCCAGGCCTGGTACAGGCTGTCGCTATCATTCCTCAGGGCTTGCTGACTTTTGCAGTGTTGTTTGCTCTCCTTGGAGGCACTTGAAAGTGAGTTGTTCCCCCATTTCTGCGAAGAGCTTTGTCCCATGGTGGTGACCTGACAGCTGACTTTCATGAAAGTGCTCAGAGATAGCTGCCCCTGAAACAGTGTTCGAGACCCACCTAGCACTTGCTTATCTGACCTCGTTTCCTTCGGGAGTTTGGGCAGCCACCACCTGTTTCTGTGACGCTTTGCTGGACTCTGTGTCCTTCCACAGCAGCTGGCCGAGCAGTTAGTTCTGTCCTTGGGATTGGATCCTGGGAGCTGCTGGCGGGACTGGGGTGGAAGCCAGTGTTGTCCAGGGAGGGAAGAGGAGGCTCCTGGGGAGGAAGGTGGACGCTCTCAGTGCCTGGAGTCAAGGATTAAGTCACAGGCTGGACCTCTGGCCATGGAGAAAGCCCTGAGACCCCTTTTCCTCATGGCTTTGCTCTGCTCTTTCCATGTATGAACTATGTCATGACTCGTTCACCGTTCTTTTGTCTTCCTCGAAGTACAGAGGTAGCTCAGCTCAGCAAAGTCAGGGAGTTCTTGTGACCCTCCAAGCTTTTCCTGTCTTACTCAGCCTGCATGCCGTCGCTCCTGAGTCCAGGCAAAGGGGCCTTCAGCCACCCACCTCAGCTGCTTTCACCAGGCGCCCTAGCCACCAGCCCTCTGCAAGTGCAGGGAGAGGCAGAGACCACCAGGAAGCGTTCACGGGCAAGCATGCTGAAGGCTGGGAGCTCCAGTCAGGCTCCGGGCGGTGTGAGGCATGCACGGGTGCAATCGCAGGACGGCCCCCGGATCGCATATGTAGTTATCCACCCTCACCCTCATAATGAAGCTCTGTGAATCAGAGTAATTGAATTTTGTGATCTTTAACATGGCACCCACTTGCTGCAGGAGAGCAAGTGGTGACATTCTTAGCAAAGATGACAGATGGAAGCTAAGGAGGGTCCGTTCTGTTTGGCTTCCCCGAGAAGGGGCCCAGGAGGAGTGGAGTGCATCGGTCTGGGGCCAGTCTGCACTCCAGAGCATGGGTCCTCTGGAGAGGCCTACAAACAGAGAATGACCCTGTGGTCTTCTGGTGGCCAGCTTGAAATGAAGGGCAGACTTACTGGTATCATATCACCACTTGGGATACGCTGCGAGCATACTTTACTCCTTTCTGAGAGCCAGATGATAAGATGAAAGGATGGTTATCGAGGCCTGACGTGGGGTCTCGGGGTGACGAGGGAGGAAAAAGTTCCTCTTTTCCCCCAACATGGGTCAGACAAGGACAACTACACAACCCGTGGATCAGACTACACAACCCTGGGATGGCCTTTGACTTCCTGTCCCTGGTGGCAATGCACTCCTACCTCAGGTGGACCCTCCTTTGACAGAGCAGAGTTAGGGGGAGTTTCAGTGTTCACGTGGGAACATTGGTTAAAGCCCATCCCTCGTCCAGAACTGGCTCTGGAAGCTTCTCTCTTCTTTCCTCTCATGTGTACTGGAGACCTTTCAATGACTCTAAAGCCTCCTTCCCTGGTCGTTTTGGAAGGAAACATGTCAGATGTCCTGGGCCTCGCTGGTGGTTCTGTACATGGGTGTGGGTGTGGATTCAATGCCTGGACATCCCTGTGGGCTTGGTCCCAATTCCCAGGCTCCTCCGTCTGACCACCCCCCACCCCCATGCCCTGCTTACTGACACGAAGCCTTGCACTCACCCTGCCGGTGGGAATAAATCACCCTGTGATTGCATTTTATTGCCCCGAGGTCTGCAAAAGCAATGATTTTGATCATGTGTTGAGTAAATTATGACATTTATCATCGTGCTATTTATTTCACTAATTAAGAGATGGCTGCTGTGACAGCCCAGAGGGATGGGCTGTGGATGGGCTGCTCAGAGGCCACCTGCCCCAGGCAGGGTCTGCAGCTGTGTGCTGGGCTCGCTTGGGTAAGGCAGGCTACCTGGGGAGGCACCAGAGAGGGCTTCACTGGCATCGGCCACTCCTCTCCAGAGTTAGACCAGGTTCTCCTCAAGGATGTCTCCAGAAAGTCACTCTCTGAGATGGTGCTGAGCCTGTGATTGACACACAAGCGTCATCTGCTGAGTGAATGTGTCTCCCAGTGCTTAAGAGGGGTTAATGTGGACTGATGGGGTTTCAAGCCTCTTGAGCATTTGCTCAAGTGGACTGCCTCAGTCCCTGGGGTGAGGGTCTGAATATTAATACATGCATTTATTTGTTCAATCAACAAACAGACCAAGATAACAGGGCACTCTGGGGAGGTAGGGGATATAGCCTGGAGGCCTCCGCCTGCCCCATTCCTCCCTCTGTGCCGCAGTCTTGGGGTCCTCTGCCGGTTCCTTCAGGGTTCCTGAGACCCTCAGACACCTTTGGAGAGAGTCAAGATTTACTGATCACTTAGGAACCCGTGAGTTACCCCAATGACCGGCGATGCTGGGGCTTAGAGGACAATGGGGATGAAAGCCACCCTAGCCCTGCTGTCAGATTCTGAGAAACTTCTGCACATTTAATGTGAGCCTGTCACTCCAAACACCAGCTTTGAATAGCTCGGCTGGAAGGAATGTAATGTGTGCTTAGGTGTGTATGTGTTAGCCATTTCTGCACATTGCAGGGACTCTGAGCCTTTCTTTTCCCGAGAGTAGGGAATGAGAAGTATAAATTTGGGGGGGGGTGGGGTGGTAGAGGGCAATGTTGGGGAGCAGTCTGGATGGTGTCTGTTTCCTGGGGAAGGCTAAGGCAGTGTAGCCTTAGCCTCTAGCTCCCTGCCCCCAAACCTTTCCAGCATGAAGATCTTCTAAGAGACTGTTAAAGCCACGGCAACTTAACATTAGATGGCTGTACCAAGAACCGTCATCTCCAAACATTGAGAGCGTGCAATCAGGGGACCGAACACTCAGGCTAAAATCAGTCTCAGGGCAAAAGAGATAAAGGGGCAGGTTTGCCAGTTCTCAAGGAGCAGCCCGGCCTGTAGTGGGGTCAGACTAAAATCGTACCCCAGAACCCCAGCTTGGGTCTCAGACTTAGCTTCAGGGTTCTCAGAGGCAGCAATGTTTGTCCTCTCCTTCAACTTTCAAAGACTCTTACACAAAGACTTTTTCCTCCATTGGACTTGTCTCTAGAAACGCAGACAGAGGTGTTTCCCTCCTAGCCTGGCTGTGTTGTCAGGGGGAGGGCTGCTGCTTCCTGCTTGGCTTTAGACTAAAGTCCCAGCAATGGGTTCTGACCACCCAAGGTAGAGATCACCTGTATCTCTACCCTGCTTGGCCTTGGCTGCTTTGGGAGAGCAAGCTCAGGGTATTGTGAGTTGGGGTACCACAGGAAGCAGATCTCACTGTGGGCTCAGACAGAATTCTGAGCTCACATCCTATAGAGATCCCCGCAGGTCCTGGACTGCTGCTGATCTTGGGGATAGAGGAAACTCTGGGAAACACCCCTCCCACCAGACATATGTGTTCTGCCAGCTAACACCCCTCTACCAGCAGCTGCGTGCTTGGCCGGTCTGACCTGATTAGATGAACTTTCATCATGAAGGACTTAGGCAAAGAAGTTGTGGATTGGGGTGTGGAGCTGAAGACTTTATCTTTTTTTTAAGTATTTAATATTTTAATTGATTTTTATTGAGCTCTACATTTTTCTCAGCTCCCCTCCCTGCCTCTCCCTTCCCCTTCAACCCTCTCCCAAGGTCCCCATGCTCCCAATTTACTCAGGAGATCTTGGAAGACTATATCTTTTAAGGGTGCATTTTGGTGCTGGCAAAGGAGCCAGACTTGAAAGAGTCTTCGTGAGTCCCAGGGTGAGGTGTGTCTTGCTGTCAGCCTGTGTCCTGGAAGCAGCAAGCTCCCTCTGACGAGGGAATCCTCCTCTGTGCTGCCTGCCCTTTCTGATCCCATAATGGGCGCAGGAGAAATGGAGCTGGGTTTAGAGCCCCGTGAGTGAAGCCCCTGACTGTCTCAGGGTAGACTGAGTGCAGCACTGCCCCCCCCCCCCCAAGGCCTTCTGGACAAAGAGATTCACTGAGTCACTGTGGACCTTTGGACAAGATCCCTAGTGACTCAGGTGTGTAGCCGCATTTACGCCAGACAGGCCAGACAATAAATGCCCAGTGGAGATGGTCAGCTTGGGAAGCAAGCAGCTTACGGCCTCGCTGACCTCATACAAGACACCACACTCTTCCTAAGCAGGCCTGGGAGGGTCTGATGACCTCCCTGCTCAGAGTCTCGTGTGTTCCCTTTATGAATCCCCAACTTCTCCTGATTCTATGGGGGGACGGATAGATACACACACCCCTGCAGTTTTGCCGTTCTCTTTGGAGCTACCTGCTCCAAAGCAGAGCTGTGTCTAGGGTCAACTGGTCGGCGGGCTGGGACTTCCTAAACTGATGCCTGGAACTGTCCGTAGCTATGAGGCCTTCAAGCTCTGTTTTCTCATGGTCGAAAGGACTTGCTGCAGGGGCTGAGATGGCAGGAGAGGCAAGCTGGGCTCAGACCCAACGTCCATGCGAGTCACCCAAGAAGTGAGTCTACCCAGTTTGGGAAAGAGGCATAACAGTTCCAACTGAGTTTGCAAAGAAAGATTTGGAGGTCACAAGTTAGTGTCAGGCTCTGTGGGTCAGGGGCGTTTCTTTGGAGTCCCTCTCAGAGATCTTGACCTCGGAGCTAATGTATAGGATCATGGCTCTCATTTGACTGCTGGTTGGCATCACCTGATCACTGCCAGCAATGCAGGAACTCAGGCTCACTCTGGGAGGGGCTGGTTATCTGTTTGTCAGAAGCATTTGGGTTTAAGACCTCATGATCGTCTGGCAATGGAACTTTTGACAGCCCCCAGAAATTATAATCCACAATTCGGGTCCAGAACAACTGGCCTAGGAAGAGGGAGAGTCCCTCCACATGTTCACTATGCTACCAGAAGGCCCAGCATGAGGCCTGCTGTGGCAGGGCATGTTATAGAGGTCACGAGGGGCTCTGTGGTGTGGGCAGTAAGGGGCATTCAGTTGCTCAGCAGGCCAGTCTCGGGAGTTACCCAGGTCCTGTGTGTTAACTCGGTACCACACAGGAAGACCAGTGCATGACACACAAGGCCTTCCACGTATACTCACGCGGGCTCACACTCCTAGGAACACTCAGACATAGACGGGCACACCTGCACACTTAAATGCTTCCATGTAGAGGATGAGCTTACACCATATAGCCGGGGTTCTGGAATTCTACCTCCCAACACAGGGACTTGGCTGCTCACTCTTGCACCCCTGTTGGATGAGCACCTTTATCTTTCCTTCAGCTCTTAGTCCCTCTTGTTAATGTCTTGTTCTATAGTCCCACCAGGGAGCGGGCAGTGCCACTGAAGGTATTATATGATGGGAATGCTGGGCAGTGGATCCTGGGCAGGGAGGTTAGCAAGGGCCTGCTGTCCTTGGGATGGCCACACCCTCTAGGTAGGGCAGTGGTTCTCAGCCTTCCTAATGCTGAGACCCTTTCATACAGTTCCTCATGTCATGGTGACCCCCAACTATAAAATCATTTCCGTTGCTACTTCATCACAGTAATTTTGCTCCTGTTAGGAATCACAAATACCTGATGATTAGGATATGTGACCCCTGTGAAAGGGCCACGCGACCCCTAAAGGGATCGTGACCCACGGGTTGAGACCCACTGCTGCAGGACTTTTTAGTGGTGGTCCCCATCTCATCCAAAAGCCAAACTCATCTTCTGGTTATGGTTTTTCTCTGGGGCCCCAGAATTGTGCAATGCTTGGCCCTCTACCTGGGCACTTCATGCACCCTCCAGGCAGGGCAACCTCTCTTTGTCCAGTTGCTGGAGAGATTTGTGGAGGCTAAGACCTGCTGTGGGCTTTTCTTCCCAGTGACCTTTAGGAGTGCACTATGGGGGCAAATGAGATGTCGGAAGCCACTGAGGGCACCGCTGGGCAAAGGCCCCTGGGTAGATACCATGAAGCCAGCACCCTGATCCTGCAATGATGCCTTAGGGGCCCTTCAGCCTCAGCCCACCATGGAAAGCCCTCTTGCTCGGAAAGAGCTGAGCTCAAGACCCCCTCAAGATCTAGGGGGAAAGCCACATATGGCCACTTCTCAAGGACCCCTGTGGGACCCAGTGGCCAACCTTTCCTGCCTCTCCCAAGCGCACAGACAGCGGCCCCACATTTCAGCCCAGGAATGCCATGGAATCCTGTACTATCTTAGGCCCAGCTCCGAAAGCCGGGTTTATAAGGAATTTTAGAAAAAGAAGAGAGAATGACTAAGAATACCTCCCCGGTGGCTCTCCTTCTCTTCCTTAAGGGGTAATAACTCAGCAGCAACCCGGCAGAGGGCACTTTCTTTAAATAGAGCGTTCTGATTCACAGGCGAAAAAAAGGAAATAAATGTTTTCTTTTCATATTCGAGAGACATCCTCCAGTGCCAACTTCTTAAATGGTATTTTGCCATCCGGCTCACACACTCTACCCCAGTGACAGCCAGCGCCCATCCGGACTCGGAATGCTGCTCGCCCGCCGGAGCCAACATGCGAATGAACTTATTGGGTTGAGGTGGAGTGGGCGGTCCCAGCAGAGGGGGAGGTTGGGGAAGAGAAGAAGGTGGGCTTACTACGGGGTTGGCAGGCCTGCCTGTGGCTCCCTTAAGGTTGTCTGTGGAACAGAACTCCTTGGCTCCTCTCTCTTGCTCTGCTAATGCCAGCCTTCCTTATTTCTTTAGGGGAAACAAGGGCTGTGGACTACGCAATGCTCACAAAGTCACCTGGGCTGCCTCTGCCCCGTGAGCTTGATGAGCTGGGCCAGCTGGGCAGAAGGAGAGGCCCGGTCCTAACCAGGGACTGACTGGGCACCTGCCCAGATCCACATAAGACCCATTCTGCTCAGGGCGCTCTGCTCCAGCAATGCTGTGATTAATACATTGTTGTGGTCATTTGGCTGAGAGGCAACCAAGGCAGAGGGCCCGAGGAAGCTGGGCTCAACAAGCCAGGCAGGAGTGGCTTAGCCACTTCCCTCCCCAGCCCTTCTTTCCTAGCTCCCGGGGCAGGAAGCTGACCTGCTGACAGAGTGGAGAGAGGAAAGTCTGGCTCAGTGACCATGTGGGGAAGTGATATTAGGCCCCACAGGGAGGTTTGCCTCTGCCTGGGTGAGGCCCAGACTGGGCTCCAGCAGGGCTGGAGCAGAGTCCAGTCTGAGTCCCGGGTTCCTTGGGTGTCACTTTCTCCCCAAAGCTGTGATTTCCTGTCTTGTAAAAACAAGTCCTCAGACTCTGCTCTGGAGACAGCAGCTGGGCCAGGCAAGGACCATTTAGTGCTCATGGTGTCTGTGACAGAATTCTCCAGACGCCAGGGAGAGCCGTCGGCCAGCCTGAAGATGAGTGAGACTTTCTCCAGCCGTCTCCAGGATGCCCAGGGTGAAGCGGGCAGACTTCAGAGGACAGGGGTGTATTCAGGCTAGACCATGTGGGGCTCTGGCCCCAACAGCCCATAACACAGTGTCTGTACTGCCCCATCCCACAGTGCACCTTGGTCTTGGAGTTTTGTGAGAAAAGTGCCCCACACCCTCCCCATCCAGGGCACTTTCAGAATGCACGTCTGTCCTCAGGAATAGGATGTCTGTGTCTGGACCCAGGGATCTGCACATCAGTAGCAACAGGAGTGGGTACTTGGTACTTGCCTTGAATGTCTCTGCTGGTGTCCTCTCTGCCTTGCCACCCACGTCCCTCCTGTATGGCCCTCTAGCCGCCCTGGCCCATGGTGTATCCTCAGTCAATGGCAGTCTGGTAACCTTGGTGCCACAGTGTGCTGCCAGAATGACAACACAGAGGGCTTGGAGCCTGTTGGCTGTGCCAGGCAGGGAGTAGCACAGACACAACACGGGTCTCCATCTGCACCTCTGCACATTCTCACAGGGATAGCCTGGGCTGCTCTGGGCTGGCTCTGCGAGGCAGAAAGCAACCGGACCACCAAGGCTGCAGAAACTGTACTATATCAGTCGTTTGTACTGACTTCCCAACCGTGGTTTTTGTAAGAAGCAGGATGAGCCCGGAGGGCAGCCCTCCCTCGGGTATCTCCCTGGGGAACCCCAGCCACCATTGCTGACTTCTGTCCCCATCGAGCCCTCCCGCCCCCTGTACAGGGTCAGACAAGAGCCCAGGCGTTCCAGGCCATAAAAGGTCTCTCTGGGCCTGGGTTGAGACACGAGCCCAGGGGCTCCCTCCGCAGGCAGAGGACAGCCTCGCTCATCTTATCTTCTCTCTGGCCGTGTCCCCTGGCACAGGCTTGTGCTCTTAGTATGTTCCAGCCACCTTGGCTTCTGCCAGAGACGAGAGTGATGCTGCCACTCACAGGCCACCAAGCACCTGTGATGTCTTCCCTTGCTCAGCAGCAAGCGGGCAGAAATTGCTTGGGCCTGTGTGGGACGCCCTGAGTGGGTTCTCTCAGCCCCCAAGGATTGAGTTTATCCTAAATGCAGTCAACAGCCATGTCTAGGAAAGTTCATTCCAGAGTTGTGTCTTGGGGCAGGGGGAGGGGGTTAGAAATGACCCAGGTTCCCCAATGAAGCTTGGGAAATGGCAATAATCAACATCTTACTGTATAGTGATATAGTGCAAGGTTTGTCCGACATGGCATGGGCTTCCCGTTCACGTTTGCCTAAAGCCCGTGTCAGGGACGGAGATATGGCTCACTAGCACCTATGAAGTTCTCAGGTCCACCCCTAGGGTCGTGTAGACCAGGTGTGGTGGTGCGGGCCTATAGTTGTAGCACGTGGGAGGTAGAAACAGGGCTTTCGGAAGTTCAAGGTCATTCTTAGCGACATAGCAAGTTTTCAGCCAGCCGAGGGTGAATAAGAGACTTTCTTAAACCGACAAGCATCTAGGTCACATGTACGTGTGTAGTCAGGTCATAGTCATGGGTCAGCTTGAGGGGGGGCAACCCATCCTGGCTCCCTATCACCTATAACACTGAATCAAGACCACCTACACACCATGGCTTTGCCCTGTACTCTAGCAGTGACTGACTGTGCCATCAGCACTTGGTGAAGACCCCAGTCTTCAGTGGCAGTGGCGGCTGCAGTGCAGACGCACTGGTGTGTCCTCCACCTCCTCCTCCTCCTCCTGTCCCCAGCTGCACCCCTCGGCCAGTCCATGAAGGGCAGGGGCAGGGATTACCAGCCCTGAGCAGGGCCACAGGAACCACCTTTGTCTGCCTTTCAGGCTGTTTCTCCTTCTGGGCTAATGCCCAGTTTAATTGTACATCCTTTTGTGTCATCCCTGTTCAATCTTGTTCAAAAATACCTACATCCACTCCTTTCCCATTTAGATCTCTCCAAAGTCCATTCTGTCTTATCAGCACAGTAATTTCACGAGCAGAGCTAAGATTTCTGCCATTTAGGCCCCAGGCATTGTCTGACGCCGCGGCAGCTGAGATAAACCCTCACCCAGAACAAAGTCGAAATGACCTTTTACAAGTAGAAGCAGCCTTGTTTCCCTCCAGACTAATTTATCAGCCTCCGCTCCAGCCTCTGCACTCAGCAGAGGCCCGAGAGAGTGCTGGGGAGAGTGGGGGAGACGGGATTAGGATGCTTGGCTGGTTCCTCGCTTTCAACAGGCGCCTCTGGAGCCATTGGCCACCCATGGCCTCTGGACATGAGGTTAGACCCACAGTCAGATATGTGCCGAAGAGGGTGGGGCCTCTGGGTCTGGGTGCCCAGGAGATGTGGCCAAGAGCTCCCCTAGCCTCCTTCAGCACTGAAATACAATTGAGTAAGTCAGACTGGGGGTGTATGTAATTAAGGGAACTCAGGCCACAGGTGCCTGGAGTTCCCCTGCCCCTGGGTCCATCTTGGGTGTGCCAGCCAGTCTGGCCTCCCTGCCCACTTCAGGAGCAAGTAGCCAAGAGAGACTGCTTGGGCGCCCAGGTTAAGTTTACAGTTCTACAAGGTTTCAGTAGGCCTGTGTGCTACAGCTTAGTTCACCAGCCCCCTCAGGCATTAGCATCTCATAGAGTGGGTGTCTTGTGAACCCCTTGTGTGTGAACGTCTGTGCCTTCAGAGAAGTGACCAAATCCATAGTCAGAGGGGTTTCCTGAACTAAGCTGCAGGGACACTCTAGTACTCAATGATGGGAACTGTGGGTGAAAGATGCCATGCCGCTGGTACTGACACCTGCCCACTCTGTGATGTATCCTATACTATATCTCAGAGAGACCACTGGCTCAGAACGGGCTACTGAGACCCTGGGCATGTTACTGAAGTCTCTGGTCTCAGTTTCTCCACTTGTCCAATTAGAACATTGAACTAAATTATCTAGAGATTGTGTCCTAGCTTGAAACATGATGCTTTGTTTGTTTGGATTTATTTATTATTTGTTTATTGAGAAAGGGTTTCCCAGCATAGCTCTGGCCATCCTAGAAATCACTCTGCAGACCTGATTGGCCTTGAACTCTGCCTGCCTCTGCCTCCCGAGTGCTGGGATTAAAGGCATGTCCCGGCACACCTGGTTTTGGTTCCCCGTGCTTGGGAGATGTAAGAATGGCATCTTAAGGAGTTTCCCTGATGGAATCCGAAGTCAGTGACTTTTCATTGTGGCTCCTCCCGAAGCTTTGCTACTGTTTGAGCTCCTCCCTCCATGGTGCAGTATCTGCCGGGGTCACAGAGGTGTCCCCAGCAAGTGGACTCAGCTCCCTATGGCCTCCTCCTGAGATGGTTGGAGATCTACTCTCCAAAAGCCTGTCTCTGGACGGAAGGCAGATTCTTGAAGAGTCTGTGCTGTGGTGGGTGGTGTGAGGGCATGGCCTTCAGTGTGAGCCTGCCAACAGTTTCTCTGATACCTGAGACAGGCTTGGTATATCTTGCATCCCGGTCTTTGTGGATTTTTCAGGGTTGTTGTTTCTTGTGGGCAAAGTCAGTTAACTGCACAGTGGAAAATGCTTGATCCTAATGCATGTGGCTAAGGCAGATGCCTGTTTTGGGGTCCCTAGGCTGTTGTAGCAAATATTAGGTTGCGTTCTTGTATGGATGGGGTGGTCTATTCCAGGTCCCTCCAGACTTCTGGAAGCTCTCTGGGGTCGTTGGCATTCTATGGGTTGTAGCTCTGTCACCTGGAATCTCCAGCTTTGTCCTTACGGGATCCGAGCGTCAGTGTCCAAATGTCCCTTTCTTTTTAAAAAGTATTTTATGGTCATATTTATTTTGCCTGCTTGTGTGTCTGTGTACCACATGCATGTAAGGCCCACAGAGGCCAGAAGAGGATTTTGGAGGACCCGGAACTGAAGTTATAGATATTTGTACGCTGCCATGTGGGTATGAGAGTCACACCTGGGTCTGCTGAAAGGGCAGCGCGCTAACCGCTGTGCCACCTCTCTGGTTCCAGGACTTCTTAGCAGGATGCTCGCAGACTCAGTCAACTCATCTCATTGTCAGAGACTGTTCCCAGGTGCTGGAGGTCTAGGCTTTGGCATGCAGATTTAGTGGGGGACTGGGGATGAATGCACAGTTCAGCCTGTGACAGATCCCCAAGGGATCAAATGTCTGGGCTGAGCAATTGTCAGGTGGAGGAAATGACCAGAGATGATGCAAAGTCACACCTCAGCCAGAGTGCTCTGCAGCCACGGTGATTCCCAAGATCCCTGGGACACACAGAGTGCATGTACCTGGGATACAGGTGTATGCAGTAGTCCAGGAGTGGATTAATTCATTACTGGCAGCAAATGGGCATCAAGGCCGTGCCTGGTCTTGACAGTAACATACGACTTTAGTGTTAGCATTGTTTTGGTTTTTAGATTTAGTTATTATATATGTGTAAGCGTTTGGCATGTCTAGTGCCCATGGAGGTGAGAAGAAGTCAGATCCCCTGGAGTTACAGGTAGTTATGAACCATCATGTAGATTCTGGGAACTGGAACCTGGATTCTCTGCAAGAGCAGCAAGTGCTCTTAACCACCAAGCCATCTCAGCAGTCCCCAGGGGTAGGATTTTTATCCAGGTCCCCCCTTTGTCAGACCAGCAACAGAGCATCACTTGTAGACACACTGGGGGACCTGGTCCCTGCCAAGTTCGGAAAACTTCTCATTTAGGCAGGAAGATTGGTTTGTGAGCCATTGGGGTCTGGATTTTCAGAATAAAGATAGGAATCCTTGGTTTCTGTGCTAGTAGAAGTGAGAAGAACATACCCCATCCAAGGACAAGCACAGGAATGTCCCAGTTCCTGCGGGCTAGGTAGAATCGGCTAGCAGGGCTCACAGGGCCTGAGATGAGTCTGGGGGAGCGGCAGGGACATGACTGTTGATTGTGCTTCATCTTTAGGGCTGATGCTTTTGAACAGCTTGACAAACGCACACTGTGTCCGTCTGTGCGTCCGTGTCTGAAGACCACTCGGGGCCTGACCCACGGTGTATGACGCTTGCCCTTGAAGGCTCTGGGTGTCTAATTCAAAAAGGAAATGGTTAAAAAAAATGGGCGGGCAGACAGGAAAGGAGTGGAAAGGGACTGGGGCCCAGCAGTTGGCTAATTGGAATGGGGGACCCCTGTGTGGGGGGGCTGCTAGGCCTGGACAATGTGCTCCGGAACGGGGGGCTGAGAAGGCCCGGTGGGATTATGATCGAATTAGTTGAAGTCAGAAGCCCCCTGAATGAGGTAAAGAAGGGAAGGGAAATGAAGGCCCTGGTATAAAGCTGCCTAAATGAGGGGCCCCATTCACTGCTTGAAAAGCCCCGGACTCCCTTTCTTGGGGAAGCGACAGGCAAGCTCACTTTTGTTTGGCTGGGGGCGGGGCGCCCCGAGGACATACTTACCTACTGCCAGTGACAGGCAAGGAGGGAAAAATGGAAAATAATCCCAGGGCTGGCAGTGGGAACCCACGGGCTCCAAATGCTCTTCTGCGTTCCCCTTGCTCCCCAAGTTCTGTGGGGTTCACCATTCAAAGAGACCTGCCCCCAGCCTTGAGGTTACACCAAGTTACACCAAGCCAAAGTTTGAAATTCCACATAACTGGCTATATCGTAAAGAAACATCTTTAAAGTTGCATTGGACAAAAGTGTTATTGGAATCAGCAATAAAAATCTACAAAATACAGAAGTAGACCTTCCCAAAATTTGAATGGCAAAAAAAAAAAAAAAAATGCAGGAAGAGAGGGAGGGGCCGAGAGATTATAAAAAGAAAAGTGCTTAATAAAATGCTATGCTCAGTAAATATTTGTTGAATTCATACATTAATTAATTTTCCAGATGAGATTTGCCTAATCCATTTTTTAAAGAAAGTGAGGATTAAGAAGGACTCGGAATCTGATGGCTGGGGAGGCCTGGCCGAGATGAAAGACCTGTGTGTGAGGTTTGGGGCCCAACCCTCCTGAGGTGCAATGGGCAGGCCTGCTTTCCTGGTGAGGCCTGGCCGTTATACAAGCCCATTTGCTACTGGAGTTGAGTTCCATCGCTGGGAAAGGACTCGGTTTCCATCCCCCACCACAGTGTTCAGCAGGTGCGTTGGAAGCTGGTGGGATCTCCTGGGCATACCCACCCCCCACTCGAACCTTTCCTACCCCCCCCCCCATATACACCCTAACCTCTGAACATTTCTGTGGAACTTCCATCATTTTTGTCCACGCTCTGTAGGACCCAGCAGTGTCGCTCCTGAACATTTTTTTCCAGGTAGTTTAAGCCACGGAGGGACTACAGATGGATTTGGGCTTGCAGTGTGCGTCTTTTCCCCATCCCCACTCACCACACAGGGGTTGTCCCATTTCCTTAGCTACAGACCTAGCTCATGCGATAGCACCCTAACATGGATCAGTGATCCACACTGGTCTGTGCTCACCCCTGCAAAGCTGATTGACAGGCAGCCCTGGAAAGCTTAGCAGGCCCTCTCCAGCAAAGACCTCAGCAAACAAGAAACTCAGATCCTACCCCTGGGAATGAGAGCACTCAGGTGTGCAAACAGCTCCCTGGCCTCTGGGATCATCTTTGACATAGAAGGTACAGACAGTCCAGAGCCCATCTCCGCGACAGAGGCAGGCGCCCCCAGAAAGTCCCTGCAATCGTCCGGGTGGCCTGGCTGCAGCTGAGATGGAAACTGAGCAGTTTTTAAACATAGTAAATCCGTTTTTTTTTCTGACCCGTAACAGAGAAACGGTTCTGAGGATTCTCAGCCTGCACCACCTCTCAGGTCTCCATGCTGAACGCAGTACAACATTCCACCCCAAGTCTGTCCTTTCCAGTCCCAGTGATAAGTGATGGAAGGAGACAAGACTGCCTTCCTGAGCTCTGTGAGTCTGTGCGGACAGCTTTGCTAACAGGCAGGAGAGAGATGAGAAGAACAGACCCCAGAAATTGTGTCATAGTGAGTGAATTCCAGACATATTCTGGTCCTTCCCAAGTCTCACATTCTCTCTCTCTCTCTCTCTCTCTCTCTCTCTCTCTCTCTCTCTCTCTTTCTCTCTAACACACACACACACACACACACACACACACACACACACACACACAAACATACATACATACATACGGGAGCCAATATTCTATAGTGTGCTGGGCCAAACACTTTGGGACTGATGTCTGACCCTGAATCCAGGATGTGGGCGAGCACCCATGCATCTCAGGGAACAGAGACTAGGACAGTCACCCACACCACCTTTTAGCTGGCCACCATTCTAGATGTCTGAAAAGGTGAGTACTGACACAGCTGATCTGGATAGAGTCTGGAAGCAGGAAGATGGGAGAGACATCCTGGTATGAAGGGTGGGGTAACCAGGAACTGGGGCCACAGGCAATGATTGTGGGACCCTTGTCGAGGCTCATGCGCTGCCCGTAGTAGGATTTGGAGGCCATCACGCTACCTGTGAGTCTCATGGTAGCTGGTATTCAGGAGTACAGGGAGAAGTGGAGGTGGTAGCCTGGTGGAGGAGGCCTCAGGGCATAGCCATAGAGCCCAGCTACCGAGCTCCCTGGCCTGCGGCTTCCAGGAGGACTGTGAACCTAAGCTTTGCCTGAGGCCATTTGGTCTCTTTCAAAAGAGGTTCCTATCCACAAAGCTCGAGTTTGAAGTGCTAAGACACCTTGTCTGCCCCACCACCCATATGTATCTCTCTGTAGTGGCAGTGTACAGGTCTGAGATTGCTTTTGGAGTGCCAGCTTTCCTGTCACAGTGGTTTAACACCATGGATGGTGGCAGGAGGCCGGAAGGATTGCTTCCTGAGCCCTGTGCACCCACGTGAACAGTTCGTAAAGGGTAAAGAAAGGACTTTAGTTAAGCAGCTTCTGGTGAACACTGAAGATGGCCCTGCTCTCAAAGAACACCGTTCACACAGTGGTAGCAGCCATCAGCCCTTTGCCCAGTTCTCTGGCCCCGTTCTCTTCCTCTTGTCCCATCTGATACCTGTCAACAAAAAGTCTTGTTGCTTGCGATTGAATGGGCACTCTCAGAACATGACATTAGCTGTATTGTCGGGGGTAATGGTGGGGGGCAATGGTGGGGGGCAGGGGCAATGTTGGTGTGTGCTCTTCCATATTGTAGGGGTGGGGGCAGGGGCACCTGCTGATGTGCCCTCTTCCATATTGTCGGGGGCATGGGCAATGCTCATGCGCCGTCTGTCTAAGGACCAACAACAGGAGCTTCTTTCCCAGGAATGAAGTCTGTTCTTTATAGCTCGCTTCCTATGAGCAGAATTTTCTAGATACATTGTGAGTAGAGACTTTGCCCAGGGCTATCGATTTCTGTCTATCACTTCAAAAAAAAGATTCTTAGTGACAAAGCTCAAGCAGCAGGTGGTGACCGAGGCTGGGGCTACCTGCAGGGTTCCTGTCTTCTGCCGAGGCCTCAGGAAATCCAAGAAACCAGAAGACCTAAGCTCCTTCTTTATAAAGTGGCCAAACCACACTGGGTAGAAGAGGCCTGGGTGTGAGTCTCAGCACCATCACCTGTTGGCTTGGTAGCCTGAAGATGTTGCTATTACCTCGTGCCTCAGTCTGCCCGCCTGTGAAGTGGTCGTGGCAGAATGGACAGACCGGCTGACTCAGCACCTGCCCACAGGTGCCATAGGTCTGCTGTCAGCCTCACAGGCCAGGATCCACAGTCTACTAGGGTGCCTCCCTGGGGCCTCAGAGAGAGATGAATCTTCCTTGCCCTTTTCTTTTCCTACTGACGTGCACCTGGATATTCCTCGCTCTGAGCCTGTCACCCGCATGCCTCACCCATGAACTACATTAGCGGATCACCCTGTTCAAGGCCGCTAGATCAGTGGTGGGAGCTGGCCTCCATCTCCCCTCCCGCAAGGAGCTTGCTAACCCCCAAAGGCCCCATAAACAGGGAGACGGTTTCTGAGAGCTGTGGGGGAGCCTGCCCCTTCCACAGAAATAGTGTTAGGAGGTTGCTGTTCCCTTGGCTTGTGGTGACTCGTCTCAACTGCTTCCTGGGCATGGGACTGGGTTTGTCACTAGTCAGGGTGTGTCCACTAACACTAACAAGAGTGAGTTAGTGAGCAAACCAGCAGGAACTCGGGAGGCCTCACAGGGAGCACTCTGTATTTCCCTGCATGGAAGCTAACGTTGCGGAGAGCGGGGAGAGGCCTCTGAATGCGGAGTCAAAAATATGGGAAAGTGTTGGTTCTAAGGACAAGAAAAAAAATTAATCATTCATCTGGTAGACACTCATGCCTGAATGGGAAAGGAAAGGGTGATAAGGAGGCAGAATAAATCATAAGATCGGGATTTATCAAGCAGGCTTAAACATGACTGGAGTCCTGAGAATGTTCACCCTCCTCCCCATCAGGACCATGGTTCTTTCATGACCCTTCCTGACTCTCACACCTGTTCAGAGTGACCTCAGGCAGACTAGGGTCAGCCCCCACATCCCCTTTCATGGGGAAATTAGTGAAAGTCGTGTTCACTCATGTGTGCCCTGAAAGAAGAAGCAGGCAAGGACAGAGGGATCAGGAAGCCAGAGCTGGGCATGGGGCGGGCTGGAGGCTGGCAGGCATGGGGTAGGCTGGAGGCTAGTAGGCATGGGGAGGGCTGGTAGGCTGCCCTGGGCCCCCCTCCTGCAGAAGTGCAAAGGAAACTCAAAGCCGATCTCTCTGTGGAATGTTCTAGAACCTTTGCTAAGGTGACTTATAGTACCTGTGACCTCCTGCTTGAGAACTACAGCTTTACCGTTGTGAGCATGAGGGGGAAAATGGATGCAGGAATAGGTGCTGGCTTCCCTGGAGTTCTCAAAGGCTTGTAGACCTTGTCCCTAGGCCTCTCTCACTTGATCCGTGTCTGAGGAATTCTTTCTATGTGGCAGTGGGGAAACTGAGGCCCAGGAAGGTATGAGTCACTTGCAGATTCATGAAGGGACCACAGCTGGCTTGGAACCCAGTCAGTCTCCCAGCCTGAGACCGCAGCTTTGGTAGACAAGCTAGCTGGAAGTAGGTGGGCACTGTAGAGAGGGAGCTGTGCTTTCTTTAGCTCTGACTGGCTCCTAGGCTGGAGTGTCAGCAAGACTGTTGATAACACATGTCTAAAGCATGCCTTGAAGTGCAGACCTGCATGGGGGGGCGCAGAACCGCATGGGGGAGCTAGGATTTTGGAAAGTTCACGGTGATTATGTGCCATGGGGTCAGAAGACTGGAATGAACCCAACCCTGATGTCTAGATGGGCACCTTCTCATTCATTCTCTTCTCATTCATAGGATGTTCGTACTTAGTTGCTTTTAGTATTTATTTTCTTATTTGTCTATTGCCAACTAATTTATCTATTCATTCATTAGATATGTTCTTATAAATCATATATCTATTTAATTATAGTTATTCATTAGATATTTATTTATTCATGTATTCATTATTCACTTGTCTTTACGTATTCATTTGTTAGTTGTTTATTTGTTCAATATTTAACTATGAGTTTATCTATACACTTACATAGATATTTGTTTATTAACCCACTCTGTGTACATTCGTTAATAACACAAATCATTGTCATTCTTTAAATATTGATCCACCTGCTCATCTTTATTTAGTAGATAAGTTTGCCAATTCTTTCATTAGCTATGAATTCATTTGACTTGTATTTATATAACCACTGGACATTTATTTATCTGTTTATTTGAGATATTATCACGAAATTTTTAATGTGGTATTTCCCAGTTCCTCATTGGGTGTGGATGTCATATTCATTCGCTGGACACCATGTCTGCTTGCTCTCTGGTCCCTTGCTCATGTGGGTTCAGGGTTGCCACCTGCCATCTATTCTGTCACTCACTCGTGTGTGTCTGAGTCAAACTGTCAGTCTAAGTAGATCTGCCTTCCACCTCAGCTGTAAGATGAAGAAAGCATCAGTGAGCATCCCGCAGAGTGGGTTGAGGCCTTAAAAAGCCGTGGGCTCAATCTGGTGTGACGCAGACACTAGCTGGGTTCCTGGGAACAGCCAGGTTGGCTGAAAGGAGCCTTATTGGTAGAACTGGGGTTTCAGCTGACCTGGAGGTAGGTGTCTTCCTTGGTGCTGGAACAGTCACAGAGGCCGTGGACTCTTCCTTAGTCTTGCAAACTATGGGGCGCTATCTGCTCCCCGCCCCTGCCAGGGCCAATCTCGCGCTGGTTCTCAGAGAACAGAGACCCCCACAGACTCCATGGCTTCTGTGACCTTGAGTGAGTACGTGGGCCGGGCAGGTCTTCTGCTGCTGACGCCTCTGGGCCGGCCATGGCAGGCAAGATGGAGGCAACATGAAAGAGGAGACAATAAATGGCTTCCTACCTTGCTTTGATAATGGGTGAGCTTTCTGGATTGATTAATCCTCACGTTGCCTTTGGAGCTTCAGTTCGGGACTGACAGTAACGAGGCTCCCGAGGACTGGGCTAATTTGCACGCCATTCACCAGCTCCTGAAAACCCATCAGGGCTGCGGAAGAACTGTGGCGGCGCTTGACCTCGTTCAATGGGAGAGTGATACGCTGGGAAAGGGGCCAGTTTGCACAATGCCCCAAAGAGCAAATTGGCCCAGCTTTGTTCTCCCGCCTTCTTTCCTCTTTCATGCAGCCCGGGGCTAGTTAAGCTCCTCGTCGTCCCACCAGGGATCAGGGCTTGGGTCACTCTTGGCTGCCTTTTTGGGTGATCCTGACACCCCCGCCTAGTGTGATGGAGGAGGGGCACCCCCAAGAATCCTCATTGTCGCCTACCCCAAAGCTCCTCTTCTCACTGTCCTGCCCTGTCACCGAGGTCCCAGCTGGAGCTAGTTTCTCCCACTTCTGAAGAGGAGGGACATTCCTGGCCTGTCTTACGCCCCCACCGGGCCACGGTCTTATTTGTCATAGTGTAGGGGCCCAAGCACATTAAAATGACTGAGATGGGGTCCTTCAAGTTCCCGCCAGTTTTCCATAGCTACCTGTATACAAGGATAACCTCTTCTCTCTCTTCTTGGTCCCTCTTTCAGAGTTGGCCTCCAGGGGCTGCCATTGAGAGATGTCCCTCCTGGTAAGGAATTCCTTTTACGGGTTGGAGTCTCTGAGTTTTTCCTTGCTGCCTTTCTCCATGAGTGTTACCCACATACGAGACACCCCGCTAGTGAACTCATGTTTAGAGATATCTTGTTAGTGGGCACATGTGTAGGGGGCTTGAGGGCCTTCCTGGAAGGAGGAAGGGTCACTTCCAGAAAAGCCTGTCAAAACATTCTCTTGCCTTCCTGGAGGGCTACACTTGCAGAAGTGGCCTAGGGTCATGTCCTGCATGACGGTCACTCCCATTTGCCAGAGGGAACCACCACCACTAGCAGCAACAGATTTTTGGGTCCCCAAATTAGCCAACCATGGCCCCCTATTCAGAGACAGGAGGGAAGAAGCAATAGGCTAGCTCTTCATACCTGATGAATTAAACATGACGAGCCCATCCAGTCAAAGGCACATGTTTTGCCTAATTTGCCAACACATCATCCCAACTATCTTGTGGGAAGAGGGCTGTTATCCACGGGGCGGGTGGCAGGATTACAGTACCACTCACGCTCGTCACCCCTGGGAAGGTGGCATGCTGGATTTCGTTTTGAGGGCCTTGGTGAAGCCTGTTTAGTTTTACCTGAGAGCCCAAGGGCTTCCCTCAGGACTCAGATACGATGAGTGCTCCCCACCTCAGGACTAGATACCCACGATGAGGCGTTGAAAATGCTGCCAGAGCACGCTCTTCCGTGGAGGCCCGTGCGATCTACTGAGGAAGTGGGATTTCCAGGACACTGTGCTCTCTTACGGTCAGTCAGCAACAAGGCTGGAGGCCAGGACTCTGGAGGCCAAATGCTGCCCTCCTGGGAGGCCTGGCCACACCCCATTAATCCTCTAGTTCAAGATCTTTATCGGGGCACGCTACCTGGGACATTAACTTGGAAGCACGCAGATGAGAGAGAGGGTATGCTCTGAACCAAACGATGCAGCCAGGGGCCTAGCACCAGACAGGTGTCCGCATCCCACTGAGTTACTTGGTAAGATGGATCTGGAGCCTGCGACTTCTACCTTACCGCAGCCTTCTGTATCTGGAGGCCGCATGGCTGACCTGGCAAAAATGCTTCCCTGTGAAATGTTTGCTGCAGAGGGAAAGCATAACAAATAGAAAAAGATTTCCTACTAGATGTAATCTAGAAACTTCTAGAACGAGATGGGCAACTTCCAGCCACCCTCTTTCCCTAAGCCAGTGGTTCTCAACCTGCAGTGGCCCTTTTGGGGGTCGAACAGTGCTTTCACAGAGGCCGTATCGCAGATATCGTGCATAATCAGATATTTACATTATGATTCATAACTAGCAAAAATGCAGTTATGGTTGGGGGTCACTGCAACATGAGGAGCTGTATTAAAGGGACAGGTCGAGAGCCACTGCTCCAAGCAAACATGGCTGGATTTAGATGGCGCTGAGCAGCCAAAGTGATGGAGGACTTGGGGAGCCAGTTTCCAGAGGGACAGTCTTGTCGGTCTCTCTAGGCCTAGACCCCAGGCTGAGGACAGGGCCACCTCTGTGGAAACTGCAGGGTGGGTATGACTTCTTCCTGAGATGAGCGTCACACTCAGAGGTGGGTACTGCCTCAATCTTGTGTTCCTTCTTCACTTGGCATAACATGGTGGACTCTGCCTAGCAGAGAGATGCCTGTGGGCAGAGGCCATCCTCACGGCCCAGTCCCAGCAGAGCAGAGCCTGCCCCCTAGACACAGGCCCAGAAGCATCCAAAGCCCCTGTCCTCATGAACCCGGAAATGCCCTGTCTGTCCCTGAGGTCTGTGTGCTGCACCTGGGTCCCCGAGAGGTTCCCTCCAATGGCTGGAGCCTGGGTAAGGATGCGGAAGCCGGCTGACAAAGGCCATCCTCAGAGTGTCCTTTAAACATGCAGTCCCCTCTGCTGACCTGTCACCACCTTTCGTCCTGGTGGTCAGTCCTGAGCTCTAGCGTCGCCTTAGGGGAGGGGCCTGAGTGAGAACCAAATGAGCATCTCTGGTGAAAAGGTAAAGTGGACGAAAGGGATGGCAGAGGAGAGAGAAGGTGCGGCGGACGGAGCCTTACCTTGACAACACAGCCAGCCTGCCAGACTTTCCTGCATTGGCAGATAGCATGTGAGCATGCCAGGGAGTTTGACAGGCTGGGCCACAGGACAGGGTCCACCAGACCTCAGAAAAGCAAAGTCATTCTGGGTCAGAACCCCATAGACAGGAAAGGGCACGCTGGAGAAGGTGGGCATGGAATAGACAGGGGCCTCCGGGCAGTGCCATCCTGTTCCATGTCCTAGCACAGTAGTGGCAGCTCCGTCCGTCCTTCCCCTGCCAGCAGATGCCTGATGGGCAGGTGGGCATCGGCCCAAGGACCCCCACCCTGGCACACTGTCTTCATGGACCTGTTCAGTCACCCGCCCGCCAGTGCTGGTGGCTCCGAGGCCATGCTTGCCGTTCTATCCTTTCCCACTGGGCGTGGAGGGGCGGCTGAGGCCTTCTCCCTGCCAGCCCCTGCCCTCCTCCTCGGATGCCCTCAGGTCCTGATTCCCCCTCGGCTCTCACAAATTCTGCCCGTGTCCGCACCCTCATTAATCAATGTCAGCGCGGCGTCGGCAACAAGGGCCGCATTCTTCCTCGGCCCCTCAGCCTCTTACATCCCATTGTTCCAGGCCGATTCAGATGGCAAGAAAACAGCCCATGCAGCACATAAAAGAGATGAGGCAAAAATGAAAAGAATCGAGGGAGAAAAAAGAGGAGGCATTTTCTCCCTGAAACACTCGAATAAATACTCAGCAATGATAATTTAAATTATTCATACATTTATGAAAACATCCATTGAAAGCCGAAGTGTATGATGCTCTTTGTCTCTGTCTCTTGTCTCTTGTTCGGGATTAATCTTTACTGTAACTCAGGCCGGCCGTGCCCCCCTCACAAAGGCCACACTCTCTTTCCATGGGAAAAATGTGTCCACATATCACAGTGAAATGTTGGGGGAGAAATTTGTGCTGAGGTGGCAGTTGCCAGGCCCTCAAGATGTAGGACGAGCCATGTCCAAATAGTGTCCCACCAACAAAAAGGGCTGAGCGGTTCTCACGTTGTCAAGCCGGTGACATCCATGCCTTGGGGCTGGGAAGCTGCAGGGGCCGCTGCAGAGCAGAGCGCCATGGAGCATGCGTGCCCCTGGTGGCTCTGCACCTCCCACCCCCACCCCCAGGAAGGAGCTGAGCTGTGGAGGGTGTCCCCATTAACAGCCTGCCTGGGAAGGATGGCTCTGGCTACAGACAGACTGAATTCTAGAGCCGGTGACTTGGAAGGCCGGACCTTACAAACATGAAGGAAGAGGCACCTATGGTCCTGTCGTGTAGTCCCAGATGGCCTCACAAAATGAAAGACGGGCCCAAGCCAGAAGCCTGAGACATTCAAACTGTTAGAACAGAAAGTGGGACTTCACCAGTGGCCAACAGCACTGAGATCGGGGATAGACAGCCTCCTGACCATCACCTCTTCATCACATGGACATCCTCAGCCCTTCTCTGTCTCCCAGCCTCATCCATGCCTTTCCAGGGCTATGGCCAACCACAGCTGGGCTCAGGCAAGGCTTCCTCCTGTGATTAATCCCTAAGTCTACTGCTGTTCCTGTCGGAATGTTGCAAGGACAGGGAGAGACACCTACACTTGTGCCAGGAATGTCACCCCTCTGGTGTCTTCCCTCCCAGGATCCTTGATTAGTATTTTGGTATTTTCGAAGCTCTTTCCAAAATGGGATTTCTAAAGATCCGGTACAATTATCCCCAACACTTTCTTCCACGAGGAAGCTGGGCTTCTTGGTTCTGAACTAACCAGCAATGATTGCTTCCTGCTGGAGATGGCCCAGGATGGCCTGGCCTTTGGAGCTGCCCTGCCAGCTCATCAGCAAGGAGTTCAGGATTTGGGGAACATAGAGATGAGCTGCGTTGCAGGGGTCTATTCAGAGACTCTCTTGTTCAAAAAAGCAGTACCATGACGTTTGGGCTGGTGCCCTAGCCCTATCCAGACTTATTTGGTCTGGAATGGAAACAGGACCCCAAGGGAACAGCCCTCTGTGCTGGATTTATGGTCTCTCTGACTCGGGCCAGGTCAGAACCAGAGAAGAAACCCATCCCTTTCACTCATCACTCGGGATCAAAATGAAGCCTGGGAGCCCCAGGAAATGGAATCCAGCCCCTTTGAACTTGGCAATTACACAGTTTGCATTAGCTCAAGTTCACGGGGCAAGCGAGGGGTGCTTCAGCCCACAGCAGCCAAGCTGGTGACTCCAGAACAAGACATCCTACTGAAGTCTGGCCAGCTCCAGCTGCTGCTGCCCTGCCTTAGCTGCTGGAGGAAGCAGCCTGGCTTCTTGCGATCTCTGCAGGCTCCTGCCTACACCTATCAGGGGCGCTCTCTGCATTCTGTCCCCCAATAAATGAAATGTTGGGATACCTCCCATCTCATGTCACCAATGTTGGGTTCTTGGAAGGTAGCCAAGTCCAAGCCTGAGGGCATCCCTCATCCAGCAGCAGCAACAAGAGAGTCGGCCTCTCTGCTGTCACCTCTGACAAAACACTATTATGTGGCCGAGTGAGGAAGACTTGATCCCACTCACGGAAGGCCTTAGAAGTCACAGCATGGACAGTGTGGGAAGCTTGAGAGCCTTAAAAGCTATAGTGTGGACACTGTGGGAGCCAGTGGCTCTCAGCAGGGAGCCCGTGGGCCTCAGAAGTCACAGCATGGACACTGGGAGAGCCAGTGGCTCTCAACAGGGAACCCGATGGCCTAAGAAGCCACATCATGGACACTGGGAGAGCTGCCGGCTCTCAGCAGGGAGCTTGCAGGGCACTCTTAACTTCCTCTCTGGTTCATACTTTTTTTCTCTCTCATGGGGGTCTCCCAAGGCCTTTCATTCGGATTTCATATCCACATAAAGACATCAAGAAAAGACTCCAGCAGAAAGAATTATTAGGCATGGCTGTCAAAAGCTTCATCAGAAAAGCACAAGGGAAGGAGGGAGGAGGCTCAGTAACCCTTCGTGTGCTGGCCTGCAGCCTGGAATTCTGATTAGCTCCGGACATGGAGGGCAGGGTCTGTACATAAGGAATAAGCCATCACACGTGTGTGCCGGTACCCAGTCAGCCGTGGACTCACACACATGTGCATACACAGGCAGACAGGGATGAACCTGGTTGTTGATAGACTTCTAAGGTGTAGCTCTCTGGCTTTGGGTCCAGGCAGCCCTCCTAGGCTCTTGGCTTTTCCATCTGTTTCTCTTTGTTCTCCTTAAAGGACGGTGCTCATCTGCCGTCTAGACGGGTGTCTTCACCTGCTTCTCAGGTGCTGGGGTCTCTGAACCTTGGAGCCAAGATGAAGTCAGAGCAGGGATGCCTTCCACCCTGGGCTCACACTGGGCAGCATGGGTGCAGAGTAGATATCCCAAGCATGCTATTTTGGAAGCCCCTTTACCCCTCTGGCCCTTTGGAAGATGTGTTTGTGCTTAGGAAGGCACGGACCACTGTGGGTATCTCTCCTGTGTTCAGCTTCTGCTTTTCTGGAGAAGAGCTTCCTTACCTGCTTGTCCCAGAAAACTTTGCCACCTACCGAACCCTAACAGTTCCTCAAAGTACAGAATGGCCTTCCAGAGGAAGGCTTCTGGGGACACGGGGGATGCTCAGCTGGTTGAGCAATAGCTACTAGGACCGGGGCAGAGAGAATCTCTGCATGGGCACCAGAAGGCCCCTCCGCATTTGTGGTAAGGGGCCCCCAGCCTCAGGATGCACAGAGCCTTGGGATGCGTTTTCTACGCAGCCTCCCTGAGCACAGAAACCGAAAACCGCATGCCGACAAACAGCTCCCCCGGCAAACGTTTTTATTTCCAATTAGCAAAAGAAAAATTGCTAATTTGCTGTAGTTGGACCAGGCTGACGTCTCAATCTGCAGAGTGTCAGAGCAGTGAAAGAAAATGCTTCACACTGTGCTGGCGAGAGCCGGCAGCTCTAAGAGGGTCAGGGCAGCGGGCCCAGAAACCAGATTGACTGGCCACAGTGCTAAAGTACTCACACAAGACACACATTGTCTGCCGTGCCAGCTCCCGGAGGACCTGCTTTCTCATTCTCTCCCTCAGAGTGCAGCGGAGCTGGGCGGGGGAAGGGTCCAGCGTGGGAGGAGAGGGCCAGAGCCAGGCAGTGAGCCTTTGGGAGGGAGGATCTGAATCGTCTTCAGAAAGGAGCTGCAGAAGCGGGCTAATGATTGCTCTGGCAGGTCTACATCACTTGGAAACAGAACGATAACCCTACTCCCGCCCCCCCCCCCCCAAGCCCAGCCGCAGCTCTGCCCCCTGAAGATCCGGGTAGATAGTGTCTTGAGGTTGACCAGGGAGGGGAACACATCCAGCAGGGAATATTCAGTCTCTTTTCATGACCTGGAGGAACTCACTCCCCTAGAAGTCCGGGCAGTATCTCTCCTGGTCTCAGATGCAAAGACAGGGCTGAGCCTGCTCCTTGGATTCCTCTAGACATGGTATCTTCTTCACAGAGCTGGGGTGGGATAAGGACCAGAAACCAGTGGAGTCTCCCCTAGGAAACAGTAAAGGCAGTTCTTGGGCCACAGATGTTTGGCACCGAAGTAATAATGAGCCTCCGCATTGACCACATAACCTCAGCCAGCAGAAGCCTCCTAGGCTCTCACAGGACTTACCCGGCTTTGCCCACGGCTCCAGACAGAGGACATCCATTAAGTGCCCACACCAGCCATGATGAAAGCATCCGTCCTGCCCACTCGGCCCACACCGTCTGTCCATCTGTATGCGATACCTCCTTCCGCAGTCCCTTCTGCGGGTCTCAAGCCCACCCACCTCACAGGCCTGTTCCAAGAAGAGCTCTCAATGCTAGGAGCCACATTGCTGTCATAGTGTGCTAGTCGGCCGGGCAGCCTCAGGACAGGCTGTCAGACTGCTGCAGACACCCCCTAAACCCCAACCATAGATGCCTGTGGCTTCTCTGAGTCTGTCACTTCTGTCTAGCTTGGACCTCAGAGCAAGTCATAGGAGGAGGCAGCTGGATGCAGGAGCATGAGGTGTCACTGGCTCTCTTGAGGTTCGGCTCTGCAGAAAGCATGGGGAAGGTGACCTCCAGAGTGTCTGGTTAGCCCAACTGGATGGAGCTCCTCAGTTCTTTTCCCCCTTCCTTGGCAGCTCCTTTGTTTCCAGAAAGAGTGAGAAAATGTGACCCTGACATTGGATGGGGACTGAGAACCAAAGCATTTTAGGGGTTCTCCTTGGAGGGTCTTCTGCACAGAGATCTTGGATGTGGAATCCTAGTTACAGGTGGCCTCAAGGAAAAAGAAAATAAGCCCAGCCCAGCCCTGGGAAGAGAGCATCATCATAAGAACAAAGCGTGTCTGCCACTGGCCCCGCTGATTCAGATGCTCCTGACACGATAGTCTAGTCCTTGTTTCTGAGTCCAGCATACCCTGTCCAGGGAGCACACACCATCACATAGCCCCAGATGATTCTTGAGGCAGAGGCTGGGAATGGATCAGGTAGAGGCTGGGCCCAAGCCATCAGAGCTGGCCGCTGCTGATGTCTGGTTTAGACCTGCCATATGCAACTCTAGTACAAAGTGATCTTGGAGAACATTCTGGTGTTTGGCAAAGACCTCGGAAGGACCCACTGCCTCACTCTAATCTCTAAGGGAATACACACTGTTCTAGGAAAGCCCAAGGCTATACTTGAGCCCTCCAGTAACAGGGCACACCTTCCTACTGTGTGTCTTAGAATAGTTACTTGGTCTCTCTGAGCTTCTGACTCACAATGTAAGAGATGCAGTCAAACCAGATAATGCGTGTGGGACCTTTTCTTTTTTTATACAAGATGTAAAGAATAGTCTGGATGTGTTGTCTTTGTGCAAATAGAGAGAGTGCCTACAGCTGTACAGCTGGGGAATCCTTTGTCCTCAGTGGATGCTGTCTATAGGTACTATATTTTCTTCAGGGAAAATAAAGAGTTACTGCTGGGGCCATCAATCACAGAGAGCCTGGTCTCAGACCTGCAGCACTGTGCCCAAGCCCATGGGGCAGGATAGGCATTTGGAATGTGTCCCTTCCTCCTTGGCTCCCTTCCTTCTGGTCCTGAGCTATCCAGAGCACGTATGTATACATGCTGTGTACATGCAAGCACACAGACACACATGTGTCTATAGAGAGAGATACACATGTGTCACACATGAACCATGCTGTACCTGCCTGAGCTCACATGCACATACCCTGGGGGAAGCGTGTTGTTCCCACATGGAGAATGTACTCTTAGTCCAGAGCGCAGTACCTTGAAAACCTCCTCAGCACTTTCCTGGTGAGGGGAACTCTGCATGACAAGGCACCATGGTTTTAAACATGGTGTAGAAAACCTCACGATGGTGTCTTGTCACTCATCTGCCCCCAGACCCTGGGATACCCACAGATTTCCCCTGGCAACCTGCAGGCTGGGATGAGCTAGAGCCGGGAGGATGGTGGGGAAGGAGGGGCCATAGCAGGTGCAGAGCAAGGGCTGGCCTCAGCAGCAGGTGCCCTGACCTTGAGCTCAGGTTCCCTCCCACTCACCCCTCCCCCACAAGGCTGAGCTCCTCAGGTAGAAGAGCCAATGGCAATAGGCGAGATGCCCCCAGCTGCCTGCCACTGTGAGGCCCAGGCTGTGGGGTGCATTTCCCCCCCAGCATCCTGAGCAGGAAGGAAGGAAGGAAGGAGCCAATCCGCCCAGCAGACCTGAGTACCAGCCTATTCTTTCTCTGGTAAAGCTTCCTGTTCCCCTCCATCCAGCCACCAACCTTCCCTCCTTTGCTCCATGAGGAAACCTGGCTGTGGCCTCCAGCAAGCTCCAAGTGTTATACCCCACAGGGCCCTACCCAGGGATGGGCCTGGCACGTTCTGGGCCCTGCCCATGAGGCCTTGCTCACTAGCTACTGTTCAGGGCCTGTGTTCTGTCCTGGCTGCTCTCCAGAACTGCTGGCGTCTTGGCCCTGGCGGAGCCCAGAACATGACCTCTGGCAGTAGGCGGGGCCTCAGTACTTTGCAGAGCCCGGCTGGGCTGTCCCACGTGCTGCCTGGGCTGGGGACCAGAATTTCTGCCTGTGGAGTGATGGCCGATGCAGGGTTCAGCTCTGATCCCTCCTGCTTCTGTCTGCTCTGAGGTGCTTAGATTTGGGGACCCATCAATGTGCTTCTGCACTTACTCTCAGGAGGAACTGAGAGGGTTTTTGTTTTGTTTCAGTTGGAGGGGCAATAGAATCTACCGTGGAATCCACAGCTTGAGACCCCACCTACAGAGTGCATATGCTCCAGGCTGTGTGAGCAAGTGGACACAGGGCCCTGTCCCCGACACACCTTCAGAGGGCTCCATGAAACCATGCCCTGCCTCTGCCTTAGCCTTCCTGTACTATTAAGGAGTTACCAAATGGGCACAACCTGGACCCATTTTGAAAAGGGCGCAGTTAACCACAGTGTTGATTACAGGGTTACTATCTATCGATTTTTGAGGTGAGCGAACGTTTTCTAAGTTTATAGCGCCTGTTATCTTTTGACTAATAAGAGCAGTGCCGTGAGCCGAAGTTCATCTTCCGTCTGGGCAGTTTCTGAGCTCAGCTCGCCTTGCACACCCTGCACAGGTGTGCCAGGGGTCGCACACAGACACAGACCTCGCCAGTGTGACCGAAGGAGGAGAGACTTTTGGCTGTCACAATAAGTTGGAGTAATGGTTCAGTCAGTAAAATGTTTGTCTTGCATACCTAAGGACCTGAGTTCAATTCCCCTGGGATCCACTTTAAAACATGTAGGGCATGCTTGTCTCAGTTTTGGGGAGGTGGAGACAGGAGGTTCCTAATGTTTGTTAGCCTATCAGCCTAGCCAACCTAAAGCTTCAGGTCAGCAAGAGACCCTGTCTCAACACACACACACACACACACACACACACCTGTACGCACAGACACAAAAGTATGGCCAAAAATCTAGAATAAGATTTGTTTGTTTGCTTATTTATTTATTTATATTTAGGTCAAATTAAGCTCACCTAAAACCTGCTTTTTCTGTCATGAGTTGTGGGGAAATACAGTTTGAATCGGGTATTTGGATGGTGGACATATGTTGTGACTTTAGCAACAAATTTCTTGACAAATCACAGACCTGGTACAAGTGTTCCAACCCCACTCAGCTTCCCGGCTCTCTGCTCTCTTCAGCCTTAACTACCTCACATGGGTGAAAGCATCGGGCTCCATCCTCAAATATTAAGACAAACGGATGTCACTTTCAAGAGCATTAAATATAATAGAAAATCCATGGAGGCAATTGAGGGATTTCTCTTCCAGAGAACTGTTGTGTCAGATAAAGAGGCTGCAGTAGATCAGCCTGCTCCACCCCTCAACTAGATAATCAATTTCCCTGAAAGCATCAATAATCAGAGTGGACATTTATTGCCCCTCGGATGGTTTATCTCTGGGGCTGGGGCAGCAGGGCTATGATGAAATACCAAATCTCCCAGGAAACACAATTAAATGCTGTATGGATAAAGGATTTTATACCATGCACCCAAAAAAGCAATCAGATTCATAATTGAGCTCTAAGGGATGAAACCAGCCAGAAATAAATATCACACCCAAAAGACTTTAACTTGAGTCCTGGTGTTATGGGTCAGGCAACATTGTTGCCAATATGTTGTTTGTTGAGGGCTGTAGCCTGCCCTGCCCCCTTCTGCAGGTGTGACTGTCTGCTCGGGGCTGGCACTGGAGCTTCCTGTTTTCTTGGAGGAGGGAAAGCACATTTCTGGTCTGCATTAACTCAGACTTTGAGGAGAACTGTATATACTCACCTTCGTGAGGCATCCTCACAGTGAGGTCGAGCAATACGGGCCATGGTTGGGATAGAAAATGCCGAGGCACATGGGACCAAAGAAAGAATTCCACGGGAAGCGGGGACTGTCTGAGGGCTTGCTCCCCTTCTCTCGGGTGTCTGGGTGACCCGAGCTGGCCTAGGCAGGAGCTCTTGGGGAGGCTTAAGGTCTTGATTCTCAGATTGTTGTCCCTAGAGATGTTGCTGCCTCCTGCTGGAGTCAAATCCTAGGGACTCTGATGGAGTCAGAGGCAAGGATTAAAGCTCCCCCCACCCCATTGCACCATTGTGTCTCTCCTTGGGCAGGGGCGGGGGCGGCAAAGGGATGGGAGGGCATCTTTGGTCTCAGTTCATGTCTGCTTGGATCAGGAACTCAATTTTCAAAAGGACCTTGAGAACGTTAGAGTTTAAGGTCATGTACACTTGGCAGAATATGGCTTTTAGTTTGGAAGGGGGAAAAAAGTATAAAGGGCATTTTGGATACAAAATAGCTCTTTAAAACAGCATTTTGATGAGTTAAGTATAAATAAATCAGAAACACACGGATTTCATTTCCTTTAAAATACCCGCGGGCTCAAACACTAGCGGGAAAAGTGCCTGGCAAACGGCGGTTTGGGATTTTGACAAACCCAAATATTTTGGAGAGGTTTCTGAGCTGCTTGCACCCGGTCTCCTCTTAGCCCTGCCTTTTGTGAGTGCCCAGCTGCCCCTGAGGAACAGGTCCAGCGGCGGGGGACTGCTCAGGACTGTATTTCTAAAGGGTAACCAAGATACGTTTAGGTATGCACAGGGTGGGCGGCTTGCATGTTGGTGTGTACAAGTGCTCAGAGGGAGGAGAGGCTCTGCAACTTCGTTTTGGTGTGGAATGGAAACACACACACACACACACACACACACACTCGTGTGCACACATACCCTTCTTGAAGGCTGAAATAAGGCTCTGTCTGAACTTGTATAAGGCCAGTGGTGGTGTCTGCTCAAGGCCCAAACCTCTGGGCTCCTATCAAGAGATTTTGCCTCGGAAGGGTCAGTCACAGGGCACAGATCCTGCAGATGGAGCCACCAGGATAGCCAGGTGTGTGGGCAGACCCACAGCAGCTGCATCCATGGCAGGTAACTCTGTCACCTCTGAGGAACATATCTGACTAGGTGAGGGCTGATTTACCTGTCCCTGTGACTCAGTGTGATCCCCACTGTAAGCCAGGTCCTTCTGTGGCTACGTTAGGACAGACATTAGTCTGACGAACTTGTGCTAAGAAAGCCTAGAGGCCCAGCGTACAGCTGTCTCTTAGGACGTAGGAACACCAGCTTTCTCCCTTTCCCCAGAAGCTCAGGTACCTACAGGTAAGACTTCACACAGCTAACTATGAGTTGCTCAGAATTTGATCTGCCACAAAATGTTGAGGGAGCTACTCAGACTGGTGGAGCTCACCCTGTAGTTTTATAAACTAATAAAATTTAGAGGCATCCGAGGAGAGCGTGGAAATGTCATCTGCATCACGGGGCTTTCTGGAGAACCACCTGGAGTGACATCATTCAGTCATGGGTTCTTTACTGAGTGTGCTGTGCAGGCACACCCAGGTTCTCACTCGAGACCCCTGAAGGAGCAGACAGGCAGCGCTCTTATCTGAGATCTGGCCCATCGTGGTCGGCTCTGTGTCTCGCTGAGAGACATAAACAGAAAAGCCACTTGGCAATGGTTGCCTGAGACATCTTTCCCCCCACAATGTTCCTTTTGGCATCTGATTAGAAAAAAAAAATCTTGCAATCAATACCCAAAGTTGGATTTTGAGATTTTCTGCAGGATTGGGCTTGGAGCATTTAATAACAAGGTTCCTTACTATACTCACCCTCTAAATTTATAACAAAAACAAATATTTCCCCTTCCTGACGCAGAAGGCCATGCCAACGGCATGGAGGAGCCTGGATACAAGGGAGGAAGCAATTGGATCCGCTTAAACGCCACAAACATAACCCCCCAGCGCTTCTTAGCAAGACCAGGTCCCTTAACGGGGACCCCGGGGGAACAAGAACATTCCGGCTAATCTCCGACCACTTCTCCTAATTGTACGATGTTATGCGCTAATCAACAGCCAATGTCTTTTCTCTGTAAGACCAAGACAAAGCCTCAAATTACTAATTACACAAATACAGTGTCTTTTGCTAATTGGATTGGTTAATGTTAGTTCATAAAGCTCTTTAAGGATAGGCAGTGTGGTATGAAAGAGGCAATTCATACGTTTAATAACAGGCTAATAACTGTCAGCGATGAATAATCAGCTGTTGCCACGTGTGCGGAACGTCCTGCGCTCTTTCCAGCTCTTTTGCGCGCCTGTTACAAATTAATGCCTTTGCAAGAGCCAACTGGTATGTCAAACCCCTGTCTCCCGCCGCTTGCGTCCCCACCTTGCCTCTGGCCTGCGAGCCTTGGAGCATATGCCTGGCCACAAACGTGGTGGCCATGTGGGGAGTTGGTTCTCCTACGTAAAATGGACCTCTGTTACTCCTATTGTTTATGAAAGAGCTGGACGATTAGGGACAGGAGCCAGGGTCCCGAGTCCTTGTCCTAAGGCCACAGGCTAAGCTGTTTTACTCAGTGACCCTGGGCAAGCTCCTTGACCTTCACAGGCCTCAGTCAACTCAGCTGGAAAATTGGGTAAAATGATTGTGGTGGCTCTGAGCACAGAGCTGCTGAGTGGAGCGCTGGGTCGAGCAGACCGGCGTGCGGGCAGCCACCGTGGCTGGGTCTGACTTCCTCTAGAGAAGCCAGTGCTGAAAGGACTTCTGAACCCAAGGTCCTGGTTGGTAAATTGCAAAGACCAGTGTCCCCAGCCCCTAGCTCACACTTCACAGTCTCACTGAGCCTCAGACTCAAGGTCACCATAAGATATTAGAAAAACAAGCGCAGTAACTCTGTTGTGAGAATCTTCCAGGAGAGCCCAGGTTCTTGGGAGGGCAGGTAATGGCCCTAGCTTGGGGACTTTTCCTCCATGTGCTTAGGAAGCTATGAAGGAGCTAGAGAGATGGCTCAGCGGTTAAGATCACTGACTGATTTTCCAGGGGGACCGGGGTTCAATTCCCAGCACCCACATGGTAGCTCACAACCATCTGTAACTCCTGCTCCAGGGGCTCCGACACCCTCACACAGACATCCAGGCATGAAAAGCACCAGTGCACATAAACTTAAAAGAAATACAAAATTTTAAAAGAAGAAACAGCTGTTCGAGTCCTCGAGTGCAGCTGAGCTTCCCTCCTCCCGCATGCCTGCGGGTGTGGGCTTCCTGCTGTATTCCAGCTTTTTTTCTGTTTTATCTGAGTGTGTGTTTCCATCAGGAATGGTCTTTAGGACAAAAGGGAGTCTTTCCGTGGGTCTCACAAAACAAGAAGCGTGCTCATGGGATGAGAAACGAGCTCAGGAGGGAACGTGAGCTATTCTGTTTACCACAAGCATGTCTCATACTGGAGGCTTCTGCTGTATTCAAGGTGACTTTGAGACCAGGTAGCCCAGAGGAAGTCCCTCACAAGCCGTGGTTTACCTGAAAACTTTTCAACTTTCTGCTGACACAAAACACCGTGTATTCAGCAGAACTTCAACTTTGAATTCTGCCCTGTAGCTTTTCCTGGGCCAGTCACACACAGTATGATCCTTTCTCAGCCACTGCCCCTAGGAAGCTGTGCAATCACAGGGGAAACAGCCGGCATTCTGTAGCATGCTATGCTATGCTATGCTATGCCGTGAGCTGGGATGTTCAGAATGCGAGGTGTAGCCAATGTGTCTTTGATCTGTGGTATTTTCAGCTTAGGATGATTTATCAGGACGTGACCCCATACCAAGACCAGGACCATCTTTGTAGCAGCTCGTCATAATTAACACCGTTAGATCAAAACAAACACACTGACTATAAAGGGAAAAAAAAGGGAGTTTTTCATCCCTCCCAATCAGCTCTCCATTACTACGGCCCCTCCGTCCACTCCCAAGAGGGGGATCAGACTGAGAGGGTGTCACAAGAGAGGGGGTGGGGGGAGCAGAGCCATTGCCAACTGCTTCTGATTACCCATCTTTACTCCGGGGAGGCTGCAGCTGGGGATTGTGGGCTTCAAGGTCCTGTGGGGTGGGTCCCAGCAGCTGCTGGCCAGACCAGGTGTCTCACAGCCCAGACAAGGCTCCTAACCCACCCTTTCCCACCTTCCCAGAGGCAAGCAAGGCCATAAGGCATCAGGAGCTGTTGTTTTTTCTGCATGGGATTTTTGTCTTTGTGAGTCAGCTCATCCCTCATGGCCACTAGAAAGCCTGTGCCTACCTTTTGTCTCAGGTCTAGAGTATCGGGGTCCTGTGATCTCTGCATCTTTCCATCAGCAGTGTGGGCCAGTGTTAATGCTCTTCTGTAAAATGTCTGTGTGCCATGCACAGCTGCCTACACTTATTCTTCATTTCGTGGCCCCTTAAAACCGAAAGAGCCACACTTATCTGACAGGCTGCCCCCAAGCAGACCACAGGCTGGATGAGACCTATGAGCCATAGAGAGTAGCTGGTCCCTGCCCAGTGCTGGGACAGCCAAGATGGCTTCCTTTCCCTACCCTGGGATAGTATCACCTAGTATAGATTAACCTCCTTAGGACTTGATGTTAGTGTTCCCTGTCACGGAAGCAGGTCCATCTTTGGTAACAGTATTACAATTGTATCCTTTTATCTCCTTTGGCAGCTTCAACACATCTTCTAGTCTATGTTATCCCATACCACAGAGGCAGAAGAGAGGTCATAGGGCCACCAAGGGCATGCAAGGTGTCTTGTCCCAGCCCTGTAGCCTCTCCCAGTTCTGTGAAGGTTCCATACGGGAAAAGGACAGATCAAACACCAGAACTGTCTGGGGAGATTCTGAGGGTAGGCAGCCTCAGGGCGTGCTTGCTGAAATCCAGCAGGGCTGGACAATTCTGCATAATCCCACAGCATTTCGCTATGCCTGATCCCAACTAGGGCAAAACGTGGGGTACAGGCGTTCACTTGAGAGCTGAAGGCAGAATGGGGTGAGACAAGCCTGTATCTCCCACCCCACAGAGCAGATCTGAGCCCCAGGACTCCTGGCTACAGCCATGATCTTGTGGATTCTGCAAGATCCCCGAGGCTGGAACTTCACAGCCGTGTACAGATTCCCCCACACAGCTGTTCCTGTAATTGGGTCCCATTAGGAAAGTGTGCGGTCTTGTCTGGCGGCGACTCTCAGCCTCCCTCTGCCCCCTCCCATAGTGGTCTCAAGTTAGCACTGTAGCTGTGACCAAACCCAGACACTTGGGCCTCTGCTATCCCGTTATCCCTTCTCAGCAGATTGGAAACATCATCGTTTATAAGAGAGAAAGCAAGGCTCCTTACACCCCTGTGGATGGTTTCTTCAAATAGAACCCGGTTCCACAAAAGCCAAATGAGATAGGCTCAGTGCACACTCTGCGAAGTTGGCTATGTGACACTGGACATGCGCTCCAACCTCTCTCTAAGTCTCTGCATTCTCTGGCCTAGATAAGGATACTTCCTGAGAGCAAGGAGTAAGACCCAGGAGTGACCCCTGAAGATGGGGGAGCCATCACAGCTGTTAGTCTACTTGATACTTTGTTATAGGTGGGAATGGGAACAGTGGTACAGCTGGCCTCCTTGGCTGCTAGTTTGTAGGAATTCCAAGTGAGCATGGGCAAACTGATAGGGAGAATCATTAGTGTGATAAATGCAGGTGAGAATTCATTTAAAAAAAAAAACTGTGGCCGGATTTTCTTGGGGGGAGGTGTTATAATTGGAACATCTGTGGTGGTATTCATCTTCCTCCATCTCCAGAATGCACTATTGTCCCCGCCTTCTCTTTTTGTGTGTGTGTACATCTTCATGTATGCGTGCAAGAGTCTGTGGTTGCAAATACAGTATATTTGCACCAACATTTAGAGGCCGGAGGTTGGCACTGGGTATCTGCCTCTATTGTTTGCCACCTTAATTTTTAAAGGAAGGTCCCTCACTGAAGCTTGAGCTTGCTGATTTGTCTAGACTGGACGGCCAACAAGGCCCAGGGATCCCCCTGTCTCTGCCTTTCCAACATTGGGATTACAGGTGGAAAAGTGTGTGTATGCATGTGCTGGCATGCGGTTATGTGTACCACATGCATGCAGGTGCTTGGGGAGGCCCTGGAATTGGAGTTACGGGCCATTGTGGGGTTCTGGGAATCTGAACTCAAGACTTCAAGCGTGTGCTCCAAACAGTTTCCCAACTGAGCTGCCTTTTTTTTTTTTTTTTGCTACTGTTTGTCCTTTTAAAGGGGATCTAAATTTGTTTCACTTTTGATTCACTCCCACCTCCAGGTAATGGATGGTTGCCTCCAACCCCAGTGAGGAAGGTTTTGTCACAGCCCCAGAAGGGCTGAAACGCCAGGGGTCGAGCCCCTGGGGCCTCTGGATGTTGCAGTTGCGTGACAGAGTCTCCATCACAGGAGATCTATGAGCTTTCTATTCACTTATGATTATTAAAGATTGCCTTAACAAACAAGCCATCGATAAGTGGGGTCAGGTTGAAGTGCATTAATATAATTCTATCAATATGGATAATTTCTATAACTAGACAGGTTGAAAATGAAAGACAAATGCTTGTGTGGAGCCATTAGTTAGCCTGACGATTTGTTTTTCCCCACCTAGGAAGCAAAATGCCCTCTGGAGACAATGAGGCACAGGTCTGTAGGGCCACTGTGGGTCTCTGTGGGCTGTCAGCAAGGATCCCTGGTGGTACCTGTGCTAAACACCCTCTGGTTCCGGGTGATGTCAGGTGCTCATGCGAGGGTTTCCAGAGCTCTCTAAGTAAGATGGGAGAATGGCAACGAGGGTTCTAGGAGTGTGAGCCGGAAAGAGCTGCCTCTGTGTTCGTGATGTTGTCTTGTGTTGGTTCGAGCAACCAGGGGCTGAGCAAAGAAAGGAGGCATGGGTGTTCCTGTCTGGGCTTGACACAGACATCTGTTCTTGGGGCTGGGACTGCAGGTCAGCATAGAGTGCTTGCTTAATGTGGTTCCAACGCTAGCATCCAAGAGTGGAAAGGGGGTGGGGAAGAGAAGACAGGTGGAAAGGAAAAAGAGAAAAAGGAAGGGAAAGAAGGAAGGATGGATGGATGGATGGATGGGTGGATGGGTGGATGGGTGGATGGATGGGTGGGTGAATGGATGGGTGTATGGGCGGGTGGATAGTGGGTGGGTTGATGCATGGATGGGTGGGTGGGTGCAGGGAGGCTGTTCTGGGCCAGAAAAGAATTCAGACAGCAGGGAGCCTCCCTTGCTTCCATAAATTTGTCTCTTGGAACTTGCAAGAATATCTACAGCCACCTTCCTTTCCCTGTCCAAGTCTGAGTCCAGATTCCTCCCATACATGCTACGTCGTAGAGTTCATCCTGGGCCTGGCCTGGCCAGGTTCACCTGCGTCCCTCTGTCTGAATGGTTAACCCTTTGCTGAGAGGGCAGATCTTGGGATAAGTGTTCCTATCACAGAATGACAACCATGATGAGCTTTTGGAGGTCTTGTGGAATAAGGTAGAATCCGTGGGGATGGGTGTGAAGTACACTTGTGACATCATGCTGTGTGCATAGAACATCCAGTTCCTATAGGGCTAGATCTGTTGCTAGTGTTTGCAGAGACATAGGTTCTCATAGTCCCCATGAATATCCAGGAGTGGCTGTCAATACAGACCTAGCCCATGGTATTTTAGTGTCTCTGGGGCCTCGTGCCTGATATGTCTCTGCTTCTGGATTCTTTCTCTGCCTGGTGTCTCTTCCCCTCTGGGGTAACTCACTGCTCTAGCTAGAATACTCTAAGCTCTGCTGGCCTTCACTGAGATTGATAGCACTGGTGGAAAGATGCTGGTCAAGGGAGTAGGGGTTGAAGGGTCAGGGCCAAGGGTCAAGGTAACGTTCCACTCTTCTGCAACTAATGGCTTTTACCCATACCAGGTGCTCAGCACAGGGAGTCAGGGCATCTCTGGATTAGTCCTGTGTCAGCTGAGGTGAGGCCCCCACCCCCCCACCGCAGTCCCCCAGATCCTGCTCTTTCTGGTCTGTGTTCTCCACAGCCCAGCTCTTCAGAAGGATGGATACTCTGGAGTGAGACTCAGCTCTGACCCCCTCTTCACTGCTGGCTGTGTGTCCCATCCTGGAGCCAAATGTCAGAGCCTCTTAGACTCACACACAAGCCCTTTCCACACTAAAAATGGTTGCATGTTGTGAACCATTGTCTGGGAGTCCCACATGTCACCCACTCCTGATTTACCTGCACGTCCTCTGCAGACATCAATCTTTCGGGAGCAGGAGGAAGAAGCCATCCACCAAGAGCCTGGTAGGATCTGAACATTTCTTTCTCCTGGACTCACAGGAGCCCACGCCCCACACTGACCCTGTTCCTGGCCCTGGTCCTCAGCTTGGGAGGGCAAGGGGAGCAGAGCCGACCATGGCTGCTGACTTCTTCCCCCAAGTTTCACTCACAGCCATTCTTCCACTAGTGCCCCTTCCCTGGGCTGCAGCCACTATCCAGGACTTGGGTGGCCAGGAGTGGGGCCCCGAGTTCTTACCAGCCCTCTGGGGGTGCCTAGTGGAAGGATCTGTTGTTCTGAGGGACCCCTAAACTGACCAGCACCTATAGAATGAAGCTGAGCAGAAGTGCTGCCTAGCCTGTGTGGAGAGGGTCATAGCCTTGGAAGGTCTACACTCCGTAGGGAAAGGCCAGATTCCTGATGGGAATAGCTATATAGAAGGGTACTGCATCCGGCCAATCTGTGTCCCTTTCCTCAAAAGAACAACTGTAGGGATGGGAAGTGAAAGTCTTTGTAAATGCTTCCCCCGTAGGTGTTCAGCCCGGGGCCCAGCCTTCAATCTGCTATGGCATAGCAGAGCTTCAAGCAGGAGACGGTTAAAGTCAAAGACAGACCACTCTACCTGCTTGTTGCCAGGGTCTCAGGAGTAGGGTGTCAGGTCCTGCGGAGGCCTGGGTCACCAGCTGCCCAGGTTTTTAGTAAAATCCAGCTCCTCATCCAGCCTCCATGCCTTTCAGCAAGGCAGCATCTCTGCCTGTGTGGGAGGGGCTCCTCAGCCCCTCCTCCACCTTTGCTGGTTCTCTGCTACATCCCATTCCTGATCACCCCTCCTCCCTACCTCAGGGTCCCTGTGCCAGCCCTGCCCATGCTCACCCCTCCCTCAGGATCCCTGTGTCACAAAAAGTACGGGTTCATTGGCCCTTCTTGCTAATGTTAACTGTTGGAATAAGTGTAGTGAAGGATCCACTGTTCAGTGCGCTTCGGAGTAGCTCCAAGTCACTGCCTGTGAGGCGGTGTAGACAAAGGTACCCCATGACTACCCACAGATGAGGGTGAGAAGAGACATTGACCCTAGACAGACAGAGATGCCGTAACCTTCAGATCCGATCACTCCACAACAGGCCGCCACAAGCACCAGGCAGCCTCTGCTGGACAAGGTGTCTGACAGTGTGATCGCAGGCCCAGAACCGCCACTGAACAGAGTGTTCTTGGATCATCCGATGGCAGCCAACCTGTGCCCAGGTTCTGCATCACAATGCTGGCCTGGCTGCATAAGGCAGACCCATGCCTAAGGGAAAATGTTAAATGTTTGGGCACAGGACTGAGTGCCACTGGCCCCATCAGGCCCCATCAGGCCCCATCAGGCCCCATCAGGCCATGCAGAAGGCTGGGCACACCCCATCCAATCCATGAAGGGTGTGGGATAGGGGGTTCCATCACACCCTTCATGAGGAGTGGGTTTCACAGGGGACTTCGGAGAAAACCAGTGCCTCTCCTCATACAGAGCTAGGGTCCAAGCTGCCCAGGGTCTTTGGCTAGCCATACAGAACAGCTCTGGAAGGTAGGGTGATGTCAGCATTCCCCTGGGACTGGTCTCTCCAAAGGAACTCTAGCTGGGGAGTTATGACATGCCCCTGAGGACAGGAGGGCTGGCGGAGCACAGACAGGCGTGGAGACCTCTCTGCATTTTAGGGATGGGCTCCAGAACGGTCCTCTGCTGCTGCGCTAGACTGTGTAAATATTTTTCTTAGGAGGAAAGAGAGAGCCCCCATTCATTAGACAGCTCTCGCTTGCAGGAACTGAGAAGTATCTGTTTAGGCATAAAAGCTAAAAACAGTGTCCACCGCTCTTAAAAAAAATCATTTCTACAGCTCAAACATGGTCAAGCTGATTTTTTTTCAAATGCAATAAATAAATAAATATGACCCCACTCTCCCAGCTGAGAGCACAGGAGTTTGTGTCAACACGGCCAGATCCTTTGCTCTGGAAGCCAGGACTGGCCTGGGGATTCAGAACATCTCAGGGTTCTCACTAGAACTGCCAATGCATGTGTCCCAGCTCAGCTCTGGCCAATGCTCCCGCCATGGGGTGTGTCCCTCTCCTAGGGAGATCCGGACAGGCATCAGGTGTGGGACCTGCAGGGCCCATACAACACAGGGACAGAGGCTCACATACCAGCATTTCCCGGCCTGCCCGCCATTTCTTTGCCTTTCCTTCCATGTTTTCACACCCCCGCCCCCTGATTCTGTTTCCTGGTGATAAAGCCTAGATCAGCTACCTCCAGGCTCTTCCATGAAGGAGGTTGTCCCAGAAATGCCAGAAGCACCAGATGATGACAGCTGCTAATGTCATTATAGTCACCCGTAATGAGGGGCTCGTGTGCCACTTATACCAGGCAAGATGTCAGGACTGAACTGTTGATCTGGGAGAAAAATGGAGGGTGAACACTATTCTTCCAGAAGTTCACCTTCAAGCTGGGCGGTGGTGGCGCACACCTTTAGTCCCAGCACTGGGGAGGCAGAGGCAGGTGGATCTCTGAGTTCAAGGCCATCGTTCCAGGATAGCCAGGGCTACACAGAGAAACCCTGTGTCAAAAAAACAAAAGAAGAAGAGGAGGAGGAGGAGGAAGAAATTCACCTTCAGCCAGTAAAGTACTTGGTGCGTAGATTTAAGGGCTTGGGTTCACTCTCCCAGAATTCGCCTAATGACAAAAATGTCTATACATCCTGGTACATATTTCTAATCCCCATACTGGATAGATAGAGACAGGAGGGTACCTAGAGCTCACTCACCAGCCCATCTAGCTGAATTAGTAAGTTCCAAGCCAATGAGAGGCATTAGCCTCAAAATGCATGTATGCCCATTTCCATCATCTCAGAAAGAGTTAAGGGTATTCCTCTCCAAAGACTAGCTGGGTTCTCATCAGGGTAGCCCCATGCAATCCTGTTCTTTAGCTTCTGAGCCTATGAGTAGAAAACTCTGCGGTAAGAGCAGGCCTTATAGAGCTCAACACTTCTGATGATGGGAAGGTCAACAGCCACCATCATGTGTCATCTACTCAGTGTCCCCCAAACAACCCTGAGCCCACAACCTCCTCCAGTCATCAAGCAAGGCTCAGAGCCAGGACAGGATGCCTGGGAGTCCCTACCAACATTCTCTTCATAACATCACAAGTACTCTGCCCTTGTCCCCACTCAGAAGAGATCCAATAATCAACTTCCTGAAGGTTCTGGACGCACACACAAATCCTCAGATCCAGAGAAACTACTTCAAAAACATGTAAGAGAGGAATATGGGCTAGAGAGACACAGGCTATGTCCAAAGGCCCTAGGACAGCCCAGAGCAAGCCAGACCGTGCTCCCCAGTCTGACTGTTCTGGCTTGGAGTGGCCTTATGTTGGGGCTCATGTTGGTTTTCTCCCATGGGTCTGCTCCCAGATTCTTTGAAGGGAGAGACGCCTTCTGGGATCCATTTGTGACACCAAACAGAAAGCCGGCCCCCTTGGGGGATATGCCAGAGTTTTGGAGCTGTGAGCCTATGAGATGTCTGTATGTGTGTGTCTACTCCTCACCAACCTCTTGGAGAACAGAGGGTATTTATTTTAAGAGTCAAAAAAGATGTTTTGAGCAACCCCACTTAGCTAAATCCTGGCACGGATACTTGAGAGAGAAGCTAAATGCCGGAGGTCAAACCTTGCTTTTTTGGCTAAAATGTTCAATCAAAACACACCTAATACTTCTGCTGGGGTGTGGGGGAGACGTTGAGAGCCTGGGGCAGCCACTGCCAGCAGTCGGCAAGCCGGCAGTACAAGCGCTGAGGCTAAGCTAGCAACATAAAGAGGGTTTTCAGCAAAAGGCAGCCCAGCCAGCAAGGAAGCCAAGGCTGAGAGGCTCCGGAGTGTGTCCGGCGGTTTCTCCACCCAAGGTCAGCAGCGGGTGAGGAGGGCCTCATTAAAGATATTTCTACCTGGCAAGGCTGCCATTAAATCAGAACCTGGCTCAAACCTTCCCTTGTAGGGGGGCTCTGGAAACTCATGAGGTGCCAGCTTCCTCTGAGGGCGTGATGCTCCCTGCTCCAGCACTAGTCACTCAGGAAGCCTGCCACAAGATACTTGCTTGGTCCTCGGCAGCTCTCAGTTTGTCTCGGTGCAAGCTTGCATGCCCCACAGCCCAGGGAGTATCTGCTCAGAGTACGGGTGAAGAGGGCCAAGGAACAGAGCCTCAGCTCCTCTCCCCAAGGCTGGCCAGGACCCATGACCTAGAAAGCACAAGGCTCTGGTTGTTCCCTCTTACTTGGTGACTCTTGACGAGAGTTGTAGATGAGGTCGTTGATGTCCCTTTGTGAGTCCCCATCTGATAGCGAACTCCAGGGTAGGTAGTAACAGTGCCCATAATGACATAGCAGATGGGTTAACTGGGCACTTACCCACTGCTACTCCTTAGCTTCTGATGTGGGCCCTGCTTGGGACTACACTCATCCGCAGGTCTATGGAACACAGTTTGCCTTCCCCTGAGTTAAAGGGTGACAGGCAGGTTGGGAGAAGGCTGTGCAGCCACTCACAGGCTGTGTACGGTGGCAAGAAGACCCAGCTCCCCAGAACATTCCTGCTGGTTTCCAACTGAGGTGTGGGGCATAAGCTGGTGTGGGTGACCAGAGTCCTGCCTGGAACACCATATCTCGGAGACACGGGTAGCCTCTGCAGTGTCTGCAACCCCCTGCGAGAAAGGCCGCTCTGGTTTCTGGAATCCAGAACTGGCAGACCCAGCTGTCTTTTCTGTAAGCTGAGGCCTCGTGCCCCCAATCTATCTCAATATCTTCTCATTCCACTGGTGGCGATTAACTTCTTGAAAAGTGAGACACGATTTCAGAATGCAGCCTCTGGTGTCTTCAGAAAAGAAACTCCACCTTTGGCCTTGCGACTGATTTGAGCCATTTCTAGCACGCAGAACCTTCTAGTCCCCTGCAAACTAGTGACTGAGGGAAACCTTTCCTATGTGGGTCTCCCCAATGCAAACAGGGTGGCCCAGGCGACAAAGGCTTTGTAAATGTAGTTGTCCGCATTGCCACTTTTCGGTGACCTGGGCCTTTGGGAGGCTAGGGAGACAGTGCGGTCAGAGTCATCCGAATCACAGGAAACTCAAGCTTGCTACAATAGGAGGCACCTATGTGTGGGGGAGATGGGGGAAAGGAAGGAGGGCAGGAAAAGAACAGCCCCACTCTGCAGGCCATGAATCTGAGGTCCCACAGGTCCAGGGTGGCCTTTGTTGATGTCCCAAGGGCTGGTGTTTGATCCCTGCAGCTGTAGGAAGGCAGTGCTGAGGGGAGCTCCCTGAACAACTCTGTCAGGGGTGCTGTTGAAGGACTTCATCCTCTCTCCAAAGTTATGGTCATCTGTGCTTAGAACACAGATATGTGGGTGCTAGCTAGATTGCCTGGAAGATTCAAACCCTTTCCTGCTAGGAGGAAGGAATCTCTAAAAAAAAGAGCACTCCCTCAGAGGCAGCCACAGGCTCCAGAACCGTGAATGTGAGCAGCGTGAGCTGGCGATAGGCCCTTCCCAAGGACCTCTGTTGGCTGCTGGTGACCTTGCCGGCACCTGAAGCTTGACTGAGCACACAGAGGGCAGAGCAGACAGGTATGCAAAGGCATTCTAGCCTCGGCCCCACATTTACTAGTGACAAGAGGTGCAACTTTCACATCAGAAGTCTCTGCTGTGACAGGAGACACCCCCTTACTCTCAGAGATCGCCTAGGACTGGGGTGGGCGCCCTCTCCAGAAGTCCAGGACAGCCTTGCATCAGAATGGCCAGAGACATCTCATAGCCCGCCCTACGCCCTAGCCCTCCCTCCAGTGTCTAGAACTGTGTTGACGTTAGAGTGTTAGTACAAGGTGGCTGTGGAATGCCACCAGGCGAGCTCCTTAGACACGGAGTCCTGTGACCTGTCTGTTGACAGGTTCAGCACACACAGCACATACTCAGAGACTTTGCAGCCGTGTGTGCGTGCGTGCGTGCGTGCGTGCGTGTGTGTGAACCCTCCGGAGGCTGGTGTGAGTCTGCGTGGCGTTCACCTAGCCTTCCCTCACTTTCACTAAGAGTCACTTTTCCAAACCACACTTTCAGAATTTATTAAAAGAAACATAAAGTTCCCAATTGGTTAGAATTCCCAACGTTTAGAATATGGCCTCTTGTTATTACAGCTGAGCCAGGCAGAGCCTTTTTGGTGTACCGCACTCCCTTGCCGGTCTGCACGGGCACACATGGGCACCTCAGGGTAGCGGGAAAGGAAGGGAGAGAAAGCCCTTTGGGTTGACATAACTCCTCATTCTGTTTTTCAAGTTTGACTTTCCATCTTGGTTCCTATTCTTTTGGAAATGACATTAAGATTTATGAACATGAGGCTATGGGCTGGACTCCCAATCCAGAAGGGAAAAGTCTGGTTTCTACCACTCATTTGTCGGTTTGCTTAGCTGTAGCGTTTTTGTGTCTGGTCACTGAAGCACCCGCCCTCTAGGCGGGGCTGCTGGGGAAAAACGCTGCGCGGCTCTGCAGATCAGAGTCAAGGACAGCTGTGTGGACTGAAGGATGCAAGGGTGGCGCTCTCTCTCTCCTGCTGCCAGATGTGTCTGTGAGGTAGAGGATGCAGGTCTGCTGTGGTTCAAGTGCCTCCATGATGTCCAGCGCCACAGCTGAAGAACTACCCCCAGACACCACAAAGCCGACTTCCTTCCCCGGGGCATGTCATGTTAATAGGAGCAGGTGACACGCTGCCATCCCAGACTCAAGGAACCCGTGCCTGCTCCCATATCCGATGTCTCAGAACAGAGGTGGAACTCATGGCTCCCCGGAGCTCTGCCTCCTAAGCCAAACTGGAATCCCTAGGAGGACAGGGTCATGCCGGCAGCCTGAGAATCTTTTAAGGCTGGGCAAACTAGAGCAGGAGACATTTCTACAGAGGCTCTGCTGGGTTTTCTGGCAGAGCTCGAAGTCTGCTGTACCTTTCAGGGTCTGAGCTCCCTGCTGGTTTCAGCCAAGGGCGGCCTGTTTTAGGATGTGTTGGCCCTCACACTTTCATTACTTGGCCATGGGTTCTCCGCAGAGCAACACCGACTCCGAAGAGGAGCTGTAAAGAACAAACCGCAACATTTGCAAGGCAAGGACACCTTTCAGGTCCCCAGCATATGGAGTTTCTGTTAGAATAAGGACACTAAGCGAATGATGGAGGACATGTATATCCACTTTGCTCTTGACGGTGGATGTGGTGTGACTAGCTGTACGAGTTCTGGCCTTGACTTTCTCAAAACAATAGGTTGTAACCTAGAATCGTGGGCCACGCGTTGCTTTCTGTCAGGCAATGTTTACCATATATGCGCATGCATGCGTGTACACACATGGAAACTAAAAGAGTCCCCAACAACATTTCCCTTCATTTCTCAGGGAAGCCACGGGATCTTGCCTTCACGCTGGAGAGGTGTTGATCCCCCTGTGGTTCACAGCCCTCTGCGGCGTGAAGGCGACACCTGTTAGCCACTAACAGCCCTTTCCGATTTGCTTTGCAGCAGATGCTGACGGATACAGAGGTGTCATCCCAGGAGAGCTGCATCAAAAAGGTAGGCAAACCTGCCGTGACTGTCGTCACCCCCAGTACCCTTTTACGTGGCTCCTGGTGAGACAGCTATGTGGTCCTGGTTGTTTCTGAGCTACAGAGCAAAGAACCAGTCCATGAGCAGAGCATCATCTGCACACAGTATATGAATGCCATCAGGGGAGACACTCATTTTCACTGTGTAAGCAGCAGTGGGGGGGTCACCTCACTAAGCCACCCCAGCTCTTGAGAACAGAGGACAACCCTGGGCCCGTGGGAATGCTGTGGGCCATGCAGACACAGGAAAACTAAATAAAGGCAGGTTGTGTTTATTTAACTATCTTCACTGAATACTCACATGAAAAGGGTGGGGGGAGCGCAAGGGGCCGCAGATTCAACAGATCCTTTTGCTACGCTCTTAACTCCCAAAGAGGGCTCAAGCATCGCTTTAAGTAAGCAAAGCATTAGGCAAAAGAAAAAAGCTTCAACTGGGCATTGTCTACCACCTTTCTGGCTGATGATGGATCATAGCCGGTCGACAAACACGGCTCCGAAAGACCCAGAAACAGAGACAGAGAGAGAGAGAGCTATGCAGAGGGGAAAATACACATGGTCGAGGGACACACACACAGGATGTAAACTTGAGGGGTCCTGCCACCCGAGTGAGCAGACAAGTCTGACCTTGTGGGCACTACGCTGGGCACACAGGCAGAGCTCTTTACCGGATGGGAGCTGTCCTTCTCCCAGGCAGACCTCAGGCAATATTTTGGAGGTGAAGTTGTCACAGAGGCCCTTCTTTCCTCCATCCCTCTACCCTTTAAGTGTACCATGGATCAGATTCTTTCTCCTTCTCCCTCTCTCCCTCCCTCCCTTCCACTCCCCTTTTCTTCTTTGGGTAAATATGTGTGTTTTGAAAGGAAAGGGGTGGGGGCTGGAACAGAATTCTGTATCTCAAGAGTTGTGCCCAGTCTGCTTTTTGCCACCAACAGAGTGGACCACCTTGTTGTCAGTGTGTCTCTGGGTGTGTCGCCCAGCCAAGGTAAAGTGGTTAAGGCAAGGGATCAAAAGGTGAAGTTCAAATGTAAAGGGCTGCGAAAAGGAAAGCGCTGGATACTTTTGAAAGGAAACAAAATAACAGGTGACAGGAGTGAGTCTGGCTGCTCTGCTCTCGCTCTGGGGTGAAAAGTAGGGACGCTGTTTGTGACTTGTGCCTTTTCTTCTATAAAATGTGGGTCCGTGAGTTCTTGTCTAACCCGACCCCAGGTCATCTTGGGAGTTGCTTCTGGGATAGTTGTGAAGTATAACTTGAAGAAAGACCCACTTGAAGATGCTTGGGGGACAGCTGTCTCAATCGCAGGTTCCTGTGATGCCCCTGAAGCTACAGACAGGCTGAGGGTCTCAGAGAACCCAGGGACCCCCACAGACTAACTCCCATAGAGGCTGGAGCATCTCGGAAGCCTGAGGCTGCGGGTGGGTGTCCTTGTCCACACTCTACAGTGTTTCTCGTGAGGCTGGGGAGCTGCTGCAGCATACCAACAGGGACTGCTGAGCAGAAGTTTTCCAGCTTCGGCTGAGTTCAGACATCCCTGCTTCTCTGGGATCACAGAACAAGAATTAAAACCTAGTCTTTGGTCTGGACCTAAGTGGTGGGAGGTGGAGGGGACTGAACTGGAGATGGGAATTTTATGTCAACAGCAAAGGGGGTCCCATGCCAGGAGCAAGAGGGGACACATAGGACTTTGAACTTCTGTGTGTGTGGAAGTTTTTGCCTCACTAACATGTCACTTAACGCTGTGGTTACTACATACTTGCTTTTTTTTTTTTTTCTGAGCAATGCTATACGAACCTGTGTGTGTTTGGATTACCTGAAGACTCACACACTTGTATTAAGAATATGATAGGGAAGTGGGGGACCAAGGGGGCATGTGGAGACTATGTGGCCTTGGGTTGTTCAGTTGCCATCTCTGAGCTTCATATATCCTTCCCTGCATCGGCGTCTGTGAACTCTAGCAGGCTTGGTTTCATTCTTTCAGCCCATGACACTGCTGCAGGAAGGAAAAACGGAAAATGTTGCTCTTGGAAGTATTAAGTATTAGAGAACAGGTTGCTACAGAGGTATTTCATGTTTCTGAGTATTCAGAATTTACACAAGGAGCCAGGCAAGCGTGGCTATGCATGGACCAGCTGTGTCAAGATTCACACCCAAGACTCTGCAAGCCTGCGCTGAGCAAAGCTACTGCTGGCTCAGTCTCTTCCCAGTTCTGCTCCCCTTTGGCCTCACTGTACCCAGTCTCCTGCTCACCCCTACTCACCCACCATGTCTCTTACTCCCAGCATCCCTCTGGGCTCCATTGTCCCTAACTTTCATCACTTGTGGCCACATGCCCCCAGCTTTGTGCCTGTGTTCCAAACCTCAAGTACCTAAATCCCCGCTGCCATCTCTGCCCCTGTCCTTTGTGCCCTCTGGAGACATCACTTGAGCTTCCCCAGAAGTCATCACTCTGGCTGTGGTCAGACCCAGTCCAGCTTCTTCCCACAGCAGAACCCAGGACCTCTGGGGCTGCCCCTCTGCTGGCGACTCTATTTAGTCTGTTTACTTAGAGGGAAGCCCGGGGGCTCCGGGAGAGCAAACATCTGCGGGAGATAATCTAGCGAGCTGTCCATCCATCACTTGGCTGCGCGGCTCCCCGGAGAGCTCGTCGGAGCCTGTAATAAAAAGGCCGGGAGAAGAGGCTTTGGGGACGAATAAAGAGCCGTGTTAAGGGCTCGCGGAAAATGGATGGAAGACATTATTAAGGCTCAATGGCCGCCTTATCAAAATCCAATAGGATAGACATTTGGCAAAGGCTTAAATTTATTCTTTGACTTTCTGGAGGGCTGAATTTATCCGTTAACAAGAGTGTAGTCCACCCGGGGAGATGGTATCAGGCGAAGGAATTTTGATTCAATCTCTTCAGTGATATGAAAAGGGAAACACAGGGCCCCACGGCCTTTCCCTTTGTCCTGCTTTATCTTGTTTTCTTTCAGCATCTCGCGGAGGAAGGGGGTGTTAATACAGGGCAACTGGGAGAGAGCACAAATGAAAGGAAGTGACCTTTTTCTCTTGTATTTTTATTTCCGCCTTTCCTCCCTTTCTCTGCTCCCTCTCCGCCCCCCAAATAAAGAAATCGGGGATTTGTACCATTATAACTGGTACTCGGGGTCCTGGAAAAGGTTCCTGTCTGGAAGGGCCCAGCCAGCGCTCCTCCTGGGCCATGGCAGGAGACATGAAAAGAGTAAATAAATAAATAAATAAGTCGAGAGGGTCAGCGATGGGTCCATAAATCTCTTCCAGTTATTATTTCGTACAAAATGCTACAGGTCATAAAAGCCACCTGATAGCTCTCGAGTGATCCAAATAGGATGATTGATTGATGATTATGGAAATCTGTGAAGTGATTATTTGGGTGTTAGAAGCATAACCTCTCCCACTGGGCTTGGGGACCTTTTACCCATCGTATGGTCCTGGATATGCTGCCTCTGGTGTCCGGAAGCCCAGAGGCCTCAGGGTTCATGAAGGATGACTGGAGCCAGGAGCGTGAACTCAGCCTGCTGAGGAAGTGGGAGCTGAGGCAACCGGGCAGCTACCAAGTGGCTTTTGTGAAAGCAATTGTTTGGATGTCACACATCCTGAGATCTAAACCTGGCCACAACTGAGTGAGCTGTTTGCCCCTGCAGACGGTTTCTTCACAAGAGCTGTGCAGTCAGGGACTGGTTTATATTGTTCCTGGGTAGCTGGAGGGTGAGGCGGTGGGGAGATACACATACGGGTCCTCTGTGATGTGCGGCTGACCTGCAGGTCAGGGTCTGGCTGGTGTTTGTTGGAACCGGAAGGCTCTCCACCACCACCCATAGCTTGTCTAAGGGCTGTGTCACTGAGGTGAGCTTAGGGACCTCTTCCCCTCCTACCCTTTCCAGACATCTGGTCACGCTCAGAGCCCATCAAAGTGCACAACTATCCTGCAGTTTCCCTACACCTACTCTATTACAAACAAAAATAAAAAACCCACTAACGCAACAAAAATGCTGTGTCGAAATTATTAATTTGCATGTAGGATCAGTTATGTCTTTATGAAACCAAAGTGTGTTTAGCTGCCCTGGAGACAGCCCTGAGTTGATTTTTATAATCTCGGGCTGAATAGACTTGCCTCGTCGCGGTAAGCCGGGAACAAAAGGCTGGACAGTGGTTGAAAGCCCTTTGAGGACATGTCTCTCTTTCCATTGTTCTGGGGTTGCTGATAAAAGAACGGGGAGTCCATTAATTCAGTGAATGAACATATAGCAAAGTCAGTCCCCTCTTGAGAACAATGTTGAGGTCAGCTTCAGTTGCTATGGAAACTAAGTACTCCTAAGAAGTTTGCATCCTTGATTTTGCTGAATCAAAGGTTGCAAAGTGAAGAGGTGCAACACCGTCACCGAGACAGCAGAAAGTCGGGAAGGGCTGCCTCCGAGGGTGCCCTCTCCTGAGGGGGCTGGGCCGCTGGCCTTGGGACCCTCAGCGGCTCTCTGAAACCAGCCTGTGTCTGGCTTCTTCCCTCACCCCTCCCCGAACGACGGAGGATGCTGCTTTCACAACTTGAGACTTGTCCAGAAAGGCCCCTTCCGGCACTCATCTCCAGCAATAGGGAAGAAGGCAGTGTGGGGGAGGGCTTGCAGGGGGAGCTCGAGCCGCCCTCATCTAGGGCAGCTTGGGGCCCCAGCTGGACTCTGACCTCACCCCTTGCAGCACCTGAACCAGCTTCTTAGGGCAGGGCCTGGGACTGTGGCCCCTTTACGAAATGATAAGGGTGACTAATGGTCCGTTAGCGTAGCCTCGGTGAGTTATGGGCAGCCCCAAGCTTGGCGAAGACTGTGTAAATGTACATCTCCTGAGTGGAGTGATGCCGATTACTCCCCCACCCCCGCCGCCCCTGGAGGCTCCCTTAAATCAGCTCGAACCATCAGATTAGGTGGGCAGAGGTGGAGCTAATTAATTTCCCGACCGTAATTTATTGCCTGCTCCCGTGGGTGTTGTCTTCAGGGCCCTGCTTGTCGGATAAAGGCTGAGACAGCGCTCAACCAACTGGAAGAGACTTGGAGGGACCAGGGGCTTAGGCAGGTTAGGGGGTCTGTGTTCATTTCTCCCTTTCTGTGAGAAATAAGTCAAGTTTTCCTTTCTCAGAAACTTCTTACATGGCATTCATGAAGGCTCTCTAAGAAAGTCTCTAGATAAAGGTCCTGGAGGAGGTCAAGAGTAGGAAGCTGGCTGCCTCCCCTCCCCTGGGTTTTTAACAGGGAGGGAGAGCAGAGGCCCCTGGGGACCCTTCTCTGGCGTCAGAAACTATCAGCAGAGTCCCTGGCCCCTTCTCCTGGGGGCCTGGAGTAGGAGCCATCATCCTCCGTCCCCACCCAAGAACCAGGGGAAGATGGCCAAGTGGGACGGCCTCTCCTGCTCCTGGCTCTGAATGGGATTTATTGGCTGCATTACTGGCTTTATAGGAGCCAGATGGAGGTGTCAATAAAGCTGGTCTGTAATCTTCAGGTGGGTGCAATATTGAGTTAATTAAATTGTGCCGCACTATTAGGAGAGAAATATATATCAGCTGGAAGTTCTCTTTAGCCTCTTCTGCCCTGAACACACAAATGCAGACACAACCAAGTCCTGAGTGTTAAGCCTAGATGAGGAGGGTCAGCTGTGGCCTTCACCTGCCCAAGCGCCTGCCGCATTGAGGTTCCTGTCATTTCCATACATGATATGAAGACACTCTGGGTTCTGGGTAGACAGGGGCAGCATGAAGCTAGGATGACTGAGCACGGACGAGCATCCGCTTGGGTACCACAGTTGCCTTGAACAGTTCCCCGCAGCTGATCATTTTGGCAGTATCATGCTGTCTGACAGACCTGAATTCCTGGAAGAAAATCTCACAACAGGATACAAAAGTTGAGTCTGTTCCTCCTTATGGAGCAGATTAAGTTTCTTAGGCCCTGTAGAAAAGAGGTTCTGGGGTTCATTGAGAGTATCCGAAGCCACACTCGTCTGTATTTGTTGGTTTAGGGCAAAACCTCCCTAGATCTTTGTCTCCAGGTAGGATTTGGGTGGACCCTGGAGAGGGAGACGCTTCCCTGGACAGCAGCTGCTTGGTGGGTGGGAGGAGGTAGGCCTTTGTGGCCGTCACTACTAGAAAACCACCTGTTGTTAGAGAGGACACCTGCCCTAGGTTCAGGGAGAGTAGCCAGGGAGTGGGAGTTACCCAGTCCTGAGAGAACACACAAGCCCACTGACACCCCAAGGGAGCCTTTGCCTGCTGATTCCTCCTTGGCAGTGGTTCTCGACCTTCCTAATGCTGTGACCTTTTAATACAGTCTTCATGTTGTGGTGACCCCCACCATAAAATTATTTCACTGCTACTTCACAACTGTAAGTTTGCTACTGTTATGGTCATAATGTAAATATCTGATATGCAGGATATCTGATATGTGACCCCAAAGGGGCCACGACCTACATGAGAACCGCTAATGTTTGGGGTACCATGGCTCCTGCATCCATGGTTGGTAATCCTGCTCTGAGGGTCCCATATTTGGCTGCCACAGCTGTCCCAGAGTCCAAGCTCTAACTTGTGGGTCGCATCTGCACTTTTCCTGGTCCACTTCAGAGACAAGAAGGGAGAGTGCGAAGGGGAATGGCAGACAGACATGATGGGTTCCGCCGCCCTGGCCCCAGTGAGGGCACTGCATACCAGGAGCCACACAAACTTATTTGTGGTGTCTACACCTGTGGTGGTCACTTACACAAGTGTAGCCTTGTGACAGACATGTTTACTGTCACCCCTCAGACATTGTTAGTTGTGCTTTACTGAGCTGGAGGCAGGGAGACTGGGCGGGACAGGCACAAGGCAACGCTGTCAAACGCTAGCCAGTAGACAGTTCTTGGCAAGGACTCTTAAGTGTATGTGTCCGGTGGTTCCACATGGCTCCAGTATTGCTCTGCAGGCACGATGTGAGGGTCATATTGGCCCCTCCACAGCTGAAGTTGGAGTGGTCGTGAACTATTGGCCTGAGTTCAGGACCTGGCAAGCCTGGGTGGGCTGGAGTCAGTGAAAGTGGCTGGAATGGTAAGTTAGTGTCCTGATGTTGCTAGATGACAAAGCATTCTAGTGTAGTGGGGAGCTGTGGGCCTCTTCCCGTAGCCCAGCTCCTGGCCGCCTGCTAGCTTATGCCCCGAAATAACAACACACAAATTGTATTCATTTAAACACTGCTTGGCCCATTAGCTCTAGCCCTTACTGGCTAATTCTCATATCCCAATCAACCCATCTTTAATAAACTGTGTAGCACCGGTCTTACCTGGAAAGATTCAGCATGTCTGACCTGGTGGCTTGCTTCATCGTATCTGCCTCTGAGAGGAGCTGCATGGTTTCTGAGCTCACTTCCTCTTCCTCCCAGCATTCTGTTCTATTTACTCCGCCTCTCTAAATTCTGCCCTATCAGATGGACTCAGGCAGTTCGTTTATTGGCCAATGACCTTCCTCCATCATTCTAGGACCCTGTGACGTGAAATAGCATCCCTGACTCACTCACGCAGACGAGACAGGTTGCCTGTGGGTCAGCAGAACATGGCTGTCCTCTGATGGCTGGGCCCCATAGGATGTGAGCATCTATTGTCAGCTGTCTGGGGTGTATGATCCTGGGGCTCGGGGGTGGGGAGGAGGAAGAAGTAGACAGGCTCACTTCTATGCCAGAGCACAGAAAGAGCATGTGGCCACTTCTGTGACAGTGCCTCTCTTATTGATGCCACAGAGTTGGATGGGGCAGTACACTTTCTGGAGGAGGTGGTATCTGGGCTGACATCTGCCTAGCTTGTAGGTCACAAGCTAGGGTACTGCTCCTCCTTCTATATCTGTTGAGAATGAAGTCTGAGGCAAGTAGCCCTTAAGTACAGAGATAGGATGAAGAATGCACAGCTACCCTTCTGTCACATTCAACCGCTGTGACTTTACCTGTCCCTGCTGGACTCAGGTTGACCTGTTGACATGCTTACCCCTTGAGAGGGACAGTCTCAGGTCGAGACTCTGGACTTCCCCAGAGCTGTAGGGGAAATGGCCCCTTGCTTCAGGAGATGCCAAGTGTGTCTTAGCAGTGTCCCGGTGCCTTTTTCTGGGAAAGAAGAAACCCAGGGTGGCCCCTGGCTAGTTGTTATTGGCTAATGGTTGGATACCAGTGCGTAGAAACCAGAGTGACCAACCCAGTGTTCAGTGCCCCTAAATCCCCATCTAGACAATGTGACGTCAAAAAGAAGGCTTCCAGGTCAAAGCATGAAAACAGAACGAATAGAAATCTCGAATGCACGCAGACCTGTGAATGAAGCCACCAGCAGGTGAACACACAGCAGGGTCCACACCTGTGGAATTCCTTGTATCTTGGAATCTTGCAGCCTAGCAACTTCCAACTTTGCTTCCTTTGCCCACTGAAGACGCTCTTGCTAACAAGCACCTACTGTGGGGGCGGGGAGCTGTCCGGGGTGCTGATTTGCCAAGTTATCCTCTCCCAGAGTTGGGGTCTTGAGAACTCGGTCCTGTACACAGAGGGTCCCTGCTCTTCTCTCTCTTCTGTTGTATCCCATTTCAAGCTGAATACGCCTCATGGGGCTACATTTCCAGGACACCCCTGTGCGGTGGGCTCTGTGCTATTTCTATTTTTAATTTTCAAATTTTCCCTTTTTAATTTTTAAAATTTATGTTTCTGAGAATTTCGAATTGTGAGTACTGTATTTTTATTGTTCTCCCCTCCCTCTCCTCCACCCAACTCTCCCTATGACTCTTCCCCTTTTCAGATTCATGGCCACTTAGTCTCCAATCGTAATAGTTACATACGCGCATGCATAAGTTGGTGAATACATCCTGCTAAGATCATTGAGTGTTGGTTATGTGTCTTTTGGACCAACCTCTTAGGATCAGCTACCCTATCATGGGGGCTCACCTCTGGAGAAGACTGATTCTCTTAGACGTGAGGTCCCGTACCATGTCAACTGTGCTTGTTGTCTTCTGTCTTGTTGATGCAACCATATTGTTGGAATTTCCTGTATGCAGATTTCCTGCCATAGATAGAAAACACAATCTCAAGCAGACAGCCAGGTCCTCTGGCTCTTGCAACCTTCCTGACCAGTATCCTGTGGCATTCTTATAGTATAAGAGCCTTACATATAGTATAGGGCCTGTGTTGTAGATGTATCAGTTGGAGTTGGGCATCCCAGAGTCAGCTGTGGTCTGCACCTTGATCAACTGTGACTCTATAATGGTCTTTCTCTACTGCAATCTTTTAATTTTTAAAATTACATGTGTGTGTGCATGTGTGTGTGTGTGCCCATAAGCATGTATGTTCCATGGCAATGAGGGATGTCAGAGGACATTCATGAATTCTCTTTCTTTCTGCCATGTAGGTCCTAGGGATCTAACCTAGGTTGCCAGACTTAGCAATAAGCATCTTGCCTGCTGAGACACCTTGCTGGCCCTGTCTGTGCTTTTGAGGCAGAAATACCCCCATATGCAGATGGACTGGGCTGTGCCCCTGGGCACCAGTGAGCCAGGAGGCCCAGCCGGATCCTGAGCAACTCCTTTTCTCCCACCATATACAGGGAGAAACAGCAAGGATAACAAATTGGTTTTGGTAAGAGGGAGCGCAGTTCTTAATTTAACAGATTCAGCATGATATGCCATTTTCTTTTTTAATACTCTTTCTTTCTTTCTCTGACGAATACCCTCTCTCTGCCTCGGCCTCTTTGTATGCTAACGGGATTCGTTATCCACCTGACACCCACGTCCATCAGCCTACTGCACCCAGCAAACAACAGCTTCTTCTCACCCAGTTAGCAAGATGTTGCTCCAGTGTGCTGTTGATAAATGAAGTCATAAAAAGCAAGATGTATTATTTTATGTCGGAGCCTCGGCTCCGTTATTTCTGAGCAATGGCTGAGACCTGGAGGATTAGCCTCAGAAATGTTTGCGTTGTCGGGGACGGAAAATTATCACCCAGACAGAGTCTGGCATGGTGTTCATCACAGACCAGCAGGGTGTGGGGGGCTCAGAGGCTACAGAATCTCCTTCACACTACTCACAGGGTGAGGAGGGAAAGACAAGCTCCTGTGCCTGTAGCATTTGCTTAGAAGGTCCAGTGTGCCATGGCCAGGCCAGGCCAGGGCTTCCTTCTAGCCCTCTGAACTGGGGATTCTGGGTTCCTAAGGCCCTGAAAGGGCAGATAATTATCAGAAGAGACTCTGAAGCCCGGGCACCCCAGAGAGCTGCAAAAATAAACCAAGGAGGAGGGATTTGAATAGCTTTCCTCCCTTTGTACTTCTGTTTTGGACAAGCAGTGCAGAGGCAGGAGTGAGAGGGAGCTGGCAAGGTGGAAGAAAACATCAAATTAGACCTCAGAGGGGGCAGGATTGGTGGCCGCCTGGAGTGGGGTAGGACTGGGGGCGTGGAGACAGAACTGCCCCTCCCTGCTCAGCTCACCTGAAGAGGCCCAGGGCAGGTCTGAAGGAGAGTGTCTGCTGTTGGGGGTATCAGGTGACACAGCTGGACTCAGTGTGCAATGGCTGTGTCAGGGTAAGCTTTTGCCTTTCTGATGGCTGTCATACCACGGTGACTCTGAGGCTCTGGTGGCAGAAGCCAGCCTGCCTATTCTTAGGACACATCTCAGGACCTCTAGGGGACTCACAGCTACCCTGCAGAGCAGTAGCTATACTCCGTTTGTGTACTTATGAGGAAACTGATTAGGACAGTACATTCACTCTCCCAAGGTCAGCCAAGTACAAAGTGGCAGCCTGTTCTCAGTTGTGTGTGGTGGTGGTAGGGGAGCTTCTGATCCAGATAGACTCAGGCTCTTCAGTACCTCTTGTGCCCAGAGAGCACCCAATAAGCCTTGACCTGGCAGCCCACCTCCTGTGCTCCCCAGGAGCCCTGTGTTCTCCCCAGGTCCCTCCTGAAGTCTGAGGTACACCTCATCCCCACTCCTCCTTGTTCATTGGCAATCCTTGTGCTGTGACCCCATCTTCTTACACCTGGTGTTATAGAAAGGGTGTTCCCCCAATTTGCCTTCTTTATTAAATGCCCAGCTTTTGAGATGGCATGTAACTCAAATTCCCATCAAAGCTCTTGTTCTTATTGGGGCCCTTTGGGATCCCCCTCACATAGAAGACTCCACTATGGAAGTGTGGTGTCTTCTCACCCCACTGAGCCCCTTCCAAGGAAAGGAAACTGTTCCTTCACCAGTCAGAGAAGGTCCTCCTGCCTTGTAGCCCATGGGAAGACATCCTGCACAATGGGGACTCCTGTCGTCTGAGAACCAAACCCCAAGTGCAGTTTCAGAGGCACTGTGGAGCTTGGTTCAACTCATTGCCATGCTAGGTCTCACTGATACACTCCAGAAATCTCATGTCTGCAAACACCTCTGTAGGGGACATGGAAGTGCAAAGGACTCTGTGGTAGCCAGGCATTTCCAGAGAGGTTCTTGCTTCAAAGTTGTGGTTGTTTACATGAGTTACTATGTATCGAGCACAGGTAGCAGCACCTGACACACTTTGTAGCACAGAGTGAGGCAAAGGTCAGGGATGGCAGTTGTGAGGGTGTTGATGGCAGTGATGATGGTGGTGATGGTGATGGCTGCCATGATGGTGGTGATAATGATGGTGGCAATAGCAGTGGTGATGACAATGGCAGTGATAACAGTGGTGATGATGATGGCGGTGATGATGGTGATGATGATGATGGTGGTGATGGTGATGGCGGCAATGATGGTCGTGATGGTGGTGATGATGGTGGTGATGGTGGTGGTGATGGTGATGGCGACAGTTATGGTGGTGATGGTGGAGATGATGGTGGTGATGGTGGAGATGATGGTGGTGGTGACGGTGATGGCAGCGATGATGGTGGTAATAGAGATGGCGGTGATGAGGGGGGCAGAAGTGATGATGGTGACGTGATGGTGGTGGTAATAATCATGGGGAAGTTGATAGTGGTGAGATGGTAGTATGTTGATGATGGTAACTGATATCCATGAGTCCTTGAGGACTTCTCCAGATGCACCATTGCTAAGGGAACCTAAGAACCAGGAGAGGCTACTCCCAGAGGGCTATGAGAACTATGGGAGCTTCAGTTATGGCTCCCCACTATGGGGGTGACCTGGATGAATCACTTAGTTTCTTAGGGTCTTAGTTCCTGACTTGCCAGCCCAAGGCAGTCACTGTGTACTCATTCAAACTCTCCAGCAGTATGGACCCCAAAGATAAGGCCTGGGACAGCACTGCAGAGAGGGTTCATTCAGCAAGACAAGGTATTAAAAAGAAAAAATAACAGGAAGAGGTGGAAGGAGAAGTCATAAACCTCCCTCACACCCTGGCCCTCATAGACGACCTCTCACATAGAAAAGCGGGCCTTGGGGATTTAATAAGAAGTACAGGACTTCCTGTGAATTAGCAGTAGATTGTGAGCCGTGAATTACTTTTTTTCCTTTGAAAAATGATGTAGCCAGGTCAAAATATTTTTGCCTTTCAAACACTTGAGTTCCTTTGTCCTGGGGGCTGACATGCCTTGGTTTCCATGCAGCCTCACAATGCAGGGAAACATCTTTTAACCGCCAGACAGCCTCCTGATAAGCCTGCAACTCCGTGTGCTTGGAGAGCCGGGAGAGAGGGGTGAGAACGCAGAGCCCTTTAGAGACTGTGTTTACACAGCAGCGAGAGTCCCTTCTCCCTCTCGGCAGACAGGCCCTGGAGCACAGGTTACACAACCCTGTACTCACGGCGGCTGCCCCCACTTATACCATACCCAGCTTGTCTGGCCTGGGGAGGACCTGACCCCCAGGTACCTCGTCTGGAGACTGGTCCAGTGCTCTGGAGTCCCAGGAGAGGCAGCCAGAACACAAACCCGTGACAAGGTGTGTCAGGACTACAGGCTGTGTCACCTCACTGGGAATTCCACCCGAGAGCTCCCACACCGCTGCAGCCACCTCACACAACCCTGCAGACTTCAGCTGCTAGTTTCTCTGGGCCACAGAGCAATAGTCTCATTCAGCAAAAGATATCATTTACTCCAAGGAGGCCAGCCCGGACCAGACAAGCACTAGAGAAGAACCCTGTCCAACAATGTAGATAAGAGACACTCAGAAAAGACCTTTGGACGTTCCCCGGGAAGATGACAGAAGGGGCCAAGTGACCGACATTCATTCATCTCTCCATTTGGTGAAAGGAACCCCTTTTTCCATATGTCCCATCTTTCCTCATCTCATTCCCTCCTGGCTCTTCCCAAGGGTTCTGAGCTCAGGAAAGAGCTCCTAGGCACACACTCCACCTGCTTGGAATGAGGGTCCTCGGCCCCTTGACCGGAAAAAAGAGGAAACCTAGGAGAGGTTATAAGGAGAAGGATCACGGAAGCACAGCCAGGGCTGGAAACTGGGGTCTGGTAGGCCTTGGAGGTAGAGCTGAGAGTTCCAGGGATGAAGTGGCAACACGTAAGCCCCCTTGAAGGGACTCTTTCACTTTCCTCATGGAGCCTGCAGACATGCACTACTGAGTCCTTGGGTACCCAAAGGCAGTGGACTTGGTGACATCATCAAGAACAAGGATGGTAGTGATGGTGGTGATGAGATGGTGATGTGGGAGTGACAGAAGCTGACATGGGGAACATGGGGACAGCAGGCGGGTGCTCGCAGTCCAGATGATATGAATTCATTCATCATCATCTGAACATACTGTAAGTGGAATGGACTTAATCCTTCTGTCCTGTTTCACTCTTCAGGGAGTGAGAATTCCCCCCTTGTCCTTGGGCTATGCGGGAATCCTAACTGGCTGCTCCCAGCAGAAGATGAGCGAGTGGGTGGGCCTGCGTATCATGAGATGATAGCTTTGAGAAGAGACTTGGATCCACAATTCGAAGTGTGGTTTTCTATGGAGTGAATCATGTTTGCACCTGTAGAAAGTGGAGCCTTGTTCTTGGCAACTGAAACTGTGTGCGTGTAGGATGAGGGGCAGGACAGCCTGTGTGTGAGCTGCTGGCAGAAGGGCGTGTGCAGGAGGAGAAGCCCCAGGGAGAGGTGTGAGCAATGATGGAGGAGATAGCCCTCCTTTCCTACCTAGAGCCCGGAGGGGAAGGCTGGAGGAGACTCACAGCACAAGTGAGACTCAGAGTCAGGGTCAGAGGGAGGTGACCTTGGCCTCCAGAAGCCTGGCCAATGCCGAGTTGGGGGTCATAGCAGGTGTGACCCAAGGAGGCTCAGTCGGGGGTCATGACAGGTGTGCCTGGTATAGTCCGAGAAGGATCAGTCGCTAGGATGGGGTTGGATTGGGCATGGCTGATAGGGGCTAGTGAGGTGAGGAAGGGGAAGAGGTAAGTGGAGCTAGAGCTCGTGATGGAAGATGGAGTAGGAAAAGGGGGTGGTGCATGGAGGTGAAGAAGAGAGGTAGGTTACCAGAGCGTGGTTTCTCTGCTTGTACCACGGGACTCAAACTCTCGGGGTGACAAGGAGTCACAGTGAAAAGGGGCAGCAGTGTCAGTCAGCAGCCCCTGGAGACCCCTGGGATTCCAGCACAGGCAGAGAGAGCTCTTGCCACCAGTCACCCAGTTCATCCTGGGGGTTCAAGCAGGGAACTGAGGGTGTCACAGGGAGATGATGGTGAGATCCAGTTAATAATACAGTCCAGCCAGTGCAGCATGGGTACTGATGGCACCTACTGGAGCCCGAGGACTGGCTTCTGGTCAAGACCAAGGCCTGAGATCCCCAGGGCCCTTCATCATCACCAGCTGATACCACACGAAGCCCAGCCCCCTCCAGGGATGCCCTCCAGCCTGGCAAGGCCATACGGTCACTCTCTTCATTAAGTCCCCCATTGTTTTGGGTCCAGCCGGGGAGGCGTGCAGCCCAGTTGCTTACTCAGCAAGAACTGCCCTAGCTGCAGCCATCGTGAATGCATATTTAATAACCATTTTCTCCAGAAACCATGCCGCTTCGGAAGTTCAGAAAGAGGCCTCGCTCTTCAGTTGGTAATGAGAAGTTAATAAAAGTGGGATTTTGTACAACACTGGCCCTCTGACATCTTAATCTTTATTAAAGAGACGTAAACTTCCATGGAACTGGCAGGCCTGCCTGGCACAGCCAGACGCCAGGAGAGCGGGTAGAGGCCGCCATGTATGCCTAATCCACCAAGAGAGTTGGAGCCTCCTCTCCCCCGGGGGCCTCTGGTGCTTACCTCAGCAGACGTGAATTAATTACCTACCAATCCCCAGAGCCCCAGAGAGGCCTGTGTGCTCAGCGTGGTTCACACTAGAAAGGGACGGATAAACAAGTCAGGTGTTGCTGTCGGGATTTGTTGGGGGGGGGGGGTACTGGAGTGCCATAAAAGGGCCAAGATCTTGCAGTTCCAAGGCCTTCCTTTACCATGGCTGGCATAACCCACCAGATTTCTTAATACCAGGCTCTGCCATACATGTCTGTCGTGAGTGTGACAGGGTGCACTGTGGAGCCTGACTGTCACCCTTCAGATTGTATCTGTGTTCATGTGTTCATGTGTGTCTGGGTACATGTGCAGGCATGACATGACGTGTGCATGACTGTGCATATGGAAACCAGAGGTCAACACTGAGTATCCTTCCTCCACCTCTCTCCACCTTATTTTTTTTTTAAAGAGTTTTGTTTTGTGTGTGTATGCATGTTTTGTCTGCATGTGTGTAGGTGCACCACATGTGTCTGGTACCCTCAAAGGCCAGAAGAGGGCACTGGATGCCCTGGAACTGGAGTCATGGATATCTGTAAGCTGCCAACTTGCTGGAAACCAAATTCAGTTCCACCGCAAAATCAGCCAATGCTCTTAACTGGCAAAGCCGTCTCTCCAGTCTTCTACCTCCTCTCTTGAGACAAGGCTTGCCCCTGCACCCAGAGCTGGACAAGTCAGCTAGCCTTCAGGCCAGCAAGCCTCAGGAACCTGCCTGTCTCCACCTCCCCAGTGCTGGGATTGTTGCTACACACAGACACACCTGCTTTTAAAGTGAGCAGTTTTGGGGTACTCAGCATGTTCATCATGGTAGATGCTCTGTCTCAGAATGCTTTCGCGAGCCCAGCAGAGACATCGTGCCCATCCAGTGATAAGATCTCAGTGTTCTCGTTCCTCTAGTCCCCAGTTGTGATGTATCTGTAGTCAGTCTCTGGATTTTCCCATAATGGACATTGGATAAAAATAAACTATGTTCTAGGTCCGTGTGTGCGGTGGCATGCAGATGGGCTCCACACCTGGCCTATCTGTTCATTCATGTTGCTGTGACTAGTGCTCCATGAACCATGTGTGTGTGCGATGATCCATTTGACTTGTGCTTTCTATTTTTGGGGGGGGGGGACACAGTGCAGAGTGACTCTTAGCTCTGCTGCCAACTTGAAGGACCTGATCTGTGTCAGACAGCCCAGGGCAGTCCATCCTCAGGTGCCACGTTCTTTGATTCCCCCACCCCAGATGCTCATGATGAGAGGGGCTGGATCTATATATAATAGTCCTTGAGCACTGCTGTTTTCCTGCCCTTGTTAGCTGGAGCTGAGCAAAGCCAGCATCTCTATGCTGGGAGGAGATTCTCTATCCACAATTCAGCATGAGATCAATGGGTAAATGTGTTGGAGACTGAGGACTGACTGGTCCAGCCGTAGAGAACCTCACTCAGCCCACCATGAAGGATGGTGGGGCAGACTCCGAGCCAAGTTAGACGCATCACTCGGGCAGCTATGGTTCCACCCAACTTCTGAAGGAGAAGCCTATGTATCTGAGCTAGAGACAAGAATTGGTGCTGACCTCAGGACTCCTCAAGGCCTGTGGTATCACATTTAGACACGCCCATGCACGCAGGCCCCCTGGGTAAGTCACCCAGTGTTAGCCAACTGGACCGGAGGTTGGCGCTTGGCGAGCCTCACCTCTCGTGGGTCGTGTGGAAGTGTGCGTTTGTCATCTGCTAATCCACTGGGAAGGAGAAGGGCAGCGTCTTTGTCAGTCTCCGAGCAATTAGGATAATTAAAAAAGAAAGCTTATTGGGTAAACATGCTCTGGGATTGTGACCCCTTAATTAATGGACCACGGGGAGAAATTACAGCGGTGGCAGGATAATTAACACGTGCTTGGGGAGGAGAGCTGCAAACGAGGGTGAGCGGACAGGGCCACTCGCAGGCTTGAGGCTGGCTGAGGAGGCTGAGCAGGGCCCACAGCCCTGAGCAGCAGGCCCACCCCTGGCTCTGGGCAGGTTGAAGGAAGCCTGCCCGCCCTCCAGTGTCTGCTTCAGAGACCCACCACCCCCAGCAGGAAGCTGGGTCACCTCCTCAACCTTCAGCCCCTTGCCGGTCATCACTCTAGAGGCCCTGGGCAAATCACCAGAGATTGGCCAAGGTGGCCCCCTCTCCTCAAGAGTCCCACTATATTCTAATGTTCCCAGAACCCTAGAGGTAAAGACCCAGGAGTCTTCATTGGGCCAGGACCCCAACCCTCCCTGTCAAACATCTTCTTGGTGCCAGAGATGCTCCCACCCTCTTTACTATGGACTGCAATAGTTTGTTTGTATGTCGTATCCCTGGGACCTAAGACCTAGGCTGCCTGTGAAATTCAGTAGCCTTTTCTCACCTCCAGGTCTTGTTGGACTCTGTAGAAATGGCAGTTTAGGCCTTGGTCCTACCCTTTATAACCATAAGGGCCAAGGACTGGTGCAGGATATGGTCTACTTTTCTAGAAAGGTTCAGACAGAGGGAGCTAGTGATATGCTGGTCTCTCACAGATAAAGGTGTCTGTGCCCATGTTCTTCGGTGGCTGAGAGCTAGCTGGTCAGTCCCGGAAAGGAGTGAGGCCTCCTTGCAACTGGACATGGGCCCTGCCTGATCCCTCATCTAGCATAGGAATGCAAGACCAGAGGAGGTATCTGTGATTTATATAGGTACAGAAGCAAGACCAGGGTCCTGTTTGCGTCCTCGGCTCTCAAGATGGGAATTGAAAGTACTAGTCCTCCCCTGCCATGTGTTCCTCAAGGATAGATCCAAGTGCTTCTCCAAACCAAGAAGTTGCCCTACTCACCTTCCCATCACAGCCAGCTAAACAGGGTGAAGCCTGAAAAGGCCTGGAGGTAGGGATGGGCCCTAGGGTCAAATGTGAGGAGTCTTCTTGGTGGCCATGGTGCTAAAAGCGTTGTAATAACAGTGAGCAGAGGACCTCTGAATTCCCCGGGGTAAATTCACCTGGAAGTAGTGAATGAGCTGGAGACTGAGACCAGCCAGGTACCCAGAGGACTTCCCACGGCCCCCAAGGACCTTACAGTCACTTCAAGTCCTAGCCTGAGGCAGAAGCTGGGGCTTGTGTGTCTCAGCCTCAGTTTAGGGCAAGGCCAATTGGAAGAAACACCTGGCATCACACTCCGGTCTGTTTCAGAATCAGACTGAAGTTACCAATCCTGAGTCCCAGGAACCAATCAATGGCTCAGAGTCAGAGTCCTTCATACAGGCCTTCCCACTCAGCAGCACAGGCACACCCTGCCCTTGCCTGCCTGTGCCGACTGCTTAGCTGCTAGCCCTACCCAGCCACCGACTGCAGTCTTTGCTGCCGGACACGGTCCCCATGTAATGTCACGGTTCTTCTAGCTCTAGGTTACCTGCTGGCTGTCTATCCAGGTGAAGAAAGTGTTCTCGTGAGTCACAGGAGAATCACAGCTTCTAACAGACTCATAAATGTTATTCTGGGAGGACTGGTGGCCTGGAACTTCCCAGTCCTGGGTCCTGGGTCCTGGGTCCTGGCTCCACTTCCTACAGGGCAGGTATAGGAGGACTTCTGTCATAAGCCTGGGTCCTGTGATGTAATCTTTATTACATCACAGCCCAGGGCTAGCCGTACCACAGGAAGGGTGTGTGGGATTACTGCATTTTCCACTGAAGTTCTTGGGACCCAGAAAAAATCAGCACCTTGGTGCTCAGGAGAGTGCCTGATCTAGTCCTGTGTAGGGAGGCAGGGTCTCCCACACTGCACCTCATCACAGAGACAGGGGGCAGGGGCTCCCACACTGCACCCCATCACAGAGACAGGGGGCAGGGTCTCCCACACTGCACAGCATCACAGAGATAGGGGGCAGGGTCTCCCACACTGCACCCCATCACAGAGATAGGGGGCAGGGTCTCCCACACTGCACAGCATCACAGAGACAGGGGGCAGGATCTCCCACACTGCACAGCACCACAGAGACAGGGGGCAGAGGCTCCCACATTGCACAGCACCACAGAGACAGGGGGCAGGGGCTCCCACACTGCACAGCATCACAGAGACAGGGGCAGGGTCTCCCACACTGCACCCCATCACAAAGACAGGGGTCAGGGTCTCCCACACTGCACCCCATCACAGAGACAGGGTCAGGGGCTCCCACACTGCACAGCACCACAGTCTCTATTCTCAGGATCCTTCCAGGGACTCCTTGCTGTTCCTCGTGATGGTCTAGATCTAGAAGCACCCACCTCCCACGCTCCTCCCTAGTGGATGTCATGTCATTGGCCTGTGAATAATCATGCCAATTCTGGGCTAACACAAGTTAGGACAGCCCAGTGTGTAGTGGCTACCTTCTCTCGGGTCCAAAATCTGAAGGAAGGCATAAAATCTTTTCATCTAATGCCCATGTCCTTGGGAGGTAGCAGGATAGAGTCTCTCAGGCCTGACACAGGGCTTCGAGCCAGCATTCCAGGCCCTGAACAAGTTACACAAGGGCTTTGGCCCTCCCTGTCCTTGCCTAAGCTGAGGGCCTACTCCCTTCACTCATGCGCTGGGGAACAGGACACAGGGTAGCTAGAGTCAGTCACAGGCTTGGGCCTGGGTATTGCTCTGACCAGGTCGTTAGAGGGTGCACGTAGGCTTGCTCCGAGAATTTGACTGGGACCATGGCCAGTGTCTTGTAAAGTGGACTCCATGGAAGCAGGGGCTAGGTCTGCTTCCTTAGTGTGGGTCAGGTCCCTGCAGTCATTTCTTAGCTCTTGTGTTCCACACCCACAGCTGACCATGGCTACCCCACAGGGTTTCCACCCTCTGTGAGTGTTGGCAAGTCAAGGCTGTGTTTACACTGTAAGACCCACTACAAATGACAGAGCTGTGACCTCCACAGACCCGCGGAGACTTGGAGGCCCAGCTAAAGGGGGAGTCTGTCACATAGGAGCTCTGGTGCTCCCATGGTGCAAACAGAATGGATGTAGCTGACCTCTAACATCTCTGCATCTGCTGAATCTCTTTTCTGAATCTCTCTATACAAGCCAAGGAGATCCCAACTGGATCTTGAGGATAGAAGGAGAGGGGAACTGGGCGGGCCCACACTTTTTTTCCCTTTCAGGTGGAGCCCCTCTATGTGAGTTATTTTTCCATCACTATTTCCAAACTTCTGATATAATGACTTAAGAAGGGGAGGGGCTTACTCTTCTTTATTGTCTACCGTCATGGTGGAGATATATGTGGTCGGTGGCACTGTAGTGGCTGGGCGTGCCAGTCAGGGCAGAGAACTTGGGTAGAACCCGCAAGGTCCCTCGGTGGCCACTGGCACTGGCCTCCTGGAGGCTCTACGACCTCTCCAAACAGTACCAGCACCTTAGGCTGCCAGTGTTAGTACACACGTGAGAGACATTCCACACACAAACCGTAACACTCCTGGTTTCCTGCAGGCGATGCTTCCCCCAATCCCCGTCCCAAACTGTATCCTTGCTCAGGAAGAGGGCCAGGCGACCCTGAGCCTAGATGGTCACTCAGGGCAGTCATGGTCTGTATCTGGAATCAGAAGGGCATAAAAGCTCCTCCCCAGAATCAGAAAGGGATTGGAAGACAAGTGGGACAGGGACAGCATGTGCTGGACACCATGGCTTAGCAGGACCTAACCTGATTCCCGTGTATCCCTAATCCGGGTTTCTGTGGGAAGCAAGGAGCTGCCTCCTCAGGGACCCCGCCCCACACCTTGGTTTGCCACCCCAGTGCCTGGGAAAATAAAGGCTCCCTTGACATTGAGGTGATTTCTGGGAGAATCTGAGGTGGAGGACCCCTCCCACGTAGATTATGATCCTGTCCATGGCACCCTGAGTGTCCTCTGCTGTGTGCACATGGAAGGTACAGCATGTACGTATACATGTGTGGTGAGTTTGGAGGATATTAGCATGTGTGCCTGTGTGCTTTCATGTGTATAGTCATGTCTGTTTGTACATGTGTAGATATTCATATGTGGATGTATACAGGGAGCACATATACATATACATGTGCATAGAGGTACATGCATATGTCATATGAATGCATATATGTGGTGAGTCACATGCATATACATCCATATGTGTGTAGGTATGAGCAGTTATATGACTATGCCAATGTGTAAGTATGAGTGTGCATATTTGAGCATGTGTGTGTATGTACATATATGGTATGTGTGAATTAGGTTAGTATATGTATGCGAATGTACATGTAAATATGCATGTTGGCGGAGCATATACATATGTGTGTGCATGTGTGCATGCGCATGTGGGTGCATAGAGTCATGCATGCATTCACATGTGTGGGGCATCTGTGTAGGTGTGTGTGTGTGTGTGTGGACAGAGAGAGAGGGAGAGAGAGAGGGAAGGAGGGAGGGAGCTGCCCAAAGTGAACCAGTCGCATCAATCTGTGATTAATGAGCCAGGATCCAAGTTTTTAACTAATTGAGTACATTAAATAGAAAGTCCCTAAAAAAGCAAGGAGGAAAAAAAGACTAATATGAGACACTTTTCTAAGCTTCTTTAATAAAAAGTGTATTTGGGATTTGACCGTAATGGCTATCCTTGCTTGCCAAAACCTGACGCCCTAGCAGGTAACTTTCGTCAGGCAGATCTGAAATGGTACCTAAATGAATTAGCAATAAAATGGACTTAGGCCGAGCAGTGGGGGCCTCCATTAATCTTGGGTTAATCACTAAAGAGGTGCCATTCACTTTTCTTAAGAAGCCACATTTTTCTCCCCTTGCTGGCGACCAGATTTCATAAAGTAACATATTTCTAATGAAAGGTCTCTGCTTGAATTAAACCCTGAAGGTTTATGCAGATTTTGCGTTTGATTACTGCTGGCATGGGCTCTTAGCCGGCTGCGGAAGGAAGGTCCGTTCTGAAAGGGCCCCAGCGTGCAGTTCATAATATTCTTTGAAATAAAATAGCGCACTTGTGCTTAGTGGCTTTAATCAGCCCTGACTTTTGATAGTCAAACAATAGCTAATTACAGTAGCACCTGCCTTCCAGGCCCTGTCATGTCGGCTCCTGCCGGAGAAAGGCCTTGTCTGGAAGCTGCGTGATCGTTGCACTCGCCCTGCACAGAGTCACGAGAACTGACACTCAGCAAGTTTGGTAGCCATTAGCAGAGGGTTATTTTGCTACTGCTGCTGCTTTGCTGGCTTTTCCATTACATTCTTCTCCTTTGTATTTTTTTGGGGGGGGGATGGTGAGGGCAGGGAACAGAGAAAAGAGGCCTTGGGGTGTGAGTCCCGGGTCTCCTGAAACCAGCTGCCAGGCAAGTGTGCTTGCTGTAAGGACTCGGGGTGCCTGGCATTCTGTAGGTTTGAGATTTGGAATGGGGTGTTGTTGTGACCCTGAGAGTAGACACTACACAGAGGGCAAAGTAATGCCTTCAGGTCCCCAATGGTTGCTCCGGATGGGCACAGATCCAGCAGCTCTTGGGGCCAGCCTGTCTCTGCTGGGCAGAGTATTATCCATATGAGATGTGCGGCTGATGCGTGGGGACCAGAGAGACTAGCCCAGTGGAAATCATAAATTACTATCTCGCTTAAGTCTTTCTTTTCTCATAATTTTTGCCTGGCAAGTGATCTTGAGTTTTCTAGAATCCAGCCAGGTGCTCTGGAGGCTGTGACTGGTTTCTGAACGCGAGCAAGGATGTGGACATTGAGGAGATGGTGGGCACCATCCTGCAGGCATTGGCAGACCTGGCCCTCACTCATGCACACAGCTGCTTCCCTGGTCCTCCTGCCCACTTGGCCCCTTCCATATCCCACACAAAGGCAGAGCCAGTGAAATGAGGATCTGATTGGATCTGCTCAAGGCAGGCTATGGTCATAGGTAGACATAGTCCTGGGACTATGGTTACATTACCTTTTGTTTGTGTGGGGGACAGTTTTGGGCACATCAAGCAGAGCCAATACCAGCAGGTCCTGTTGGCATAGATTCCTTCCATATCTCCATCCATTTCCTATGTGGAAGAATATTGAAGGGAAACAAGGGGTTTCTTTTCCCCCACTTTAGGTGTTTGAGGGTGATTGATGGAGACTTAGAGACAGAGCTGAGGAGAAAAAGAGAGTCCCTATCCTGGGGGCCACAGCTGGCCACAGCTAGTCACTGTGGTCCTAGCATAGGGAGCAGAGCTGAGGCTGTCCTCTGGAGCTATCTCCATCACCGTCGAGACAAATTTCCTCTTCCCTGAGGCTGTACCCCTGGAGGGTATACACGTGCCAGCACATTCGTGCCCGCCGGCCATACCCACTTGCCAGCAGCCCACCAAGTTCCTATCACTCTGTGGGTGCCATTTCTGTTTGACTGGCTTTGGTCTCAGACACTGCATCATGTTGACAATAACCCACGACCAGACCTTGCCAGGACCTCGCACTGAAAAGGCTTCAGGGAGAGGAGGGCAATTGGAAAGGCTGTTTTCTGTTATGGCAGGTTTATTTTTCCTTGCAATTATGTCTGACTAAAATGTCCTTGTGTGGGGGTCACTTCCCAAGAAAAGCCTGATTCATCCTGCTTTGGACAGCCCCCTCCACTCCAGGCTGCTGCCAGGGTCTCTCTGAAGCTTGGCCCATGGGAGGAGAGCTGGGTCCAGTATGACCATCTCCATCATGGACAGCTTCGATGGAAGGGCTTCTTGATTCACCTCGGTAAAGCAGCAGCCCTGGGGCTCTTCAGCTCCGGAAGCAGGCGTGGGCTCCTTGGCTTCGTGAGCTGGCCTGAGCTACTGGCGGCATGAAAGGGAGTTGGGCTCACCTTGGCAGAGAGGTCCCCAAGCTTCATCTCTTTCCTAGGGACACCAGCGCCCAGCCTTTCACCTCCCTGTCTCCAGTCTACAGGGACTGTAAACAAGGCCCTTGATGAGCAAGATCCCCACTTCTAATCATTTCGGCCCCCTCCTTTAACCGCAGCCCCAGCCAGGCCCAGCAGCTCCTGTGCCTGCTGGTCTGGCTCTTCCCGTCATCCGGGTCTGGCCCTGTTGATGCCCCAGGCTGCCTGGTAATGGAAGGTATGTGTGCGTGAAGGAGACTGGACTTAAGTCAAGTGCAGCCTCTCGCCCACCACCTTCCCTGCCCACACCGAGAGGCCGACATCTGCCTCTCGTCTCTCGAGCATTTGCCATCGCCGATCAGTTTGATTGATCATCTCTGCAGCCACAGGTTGGTAATAAAGCTCTTTGGAGAGCCCCTTGCATTTCCCCCAGGACCCCATTGGTATGACAGGACTTGACACTAGCCATTCGTCACCTGCTGCCTATGATCACTGCACACAATGACCAGCGGACAGACAAGAACCAGGCTGGGAGAGAGAAGCAGTGGCGAGCTGGTCTGTTTGGGACAGATGGAAGAAGTTGGGCCTGTGCCTCCTGCCCACCATCAGGCTCCTAGGCACTTGGGTAGGCTCCAGACATCTAGGCCGGGAGCCCGAGCTCTGCCTGCTCTGCTACACAGGGCCATTACTGTGTGCTGCAAGTTTTGCCTTCTCAGTGGAAGGCTATGAAAACCTCAACTGGGCCATAGGTCCTCTTCTTGCTCCCGAAGCAACAGAGTGCAGAAAGTCCAGGCTGCCCTCCACCCCTTTCTCGAGAAAAATTGTAAAACTGATGTTACCTCCAGAAACAGGACATGAGGTCAGGGACAGACAAAACATCTCACATATTCAGGCCCAGACACAATAGGTCACTGGCCCCAGGGAAACCCACAAAGCTTCAGAGAAAACAATATTGGCTACCTCCACACATACAAACAACCCAGACACACATTCACAGCAATACCAGGCACACACATACATTCACGTGCAGTGATAAACCAAAACATGTGGGCATAGAGTCATAGCAGGCACACACACACAGAAACACACAGAAACATACAGGCAATACATGCACAGGCATATGAGATACGTGTGCAGAAATATACAACAGATATATGAGCACATAGATAGAAACATACATGTACACAGTGATGTACCAGACACATGCAGAGATATCCAACACACATACACAGAGCCAAACAACAGATAGGTAGATAGATAGATAGATAGATAGATAGATAGATAGATAGATAGGATAGATAGATAGGATAGATAGATAGATAGATAGATAGATAGATAGATAGATAGGATAGGTAGGTAGGTAGATAGATAGATAGGTAGGTAGGTAGGTAGATAGATAGATAGATAGATAGATAGATAGATAGATAGGATAGGATAGATAGATAGATAGATAGATAGATAGATAGATAGATGCATATACCTTCCCGAGATCTGAGTTCTACATGGGGGCTAAAGTTGATAGATTCCCATACAGATTATGAACCTCTCATTCAGAAAAAAGCAGAGTGGAGTGAGAGCTTAGCCACTTAGCCACATGTCAGGTACTCTGAGCCTAAGCTTAATGATTTCCCTCTTCCTCCCAGTCTCTTCCAGGCCTGTCCCTGCCATTAATTGGGTCTCATGGTCTTTGCCCATTCCTTAGCATTACCTACCTGTTGCAGAACAAGACCTATGTGTGTTGTTCAGATCCTCACTAGCAGGAGGACCCCAAATCCTCACCATGGGCTGTCACCCAGGGAGCAGGTGAAGACCTGACTTCCCAGGGATAGCTTGGCCTGGCTCCTCAGCCAAACCCCTAAGCATTTTGCTATGTGGGTGACTTTTGGAGACTCTGCCACTGCTGTGGGGTAGGACATCAGCAGCCTAGGGCACAGGCCTGTGTGTATCCCACATCTGAATGGTCTTCTGGCCACAGGGCTGGTACGAACATGCCAAACTCTCACAGGAGAATGTGCTACTCTGCAGAGGGACACTGGGTAGGGATGCTTCTGTCCTGGATACGAAACTGCAGCATCAGTTCCAGCTGGAAGGTCTGCAGTGACCAGGCAGGCCTCTCTGGAGCTCCTGTAGGTTCTGCAGGGACATTTCATTCTGTACCTGTGTTCACTGTGGCCCCCATCATCAGCAGTCTTTAGAAACTGGCTCCTCCCCCATTTTGGGCAACAAGTTCACTGGTGGCACATCTCCAGAAGGCATTTAAAATCTCCACTAGTGTGACAATAGGAAAAAGTCCGGCTGGGTAATGGAGCCCTAACCGGATGTCAAACGTCCAGACATTTCTCCTCCACAGGGCGAGGGCAATGTCTGGGTGTTCCCCTCCATAGCTCCTGGACCCCTCCCCTCTGCTGCATCTCCATGTCTGGTGTTTCCTGCTGGTCAGTCTTAGAAAGGAACGAAGTCTGCAGCCTATGTCTGTCAAGAGAATGTGCTTTCTGTCTGTCATCATCAGCCTGCTTCCTTAGGGGCTGTGCCGGGGCAGGATCGGGCTTCACCCGGCATTAGTTTTGCGAAGATTGTAGGGTATGGACACAGCTGCTAGTGGCTTGCAAGCGGCTTACCCCAGTGTGGGAGTCGGGCACAGTGAGAGTCTCCCTCTCACCAAAAGGCAGATGTTTGCTAGGGACCTTGGAATATGGCCTGTCCCACCTGGAGGAACTGGTGGCATCTCCGTGGAATGATGGAAGGTTGGTGGCTCTGGGTGATAGAGAGGTAAAAATAAAGGGAATTGTACAGAAAAAGGAGGACCTGTCACCACCTGATTGCCCCAAGGATCAGTTCCTACAGAGGAATTCACCTGGACACAGGTCCACATGAGAGTGCAGCCAGCCGGGTGATGGCCTCCATTCATCATGTCCCCTGAGCACTGTGCCCAGAAGGCCAGTCAGTGTGTGCTGACCCACACAACACCTGTACAGACATACAACTGATGGGGTCTATGGTGCCTCCATGACACATCCGGGATACATGAGCTTAGTCGGGACAAAATCTTGTGAACACCTAGTCTCTTAAAAGAAATACCAATTTACCCCCAAATCATAATAATGGTTATGTCTTTTATGAAACAAACAGAAACATTTAAACAAAAAAAATCAGTTACCCTGCATAGACCTGAGTATGCATGAGTGTGTGTGTGTGTGTGTGTGTGTGTGTGTGTGTGTGTGTGTAGACATGGCACACTGCACAGGGGACACCCTGCACACATAGGGAGTATTGGTAGTCTGCAGAGCTGACTTGAACGTGTGTGTGTGTGTGTGTGTGTGTGTGTGTGTATCTGTGTCTCTGTGTGTGTAGATACATGGCACACTGCACATGGAACACCCTGCACACATAGGCAGTATTGGTAGTCTGCAGAGCTAACTTGAGCGTGTGTGTGTGTGTGTGTGTGTGTGTGTGTAGACATGTAGCACACTGCAGAGGGGACACCCTGCACACATGGGCTGTATGGAAGTCTTCATAGACCTGAGCATGCATGAGGGTTCCTGTCAGAATCAACCAGCACAAGTGGTTCTGGGAAGGGACAACTTCCTCTTGCTTTGCACATGGAAAGTGAGGTTTCTATCTCCCTTCCCCTCTTTCCATTCCTCCCTTGCTTCCTCCCTTTCTCCCTCTCCCTCCCCCTCTCTCTCTAACACACATACACAAACCCACACACACGCACGCACGCATGCACGCACCATGAGCGTGCAGCCTCATATGAGGGAAGCAACCTCTTTCAGGGAATCCAGGTTTTAGGGTAGCAAGACAAGGAGGCTGTCTTAGCAATTCTTACCACCCCAGAATATCCATGCTCAGACCTCAGGGCGTCTCTCATTCCTGTCTGCTGAGTGACTAGTAGAGCCTGGCTTCTTCAATCCAGTTCAGACCATGGTCGAGGCTTCAAGAGATGGCCACTGTTGCCAACTAGTGCCTTCTCTGAGGTCTGACAATGATTGTTCAATTTTGAAAACAATAAACACTAATAAGAGGAATGTTGAGGGGGACGGCTCCTGGGTTAAGTAGGAAGCATGCTTCATTGATAAGCCGATGAGCTATGATCAGAGTCATTGACGAGTTATGTCAGCTTGATGAGCTTTGATCAGTTACTGGAGGGCTGTAATCAAATCTATTACAACCATGATTGGATTGATGCGTTGTGTTTTTAGAGAACAGAAACCAGGACAAGGGATGGAGGAGGCCTCCGCTTCCCTCAGAGAGTGACTGTAACTGTGGAGGACAGAAGGTTTTTAATTGGCCCAGGCCAACCATAAGCTCTTTGGTTAAACATGCAACTTGAACTGAGCTTCCCCTGAGCTGAATTATCCCGTGGCCATCATAACGTATCTGTCTTAGGGCCAATTTCCTAGTCCTGGCCCTTGATCCATACCTGGTCTCAGTGTGTACTTTACAAATGGGCACATGAACTGAGGGACATTGGGTGGAGGTGGTACTCTAGAAGGGTGACCTGGGGCACAGAGTTGTTGGGGGATCTCAAGGACTCCTCCGGGGGCTGTTTTGTGACACAGCCGGTGTGTAGTGTTCCTGTGTATATGCTTGGCCTGGGTCTCTGTCCAGCCTCTGGGTGGGTGGAGTGGGAGCCATCCTTGCCCCTTCCAAGGAAGCCCTTTAGATTTGCAAATCGAAAGCATCTGGTTTCCAACTTGGCCCCATTCTCCTACCTATAAACAGGCCTGAGCCGTGAGTTCTCAGAATGTTCTAGAAGAAGAATGTGCTTGGGGCCGGGGATAGCCAAACTTTAGAATGCAGACATTTCCATGGCGAGGCCAGAAAATGCCAGGCACTGGCACCCATGCTGGAAAGGCAGGCTGGCTCTGCCAGCTGGGCAGCTCTAGCTACCAGTGTATAGGGCAATGAAGGGCTCCCTGCCCAGCCCCTGGGTCCTCAGCTCAGACCTTTGATCCCAGCCCAGTGCTCAGGACATGCAATAGCTGACTGCCCAGCACTGTGATCCCTGGATACCTTCTGTACCACCGGCACCTCCAGAGCTCTGTGCTTTTGCCAGCCAATTCTTACGTTGTCTCCTTGCTCAAGGCGAGGACCTCAGGGTACAGTTGAACACTGGCTTCTCACAATCTAACCAAAGAGGAAGGTAGGTTCCCAGAAACCAGGGAAGGGCTCTCATAACTATGGCCCTTGAGATCTTGGCCTGAAAACCCTTGCTTTATGAGCTAATAGGCCAGTGTCCAGTATCTGGGATGAGAACTCACCAAATCCCATAATAATAGTTGTGAAGTATTATTATTTATAGTAATCATATGAACATTATTTTCACAGTAGCTCTGTGACCCTTGGTAACCCTGGAACTTCTCCCTCCCTTCAGGGGAACACATTTTATCACGTGAAGCACAGGACCCCGAGAGCAGGCCTCTCTCCTGCGGACCAGTGTGTGTGTACGACCAGTGTGTGTAGCCTCACCCTACTTCCCTCTCAGAACTCACTACCCATCACAGGTAGACCTTCTCCAAAGCCAGGCTCTTGTAAATGTTGAGACAGTGGAGAGAAAGCAGGGGTAAATGCTCTGGCTGCCTTTCCCAGCATCTCCTCTGGAGGCATCCAGACAGGCAAGTCAAGGTCTGGCAGCAAAGCTGCAACTCAGATCTGGTGGGGAGATCCTCAAAGGTAGCACTGAGGGCTGAGTCTAGAAAAGACTTGCAGCCCTCATGGACTGGCGAGAGTCTGCTGCCTGGGATGCTTATCCAGTGGCTGCCTAGAGAAGGCCAAGAAGCCAGCCAGTTTTCCTTACTAGGCCTGTTCCTGGCCAGGGGCTTTGGCCCACCTTGCCTTGAAGCTGGGGTACAGGCGCCCTCTATTGCCCAAGCTGGGACAACTTCCCAAACCAACATGAAATGTCACAGTTTCCCTAGACGTCATCTGCCTTTTGGGAGCCTTTAAAATAAAGACTGCTACATTGTAGTTCCTTTTAAAATAAAGACTGCTACATTGTAGTTCCTTTAAAAGTAAAGACTGCTACATTGTAGTTTCTGCCTGACTCCTTATGAAAACCACCACCTGGTCACTGAAACGTGAACACCTGCAGAGTGAGTGTGTGGCACAGAGACAACCTGGTATTCACCTTTCAGGCCAGTGTTCACCAGAAAAAAAGAAGAGGAAAGAGATCAAAGGCAGGGCTGCAGTAACGAGCTTGCTCCCCCGTGGTGTGTAACTCTGACATTTTAGATAACTTCTAGAAAAGACAGAGGGCCAGGCTGAGCTTCCCTAGAGCCTTTCCTTAGCAGTCCCGGTTGAGCTTTAGAAGAGCTCTGAGCTCCTCCTTTGAGGCATAATAGCAGGGTCCTGCTCTGAGCCCAAGGTCAGCCCTGCAGGGAAAGGAGCAACTGTGTAGTACCAACGGGGCCAGGGTTTTAGAGACGGCCATGTGCCGTGCAGTTTCCACGGCACCCCATCCCAGAACCACAGCCTTCCTTATCCTGAAGGAAGAGCCGGAACCCTCAGACCTAGTGACAGGAAATGGCTGCTCAGCGTCCCTGACAGAGGGTTTACACCTGATTGAAGGTGAGGATGCACTTTGGGGTGCTTTCTGTCCAAGGTGCCGTCTCTGCCTCAAGGGTCTCTGGTCTCAGTGTCAGAGCCCAGAAGTATAGCTGGTCAGGATAGAGAGGGTGAGGCTACTAGCAGGGCTTGAACTAGAACAGAAAATCGCTCCTCTCTGGGCCCCACACTATCTATGTGTTCAGATGAACCATTAACCTACACCTTTAAATGCCTGGCTTTGTTGTTATTGGCCTTAAAATGTCAGTGTTCCACCTGAAGCCAAGCATGGAACACTTCCCTGTCCCTGACAATTTGTGGCTGAATCACCTTGCAGAGTCATACCCTGGGGCTCTGGTCTGGAGTTCCTGACCCGGCAAGTAGGTGCCCGTTCTCACTGACATAGGTCTCACTCAGAAGACAAGCACATGACCAGTGCTGGGGCCCAGAGGCTGCAAAGAAGGTGAGGCAGGTTGCCAGGGAGGGATCCTCGGGGCAGACTAGTCCTAGGTGAGGGTTCTGAAGCCTGTTGGAGGCCTTCTATCTGCCGGACAGTGTGGGAGCTGCAGGTAGGGAGGGCTGGGGCTGGGGAAGCTCAGAGCTGCCTAATTGACCTGGCACTTCCAAAATCAACAAACTCTTGTGGGAGTCCAGGCCAGGCTCTGGGAAGGGGGCAGGACACGCTTTCCAAGTTCTGACCAGGTCCAGTGGTAAGAGACCTCTTCTGCCTTCATGGTTCTCTCTTAGTTGCCAGGACTTCATTTTAAACTCGGCCACCACTGGGCACATTGTGAGAGGCCAGAAGCTGAGAACATCGTGGCTTCACGCACCCCAAACTGTGGGGTTTTGACAGACCTGGAAACATTCCTGAGGAGTGTGTGGCTGATGTCACCAGCGTTACCAGCTACAGTTTTATGATTCCTGTGCTCAGGATTTGTTTAGAGAGGACAGAAGCCACTGGGACTGTAAAGAGCATCTCACCCGGCCTCCTAGAGTGCTTGTGCAGTACCTGTGATGGCCCTGGGGCTGTGTGCCATCCATGTGTCCTTGGGAATGTGCACCAGGGAGAAAGTACCTTCCTCTCCCATGGGTGGATTCCAGAGAGACCAGCCCTAGGGAACTGTAGGCTTGACACACTCTGGCAATGGAATGACTGACCTATCCCTGGCTGGGGGGTGGAGTCCATAAAACCAGTAGTTGGGTTTCTAAAAGGGAGACTTTCTTGTAGGTCTCCAAGAGCACAAAAAGAGCTGTAAACCATAAAGTGTAGCAGTTTACTGCCCAGTGGAAGATGGCTGTCTGGGAATACAGGGGATTGGGGGCAGCGACTGTGGGAAGCTCTCTTTTCCGTGTTCTGGGTACTGTGTGTCACGTTTCTCTGGCAGTGAGTCCTGGAGTGATATGCTCCTGGATAGAGATAAGCTTTGGGAGGTGTGTGAGGTGTGCAGTCCTTAGTCCTGAGAGAGTGCAGGGTGTACGTCAGCACTTAGTTCTGAACCCTCAGCTTTGCTGCTGAGAAAATATAAATGAGTGTGAAGGAAGCAGTCTGGCGCTCTCCAGGGTCCAAGTCCTGAGAACCCCAAACACTCCAGTTAAGAGTCCCAACATCCTTGGTTAGATTTCTAGAGTCTTCTGGGCAAACTGGGGTAGTCTTGAGTGGACGTGGGATCGAGTGTGTGAACAGCATAGAGGTAGTGTGTCCCATGGAGGGGGAGTCTCCCTAAGGTTCTCTTCCATGCAGGTGGCCTCCTGGGCTTTCTTGTTACCCCTTCAGGTGTGGCTGGAGAGTCAGCTCTGCTCCCCTCTCCACCCATTGTTCCCCTGGGCTGCTCTTAGCTCATTTTACATTTTCATCTGATCCCTGTAATTCTGCAAAGCCAGCCCTGTGCAGCTGGCGACTTGTCCACACTCACGAAGCTCAGGGCCAACACAGGCCCTGCAGGCCCCTGGCTACCATGACCAGACATGCTTACTGGGGTCCTCTTCACCAACACCCAGTTCCTGTCTGCATGGGACCGGGTTCTAGCTCATTAGAGCCTAAGCGCCCCGGGCCCCACTGCCTTCTAAAACTCAGCTTCATCCAAGAGTTGATTCCAATCAGCGAACGGTCCCTTTTCTTCCCTGGAATGGGTCAGTGAGGGAGCACACTGTGTAACCTGTCTAAACAGGCAAAGTCGGAGCGTACCTACCATGCAGACACTGCATATCCCAGCCAGGACGGGCATTGGGCCTCTGAACACAAGTTGTCACACCCGCTTAGAAAGGAAAGTCTCAGGCTAGGGCAGGTGGATGGTGGCGCTGTCTGTACAGAAGCAAACCCCTGCACTGCTGACAGGGAGCTGGAAAAGGCCCCCACGGCATGACACAGGGAAAAATAAATATCAAAAGAACATTTGAAGGGCTCAATAAATTGATCATATTCCCTGAACCTTCACCCCATAACGAAGGGACCATTTAAATGCTAATGCCGCTTCTTAAAAGTCAATTACAGGAGTTTGCCAGGAGAAATCAGCATTCTTCAGGCACTCCTGCCCCTCCCACCCCCACCACGGGCACTGAGCGTCGGCCAGCCCTGGAGGGAATATTCCTGCACAGTGGTCTTAGTAATTGAATCAACTTGATACAGACACCAAAAATATTGTAAGCTGTGTGGGTAATAGGAGGCGCATGTTGATAAAGCTGGCAGTGGGTAGGGTGGAGGACCGGGGCAGGCATGGTTAACCCTTTAGAGAGCACTGCTTCATCCCTTCTCATAGGCGCAGAGCCACAGCCCCACCTGTCTGGGACAGTGTTCCAGGAGGTGCTGGATAGGACTATTTCTTGATTCCACCAACTCCTTCTGTGTCCTCAGCAGAGATTGCTAAAGGGCCACTGTCCTTCCTCTTGATGGCACTTCATTCTACCTGGTCCTAGCTGAAGGCTCTGATCTCTTAAATGGGACTAGTCAGTTCACAACAGCTAGAAGGGAGAAAGGGGACTTGGGGTCCCCTTTGAAGACTGGAGGATCAGTACCCACAGACTCTGTTCAGCACAGGGACCTCCTGAGCACATGGATACCACAATGACCCTGCCCCCTGAGCCTGTCCATACTGATGTGTTTATATACTGAGCACTTAACTCACAAGCCCTCCCTTTGCAGAGTGGGAAACTGAGGCACAGAGGGATGAGAAGCTGCCTAGCTCACCCAATAGGTAAGGGAGAGAGTTAGAACTCAAAGGTAAGTCTGCTCAACCCCACCCCACCCCACCCCACCCCGACTCCAGCTGCCAGCTGCTCCCAGAGCTGCCTTTCTCTGGCTTTTCTCTGCCCATGCTTTAGGCTATGGATCCTGGGGGTCTAGAGTCTTCTCAGGGGCCAGCATAGGACCACCACAGTGGGGACAAGAGAAAGAACAACAACACTGTGGACATAGACCTGGACTTCTGAGGTGCCTCACCCGTTGAGGCTTCTGGATACAGCAGAGTTGGTGTTCCCCATGTCTGAGGCAATGCTCATTGGGCACCCTAAGCCAGCCCTGCAGGACGCGTGCAGTATCTATGTTGTTCATTTGCCCGAAGGCAAGTGTATCACCACAAGTGTCCCTCGCGCTGCCAAGGGTCAGTCAACATTGGAGCCTCTGACCCACAGCAAAGGGCAAAGCCTTCAAAACTAGGCCAGCTGCGTAGGATCAGGCCTTGCCCATGTGACTTATGACAGCCAGTACAGGGTCCCAGAAAAATACATTGTTCCTTCTGCACGCGACTGACCAATGGCCTCATAGCTGCCTCTGACCTCATACCCCAGGTCTAGCGCTTGGGCTAGGTTTGGCAGCTAGAAGTGGAGGCAGCCATAAGTAGCTCCCTGGACATCCTATGGGCCCCTGCTGGGATACCAGGACCCATCTATCCTATCCTCTCATGCCATACCAGCTCCTGGGTGTTTTTCTACCCTTCGCTAGAAGCTGTCAGGGAAAGCCAAGCCACTGGAGACAATGAATCTGCTTTTCCTGATGTCTAGAGAACTTATCAGGAAATGCCAGATCATGATTCCAAGCCTGGGGACCAGGAATGGTGATAAGAGCAGACCTATGAGTGTTTGGCTCTGCTCTGAGAGATGTGGTCACTGCAGGACATGGAAGCCACCCATACCCATCCACCTTGGTATAGGGATTTTAATACCCGAGTGTCAATCAAAATCCCTAGGCCTAGAGCCATAAAGGTGCCTGCTTCTTAGGGGCCAAAGAAAAGGGCAGCATTTTAGCCATCCCAAGAGGAGGGCATGGCCAGAGGGTGCAGTCACCCTTGCCCGTGATTCTGTACTTCTGTCAAGCCACTGAGGGTATTCTCCTGAGTGTGGCCGATGCCTATGGAAGTGTGGTCTCTTCCCATTTCTGAGTCCAGATAAGAGACTGATCAGCCCTCCAATGCTGGGGATATTGGTGCTCAGCTATCCCTGAGAGGCAAGTGGCTCCTATACCCAGTACTTGCTGGGGTTCCTGTCTAGGACATGAGCTCAGTGCTGGCTACAGGAGCTCTGTATCCTTCCAGAGGGAGTTGGGTCACGGGGGATGCGCAGAGAGAAAGAAACCCAAGATGGCCTGGGCCGAGGATGGCAACCTCTTGCAAAAGTTCCAGGGGCAGACCCTGTCAGATGCCTGAAATGGGATACACCAGTCTGAACTTGGCCACATAATGCGGCTCTGTCTACAAAGGGCAGGAGCACCCGGGCAGGGCTGTCGTCCTTCAGAGAGTGATAGTTACGGAAATTAGAGGTGCAGAGATCCATACCCATCAGTCATCGGGAGTCTTATTAACTGTCTTAGTCGAGACCGGAGTGGCTTGGCCTCCTGACTTCAGGGGCCTGGGAGAGGCCATCCACACCCTCTGCTTCCAAGAGAGACTTCCAGCCCCTGCTGTGGGCAGAGGACCCTGGAAGAAGCGGAGCAGTTTTAATGTGTGACAATTGAGCTAGGAGGCGGAACCAAGAAGAATGAATGTCTGTATACCACAAGACTCAGCTCGCACATTCTCAACGGGGGCAGCGACAATAAGCATTACGTATGAGGACAGTGAGCAAGGTCAGCCAACCCCGAGAGTTCAGTCCTCCCGCTTCCACCCATTGGGCCTCAGTTTCTCCATCTGCTCCATGAGGATCCCGTCAGCAGGATGGTTTGGATGTCTAAGGAGGCATTAGGAAAAGTGCCTGACCTCTGGACAAAGTCCAGCAAACACGGCTGTGTTACTATTACTCTAGCAACCCCAGTGGCAAAGGGCCAACCCAGGAGTCCGTGGACCTGCCCGGTCTCATAACCCTGCCATCTCCTCATGAAGGGCCCGCCGTATTATCAATTGCCAATATGGATTATATTGTCAGTGCCTGCCAGCCCTAAGTCAAGGCTACCGTGCTCAGCATGACCTGAGAGCTTGTTTAAAGAGGCAGCCCCTCAGCAGAGGGGGACCAAAGCATCTCATGGTACCCCGGAAATATGTAGAATTAATTTTGTATTAATTAAACATTTAAAAAAGTGAGATCAGATTCTTATCCCAGGCCTAGATATCCTGAATCTCAGAGCTGTATGGGTGACTCTATTGATCAGGGAACCTCTATACAGTTTGGGACCCCCTGAGACAGGCCCAGAGAACAAGCTCTGCTTCTGTCCTTTAGCCCAAAAGTCCCCACAAGGGAAGGTTGGCAGAGGTCTCCTGTAGCCTTAGGCCTGACCCTAGAAGTCCCCAGAAACCCTTCTGAACTTGTTCCCTGCACAGGGTAAGCACCTTGGGCCCTGGGGCCTGCCGAGCACCTGGGCTCTCCACGGTGCCTCTGTGTCCTGCGTACGCTGGCTGAGGAGAAGTGCCGTGTGAAGGGACAGGATGGCCTCAAGGCTCAGGTCCTCTGCACTCGAAAGCCCTTGGAGCCTGTGTGCTTTCCAAGGTCGTACTGAGGACCTTGCACACATGACAGATTTATTGAGGGGAAGCATGCTGAGTGGTGCCATCCAATGGCATGGCTAGAAGGAATCCGCTTGGCCGGGCCCTGCCTTGTTACTCAACACCCACGTTATTGCTCAGTGAAGCTGGAGGGGAGAGCAGAGATGATAATGTGGCCGGGAGGGCACTTTGCCTCCCCAAATCTGTGCATTTTTAGCCCCTGGAAATCAAAGTAGTGTCCGGCTCTGTCTGGTGGCCTTTGATCTTCTGCCCCCGCATCTCCAGCTTGGGAGAAGCAGAGAGCATGACTGATAACCACACTTGAGCTGGCTGTACTCTACTCTGACGGCCCCTGGCTGGGGCTGGTGGCCATGGAAAGTGCTGAAAAGATGACGGTATGCTAACTTTCACCTTGACCATGCTTTGGGGGCAGACAAAAGATGAGGGTATCTAGGAAGGATGTGGGACATGCCTACTCCCCTGAAGGAAGAACCAGGCCTGTCAGGCAGGCGGCTGCTGGGCTTCTTGTGAGAGAGACATGGGAGTGGCCCTGGGGGTCAAGGCCTCAGGAACCCGTGCTGAGCATCCAACAGTCACACAGTCTGTGGGTCAGGAATGCAATCCCACTAGGAAACTCAGAAAACGATCATGTGCAGAGTGCTTTAAAACAGCACAAGTGGGTTCTGGCAGCAAGAGTGGGGGGCCGTGAGGTCTTCTGCGCACTTTGGTTAAATTTTTCTAGGCAGATGTTGTTTTCCACAGCCAAAACTTAGACTGGAACATAGGCTGCATGTCTGAGCTCATTTCAGGGCTATGCATGCATGTTGTGTGTGTGTGTGTGTGTGTGTGTGTGTGTGTGTGTATGATGTGTATGCATGTGTGTGTGATGTGTGTGCAAGTGTGTGTGTAATGTGTGTGTGAAAGTGTGTGTCTGTGTGTATGATGTATGTGTCTATGTGTGTATGTGTGTGCAAGTGTGTGTCTGTATGTATATGTGTGTGTATGTGTGTATGATGTGTGTGCAAGTGTGTGTGTGTCTGTGTGATGTGTGTGTGTCTGTGTGTGTGATGTGTGTGTGATGTGTGTGCGATGTGTGTGCAGGTTCCAGAAGAGGGCATCAGATCCACTGGAGCAGGGGTTGTAAACTGTTCAGCGTGATATCTGGGAACCAAACTTATGTTCCCGTGAAGAGCAGTTAGTTCTCTTAACTGTTGAGCTGTCTCACCAGCCCTCAGGTTTTCTTAAGAGTGGTCGTCCACCCCAAACCACTCTAGAATCTAACACGGGACGATGATACAAAGACACTGTAGATCGAAAAACCACTCCCCTGGGCAAAGAAGAAACTGCCCCAAGGCAGGGTCTCCTGTTGGGACAAAGGAAGCCCTGGGAGACCCATGAGAAGCAGTGCAACACCATCAGATTCCCAGGAGGAAATTATCACAATGGGGCCAGCGCTTACATCAGCATCTGAGCCCGAGCTCATCAGCATCCCAAGCCCTTCACTGGTCAGAATGAAGCCTTCAAACCAGCCGCGGACACTGGCTTTGATAATCGTGTGTGGGTAAAGGTTGTATTGCTCTCCAGGCCATGATTCATCTGTCTGTGAACCAGGACAAGGCAGTAATAGGAAGGAGCAGATCGCCGGGGGCAAAGTTACGATGCAAACTTATCAGAGGCAGTGAACTCCGCGCTGCGCTGTTAAATAGAATTCCATTATTGTTTCATAAATAGAGAGATTGAAGTGCCCAGGCCAGGAACTGATGATCATGGGAGAATGTGTTTTAGCTAAACTCGTGAATAGTGTTGGTTTTGAGTAAGTGGTTGTCTCGGCTAATAGTTGGGTATTTCATTGTTAAGAGCTTGTTGAACGGGATTTATGACTGGATCTTGCACAGTTGTTGTGCGGGATGCTCAGCGGTGGCTGGGAGGTCGGGCATCAGTGGCGGCGGTGCTCCCTCTCTGGTGGTCTCTCTGCATCTCTTGGCTAATGTTGGTCCTTATAGATCTGACGAGTCCAACTCCCACAGGTGGAGCAGCACCTGAAGGACACTGCCCCAAGTGTCAGTACGGCCCCACGTAGGTGCTTAAAGGGTGTGTGTCGGGATGAATGGCAGCTGCTGCCAGGGTTCCGTCTTCTCCACAAATCACACCCCTATCACCGCAGGGCATCGTCACATCCTGTTACCGCAAGGCATCCCCCGCTTCTCTCGGGGTCCGATGCTCCACAGAATACCCACCAGGGCTTCAGAGGCTAATGATGATGGCATCTGACCTGGGACTAGTGTCAAAATGAACAGGTGGAGGTGAGGAGAGCTTGTTGTGGGACGGAGATGCTGGCTGGGGATGGCTGTGGTTTCTGCCTGGGCTGGACAAGGCACTCTAATCCCTAGGCTTTTCCAGAGATCCTATGTAGGCCTTCTGGGTGGAAAGGGCAGGTGAACCCCTCATCTTCCGATTCACTGGTGTTTCCAAGCACATACAGAGACACCCTACCCTGACCCATGATGTCCCTTTAAGCCTGGCTCTACAACCTAGGTCAAAAAGGTACCCGAATAACTAGGTCAGGTCCCAACCCTCTACACTGACTCTGGTTTCCCACCCAGGGGTTCTTGTGGGATTCTTTTCCTCCACCTCCAGGTACAGAGTCCCCAGGCCAACCTGTAGTTGGCAAGGCCCAGGAGACTGGGGGAACTTAAACAGCTGTTCCTGTCCCAGGACTCACCTCACAGATCCTGTTGAATTAGAAGAAGCAACCATGGTTCTCCTCCAGAAATTCCCAGGACAGAATAGGAATCAGGGCTGAGAAGTGCCTGGTGTTGCCAGTGGGCTCCTTGCACTAGAAAACCCACGTGCTTGTTCTTGAAGTTGTTTTGTTTTGATTCCCTTTTTGAAAGAAAGCATTAGTCACACACACACACACACACACACACACACACACACAGAGAGATGTGCACACACATGCACACAGATGCGCGCACCCCCCCACACGCACACACGCACACGCACACATGCACACGCACACACACACACACACACACACACACACACGAGGACCACTCCCACCTGCTTTTGGAATGGCAGACCCAGGAGAGAATGAGGCAGGTTATGAGGGCCTTTTCTGTCCCTGTCACCAGGACCTCATCCCACCAGGATGCTGCCAAAGGACCAGAAAATTCTTGGATAGTTCACTCCATCTCTGCATCTGGGAGAGCCCAGATGCTGCTGACGTGGGAGGCCTAAGCATCTTGGTTTAGAGAACAAGAACCTGTGCATCAGAGAGACGCGTCATTACAAGCTGGCTTGGAGGCTTACCCCTCCTGACCTCAGTTTGCTCACTTCTGACGATGCTTGGGCTAGTCTGAGATCAGACACAGCAGTGTCCAAGAGTGGGAAGAGACTAGACCAGCCCTGGAGACAGTGTTATTCCTAGATCCCTGCTGACCCCTGGAGCCCATCCCTACCCCCTGTGAATGTCAGCACTCTGTGATGGCATGGCGGCATTCCCGATGCAGGTGTGCTGTCCCCACACCCATCAAGTAGCCGGGACCATGCGCCTGATGAACAAAGAGCCCTTTACGATCACCTCTGGGCTGACGCTGGTGCTCGGTCTATGGTGTGGAACCTGTGCCGTGTCTGCTCTCTCTCCCGGGCAGTGGCAGATGCCAGTGCCAGCTTCTGAGGCTAGTTCGCTGCAGCTTGCCCACCTCCAGCTTTGTTTAGTCTGGGGGCAGCTCCATGGATGGAGCTTCTGGGTACCGGGCTCGTCTCTCCTCAAAATTCTCCCCCTGCAGGAGAATAAACTATGCCAAAAGATAGAGTTCCTATTTCTCCTGTGGCGAGAGTGGGAAGAGCTCTGCCTGGAGAGGAAGGTGGTAACCGAGGCATGATGCCTCATGGCTGCGGAAGATCATGGAGATGGTTGCATGTGGAATATAGTGATCCAGCTGCCTCAATCCTCAACCTGGGATTCACTGAAAGACAGAGGGAGCTGTGTGTAGCCACTGTTTGAGCGGTCACCCAGATCCAAGTCCAGAGTCCTCACTTGGCTTCCATTCATGGCAGAGATCCCATGGGAAACAGCTTCCACCCTGGTTGAGTGGTTCCAGCTGATGCTCATGGATGTGACCAGTTTTCCATCTGCAGGGATGGGATCCCCAGTTCCCATGCAAAAAGGATGTATTCAGAGTCTGGAGGCTGTGGGGACCCAGGAGGTCTGCACAGTTGGCCTTGTTGTCTGGGGTGGTACAGTGACCTGGGAAACACAGGCATGTCTGAATGGCGACCCAACAGAGGCCTGACTTCCATTTAATGTAGAACATTGATCTCCATGCAAGGGGTGCAGGAAAGTTCCAGCCACCACCAGCACAGAGTCCGCTGCAGACGTGAGCAGGCAGAGGGGCCATCCACAGTGACTCAGTTTACCTTTGTTGATGTGTGTGGCGGGAGAAGGGGAGCCAAGAGGGAATGGGGTAAGCGTCTAGTAGCACAGCCTGCCCCCAGGGTCACAGGAACGTTCAGCACCCGTGATCGACTGGGAAGAAGGGAGGTTGCTCGTGGTGGCAGAGGCAGGGCCCCAAGCAACTGCCAGGCAGCCTGAGCATCGTGTGTGGGCCAGAGTGAACAGCTGCAAGGGAGGAGGAGGAGTGAGGGAAACAGGCTGAGCTGGGAGGGAGCCAGTCTGCTTTCAAGGAGAGACATTTTGGGTGTCACTGGTTAACAGCTCAAAGTACAGCTGTGTGGTGCATAGGACTGTAGTCTACACCCCACCTGTGGGTGGCGCTCTTGTCAGCTTGTCACAGAGCTGGAAGTCCCTGCTGTTCAGTGACATTGAAGCCTTTGCAATGCCTTACATGCAAATGTGGATAGTCCTGCCCCTCTGCCCTTCTTTGGGCGATGATCCTGCACGGCCGTGCCACAGACTTGTGTAGATGCCATACTGTACTGTTTGTCGTCACTTTAGAGTGTAGTCCTGCTTATGGAGTGTTGTGAAGCAGTCCATCCTGCCATGCTACCCGGCAGCAGCTTCGTATGTCCCGTGTCTCACATCACTGCATCAGTCTGTCTCTCACATCTAGAACCTCACCCAAGAACTGGCTAGAACTATTCCAGTTATGCTACACTCCACAGCATTTGCCTGGCAATAAAAATTACTCCACACCTCACTTCCGGATTTTTCCCCACTGTGAATGTGCCAGGGTCAGTGTTGGGCAGGCTTCCATGTCCAGCTGTCACTGTGGCGTCATGTGCATGGCCTGCTCGGCACAGTTCTCATGCATCTCACAAAGCTACCATCCTTGGCCCTCCTGGACTAGAGTGGGGTCTGCAGGAATGGCGTTCAGCTGTCCCCTTGTTATTTCTGCCTTTCACCAAGTGCTGGTAGGCCCCATCCACATGTGGCGAGAGAGTTTGGAGAGCTAAGGAGGCAGTAGGGGCCTCAAATGGAGGCAGAGATGGCAACCGAGCTTTTGTCATCTGGTTGAACCCGGCCACTGTCTAGAAGGTCAGCCAAGAGGGAGGAACAGAGAATCATGTAACTTTGCCCAGAGACCAGAAGGACAGAGACGATTGGAATTCAGAACCCAGCACTCCAGAGGGAAGCCAGCCAGATACACAGCTGCCAATAACCTGCATATTACTCTGGCCCATGGAGAAGGCTGGAGCGGTCGAAGGAGGTGGGAAGGGGTGTGCAGGCATGGGCCCTGCCTCAGAGAAGATCCTAACAGCCCACACCCCTGGGGCTTAGGAGCAGGTGAACTGAAAATCTTCTATACCTTAAAACAGTATATTCGAATCAGGCTTTATGTTGCCATTACGAAATACCCGATGACGCAATCAGCTTAAAAGAGGAAGTTATTTATTTGGCTCACAGTTGCAAAGGGCTCAGTCCCATGCCCAGCTGGCCTCCTCACTGCTTTGGGGCGGGTGATGGGGCAGAGTGTCAGAGTGGAATTACATAACAAAGCTGCTCACTTCATAGTGTCCAGGAAGCGGAGGAACACTGGGAGAAATGAGGATGAGATCTTCCTACCAAAGGCATAGCTCAGTGGACTTCTTCCTCAAAAAGGCCCTGCCCCCTAAAAGCCTACAGGTAGGAACTCATTAGTGGATTCACCCTTTGATTGGCTCCTTGACGGTGCCACCAGGCATCAACCCGACACACAATCCATAGCAGCTCTTGCTAAGTCACACGAGACGTACCCCTTGAATCCAAACCACACCCCGCTCTCCTTCCCTAACCTACTCATGAGGCTCTGAGCATCCAGAACCCAGTCTGGGTCAAGGGGCAGTGGCGGAATCATCCATGATGGTGGGAAAACCTTCAGAACATCACTGTCCCCGTCAGAAGCCACTGACTGCTGACCACTGGAAATGCAGAGGTACCTGAGATTTCCTTTTTATTAATTTCAGCTAAGTTGCATTTAAAAGGAATCATTTGGAACAGGCAACAATGACTGGTGGACCCTGTAGGTGAGATGCTGGTCCACAGGAGACCCTGCCCTCCCCATTCTACCCTCTGGTGACCGTAGTCTGTTGTCTGCAGTGAGCGTTTGTTACCCCCTGTCTGATTCCACCGAGATCCGTGCATGATCACACCTCCTCCAGTTTCCTTTTCTGCTACAATGTATTTTTTTAAGATTTATGTTTTTGTTATGTTTGTGTGTATTTGTGTCTGAGTGTGTGTGACATGTATGCAGTACCCTCAGAGACCAGAAGAGGGTGTCAGACCTCTTGGAACAGGTGCTTGGAAGCTGCCCACCGTGGGTACTTGGAATTGAACTTGGATCCTTTGGAAGAGTAGCAAGAGTAAAAAGGAAAGCGGTTTTAACTTCTGAGTCTTGTCTCCAGCCCCTGCCCCATGTGTCTTTTCTACCTTGCACCCAATCCTGTTAACACACGTGGAATAAATCACTCTGCTTGTTGAACAGAGACAGGCCCCTACAGATGGAAGCCTTCCCCACAACCTCCCTCTCTGGCCTGGACATCCCTCATGCCCTCAACATTGTACAGGATGGGACTTTGTCCCTGGGAACACGAGGTGCTCTAGTTACAGGGCTGTCTGCTTTGGGAACTAATCACCAAGAATTGTAATGACATTCTTGAGTCTAACTTCGTTTAGCCAAGAAAGCTTGTCAAGGGCAAGGTTATTGTCTCGGGGTCAACCAAACTTTGCCAGATAAATGATGAATGGCTGACTGTCCCAGTGACTGGGACGTGTGCTTTGAAGAGTGGGGGTCGCTTGGATTTGACATTCCAGTGTCTCCTTGCTAATCAATCCCTGAGTGTCTTTGGATATTTGGTAGCCCTAGGCATACTCTGGCAAATCCTCTGACAGAATCCAGATCATGGCACCAAAGACTTCTCTAATATTCAACCATAGATCGTGTCCAGGGCTTAAAAAACATAGTCTGGCTGCCGGTGAGGTAGCTCGGTGGTAAAGGAACCTGATGCTAGGCTTGTGGTTTTAATTCTAACTCCAGGACCCATGGTAAACCATGGTAAAAGGAGAGAAACAAACTCCTACAAGTTGTCCTCAGACCCCCAGACACAGGTAAACATGCACACACGCGGGCATGCACACACACACACACACACACACACACACACACACACACACTAAATACATGAATACAATCCTACTAGAGAGAAGATGGTTCTTGTAACCACCCAGGAAGATGGCTACAGATAGAGGCTCTGTGCTTTGCCTGAAGCTTGCTGGTTATTCCCAAGCAAAGCCATTGCGATAAGTTGACCTCAGTGAGCAACATCTGTTCCCCCACACGCTCTACACTTAACCAGTCTCATGCCAGGCCAGGTGTCCTTGGAAATGCCTGAGACTCCCTCCACTTTAAGGCTCTGGAGGGAATGCACCAGCTGTGCACTTGGACACAGAAGCCGCAGACAGCCCTGGCAACTCTGGATGGTTTTAGCCCCATCTCTGTCTATTCCATCTCTTTCTGTTTTGGTTATAGTCTGGAACCACTGGTCCTAGGAGAAAGGCGGGTTAGGTTCCTGCAAGCTTCTGGTTGCAATGTTGCCATCAATTAGTAAATATTTAGCCTTGGTCATCTGTGCATCTGCTTAAAGGCCCTGGGTCTAACCAGCACATACCTGGCACGTTGGGCATTACTTGGAAGTCCTAGATAAAAATAAATGAGTAGATTAATTCTTACCTAAAAGTCTGCAGATTGGGACTTCAGTCAGCTCAGATGTAAGTGTTCGCTACATCAGTATAGGGACCTGAGTTTGAGCCTGAAGAGTCAACATATAAAAGTCAGGTACTGTGCTGGTACATGCCATAGTCCCAATAGTCCCAGTGCCAGGATGATCCCTGGGGTTCATTGGCTAGCCAACCCAGAGACTATTGACAAGTCCCAAGCCAATGAGAGACTGTTCTAAAACATTAGAGTGTAGGTATAAACAGAAACATATGTAAGCATGTATGTGAATTGGCTTTATTGAGACACAATTCGCATGCTGTGGAAAAGACCCTAATGAAGTGGTGGCTTTGAGTCATAGTGTTCAAGTATCAACATTATCTAAAGTCAGACACTCACTGCCTCCCCACAAGGGACCCCCACACCCAAGACCATTCACGTCCCCCACCTCCTTCCGTCCCTGGAAATGTCCAGTTTATTATTCTCTATCTCTGGATTGGCCAAGGCAAATGTTTCATATAGGAGGATCCCTTCTGTGGCAGACTCATGACTAAACTGTCTTTGCTTGTCATAGGGCTTTACAGTTCAGCCACTGTATCCGCTAAGTGCCTTGTGAGGGTCAAATTGCTTTCTGTAGCCATTTTCTATTCATCCATCGATGGACATCCAAGCTGTTGTCACTGGAAAACGTGAACTGTATTGTTCTGTCCACCTTGTAAAAGCTGTTGGGTGGCCAGATGTCTTCATTCCTACCGGGAACATCCTTGGCAGTGGCTCTTGTGCCAGCTCTGGGTTTAGTTTTTCACAGGGGACTTTCAGGTCATGTTCCATGGTGGCTGACCATTTGACTCTCCCACAGTAAGGGCTACAGTCTCTCCATATTTTTGCTGATACTTGGCAGTGTCCATCAGGGACGGTAGCCACTTGTGATATGACATGTCCCTTGCTGAGTTTCTCCATTCTGTGTTTTGAACGGACACTTGGGACATGCAGGAGCTGTGCCTGGGGCTCCCACCCAGGTGGCTGTGGCCACATGTAAAATGCTGCTTGAGGCATGGAGGGTGGAGAGAAGCGATTTCCTGTGGAAACATTCCCTTGACAGATCCTCACAGTCACTGAAACGGAGCCTGTGGTCCAGGATGGAGGCCTGCCCATTTGTAGGAAACAAAGAAACCTTTTGTGCCATCTCAGTATGCAGAGCCACCGGCCAGGACCCACACTTGGGGTGAAGGGTGTCCCGCAGAGCCTCCAACTCTCAGCCATATCGGTCTTTGTGCACAGATGGTGGTGGGGATGAGGCTTACCACTAGCTGACCCAGTGGCACCCAACAAAATTTGTTGTCCCTTCCCTCTCCTCAGATGTCCAACAGGGCTCTGGCCTTTTCTGTGGCTATTAGGAAGTGGCCTAGAATACCCCATTTCCATTTCTGTCCTTTTAGAATAAATTAGAAAAAAAGCCACCTGTATTCTCATATGTTTCTCTGATTATACAAGTAAGAACATTAATATAATTAGTATTAATCAGAAAGTTCTACTTGTAGTCAGTAAAAGTCATCCTGATTATGTTAACAATGCCCTCGAGATTTCCTTCCCAGCCGTAGCTCCAAAGCCAGAGGAATGCTTGGAGCAGTGGCCACCCAAATAGACCCTAATCCTTCATGGACTGTCTTCCCTGTCTCTCTGCCAGGCCCAAGCCTGGGTTCTTGGCGGGAAGTGCTAGCCAAAACAGGACATGTCCTGTTCCACCTCTGCAGTTCTCACCAGTTGATGCCTCTATCAGGAAGCACTCCAGATTAGGTATAACCAGGTGAGGTGATAGAGGGGTACAGGTCAAGGTATCTGTGGTCCCAGGGGCAGCAAACACTTTGGTCCCTTGAGAGAGCATTTCTAACAAAGCTCACTAAGGGCCATTAAGGAAGAGGTCTCTAGATTCCCAAAGAATAAGACAGGCAGAAGATATAGGAAATGCAAGACCTAAGGGTAGAGTTCCTGGCACAGTCAGAACCCAGGCAAACAACCATCTGAGGATACCCCACTCAAATGTCCCCAGCCCTGACCTATATGTTACCTCTGCTCTTCAGTATCTAGGGCCCAGGAAGAGGCAGCCATGCAGATACACAACCTTGTGGTCATGGGGTTTGCCTGTGTTATTTTGTTCTGGGTTCCCACTCAGGAACTTTCTTGTTAGTGTCTCTCTCAGCAATCAGACTCTGGCTGAGGTATGTGTGAGTGGAGGTAGCCAGTCAGTGAGGTCCTATGTCGTCAGATTGTGGGAGCAGCGGGAAGGGTGACACAGCACACAGGCGGAAGAGGAAGTGTCACATGAGATGAGGAAGGAGGAAGAAAAGGCAGGACCAGGACCAGCAGTGGGTGATGACTGCTGGCTGGCCACCCAGTTTAGACGTTTGTACACAGCCTCGCCTGCGGGAACCTGCACCTCTGGCTCACAGTGGGAGCAGAGAGCATCCTGGAAGACAAAATGTGACCATGGCAACTCTTATAAAGGAAAGTATTTAATTGGGGTGGCTTGCAGTTCAGAGGTTTAGTCCATGATCATCAAGGAGAAAGCATAGCTGCATGCGGGCAGACATAGTGTTAAAGAAGGAGCTGAGAGTTCTACACCTTGATCCACAGGCAGCAGGGAGAGATTTGTTTATCACACTGGGCACAGCTTGAGTATATGAGACTTCAAAACCTGCCCCCAAGTGACTCACTTTTTCCAACAAGGCCACACCTTTCGTTAGCGCCACTCTCTATGGGCCAAGTATTCACGCACAGGTGTCTTAGGGGCCATACAGCTTCAAACCACCGTATCCTCGATTGATTCACTCATTGCTGTTAACACTGCCGCTTGTCTGCCTGTGATGGAAGATGCCTAGGAACTGGAGACATTCACTCACCCCCTCATGGTCACATGCTGCTGGGTATAAGTTGGTAATGTGAAAGTCGGTAATGCCAGCACCTGTACCAGAACTCACTGTGGAAGTGCCTGTAGCACAGCCTCCTTCCCGAAGGAGAGGCCAATTCCCTCCAGTGGATCTGTGCTACCTGGGTCTCCAGGCAACCACAACCATGAGGATCGAAGGTCACCACTGCCATCATAATAGCTGAAAGAGAGCAAGGGCTGAGGACCTCTAGGCCCTCAGAAACAGGTGGCTCAGTGTCCCCACAAACTGTTACCTCTATAATGATAGACAGTTTGCTGTTAAGAACATCAGGGAAGCCGAGCTGTGGGGGTGCACACCTTTAAACCCAGTACTCCAGAGGCAGAAGCAGGTGGATCTCTGTGAGTTAAAGGCCAGCCTGGTCTATAGAGTGAGTTCCAAGACAGGGCTACATAGAGAAACTCTGCCTTAATAAAGAGAAAGTGAGGAGGGAGGGAGGGAGAGGAGGAGAGAGAGGAGAGAAGAGGAGAGGAGAGGAGAGGAGAGGAGAGGAGAGGAGAATCAGGGAAGAGGGTTTGTATTTCAGCTGTCCAGGTGAGAGAATAGGATGGTTGAGAGGCCTGTAGGCTCTGAGACTTGGTCTGCAGTCACTGTCCGCTGCACCATTAGCCTCACACAGCTTCATGATCTACGCCTTTGTTTTGAGGATGGAGGTTGCCTTTGAGAAGCTACTGGGTAGCCACCTACAGCAGGCAAGGGGCACTTGGAGAAACGTAAGGAACACATGGCTCCTGACATATGTCGGCATGTGCTATACTAACTGCTTTTAGAGCAAGTCCAGTAGGCCTAGTTCATGTTCCAGATGACGGTTCACCCAGTTAGGGTGTGCGCTGTTCAGTGTTTCCAGGGTGGCCATGCAGAGGCTAGTTGTCACGACCTGTCAGGAGGTACCCCTGATTCTGTGGTCTCTTCTCTCAGCACCCAGTGATCTCTAGTCTGTCTGCTTGTAGATTTGCCTCATCTGGGCGTCTTACACAAATAGGACCACAAACGACAACAGATGGCTTTCATGTTTCCAAAGTCCGTCATGGTGTAACTGCCTCCTTCCTTCCTCCTCTCTTTTGTTTTAAGCCTGTCTTTGTATGTCTGAGGAATGTAAGCTGTAACGGTGTGTTCAGACGCACATTCACATGTCACATGCCTAGGTGACAGTTGATCCTTGGTGTCATTCCTCGGTTCTGTCTACAAGGTCCCTCGCTTGCTTGGAACTCACCAAGTCGGCTCAGCTGGCCTGCCCCAGGGATCCTCCTGCCTCTGCCTCCACGGTGCTAAGCACATAGCTGTGCTGCCATTGCCTGGCCGCTCACAAGAGTGCTGCAGATTGAATACAGTTCCCATGCCCGTGCGGTCACCACCCTAGTGACTCCCCAGCCCCTCACTCCTATATGACACGTAATAGCCCAGTCACTCGGCCATTCTGGCCTTCTCCTCTGTACTGCTCTTACGAATCAAGCTGTTTCAGACATTCCGTTTTGCATGTGTGCACGAGTTTTCCTTTCTTTCAGAGACATGCTTAGAACTGCTGAGTCACGTGACAACCTTTTCTGGGCTGGATCAGGCTCACACCTTTGAGTGTGCCATGTGAGCACTCGACCGCTGAGTTACACACCAAACCTTTGTGTGGCACACAGAGTATTTTCTACGGCAGTGCCCATGTCATTGTCCCACCAGCTCTGTGTGCAAGGCCCCAGAATCTCCATGTGTTTCCAGTGCTCGGCTTCCTCCTGGCTGCATGGCAGAACATCGTCTGGGACTCCTAATACCTATGCGAGAGGTTCTTATAACACATCGCTTCAGGCTTCAGGCCATCGGGGTGCCTTTTTGGATGTTTGATTTTGAGTGATATGGAGAAAAGGAAAGTTAAATTAACTAGAAGTCATTTGGTTTCTCATTGCTGCACCTGGTGGCCTCCTGGCAGGCTTTAAACATGAGACCTGATAGTCCGAGGTTTCCTTGCCAGTCACGTGCCCAGCATTCTGAGCTCATCAGTCTCCCCTGCTACAAGTGCCTTCATCTATGAGTCCATACAAGTGATAGTGCCACATTTTCAAAGGGTTTCCCAGGTTTCCCATCAGTACCTACCTCCCATGTCCAGAGTTTCTAGACGGATCTGGACACTGAGCAATCCTTGCTGTCAGAGAGAGCATTGTTTCTCACGCTCAGTAAACTGGATATACCCAGTAGCCAAGTGAGTCCGCTTGAAGACCCATCCTGAGGATGTCACCAGACTTGAACTTCCTGACACCAACTACCACCTTCTGCTGCCCCCTTAGTGGGTCAGCCACACATGCTGACTCCAGCTCTACCTTCTGACCTCAGAAGATCTGCCCCAGGCCATCTGTATCTATGGCAAGAGCCACTCGGCCTGTAAACATTTAGCAGAAAAAACTTTGGAAGGACAGACAGACCTGTTGTCGTATGCCCCAGCATTCCCCGAGGTCCCCTCTGCTACCTGCAGTCTGTCCACACCAGGTCCTCACCCTGCACCCAGCATGGTTTCTGCAAGAAGCTCACCTTTCTGTCCCAGAGGCAAGTGTTTTTAGAAAGATCTGAGGGCTCTGTGAGGTGCCAAAAACTACCTCGTTGGCACAGCTCTGGCCTGTGCAATCACCCTTGCTCTGTAGCTGGACTGAATGACTCTCCCTAAGGGCAGGGACATTTGTGACACATGCCACCACAGAAGTGAAAAGTAGCTACCACATGACCTCCCTTATGACCTCCTTATTGACTGTGCCTAGGTCATGTGGCACAGTGTGTTAGAGCAGCGATAACGGCTGTGCCAGCCCTGGTATAAAGCTGGTGAGGTAGCGCTGGGCAGCCTGCCTGTAGGGGCTTCACATGCCCATCTTGGGTGAACCCTGGCCTTATCTATGGGCTTACTCCTCTGGGAAATGCCAGGCATCCCTGGACCACCCAGCTTCCGACTGTTGACTCCGACTCTCCACTTGACCCCGACCCAGGTTTTCCACCCATGGATGGAGGAAAATGCCATGAGTAGAGGGGACACTGGGCTGCGCCTTCCCTCTCCATCCCATTCCGCGGTCTGTTCTGGCATCCCCTCTGACTCCCCTGAATGGGAGTGTCGCCTCTAGCAGGTACAGCCTCCCAAGGCTTGCCTAAAGCAAGGTGGTGGAGAGAGCCCTGATCCTGGTCCAGGATGGTGAGGTGCTACTCAGCTTCAAGCCCCAAGGCAGGATGTGCTCTGTGGCTTTGAACAATGTGCACCCCCTCTCTGTGCTTCTTTCTCTGTAAAATACTGTCGAGACATAAGGAGGACTGAGTGAGGAGTCCCGTGACCATCAGCGCCACTGTGTGTCACCATGCCTTCCGTGTCCTCCAGATCCAGCATGCTCCCATGCTGGGCTCAACCCCACAGATGTGTGCCCGTGACTGCAGAGGCCCAGGTGGTGCTGGGCAGGGGACAGGGAGACAGCTGGTAACACGCACGTCAGTGTAGCAGCCACCATGCTGGGCTGAGCGGGGAAAACCCTCTGAGACCCAAGACACTAGGCGTAGATCGTAAGTCCCCACAAGAGCCCTAGAGTGACTTCTTCTCACTGGACCCACACAGGGGCATGCCCACCTAGCACAAATCTGGCCTTCAGAGAGGAGTCCTCAGGCTTGGAGTCCCAGGTTGTGTGGTAGATGCGCACAGATACAGACGCCTGTGTGTGTCAATCTTCATTCCTTCTTTTCACACAGGAAGCAAATGTTAGCATACATCAGGTTATAATTACATGTATGTCCTGTAGTCTGTGACCGTTCCAGACTGAAGGCAGTGTCCTGGGCTCTGTGAGCCTCAGTTTCCACATCTATGAAATGGGTATTGACCCAAAAGTGATCTCCTTCAGGCCCTTGGTGGTTCCCAGGTGATTCGTGCAAAGCATACTGACAGGGACCTTGGCGGGAAGCCTGAGGCAGTGTGCATATCAGCTCCCCAGATCCTCTGGCATTCAGCCTCCTGTCACCCCTTCACCCCTCTCCCTATGAAGACCCACCTGTGTTATCACACTCAGGTGCATGTGTGCTTATAAGAATCTGCATGTGTACATGAATATGTATATCGTGTGCCTGTGTGGGCTGTGTGTATGTGTATTTGCACATGTGAGACAATGCACGTGAGCATGCACATGTGACTGTGTGTGTAAGCATGGGCATTGTGTATGTTGCTTTCATGTGTAGCTGTGCACGAGAGAGACAGGGAGCAAGCAGCATGGTGCAGGTCGGCAGAGGGCAGGCGGTCCTCAGCTGAACCTGACCCAGGACATTTTAGCTTCAGGATGCCAGCTGTGCGTGGTTATGGTGAGGTGGTGAAGGGGTTAACCCCCTGGGTCGGGGGCTGAGTCCTGCTCTGAGATGGGGCCATCTTCCTGCTAATGCAAACCAGAGCCTCCTGCAGCAACAATCACCCAGTGTTTCTGCCACTGCGTGAGGTGCGCTCGGCTGCCGTGCCCAGGGAGTGTGCTTGGGGTCTTCAATCACCTTCTCGCTTCTCTTGCTTTGGAAATGGACAGGGAAACTAGAGGCAGAAAGAAAAGAGTTCTTGTTTTGATCGCCATGTGTTTGCACGCATGCCTGTGATAGAGGGGGAGCGTGTGCCACAGCACGTGTGTTGGCTTCAGAGCACAGCCCTGTAGAGCCGTTTCTCTCCTTCCTCCTTTACGCGGGTTCCAGGAATCAAACTCACGTCACCAGACTTACGTGGCAAGCCCTCCACTGGCTAAGCCATCTCATCAGCCCACGAGACAGGATCCCTCGGTGGAATGTCACTCCTTCCCTGAGCGGAGTGGTGACTGCCTCCCTGGTGGTGCCCACACTCCCATCCCCACCATTCCCGGATGTGATCCTGGCTCCAGGGGAAACCTTTGCAGCTATAGAACCGTAGGCCTGAGAAAACTCAGCTACCTTAGGGAGAGAGACATGGTAGGAGGGAGAGGTGGAGGGAAAAGAGATGGGAGGGGGAGAGAGCATGCAATGGCCAAGGCTCACTGATGGGACAGGGTCCAGGAGCTGCATGCGGGCACTGAAGAGTTTTAGAGCCTAGCTCAGTGGTTCCCTCACAAAATGCCCCGAGCCTTGAAGCAGCCTCCTGGGGGATTGGTTTCATGGCAGCGGTGGCCTTGTCTACCTGGAGTTCTGAGCAGGTAGCTGCCCCATGCGGGGAGCTTGTTATTGTGCCCACTCTCTACCAGACTATAAACTCAGGGAGGGACCTAGAGAGGAAGCCATCATAGTACTAAGGACCCACAGCCTGATCACCAGGACAGGCTATTCAAGGACACCAGAGTACACCTTGCAGAACCAAAGACCACAGGGCAATCGGTCTACACCCTTCCTGTGCCCAGGTCCTTTCTAGATGCCAACTCCCCAGACTTTATCACCGATAATGTCAGCGTATCATTCAGGGGAAGCCAGGTTCACTGGCTGGTCCGCTGAATTGAGGGTCTGCTGGGAAGAGCCCAGCTATAGCCAGAGCTCTGCTCTGGGGCTGGTATTTCAAGCTCACACACATTCCTGTATTTTGGAGCAAGTTCCAGACACACGTTTGTGTTGGCTGAGCCGGTATTTCCCTTTTATTGCTGTTATGAGATTCAACATTTTTCCAGAAATAACTTCTGAAAGTGTGCTTGGATATGGAACACGTGTGACCTTAGCATGCAGGGAAAGGGACTTTTCAAAGCATGCGTGCACACACGTGCACGTATCACACACATCTGTGCCTTGGGGCGTGGGTTAGAAGACAAGGGGCACGCTGATCAAGGGAAGGGCATGAGTTTTCCTAGGAAGGACCAAGTGTGTGTTCCCCTGTGGTGTCACACGCGTGTGGACAAATCCGCGTGGGCACTCAGGCCGTTCCTCCCGAAAGGAACCGGTTGGTGGCAGAGTTCCTGCTCCTGTTGTGAGAGGCTGTTCTGGTGGGTGGTGATGCAGGAGGATGTGGTTTTCTGCTGCCTCATCCATGAACCTTCAGCCCACGGAGGGTTAGACATAAAGGCGAGAATACTCGTTGAAAAGGAATTTAACCACTAGCTGTCTACGAAATGCTCCGGGGAGTTCCGCTCGGCTCTGGTGCCTCGAGAGCCGATCCCTGATCCCTGTCACCGTGAGTCATCCCAAGACCTGAGTCAGGGTGGGAAGCCTTGCCAGGCGTGGGAACTCGATGTCCCAGGAGCCCTGGTGAGGAGGAGCTGGTGGCATTCAGAGCGACTCCCTCCCAGAGGGGAGGGTCTCAGAGATGCAGCCTGGCTCCCAGCTCACGAAGCAGGCACACGAACTAGAAACTGTCAGTTCAGGCCTGTGACAGTCATGTCCTCGGGAGCCCTGCCATGCAGACACCTCACTCTACTTTGCGTGTCCTACCCGAAACCAGACTCATCACCCAGGGCCTTCAGGCCCCGCTGTGATCTCCAACCCAGGAAAGCCCAGCTGTGCCTGCACCCCTAGCGTGGGTTTTGTGAATGTGTTAAAGCATTAGCTGCCAGTTAGGACTGGAAGGCAGCCCAGAGGCCTCACTCCTCCAGCGGGAAAGCTCCTCATGCAGCCGAACTGGCTCTGGCCCAGCATCCCGACACAGGAAGCATTAATGGGAGTCAATGTGTGCGCTGTTAGCACTCAGCCACGATTTATCGCCGACCGTGGGGGAAGCACGGGCCCGTGGCACAGATTCACCCACTTAAAACTAAAACGAAATTGATAAGTCGCCCCGGTGTCAGGAGGGGAGATCCACCCTCTATAGTCCATCTCCACAGCAAAGCCAGAGGCAGGAAACAGATCCAAGCCATCCTGTCGCTGAATCCAAGGAGAGAAGATCCTAGGTCCCCCGTGGCCCTGGCAGTTCAAAGTGCTGGGCTCTAAGGATGGGTAACCAGGGTGTCTGGGAGCAGAGGCCAGCGGAAGCAGGGGCCGGCAGGGGCAGGGCTGCACAGTGTCTGGTCAGTGGCTTCTCTCAACACCCCACTGCCGAGACATTTTTTTTAATTATCACTAGAAATTTAGAGAGAGAAGACTGGTGTCTGCAGGGACAGGAGAGGAAGAAGAGAAGGGAGAAGGAGAGAAAAGAAAGGAGAGACGGAAGGAGGAAACTCCAGTCTCTGCAGAGGCTGAAAGGTCGTCTTCATGGGGCTAATTAGATAGCCAGATAGATGCAGGTCAGGCGGAGGCCAGAAAGGTTACCCTCCAGTCTCCAATTCTCCCAGTCAACCCTGGCCAAGTCCTTCGGCTCCACCCTGGGAGCATCTCACTCACGAGGTGCCTGTGTCTTGTCTCTGCCTCATCAATGAAGGCCGGTGGACTTTGGGGCATCCTCCATCACTGATGCTGCCCCCCTCCCTGCCGCGCCACTGTTTCTTGGAGTTCCTCCACCCTCCCGCCCCCTCTTCTCCTGAGTTCTTAGTTCTTTGATCTCCTGGTTCAGGTTCAGCTGCTTCATTTTTCGCAATTACCAGCCTTGGGGGAGGATGCGCTGGACCTGCAGCCACGGTCTGGCAGACAGATGGGACAGGAAGCCAGGAGCTGACTTCACTTTTCACCCTTCCTCATCTTGGATAGATTATAACAGTAGCAGCTTTAAATGTCTTCATTGCCCGTTTATGATAAAGTGATGGTAACACCACACGAGTAGGGAAACCTGCAGATTAGCCGTCTCTGGAGAGAGGGAGGTTGACGGAGTAGCCACACCCTGCCAGTGGAAGACCAGAGAGACAGGAACCCACAGTGAGCCGAGCGTGTACGCACCTCTGACTGGCTGGCTGGCTCAGCGACTCTTCCCTGTTCCCTGCACCCCTTACCTTCCCAGGTTTCTGAAAGTCTATGGGGCGACCCAGCCACAGCGCCAATCAATCAAACTGCCAGGGATCCCAGTGCAGGCCGGGATTTATATTCAAGTTCCAGGAAGGGGTACATCCATCACCCAGGATGCTGTGTCCACGGATTTGAAAGTGGGTCTGAGCATTGCAGCAGCCAGGGTGGCAGGCACGGAGGGAGGGTGGGACCGAGAGCCTGGAGGAGCTGCTGCTGAAGGACACGGTGTTTGGCAAGGGGACATCGTGAGACCCATTTCCCCTTTGTTTCTGTCAGAAGCCCAACTAGTTGCTGTTCTTTGTTAGAGTTTTGGAAGGAGCCAAGACAACATGGTGGCTGTCCCTGGCCGCCTGGAGAGGAGGGCCCCAAACGCTTTTGTCTTTTGCGTTTCTCGTCTTTTTGCTTTCATGGAAACTGACAAGAAGCCTCCCGGTGAGGGAAAGCTGATCCACCCGAGCCGGTTTCAAAGGCTTCGATTGAGAGGATCCCCAGTGACTTCACTCTTAATCACGTTTACTTTTCCAACCTTCCAATCGAGTCTCCCCCAGGTCTCTCTGGTTTACATTGATTAGAGCAGGCCTCCAAGCCTGGGATCCGTGGGGTGAGGGGAGTGGGGCAGGGGGAGTGAAGGGATGCGTCGGCCAGTGGCGGTGGCTCTGTCTGCAGAGGTATCCGAGGGCTTGAATGTCATCTCAAGGGACAGTATCAGGCTTCCAGATTCCTTTCATCCATCAGATGAGAGAACAGTGACGGCTCTCAGTGGGCTGGGGGCCATCCTCCTGGAGGAGAGGGCTCAGGCCACACAGATAAAGAACAGCCCCTTCTCTCCAGGAACCAGGCCGCACAGGAATCCTCTGTCCAGGCAGGCGGGCGGCTGGAGGCTCCTTTCAGTTCTGATTAAAGTCACGGGTCCAGGGCCCCGGCAGAACTTCCCAACAACAGCCTGGCCCTTTTCTCCAGTCTTTTCTCAGGCTGACCCCATGCCACCCACAGGGTTGGGGGGTCAGCCGGGCTGGCCTCCTGAATGCAGGGAGGTCCATCCCCCAGCCTGAAAGAGCTTTGGAATTCTTCAGGACTCAACTACAGGTCCATCCGACTTCAGGGAAGGCTTGCTGGTTATTAAATGCCAACGGCGGTGTGCATTAAGTACTGAGAGTAAGGAAGGGAAGCAAGGAGACATGGTAGTCCATAGGCAGTGGTACCGTGATCCAGCCAGGCCTGGGCTCTAGGCTCTCTATCGGCCTTGTGCACTGAGAGCATTAGGTAACCCCTTGGCCAGAAAGGCAGTGTGGCTAGTATTAGGATGTCCTCTGATGTCTCTCTCTCCCTCCCTCCCTCCCTCCTTCCCTCCCTCCCTCCCTCCCCCCCTCTCTCTTCCCCCCCCATCCCGTGTGTGTGTGTGTGTGTGTGTGTGTGTGCATCTGTGTGCATGTGTGTTCCTTTCTGTATATGTACATGGTAAGAGGAGGCTGAAGGCTGACTTCAGGTATCCTTCCTCAGATGCAATCCTCTTGGTTTTTTAGGTGGGGTCCTTCACTGTCCTGGAGCTCCAGGATCTACCTGTCACTGTCTCTGTGCTGATGGGATCACAAGCATGTACCCCTACACCTAGCTTTTTATGTGAGTCCTGGGCATTGAACTCAGGTCCTCATGCCTTCTGGGCTCCCTTACTCAATTGCATCTCTAACCCACAGACGTCTCTACTCTTGTCATTTGCCGTAAAAGACATTTACCCCCTTGTCCTTCTGTTCCTGTGACATAAGTAGATGTCCTATGTAGATTGACAGAAAAGAGATGGGAGTCCAAGGACATGCCTCGCTGGACTCCCACTGACCCTGCAGGGGACCCCAAGCTGACAAGGACAGACACTGGTGGGGGTGAGGGGCACATGTTCTCTTGGGAGTGCTCAGCAGGGGTTAGTCCTGGGCCGCATGCTCTGTGCTTCACAGTAGTGAGTGGGCAGTTGGTAGCCACCAGATCTGGTGTCATCGGGCTGCCAAGGGCTTTTTCTTGCCTTTTGGTATTGATGTCCAAGCAGAACCGTCCTATGGGCCAGAGCCTTCCTGCCCCACCTCCCCTACTGACCACCTAGCCATTTGTCATAGCTGTTTCTGGAAGCCCTCTGAGGGCAGGCCTGGGGAGTCACCTCTGATCTCCCGCCTCCACCAACATGTCCCCCTCCTCCCTGGGTACCCCAGTGCCACAAGGCTGCATATTGCTTATGAATTTATTTCCTTTAATGAAGACCCCAAAAAAAGTTTCCAAAAGTCAAATGACAGGCTGGTTAACTTTTTATCCCAACTCCAAAAAGATACATTTTCATCTTTGTAACACACTAGTTAGTGGTTACCGGCACATTACATTAACTAATTTGAGATCGAATTATCAAATTTGCTCATTGCTGCTAGCGCTAATTTGAAACCTTACAATAAAGACCGGTTTGAGAGGCACATGAAAGGTCGCCACCCACAGCGGCCCCGAGCGGCCTGGAGCATCGCAGCGAGCGTGCAAAGGGTTCAGGGTAATTGCAGTCATGAGTCAGGCTTGATTGAAGAAAATTATACCCCGGTTTTTCACTGCAAGGTTTTTTTGTGTGGCTTTTCTTAAATTATGCGGTGAAACCCAATTATAAGGAAGACACGGACCGGATTTTAATAACTGTATTAAGAGTGTCCTTGGAACTGCTTCCTGCTCTGTCTTACCGGGTTCTTAACCCATGTCTCTTCCAGACCATGCCTGCTCCTGGGACCTGGACACTTGACTGGTTGGTTTTTAAGAAAATTATTATGTAGCTCCAATTCCCCTGCTTTTTTTTCTTCCCTTGTTCTTTTTCTTCTTATTCTTTCACAACTTAAACCAGACAACGTGGGCAGATAGGACTCAGCACTTCACAGACCTGTAAAACTCATTTCCCAACTTAGAACCATTTATTGCGTCTTCACCAGGCACACCTTTGAGCGTTCACCAAAGGCACTGAGTCCCAACAGCCATTCACCAAGGTGAAAGTAACAAAAATAGAATTATAAATGTTGAACGTCATCTAGGCCTACCGAGAACTAAGAGACAAAGAACAATGAAAAATGTCACAAGATATCCGGAGCTTAGAAGACCCCAGCTTTCCTGCCCATTCTCCCAGGAAAGAAGCAACCATAGGTGACTAACCCCGTCCCATCTTTAACACTGTAGGCAGCTGCAAACTTGGCATGGCATTTGGAATGACAGCAGGAAATGCCACCAGTGTGCCCACTGATTTTGCTGGGGTGGTGTTGCCTGGCAGCCAGTACCTGTCGGCCTCAGGTGGCCCTTCAGTCACTTTCATGGACAGAGATGCCAGGACCAGGCTTTGACATGGACTTAGCCTGCATTCTCTTTTTTTAATGCATCAAGCCAAGGACTGAGAATTGAAGGATGGCAGGGGGAGGGGAACGTGTTTCCTTCTGCCTTTCTTGGGCATTTAGGCCAGAGTTTAGCCTTCTCTAGCTGGGAGGAGCTGGGGTACAGCCCTTGCTCCCAATTTGAGCAGAGCCTAAGGAGGAATCTGAAGCCATCTCCCACTTGGCTGGGGAGTCAGTGGAGCAGAAGAATAAAACATCCTCAGGATGGAGATGGGGCGGGGTCGGCATGCTGCTGGCTGGCCCCTGGCTTCAGGTGGGAAAGAGGGAGAATAGGGAGGTACAGGGGTCTCATTTCATCTACTGCATCACAGTCTGGCAGGGAAACTGAGTTCCTAAGAACTGCCCTTGTCAAGGGCAAGATCAAAACTCGGGCCGAGTCTACTGGCTCCCAGCTTAGAATCCTTTCTTTCTCCTCCCCCAGCGCACACACACACACACACACACACACACACACACCATCCTGAAGGTGTCACCCACAGGCAGGCACATGCTTCTTCACGGCTCTACCCAGATGCCCCAAGAAGCTTTGCATCTTCTGCAGGCATGGCAAGAGACAAAAAACAAGCCAAGATCAGATATGTCAGTCATGAGACACCTGACCTCTAGAGAACACACTGCTGAGGGTCCCAGGGCCAGCGACTGTCCTAGTCAACAGGATATGGGCTACACACGCCAGTCACTATGAACAGAGAGATTAGCAGAACCACTCCTGAGAAAAGGAACCTTCCAACCAGTAGCTATGCCTCCTATGTAAGGCTTCTGCAGAAACCTGTGTCTTCTTGGCCACAAAACATACGCCACTGCCCTCTACTGTTCATGGGTAGTGTTGCAGTCCCACAATAAAACAGCATGCATGTGCCAAATAACAAGACAAAGATTATTTAAAGATTTTATTACTTTTAAGTTATGTGTATGTGTGGGTATATGCATATGGGTGCCTTGCCAGTGGAGGCCAGAAGAGGGCACTAGATCCTTTAGAGTTGACATTATATTAGCAGCTGTGAGCCTCCTGACGTGGGTGCTGGGAAGCCAAACTTGGGGTCCTCTGTAAGAGCAGTACATACTCTTAACTGCTGAGCCCCAAGACATGGAATTTTAAATGCGACTAGAAAATCAGTCACTGTCTGTTGAAGACCAGACCTTATAGATCCCTGGGGATTTGAGTGTGAGACACTGGGATTGGCGGTGGCATACTCTCGCCCACCTCCAGCCCTTGAGGGAACCCTCTACAAAGCAGTGTGCTGAGGGCTGCCTCTGAGGTACAGAGACAGGAAGCAATTGACCAGAGAACTTGTAGACCGGCTAGGACGGGCATTCTTGAAGAAGAAGGCTTGTTTATCAGGCCGCTGTTTATCGCCTTAGAGCACAAAGTCTACATTGGTTCCCCCTGACTCAGAGCAGGGACGAGAGGGGAATCAATAGTACACTCGTTTAAAGAACACCCTCACACTTTTAGAAAGCCCCACGTCTTCCTGCTGAATCTGTGCCCTGGCCCTGCACAAAGGTCCTCCTGAGATAAGACAGAGTTCTTTGATCTCCATCGATCCCCACGTGGAAGCAGCTCAGAGGCCTTCCACCGGCCCCGCCACTACTGTGGCAGCTAACACTTCCAAGCTACACCCACTCTGTCTGCCTTCCCAGAGACCAGAGAAGCTGGGTGAGGCCACGTCTTCGCAGACATGGACCTTCTCATGTGTCCTCCACGGCTCAGCTGGGTGGCACAGCTGAGCCGAGCACCTGAGGGAGGAGACTTCTGCTTTGTCTTGTCTATAGTGCACACTGTGCTAGCCCAAAGAGGGACACAGGCTGGTGGAGGGTTTTCCATTCTAGACACATGGAGAGATTTCAGGGCTGTTCTGCAGCACGCACACACACACACACACACACACACACACACACACACACACAGAGGAAAGCAGGAATCTGAAAAGATTGCTCTATGGTTAAGAACACTTGCTGCTCTTCCCAAAGAATTGAGTTCGGTTCCCAGCACTGACCTACACTGGGAACTTCACAACCACCTGTACCTCCCTCCAGCTCCAGGGGCTCTGACACCCTCATCTGGCCTTTATGAGCACCAGCACTCAAGTGGCACACACATACATTTAATAAATATTATAATAAATATTATTGTTATAAATATTATATCTATTATTTTATTTAATAAATTTAAAAACAAAAAATTGGGGAAAGGGGAGAGCTTAAAGTACATGTGAAAGCAGCCACCACTCAGCCAAGCTGACCTCATAGACGGCAATGTGCTGTAAGCATTTAGTCGTGTGTGTGTGTGTGTGTGTGTGTGTGTGTGTGTGTGTGTGATTAGGCTTTGAGACTCATCATGAGTGGGTGCTCCTATGTGTGGACTGAGCCTGTAGGTGTGTGTACATTTGTGCGTGACATTTCTGTATGCATGTGTTGTAAGTGTGTGTGTGTTATGTACAGATATCTTTGTATTTCTTTATGTGTTTGCATCTGGTGTAGATGCTCATGCATCTGTGAGGGTGTATGTGTGCATCTGCTTTGTGCTGTATGTACGATCGTTAGCACAGCCCTGGAGCCCGCGATCACGGGCAGTGGCTCTCTGTGTGGACCTGGTGCTCAGCAGCCTCTGGCAGACTCTGAGAGAAGCCAGCCCAGCATGAGCTGCTGCTGACTGACTCAGGTTACACCATTTTCTTCCCCTCCAGAGCCTGTAAATCTCACACTCCTTGTAAAAACAGAATTAAAGACAACAGAGGCTCCAGCCGCCCTCTGTCCAATCCCTATGGCCTGATCTTGAAGAAGGGCCAGTGAATACTCCCAAGATGGACCCTGTAGTGGTATTTTATTTGTATTTTAATGAATAAAGCTTGCCTGGGGATTGGGAAAGTAAAACAGCCACACTGGCCAGCCTTACAGACCAGGCAGCAATGATACACACCTTTAATCCCAGTAGTTACACTAATTTGCCATAGAAACCAGGCAGTAGTGGTGCACACCTTTAATCCTAGAACTAGAGAGGAATACAAGACAGGAGGAGACAGCTCTCAGACACAGCCTTATTCCAAGATTCCTGGAGGCGGGATTACCATTTTGGACTGAGGTAGAGGTAAGAGCCAGTGGCTGGCTGCTTTGCTTTTTGGGTCTTCAGGTTGAACCCCAATATCAGTCTCTGAGCTTTTATTAATCGTGCTTCAGGATGCTTCCCTGTATCTAGGACCCCACAGCAGCCCTACTCTAAGCAGGCAGCTGAGAACCACTGTGTGTCCTAGGCCGGGGTAGGGTTGGTGTGGGCTCTGGGAGCACCTGTCTTCTACAATGGATACTGACATCCATCTGCCCTCCCTTTCGAGCTTGGGATTCCCTGCTGTTGGGGCCATCATCCAGTCTAATCCCCAATGCCTGCCAATACTGGACAGAAAGGAAAGACAAAAGCAATCTTGAAAGTGAGGACTTGGGGCTATGGTCCCACTACCTAGACCTAGAGCTCCTTGTGTCTATCTCTTCCAATGCATACTCCAGGCCCTAGCAGGTTCAGACAGCGGGTACACCTTGTGAGCGGCATTCTGCTATGGCCTTCCAGGAAGCCCTGGCTCTCAAGGAATTCTTCAGTGATACCCTAACATCCTGCAGTATTTGTTTCGGGTCAGCACATGCTCCGTGCTGGCTTTTCCTGCATGCTGTTGTCAGATCTGGGGCTTCAGGCAGGGACCCCACTGCATAAGGACCTGTTGATCTTGCTGGTTCTGACCGAGGCAAACCCCTTACACATCCTTCAGGTTCAAGTCTGACCCTGTGCCCAGAGAAACTTGGGAAATGGTGGCACTGCTCAGCCAGTGCTCAAAGAGGCAACCACAAGCGAGGTCTCTACCGTCATGCCACGTAAGCAGGCAGACCAGAGTATGTTAGCAGACAGAGCAGGCCTGGCCCAGCACCCAGGATTGCCCTACTATCTACAAGTTGGCAGTCTGTAGGCTTGGGCAGGTAGGGCTCTCAGCCTGGGTGATTCCTGTTCTACACACAGACACACACACACACAAACACACACAGACACACACACACACACAGACACACACACACAGACACAGACACACACACACACACACACACACACACACACACTGCCAGCATTAGGAGCTGAAATGCAGCCGGAAACACTGTGAGGGGCTGCTTGGCTGGGAGCAGCCGTACTTTCCAGTAGGCTTGATTGCCCTTAATCCAGAGTAGCAAAACCTGCAGGCCTCATCTCCCAGAACCTCATCAGCAAAGAGGGCTTCTCCTCTGGTATTAACAGCCTCTGGCTGCTGCAGAGACAATGAGACAACTGAACAACATGTCAGAGAGGCATTGGTAGTTTAGGACACTTGCCGGTGTCCCAGCTCTGTATGCTGTCTCCCCTGGGCTCTCCCGAAGGCAGAAGGGGCAGACTTTTCACTGGGAAAAGAGGAAGGGGCACTGTACAGCGGGGTTGCCTGTCTTAGGGGCTCTCTACAGTGGCTTCACCTGCCTCCTTTTTTCATGGATGGTAGGAAGAGGTCCTGGCTGATGGAAGACTCTAGACAGGGAGGCATGGGAGGGAATGGCAGGGAATGGCACACTATTGCAAGTATACAGAGGGAAGGAGACTTGTCTGACAGCTCCTAGGTCCATCTTCCCTTCCTCCTTCCCTTTCTTTCTTATGTCATGCTTCCTCCCCTCTCTCATGCCCTGGTAGAGTTTTTCTTGATCACTAAGCTCCCAGGACCAAAGCCCATCCTTGTCCATGACCATAACTGTATGACTGGGAGACATGGACTGGCCTCTTGACTGGACATATGTCCATCCCAGGATGAACCCCCTGGCTTAGATAAGTGATGAGGCTGGCCCCTCCTATCCAGTGGCTTGGCAAATGATGAGGCCCTCTGGAACATGGCACACAGCGCTGCAGACAGCAGGGGTGTGTACTTCCAGAGTTGGTACATTTCCAGACACCTATGTTAGCCAACAGCACCAGGGCTAACCAGAGGGATGAGGGCCAGCGCAAGGAGCACACCCAGGTAGCAGCCAGCAGGTGGCCTTTGGCCATCCCCTCTCCAAGGGGTCTGTCAGTAGAAGCAGGCTGCTTTGTCTCAAGGCTGGGGACAGAGGTGTCTCTTGCCCCCGCACAGGCCATGCTTGGCCTCACTGGGCACAATGTCTCCTCTGTTTCAGACAGAAAAATCGATCCTCACAGGAATCAGCTTCCAGTTCTGCCAGGCAGGGCCTCCACAGGTAGCTGGCCTGTAGGGGACATGCAGACAGGCTGGAGCAGCTGAATGTCCCTCAGACCCCAGACTCCTAGTGGGCGGTGGGCAGTCAATGAAACCCCAACACTGTCACAGAAGCTAGAATTTAGAGCGTATCTATACCTACATCTGGTCTTTCTCCTTTCTGAATTCTTACTTGGCCAGGTGTTCCACAGGACTCACTCATACGGCCTTCTGGCCCTTCAGGAACAAGGTCTAAATCCATGGGAGCTGCCCTGTGCTGGACCCCTTGGCTTAAGGAGGAGGCAACCCTAAGGCTGGTGGGAAAGTCCACAACCGTTCTCTGTGGGGACTCTTCTTCCACTGGGAGCATCTGGGCAGACACTGCTGTCTTTCCCTGGATGGCATCCCTTCATCCCCCTCTCTCACCCTTCCCAGTCATACACCCAGGAGTCATCTTTCAGTGACCTCTCCCTACCATCAGGACCAACAATGGGTGGCTGTGGCAGGTCCCAGGTGGGACTGTCCTCCCGATGCTGTTATTTGACCCAGCAGTGTCCCGTGTAAGGGGGGCAGAGTTCGTGGCTACTGCCCATAAACAGTGGCAAAACTGAACCTCTCTTAGAGACTACGGTCATAGTAGCAGGGAGGAAGGCGGCCAGGCAGGTGCATGGCACCCAGGGTGGCATATCCCAGTGCACGGTCTCAGCCTTGTGCTACCTGCTCTGGAGAGAAGGACAGTGAGACGTCTGAGTGGCCCCACAGGGTCTTAGAACCCTCTCTAGATCAGCCTCCTTCCACATTCTATCCTCTGACACTACAGAGAGCATCTTGGGAAGCAATGCCACTGTCACCCCAGGTCTGGGGACCCAGAGAACAGATCCGGGGTATGGGGACCGGCGGCTTGTTGAACAGAGAAATAAACTCTTCAGAGAGCATGACGTAGGGGCACCAAGCATCTTAGTTTTTTTTCCTGTTTCTAGAATCAAACCCTCTGACAAAGGCAATGTAAGGAGAGTGTGTTTAAGAGCGTGGCTCAAAACACCGTCCGTTATGGCAGAGAAGACAGGGCAACGGGAGCTTGACACAGGTGGAATACATTAGCTTGGCAGTCCCGGGATCAATGGATACCTACCGACTTGTGCTCACCTTTCAACAAGTCTGCAATCCCCTGCTAGAGAATGGAGCCACTCATGGTGGGAGGATCGCCTCACCCCAACTAACATACTCAAGACAATCCCCTACAAACAAGCCCACGGGGCCAACCTACCCTAGACCCATCCACGCTGAGACTCCCTTCCCTTCTAGGTGATTCTAGAATCTGACCAACACACTGTTTCCTGGAGACACTAGGGGAATCTTGAATCCCCTCACACTGTTGAATTGCTTCCAGGTCCATGCCTCACACGGAGGGGATGCTGGGCTTCCTGGACACGGGGGTGTGGGGAAGTGCTCAGCTGGGACACAGCCAAGCCTGAAGAGCCTCCAAGGCACCCTGAGCCCGTCCCTGCTTGTGTTCACAGCTGTAGTTGACCCTGGCAGGGACGAGAGTGCTTCCTGGTCAAGGGCTATCAGCCTGGAAACTCCTTGTGCTTGGAGTCAACTTCTGTCATGGAGAGCTGTCTTGTGCTTTGTGCCCTCTGCTTCTGCCACTCGGTGACAGTGAGAACTGAGACCGTCCCCCTGTGTGGATAACAAGTCCCTGGCTGTGTCGACTGGCCTTTCAGAGGGGCACGGGGCAGCTGACAGCATGTCTAGCGGTTTCATCACTCTGCTGGCAGCTGGGCTCTTTATGGAGTGGGGAGGAATGTGCAGATGTCCCTCTTGAATCAAAGGCTTCGGTCTCTGTCCCTGGGCTGAGGAATAAAGCCAGAACTGGCCACAGACAGCACAGGCCTCCCTACAGAACAAGGAAGGCTGCCAGAAGAGCCACTCCTGTGCCTGAGGCTTGTCTCTTCAGACCCAGGAATGAGCCTCCACCCTGAGAAGCAGGCTCAGAGATCAGAACACAAGAAGGGCCCTAGAGCGCATAGCACTAGCGATAGCCACTGGGATCCTGGCTCATTATCTTGCCCATGAACCTCGTTTTCCTTAGTAAGGAAGAGAAGTGTAGTGTTTACTCACCCCGATTCCTGCTCGGTCTCAGGTTCGGGGTCCCCGGGGCTGTCTCTATGACACTACAGGGCTTTGGGGCCCTGTTCCTTGGGTCTAGTGGAAGCCCATTCTCCCTCCATGGAATCGTTCTTAGAAAAATAAGAAAGATCTTGCAGCCTCTCCACCACCCCCTAGCAGCCAACCCTCTACCATAGGGGCCTCCAGAATGACTGTCGAAAGCACCGAGATACACTCAGTGAAGGGCAGGTATGGTGTGAACCAACCAAGGCTCGGTGGCTCCAAGGCGTCGGAGATGAAGGCCTGTAGGGTTAGGTGAAGTTAGTCCCAGTAGAAGCCATGAGCCTGCTGTGGGGATTTTGATTTTGTGGGCTCTTCATTGGAAGGTCTAAACCTAGGGCAGGGTTCTCTGCTCTTTTTGCTGTGTCTGACACTTGATGTAATGGGACTCCCCAAACCTCCAGATGGTGAGCCATGAGAATGCAATTTTGATGACCTATCCAAGCTGCCCTTTCAGGAGCAGTACCATGTCACCGTGGGAACTCAAAATTGGCATCACAGGCTATGGGCTGCCTCTAACATTCGTCCAACCCCATCACAAAGGGAAGACCAGACAGAGAAAGGGCTGCAGGCTTAAGAGGATGTGGCCCTACTAGTCCAGGGAAGCGCCACAGTGGCTGGCCACTCTGCCACCCCACCAGCCCAGTCCAGGCATCGAAGGCCACCAGCCCAGTATGCACCCTCATTCTCCCCTCATTTCCAGGGGTTGAGAGTGACGCTAGCTATAGGAAAATAACATTAGCAGGGCAGGGGGAGGGTAAGCAGAAAGACTGATTGAACCAGCCATTGCTAAAGCTCTGAAGACCCCATGCTCTGCCAGCCAGGACCCCACGCAGTGGGGCTTCGTAAGCATGTGAGCCGTTCCTCCAGCTGGGAAGGAATGGTCCAGGAGGAGGCTTTGAGGTCTGTCCCTTTAAGAATGCAGCCCTATATGCTCTGGGCCTGAGCTCCCTATCACAGCTGATAAAGACAGAGCCTTTCCAGAGGGATCAAGGATGCCTCTGAGACTTCTGGCCACCCACTTCACCTTGGACTTGTCAAATCACACAGAGGCACTTAACCCTTGCCTGGCCAGAACTAAGCAGCCAGGCTGACTGTTGGCCACAATCTGATGAGTCCCGGCCCTCAGTCCCGAGTCCCCTCCTGTGCAACTTGCTTCTGCTTCCTATTCCCTGACTGTCCCCTGTCCCCCATCGTCTATTCCAGGGACTTTTCACATGTTGGACCCCATCTCAGCTTCCATGTTAATCCTGCCCTTTCCCTGACCTCAGCAAGAGTGAAGGGCTATACAGCTTCAGGCTGGGAAAGCAAACAGCACCCCCTGGGGGGATGATAATCTCTCCTGGGTACTCAGGCTGGTCCTAGAGGTAAAGATAGAAAGATTCAGACCCAAGGGAGTCCTCTTGCTCTCCAGACTGAAGCCCAGCTTCCTGCTCCACGCTGCCTGCCCACCAGACCTTCCTCCCCCTGCTCCAGTGACTGTCTCACCTGTTGAAATGAGAGCTGCCTGGGGCATGTGCTTCTGGGGTCAGGGGTGCAGAGATAAGGACCAGCCCTTTGTGTCTGGAGCTTGGCTTTCGGTTCACAGGAAATGGACCTGAATGCTGGAAATTGAAGCAGCTTCATCTGATAAGGAGGGGGCTGAGCCCACACAACAGACAGCGTCTGCCCACCATGGACTCCCGGGGAATAGCCCAGAACAGGCCTTTCCCCAGGGAGAGGGCTCACTCCTGGGTGGCCTTGGATCCCCTGTGGGTCGAAGGGGTGGGCATTGCCTGTGTCTGTACTGGCATAGTGGAGGCACAGTCTGTGGAGATTTAGGGAGCCAACCTGACAAGCCCCACTTCATACCTGAGCATCTGGTTGATAGGCAGGATCATCTCTTCTATCAGAGGCTGGGGCATGGGTGCTGGAGCCATGATGGAGGAGTGAAGGGCTAAAGTAGGGGAAGGGTTCCAGGCCAGATTTCTACACTGATTATGGAGAAAAAGTACAATTGGAGGCCTTCATCTTCAACAGTCCAGGTTGTAAAGAAAAATCCCACCTGTTGGTAGGGTCCTCACCACCACCCACACCCCCACCAGCTTCTAGATGGTACAGACTGCTGCCAGCCTGGCACCTTCCAGGGGAAGGGCCTGGGAACAGAGTTTCTTCCCATTGCCAGCCCTCCAACAGAAGCACTGGCCAGAGGGGTCGCTGTCACCACCATTCCCACCCTGAGTGCTAAGGCTCTTCTCTAGGCTAATGGAGCCCACCTCAGACTCCTCCATGGAAATGACATTGATGAGGACTGACCGCTTGCTGCAACCAGCTCTGTACAGCCTGGAGAATTCTGGGACTCGGGGTCACCTGATGCAGATGTGGTTCCCCTGTCTCTGAGGATGAGGGAAGGGTGGCTTCCATACTCAGGACCCACCTGCAAATATTCTAAACAGAGCTGACAGGAGGTAGTCCCAGGGTTGGGGGTCCTGTATGCCAGACCCACCCACCAGGAGCACCGGCTGGCACTTCCCTCTTTGCAACCTAGGCCAACACCCCCCACTCCCCCCTACACACACACACACACACACATACACACACACACACACACACACACACACACACACACACCAGTTTGACCACTCAGCCCCTCGGCTATCACATGTGAGGATTCAGACATATTCTTCCTACCAACACGAACCTCTTCTGGGGAGGAATGCAATTGTAGGAACTGCATGTGTGTGCTTGTGGAAACCGTGTGTCCCCCGTGGAAGCCGTCCGCGTGCCCGTGGAAACCGTAATGCGATTCCGCCTCTTGTTGTGTACTCTTTCAGAGAAAATCACATATTAATTGATGCCAATTACTCTTAATTGTTTCTCATACATTTCAATTAGGGACCCTGTTGTTTCAGCAGGAGCTGGATTAGACAAGCCCTCCTCTCGCTGCTAATCACAGGGCGGGGGGACCTTGGTGGAGAATGGCAAGAGGGCAAGGCAAAGTCGGTCCCGTCCCTGGCATCATGGCTTCCACTGCATCTTCTCCAAGTTCCTTTCTCCACTTTGGGGCGGAGGGACAGCCTGGGCCAGAGCCTCCTCTTCAGAGAGGAGACGGGTTCTTGGCCTTGTTTCGGGAACTCTTACCTTGCCCAGTGAAGCCATGCCACAAGAAGTACCACCCCCTCCCCAAGGGCGGGAGAAGACAACGGGCAGAAAGGGGGTCCTGAGGCTCTGGTGGAAAACGTTTGGTTTTGTTTAGTGTTTGTTTGTTTCTTTCTTTCTGTTTTAAACCAACTTAAGTGTCAAGGGTTTGCTTATTTTTGTAAATTGTGGCAAAATACATATGTTTAGCATTTGAGCTGTTTAGAGCTCCCGCAGGGCTGCGCAGGCGTGCTCACTCCTCTTTCCCACGGACACTTTCTCCCCAGAAACAACTCTAAAGCAGTCCCCTCCTGTCCCCCCATTCCCCTCCTGTCCCCGGCTCCAGTCCTTAGCTCTCTGCTAGTTTGCCTGGCTTGGGCATCTCACTGGAAGGGAACCAAGCAGAAAGCCCCTTTCTCTACTAGCTTCTGTCTCTCATAGGTCTTATCTAAGTTGGTCTTGTATGTCGTGATCAGCACCTCTGTCCTTGAGTATGACTGACCCTTCCTTGATATGTTTAGAGCTCACACTTGCTGATGGGTGTGGGATCGACTCCACCCCACAGAGACAGATGCTGCGCTGCGGTCCAGGATATTTAAGTTACGGTTGCAACACCTATTTCAGCCCTTCAGGGAGTTGAGCTGTAGGCCCTGGGAACCGTCTGTGTGTGAGTGTTTGGGTAGAAGGTGTGGTGAGAAGGAGAGATGGGGAAGGGTTCCTGTCTCTCTGCTCAGACACAGGGACACACTCAAGGGGAAGGAGACTGGTTTAGATGTGGCAGAGGTAGCAGGGACTCTAGGGTAAGCAGAAATCTGGCTCAGGAAGACCTGAGTGCCCACAGAGGGAATGGAGGCTCAGAACTGGAGCAACAGAATTGGGGAAGAAAGGCACAAGGACACCCCTTTCCCCAAGGGTGACTCTTCCAACAGCAGCTTCTGGAAGCTTCTCTGGGATGTGATAACCACTGACAGGAAGTCCAGAGGGCCAGGAGCTTTCTCTTGCCTGGGAAGAGCTACGGCCCCTGTGTATGCATTTCTCCATTGTCTGGCAGACACCGGTAACGGGAAAACATTGCCTTAAGAACAGAGCTCCTATTGTTCCGTGTGTGACGGAGCCTTTGAGAAACAGATGCCCTGAGCATCTCAGGAGAATGAGATTAGAACCCATCCTGTTCTACCTAGGGATAGCCAAGGTGGGATGCAGGGATACGTGCTGGCCCCCACTTGTGCTGGGCACAGAGGTGTCCGTCAGAAAGAGCATGAGAGCTCACAAGACAACAGGAGCCGTTTTGCCTCAAGTACGCTGTTCTTGGGTCATCTCCTAAGTTGAGTATGGCTGGGAGCCTGGTCCTCAGGCTCTGGCCACTGCAGAGGATTTGAGTTTCCTGGTTTGCCAACAGCAGATGGCAAATCACCAGCCCATCTCCTGCTTGCTGGAGCGTTCCGTCAGCTCATCCTGTGTGGAAAGAAAACAAGACACAGAATCAGCCCAAGATCCCAACTAATCTCAGGGCTGGAAGAGTTAGGAGAGAAGGATGTTGGAGCCTCTATCTCTCTGGAGTCCCCTGTTCCCTTCCAGCTCCTCTCAGCTGTCCATCAATGGTGCCCACGGTATGTTTTGAGGCGGGAGCTCTCATTCACTGTGATCTCCCAGACCTTCAATAGCATACTGCTTCAGTAGGACATGGCTTCCTGGGTTCCCAGGAAAATAGACCTCAGACTGTGTCCCCTAACCTCCCCAAGCCTATAAGACTTTGTCCATGTGAACAACAATGCATCTCCCCTTGTGGTCCAACCATTAGAATTGGTGGGGGCTCCACTGGAGGGGAGGTGGCGACATGGAGACCTGTGTGCCCCGAGAAGATACAGAACTCACGAGATCCCCCAGCCAGACCCAGAAGAAGGAAGAGTGTGTGATGACGTCTGCCTGTCAAGCTTTCTGAGCCCGGGGAAGGCGTCTCAGAGGAGTGTTCCCACAGCTGCATGAAGGGACGGAATCGATGGAGGCCAGGGATGTGGAGATATCAAGACAGTGGAGCCTCTGAAAAACACGGGGAAATCCCTCCCAGTGGCATCGACAAAGAGCCTCCTTCTTAGCCCAGCCCCAGGCAGCAGGTTGCATGTCCAAAGATCCTAAAAGGAGCGCAGTTTATTTGTTTTAACTTCTGACTGGCCAATCCAAACAAATAAACAGAACTTGAAGCAGACAGAGTCAGCGGAGGATATCTGAAATCCAACCTCTGGCTGAGACGTAAAGAAAACACACCCTTGGATGCAAACCTGCAAATGAACTTTCCGAAGGAAAGCATCCACTCCGTTAGGAACCCACCCTTCGTCCAGGCTCTATCCTGCGTCCCAGAGAAGGCAGTGGCCTGCCTGGTGCAGAGAGGGGGTCACCGCAGCTAGCCAGACCAATAATGGGGCCTGCGACTCCTCACCCAAGGTCACAAGATACTGGGGCCGAGCCAGAGAAGCATGCTGGGCTAGCCCCTACTATAGGGCGAGAAGACCCCCAGCTACTCACTATAAACTGCTTTTTCTCTCCTCTCCAGAACCTGCTGACATCAGTGTAGATCCCCTCATGTAATTCCAGGTCCCACAGTCAGGCTATGGTATCTCTAACCACACACACGTGTAAGTGACTGACCTCACTGAGCAGATGGTTAGCATGTAATGTGACGAACAGGCCAAGCTCCTTTATTTGGGCTTTAAGACTTGCCAATATCCTGAGGCAGGTACAAGTGCACATGCAATGTGTATCTATATACACTTTCTGTATATATTTCGTGCGCATGTATGTATGACCTGTGTCTGTGTGATTGGCGTGTTTATTTCTATGCTTGTTTGTGTGTATACATGTGTGGAGGATATGAATGAGGATGAACATGTCATACATGTGAGTGTGGCTCTGTGTTTCTCCGTGGTATGCACTCCTGTGCAGGAGTAAGAGGAAAAAGACCTTTCAATGTGACCTGTCCTCCCTGGGGCTTGAGCCTTCCAGATTCTGCCCATGTCAAAGGCATCCATGGATGGCCACCTCTCTCGGGTGTGAAGCCATGATTGGGGCATTCAGATTCTTGGGGAGCCTGATATGTGTAGTCCTTGTCTTGGAGGTGAAGCAGGAACCGTGCTCGGTCACCAAATCACCACGTGGGATCATTATTTTTATATTTTATTTTTAACTGGTATGTGGTAATGGCACAGATTTATGGGCTGACATTTCGATGAAAGTTTATATGTAATATGCAATGACCTGGTCAGGCAAGTGGCAGCGCCATCACCTCCAACGCTGATCATGTGTGTTAGGACCGTTACGTATGAGATGTTCTGAAGCACCCAAGTAGCTCTTGTCCGCCACTGTTTTCCTACTGTAACAGAACTTCAGTTACCGTTCATTTCCAATCAACCGCCCCTCCCACCCTTCCCCAACCCAGCAAGCCACTAGCGACTTAATACACAGAAGCTGGCTTTAGCTTCTACATATGAACAAAACACAGTCTTTGTCCTTCAGTGCTTGGCTTTGTTTAACATGACCTCTTCTGGGCTCATCCGTGTCCCTGCACATAACAGAGCTTCATCTCTTTACTGCTGAATCATATTGAAGTTTATTTTGTGTGGATTAATGGGGGTACATGGGCTATGCATGTATGTGCAGGTGCGTGTTGAGGTCAGAGGTCAACCTGAGAAACTTCCTCTTTGTTCTTTGACAAGGTTGCTCTCCTTTGCCTGGAATTCATGAGTTCCAGGAATCTGCCTGTCCCCGCCTCCCTAGTACTGGGATTACAAGCGCCTGCCGCCATACCTGACTTTTTATACAGGTCTGCAGGCCAGCCTCGGGTCCTCAGCCTTGCAAGGCACATGCTCACTGAGCTGTCTCTCCAGCCCCAAGCTGGGTAGTACTTCATCACGTGTGTACTTGATCCACTGATCTTTCCATGGACACCTCAGGGACCTTGTCGCGGTTCTCAGGAGCCTGACATAGACATGGGAGGGCAGGTGTCTTCCCTGTGTGGATTTCAGTGTCTTTGCCTGTACGTCCAACAGTGGCACTGCTGGCCCATAAGTACCTCTAGCCTTACCGTTTTGAGGGGACAACCCACCATACTGTTTTCCATAATTGCCGTGCCAATTTCATGCTCCCATCAGTAGTGTGAGTACCCTCTGTCTGTATCTTCAGTGACGATGTCCAGTTTTTATCCTGTTGGTAACAGTCATTTTAATTGGGGTGAGGTGGTATCTCATGGTGGTTTGGATTTGTGCTTCCTTGGGATAGGTGATGCTGAACCCTTTCCCTATTCCTCTTGGCCACTTAGGTATCTTATTTTGAAAAATATCTCTTCAGATTATTTGCCCGTCTTTGAGTCCAGCTGTCTGGGTTTGGGGTTCTAGTGTATTCTGGTTATTACACACTTACTGGAGGGATTCTCTCCCTTCCCACCAGCTGTCTCTGCTGTGTTGCTTCTTTTTTTGTTTTGCCTGCCATTCTGGGGTCATATCAAAACGCTTACTGAAATTCTTTTTCAGCTCATTTATTGTTCTTAACCTTTTTGTTTTGACTTTTGCATCTTATACCTTTATGAATTCGTTCTAATATTTTCCTGGTAGAATCTCTCTGCTTTCTCTGTATGAGGGATTATGGTACCTGTTTATTGCAAACCTGAAAATTCTGTATTTTCTTCTAGTAGTTCTGTGTTTTTCAAGTCTTATTTTTAAATCCGTGACCCATTGTGAATTGCTGGTAATTCTGGTCTCCCCTGTTATGGGTATTTGATTTCCCTGCCACCATTTATAAGTAGAGTTTTCTCTCTCACATATATGCACTTGTTATCTTTGTCACAAGTCAGTTTTCTCTGGGTGGAGAGATAGTTCAGTTGCTAGAATGTCTGCCTAGCATGCTTGGGGTTTTATCCCAACATTATAAGAACTAGTGTGGTGGTCTAGCACTCAGGAGGTAGAGGCAGAAGGATCAGAGTTCAAAGTCATCCTCAACCACATAGCAAGTTCAAGGCCAGCCTTAGATGTATGAGATCCCATTATTAAAAAAAAATAGTAAGTTGACTATAAAGATGTGGACTTATTTCTGGATTTTCTAGCCTATTTCATTAGTCTGGGTGTTGATTCTTGTGTACGTGTGTTTGGGCTGCACAGCTCCTGAAGTAGGGTTTGTAGTCAGTTACTAAGATGTCCCCTGCTCTGTTCTCCTTGCTCAGGATAGTTCTAGCTATCTGGGGTTCTTTATGGTCACCTTAGAATTTTTAGATTCTTTATCCTGTCTCTGTGAAAGAATTGCATTGAGTCCATCTATAGATTGTCTTCAGTAGCTTGAACATTTAACAACACGAATCTTTCCAATCCATGAATGTGGCTATCTTCTCCCTCCTTCCTCCCCCTCCCTCCCTCTATCCCTCTCTTCCTCCCCCCCTCCCTTCCTCTCTCCCTTCATTTATCTATCTCCAATTTCTTTTATCAGTGTTTTATGCTTTCCGTTATTCAGATACTTCACTTCCTTGGTTAAATTCCTTTCTTTGTATTTAGCCGTCCCCTTGTCAATGGGGTTGCCCTCTTGACTGTGCTTCAGCAGGCTGTTATTAGTGTGTAGGAACACCGCTGATCTTCGGGTGCTGATTTTATATCCTGTGACTTTACTAAATGTCTTTATCAACTCTAAGGACTCTACTAATTTTTTTTTATCAGTTCTAATATATTTTTTGGCATCTCTAGTCTCATGTAATAAAATCATATCATCTGTAAGCAGGGACTGTTTGACTCCCCACTTTCCAGTTTGAATGGCCTTTAAAAAAAAAACAAAACACCTAATTGACTTGGTTAGGACTTCCAGAATCATCATGTCTATGTGAAGGGTCGTCTTTGCCTGAGGCTGCCATGGAGGAGCAATCAGACCAGCTGACCTGGCAAGGAAGAAGGCTTGACTGGACTCCATTAGCCTAGGCAGAGCTGTAGGCACACACCAGGCCCTTCTCGACTCTGGACTGATTGACTTGTATAAACCACAGGAAGTTATTTCATCTCTTCTCTCAAACCTGGGGTTGCCAAGGGAGAGCGAGACCCAGTTTTTCACTGATTTGCATCTCTGTCCCCATCACTTTGGTAACCTAGAGCCCCATACCCTGGAAAACATGCTGGAAAGAAAAAAAGAGAAACAAACAAACAAACATATATGCCCTAGCCCACTCACATACTGACACGCGTGTGCAGACAGATATGAATGCTTTCGTGTGTACAGGTATGCACACTAAAAAATTTTCCAACTTGGTGAGGTCCATTGTTCAAGAAAATCAAACAGAATTGAATTCCCTCTGAGGCTAAGGCAGTTCCTGAGGAGGGAGAAAGAAACTGGCCTTAAAGGAGTGTAGTAATAAGAGCGGCTGGGCTGCGTTCCCAGCACCCCGGCTGCCTGCTTGGCTAGCTTATGCCCGAAATAACAACACACAAACTGTATTCATTTAAACACTGCTTGGCCCATTTCTATCTAGCCTCTTCTAGGCTAACTCTCACACCTGGACTAGCCCATTTCTTATCATCTGTGTAGCACCGGTCTTACCGGGAAGATTCTAGCCTACGTCCATCCTGGGTCGGAGCTTCATCGCATGCATCTTCCCGGGAGCGGGGAGCATGGCGTCTCTCTGAGGCATCTGCTCCCGAGAGGAGAGCTGTGGAGTCTGAGCTCACTTCCTCTTCCTCCCAGCATAAAATGGGCCAAGGCAGTTCCTTTATTAGCCAATGACCTTCCTCCATCATTTCCCCTTTTTCTGTTTAAACAAAAAAAAAGGAAGGCTTTAACTTTAACATAGCAAAATTACATATAACAAAACAGTTATCAAGTAAAAATTACAATAATCTTTATCATAACTAAGGAAAACTATAACTATAACTAACTATTCTTAACTCCATCAAAGACTCCAGAAAGATAGAATATTACCTAAGCAAACAAAAAGTAAGCAACTTTTAAAACTCTAGAAATGACAGAGACATCTCACTGCCTGGACAGTCACCCAAAGTTTCTCTGTACCGTTGGGGCATCCATCTTCGGCCTACAGGCCCATAGTTTCCAGCAGACATTTCCACAAAGCAGGAAATTTCAAAGGCAGTCACTATCTGCTTGTCCTAAAGAATGTCTTGCAGACTCTTTCATGAATCAGGAACCCTGAAAGATCATCTCACCTTTAGGCAAGTTTAGCAGTCCTCTCTCTGTGGGTTCTCTGTGTCCAGTTTATGCAATAGTCCAGGCAAGAACAGTTTCTTGCCCAAATGGCTATCAAACTCCATAAGGATCCTCTTCGATGCCCATCTTCTTCTTGAAGTAGATTGGTGCTGCCAGGAGCAGAGTGTCTCATTGTCATGAAAAGTCCTAAGTTATTAAAACATTTAAAATGCCATATTCTGCAGTCTTTGAAAGATATGAAGAATGTCTCTCTAACTGAAATGTATCTCTATATATCTAGAAAATCTAACTAACATGACTGCAAGCTTGACTATTACTGATGATTATCCATTAACCTATATTTCTTAATTATACATTACATTTTTTAACGAACTACACAATCACAATATCTTAATCAATAGCAGAAATATGCATATACATATAACAAAATTGACCTTAAATCTCTATCAATAAAGCAAAATCTATACTAATACAAATTATTCATATCTATATCATATCCCCCTTTAAATGTAAAAGAACGTTTATAACCCATATTTGGCGCAGTTTTTTCTCTCCAAACTGCTTCCTGCTGAATGGGGGCGTCGTTAATTAGGTCTTTCATGGTATAGCCTGTGTACTAGTTTCATCTCAGTTGAAAGTTGAGTGAAGCAATTTTCTGAAGGTGTTCACACCAACCCTTTAGAAGGGCGTGGTCCATCATACCAAATCAGAATAGAAGAAATGAACAGGGTCTCATCCTCTGTGAAAACAAAATAAGAAACTCCTTTCCAAAGCATCATGTCCTTAGATCCAAATTTCAAATTCAAGGCATTTTCAAAATATCTATGTTGGATTAGTTCAGCAGCATTTATAAACAAATATCTTTTGGTATCTGTTACTCCTTCCTCAGCATTCAAACAATTCAAAGAGAGCATAATAGCATACAGTATCAAAATTCTCTGTCTATTTTCCATCTTTGTACAGCTTTGTTTTACCCTCTATTTCATTTATTTTTCTTTTAACTTTTTGCTTTTTGAGACAGGTTCTCTGTATCTTTGACCTAGAATAACTCTGTAGACCAGGCTGTCCTTGAACTCTCAGAGATCCGCCTGTCTCTGCCTTCCAGGCATTGGGATTAAAGGCGTGTGCTACCACACCTTGAAGTCACAGGGGTCAATCTCCCTCTGCCTCCCAAGTGTTGGGATTAAAGGTGTGTACTACCACACACAACAACTCTCTTCCATTTTTTTGTTTACTTTAAGAACTTCAACTTTTAGCTTGCATATACTTTTAACACACTGTAAACCATTTAGAAATTTTCTTTGTCTTTGAATCTCTCTTTACTGTATATCTCTCTTTTTCTGACCACATGAGTCTTTAATTTACCAAGCAATATCAGTAGGACTAAAGCCGTGGCTTTGCCAGCTAGATCCAGTCCATTCCTTAGCTCTTTGTCATTCCAACCTTGTGGCTGAGGTACTGGCTGAAGCCATGTTTATCGCCACAACTCTATGGCATTTCAAGGTTCCTGCCAGCAAGTGAGCTTCAGCAGCCTGTGCTTGCAAACAGCATGAACCGCCTGCGTAAAAGAGTCAGAGTTTGCCCTGGCAGGACAGCCCAGAAAGCCGGCATTTTTAAACGGCACAGCTTTTTTCCTGCTACGGCTGAAAACCGAAAAGCATGCATTCAGCTTTTCATCAACATTGTTTAAGTGATTTGTGGCAGGACCTCTTAATGAGCTGCAGGAATTTGCAGCTAAAGCTGAGTCAGGAAGTCTCTCTTAGATGAGAGTGCTTGCTTGCCTCTAGCAAGCAGAGCAGACCCGAGAAATGGCTGCTACCAAGAAAACATGCTTTACTCTTTCCGAAGCTTTCTAAGGCTTTCAGTGGATTCAGTTGTCCACACGTCTGGGTGCCAAATGTAGTAATAAGAGCGGCGGGGTTGCGTTCCCAGCACCCCGGCCGCCTGCTTGGCTAGCTTATGCCCGAAATAACAACACACAAACTGTATTCATTTAAACACTGCTTGGCCCATTTCTATCTAGCCTCTTCTAGGCTAACTCTCGCACCTGGACTAGCCCATTTCTTATCATCTGTGTAGCACCGGTCTTACCGGGAAGATTCTAGCCTACGTCCATCCTGGGTCGGAGCTTCATCGCGTGCATCTTCCCGGGAGCGGGGAGCATGGCGTCTCTCTGAGGCGTCTGCTCCCGAGAGGAGAGCTGTGGAGTCTGAGCTCACTTCCTCTTCCTCCCAGCATTCTGTTCTGTTTACTCCACCTACCTATGTTCTAACCAATAAAATGGGCCAAGGCAGTTCCTTTATTAGCCAATGACCTTCCTCCAGGTGATTGCCAGGTAGTCAGTTGTCTCTGTCAATTGTTGCACATTTTGGATATATCTCGTTTGTTAAGTAATAGTTATTCCCTTCTCAGATCTTTGACGGAGTTGAAGATTATATAATTGTAGTTACTCTCTACATTATTTAGACTCCTTGAGATAGAATGTTTAGCAAATCTTTTGTTCTCAATATTGTTTGTTATATTTATTATTTGTTATTATTGTATATAGTTGTATTTGGTTTAGTTCTGTCTTATTTAGACAAAAAGGGGAGATGTAGGGATAAGTCCCGCCCCTTAGGGGGCGTGTTCGCCTTGGGCTAATGTTTGCCTATAAATTTGGTGAGCGTGCTCCCAGCCACTGCTTCTGCTTTCCTGGTCTCCGTGGGAACGGTGGTTCTGTAAGTCTATTTCTACATTAAAGATATATATATATATATATATATATATATATATATATATATATAATTAAAATGTAATGTATAATTAGGAAATATTGGAGGAAGGTCATTGGCTAATAAAGGAACTGCCTTGGCCCATTTTATTGGTTAGAACATAGGTAGGTGGAGTAAACAGAACAGAATGCTGGGAGGAAGAGGAAGTGAGCTCAGACTCCACAGCTCTCCTCTCGGGAGCAGATGCCTCAGAGAGACGCCATGCTCCCCGCTCCCGGGAAGATGCATGCGATGAAGCTCCGACCCAGGATGGACGTAGGCTAGAATCTTCCCGGTAAGACCGGTGCTACACAGATGATAAGAAATGGGCTAGTCCAGGTGCGAGAGTTAGCCTAGAAGAGGCTAGATAGAAATGGGCCAAGCAGTGTTTAAATGAATACAGTTTGTGTGTTGTTATTTCGGGCATAAGCTAGCCAAGCAGGCAGCCGGGGTGCTGGGAACGCAGCCCCGCCGCTCTTATTACTACAAAGGAGGAACAACTACATGCTCCTGCCAGCCACGGAGAGGTGAGGTCTTCCACACCTTGCCAGAGGCTCTCCTGTGCCCAGGAATCCACAGTGAGGCACAGACAGAAGCAGAGAGGCCAAGGAAGGCCCCTGGATATTTAGCCTTTAGAACTATTATAAACACAGTTCACAGAGGGCTCAGATACCTAAACAGCAAACCAAGAATCAAGGACCCAGGAGACACTCCTGGCTTGCATCCAATTCCTGACTTCGGAGTTGGAGGGAGGACTGTCCCATCTGTCCAGCTGTTGCGGTGTCCAGGGCAGGAGGTGAATTTTGTCTCCAGAAATGACCTGCTGGTGCTTGCTTTCCATATTCAGTCTGATAGTCCAGGAGACAAGGCCATAAGTGCTACCTGATAGGGTGTGAAAGCACCTGGTACCCAGGAGTCAGGGCCGGCAGGCCAGAAGGATTCAGTGAGTGCAGGATGAAAATCCTCTCTAGACCGAATTGGCTGTAACATACACACTAAGTCCCATTTGCCTTGAGGCTGCAGTATCTGTCTGTGACAGACGGAGGTGAAAAGTCTGTAGGGAACACTCTCTGAACTCTTTCTCCCCCTTGCTGTGGGGCTGTGCCAACCTCCCGAAAGCTGGGATTCATCTCTGATGCCCTTATGAGAAGGACTGGAAGTCCCTTGCTGTTCACATGCAAGTCAAATAGGAGTGGTGTGGAGCGTCTCTTCCCAAGGCTGTTAATGGGGAGCCTCTGAACCCCCAGGCATATAGGGGTATCCTGGTCTTTCCCCCTGTGGAGCAACTGCCTGGCCACTAATAACGGAGCCACGTTTTGTAGGCTATCACCTCAATGAAAAGTAACTGCCACTTACCCTTAAACACAGCCAATCTCAGCATCCCCAGGCCCTGCCCAGGACAAGGTGGAGGTCAACGTCAGCACTTCAGTGATAGACAGGTGGATAGGTACCTATGTGGAAATGTTCAGAGTGGAGTGGGGCGAGTGTCTCTCCACTCAGTGACTCTCTGGTAGCATCTTGGGAGAAGTGCTGTTTGGATAAACATCGAGAAAACAAAATTCAAGGGACTCAGGCAAGAAGGCCAGACAGAGCGTAGGAGGAATTATCAACGGACTCCCACCTTGGTGTCTGTGACTCGAGCACCTTCTGCTAAGGCAGTATGATGTGGGATTCCCCTCTGTATGCTGTGAACACCATTGTTAATAAAGAAGCTGCTTTGGGCCTATTGTACACAGAGTAGGGCAAGGCGGGAGTTCCAAGCAGATAGAGAAGAGAGTAGGTGGAGTCAGTGAGACACCATGTAGCCCTCAGAGGAGAAAGACACAAGCTGTCAGCCTGAACCTTGCCAGAAGGCCACGAGCCTCGTGGTAAAATATAAAATAATAGAGATGGGCTAATTTAAGATGTAAGAGCTAGCTAGAAATATGCATAAGCCAATAGGCCAGGCAGTGATTTAATTACTACAGTTTCTGTGTGGTTATTTCAAGTCTGGGCAGCTGGGAACAAATGAGCTGCCTCTGACTACAGTAGTAAGGATCAATTGCGGAGAGGGAGGCGAGTACTCAGGTGACCAGCCCTCTCCAGAACTGTACAAGGTAATACCGTACTCCCACCCATCCCATACCCTACTTCCACAGAGAAAGGGGAGCCCTTTCTTCAGAATGGTGAGATCCACCTGCTGGGGCTCCCCCAAGAGATGGTGTGGATCTCTGTCTCACAGGACAGTGAGATTTCTGGGGGCTGAAGATAGATACCCCATTAGACTAAGGCCCCAGAGTTCTGGGACGATCTTCCCACCCCAGGATTCTCTATAAAAGGGCTAGAGTTTTAGCCAGCAGTCATGAATGCACCATGCTTCCCAAGGGTCAAGAAGCCCACCCTCTGGAACCCACTGTCCAGTGACCCCGTTTTTTCCTGGTAAAGTACTTGTGGTGGTTTGTGTCTGGGTCTTCGAGTTCCATAGCTTAGTTCTTCCCTGAATCCCACCCACACTGTATCCCAGAAGGCCAGGAGAGGGATGCAGGTGAGCACTTCTCTTTCCCACACCCCTCCTGAAGTGGTGTTAGGGTGAGCAGTGGCGTAGGAGGCACACACATACCTGATGGCCCTGCTAGGAGGGGGCGGCAAGATGCTGATCGGCACCCGTGAGCTCGCTGTTCCTGGAGGGCCTGTGTTATGGATCAGTGCATCTGGGGCTCTGGAACACTCCCAGGGAAATAAAACAATTATTTTTGACAACCCACATCAATAGCATCTACATTTCCCCCCACACAGCGCCCCTTCCCCCACAAGGCCGCCTCTTCTGCACTCGCCTGTGTCTTCAGGAAATGGAGCCTGGAAACTCCATAAGCCAATTGTTAGCTCCATCGATCTCATTTGGGGGCCTGAAAATTCAGCAGACAGCACAGTGTTAAATTATTAACTAAATGTTTCCACTCGCTGGGGACATGCTTCATAAAGACCGTCCAGAGGAACAACGGCCTATTTATGAAATTAACAGCTGGAGGGGTTGGCGGGATAGGGGGCAGAAGTCACCGCATGGCCGATGAAGGCCATACTGTGCCCTGACGGATGGAAGGAGTGAGCCAAAGCTGAGCCTAGGGGGCTGTGCTTCAGGAAAGAGGAACTGGCTGAGGGCCTCCATGGAGGGTGTGGACCATCTATCCATGAACATCACACCTCCAGCAGTGAGCCAAGTCTTCAGCCTGGGATGTGGGACAAGTGCCACCATGATTGGCTAAGACCTCTACCCATTGAGCTGGGATGGACATCCAGCAAGGACTAAGGAAACTGTCACAGCAGAGTGTACAAACTTTTTCCCAGCCAAGTCCCCACCCCAGATGACAGGTAGGATCCAGCCAGGTCACATGCTAGAGACTGCAGACCAGGGCTGGAGTCCCATGGGCTGTGCACAAGGCTGTTCTTTTGGGAGCTTCCAGTGGAGAGGATGCAGGTGACACAGTGCTCAGTGCCTTGTGCCTGAAATGAGCGGTCCTAGCAGACCAGTATCAGTGAACCAGACCAGCCCAGCTGGTGCAGCCTGCCATGGGAATCAGGGAACTGTGAGATGCCCAACATGTCAACACACATGCATTAAACCAGAGATCAGAAGTGCTGCATGAAGGTCCAGAGAGAGCAGTGGTGGTTTCAGATCCTGCCAGCTTGCCTGGGACAAGGCGTGAGGAAGCCCATGGCACAACAGCCTCCAGAAGGGAAGCTTACCCCACCACCGCCCACCGTGCTGCCCACACCCTTCCCATCAGCCCCTAAGACAGCCTTGCAGTTCATGGGTCCATTTCAAGTTCTTGGAGAGCAAGAACATCCCCTGTGGAAATCTCAGTCCCACTCCCAGGTAAAGCCAAGCTCTTCGGGGAGTTCCCCATTCCTGACCCCAAGGGAAAGCCCGGAGCAGGAGGGAACAGCCAGGTCCCCCGCTATCCAGGATACTTTCCCTGGAGTTCTCTGTCTCCAGGGAGAGCAGCGGGCTAGACTGTGTGACTAGGCTGGTAGTGTGATCACAAGTGACCCATCTGAGATCCCAGGACCCTGCTTCAGAGTCTTCCACGTGTATCCTAGGTGGTACATGATAAAATCCTCACATGTGGGTGGGATGTGTGAGCAGCTCTGTAGCCGCCAACAGAATCGGGTCTGAAAGCATTGTCACAGCTTGTCCATCTGTCCATATTCCCCATGGGCAAATAGGCAGCCACTGACCTGGGGTCCATTCCCAGAGTAGTCCCACCCAGGTGCCTTTCACCTTCACATAGACTTCCGGAGTTGCAACTCCAACTGGGTGCAATGATGTCTGTGGTCTGCATGGTCGCATGCATCACAGTGTTGCTTTTACTGCAACTTTTTTATTGCAAGTCCCCTTCCTTGCTATGAGCTTACTTACCATGGGCTGTTGATTCGCCGCCCCAGGAATGAACATATGGGTTATTTCCCATTTAGGTTGATATGGATAAAGTTCCTATTAACCCTTTATGAGCCTAAGTTGTTCATCGTGTAAATTCGGAGTGAAATTGTTGAATGTGTAAGACAAGGTCGTTTGCCACCCACTGTGCTTCATCGGAGCTCCAGCTGCCTCTGTCCTCGCTGGCGATCTATGTTCTCCATTGGTTAAATGCCACCTGTTGTAGTGGATGTGACATAATATCTCACGTAGGTGTGTGACTGCTCCTATAGAGCGTTTGCTCCAGGATTTTGTCCACTTTGTGATTGGGTTGTTTGTCGTTTACTGTTTGTTTGTTTGCTTGCTTGTTTGTTTTAGTTAGGGTCTCACTGTGTAGCCCTGGCTAAGCCTGGGACTCTCTTATACAAACCCAGCTGGCCTTGAACTCTCAGAGATCCAGCTGCCTCTGCATTACCATGCCTGGATACTGGTTGATTCTTTTAGATCTTTATATAGTATAAATACAACTCCTTGGTCATCTCTACATATGACAGCCACTTTCTCTTGCCATGTGGTTTGCCTTTTTATTTACCTGAGTCTTTCGATTCACAGATGGTATAGTCAGTCTCTCTGGGTTCATTACTTCTTTGCCCAGTATTTCTTCTCTTTTCTTTTTTTTTTCCTATTCCGTTTCCTCTGAAATTTCAGTCACGCACACTCCAGACACCATCCCACAGGTGACTGAGGCTCTGTTCATTTTGTCTCAACAGTTTCCGTACTATGGATAATTCCAGCTGCTCTCCTCAGGGTCGCTCTCCTCTGTTCTGTCTCTACCTTACTATTGAAAGCCCCTCTGGCAACTTGTTAATTTCACACAAGGTACTAAGCAGTGTTAGAATTGCATTTGTTCCTCACTTGTTGTTGTCTCTGCCGGCGTTCTCAGTGTGTTTCATTTCTTGCCATCACCTTTTCACTTAAGTCTTTGGACGCACTCACAGTAATTAGTTTCAACAGTGTCTGAGTTAGTTGCATTGGCTAATATTTCCATTAATTGTGAGTCATATTTCCTGGGGTTATTTTAATGCATTTACTAACTTGTGTGCATTGCATTGGCTACGAGATGATGCATTATATAAACTCTGGATTCCATGGTATTTGATTTAAAAAAAAAAATGTTATTTTTCTAACCAGCAGGCATTTTAATCCCTAGCTGCTCACCTTGAGCTTACGGAAGCCTGACTGTATACTTGACTAGGGTGAGTCTATGCTGTCTTGTTCTTAGCCATAGCATATGGTCTTTGTTCTTGAGACATGCCTTTCTGTGGTTTTAAAGGAAAGTCAGAGTTTTACCAAAGCCCTCCGTATTGAGAGGATCTTCCTGTGCTGTGGTGAGTGACAGCTGAACCTTTGCTGGGCATCTTCGCTCTCTAGAGCTGTGCTCCCCTGGGCTTCTCGCCGTGCCATTTGTGGGTGTGACCAGGAGCAAGCCCCAAATCTGAGGGTTCCCCGACACATCATGGGATCCCCTTTCTATGTTTCCTCCTCTCTAGAATCTCTGCCTTGGTTTACAGATGTGATGTCACTTTCAATGCCATCCTTGGACAACTTCATCCCACAAGGCCCAGTTCTAGCTGCCCTGGGCCTGACTTCACAGTGGACTTGAGAGAAAAGCCAGGTGACAGCCCACTTCTCTAGTGTTCTTCCTTCTTTTAAGGGTCCCAGTCCTCCTGCTTTTTTCTTGTACCTGCTTTTTCCTTCTCTGGTGCCTCTAAATTTTTTTAAAGTATTTTGTTAATAGCATGTAATTATTATTACAAGAGAGCAAATCCAGTGCAATCCAAAGCTTCTGCCGTCGCTGAAGCCCATCTCCTTACCACGCCGTTTGTAGTATGTGCTAAACCAGAAAGAAGACAAGTTTCTGATGTGTGCCTCATTACATCACCCTCACCACGGGCCTGGGAGATGGGCATCTTCTCATTTTACAGTTGGCAATGACGAGGGTCACACTGACCAGCTGCCTCACCCCCAGCCAGCAGGAAAGGGCTTGGGCCATGGGCCCTGCTGGGCCACTTGTGGACTCCATGTCCTTTCAGATATTAGTTCCAGGTGAGTCATGTGACAAGACTCCCTCTGCAGACCCCCGGGTCCTCCCATGCTGCCTACTGAACCCTGGATTTTTCTTGGCAGCCTTTTGGCTCCACCCAAGCCTGCTCCGCGCCCCCCCCCACCCCTGAGCTCCAGGGAGCCAACAAGAGACCCACAGAGGCCACGTGGCGGTGGTCCAGGGTCTCCACCAAGCTGGGTAGTCTGAGGGGCTGCCTGTGGACAGCAGTATAAAAGGGGGCATTGAGGGGCGGACTCCAAGGAGACTCATTCTCCATCAGCACCCCACAATGTGGGCTTTGTGAGACCTGCCAGGGCTGAGCTGAGCGGGAACTTTTTCCCCTTTCTCCTAGGGACAGCTTATTTAATTTAAAAATAATCGAATGTGGAAAATGCTGGAGATGGAAACTGTTTATCAGTTTTCCTTCTCCGTTTCTTCCCTTGGCTTCGCCCCACAGTGGCAGTGCCGTTGACTCCCCCAGGGTGTCAGCAGAGGCGTCGTGCTCTGGCCACTGTACGAAGTGGGGGAACCTGTGCCTGCGACGGTTAGGGCCAAGAGGGTCCTGGGTGAAGCACCCACACTTGCTCGGCGGGAAGTGGCATTCCGCTAATAAGTCCCACTCTCTAGAGGCACTGCTGTCTCAAGGCTCTTCCCCAGGAGCGGCCAGGACACTGAGACCTCCATACACCCTTCCCCCACATTACTCTTGCCCCTGGTCCTCTTTTCTCTTGTCCTCACCTGTCCCAGTCTCCTGCCAATACTCCCCTTCAGATGACTTCTATGAGACAGCCAGGCTCCCTCTGTCCTCACCAAGCAACGTCCACTCCCCTCCAGATGAACGTGGTAGATGAGTCGTCTCATTTAATGGCCCTGAAGCCAGGGGTCACCTCTGTATCCGGGTAGCACCTGCTCAACTACGAAGTATAGGTTGGCAGATTCATGGATCCAGGGCTTCCTCTCACACACGACCATCTATGCCCCATCAGTGCCCTGGTGTCTCTGTTGAATGATGGAGGTGTTGAATGGCTTAGTGAGAATGGGTGATTATTTAACTCATCTGCTGGCTCTCAAGAAATTCTTGCTGTCAGCTTATTGTGGCCTCATCACGCCACCTCTTCCCCAAGGAAGGAGGTTGATGGTTAGGGTTAATTGTCAGTTTTACTCAACCTGTGAAGGGAGTCTCAATGAGGGGTTGTTTACATTGGATTGACTCCCTGAGCGTATCTGTGAGAACTATCTTAATTAAGCTGATTGTTGTGGGAAGACCCAGCCCTCTGTGGGCAGCACCTCTGTGGGACCCCTAGGCAAGGGGTCCTCAACTATGTAAGTAGAGACTGTGCAGAGCCCAAACAAGGTGCTCGCACGGACCTCGACCCAATTCCTCTGGGGAGATCTGGCCCTGTAAGGGATGGGCCTGGAGGCTTTGGGTACTCTGACATCAACTTAGAAGGAGCCAGCACCCCTGCATGTACCCCATGTAGTGCAGGTCCCATTGCTTGGTGCTTTCTGTCTGCTGCTGGATGTGCCCTGCGTTGCTGGACCTCGGTGGGATTCTGCAAATGGATAAACAAATGTCTGGGGCATGAATCGAGGCAACAGGGACCACAGAGTCCCTTCCATTGTTGAGCAGATTGGGATCTCAGAGGAGCCCTAGACAGAGGGACCTTGAGTAGAGTGGGGGTCTGGGCCCCCATGCAGTCCAGATGTTGGCAGTGCTGAATCTCATAAGAATCCCCCGGACTAAAAAGCAAACCCCAAGCCTGTGTTCCCCAAAGTTGGCTCTGTCACAGCTCCAGTTCCTGGAGGGCAGGAGAAGTGAAGCCAGAACCCGCTCTTAGGTTAGAGAGTCTCGTTCCCAGTGGCTGCGGCATCTTGGCATTGCTTCTGGTCATCCTTGGGACCAGCATTGAGCTCTGGGTCCCCATGCACACTTGAATGCTGAGACTTTGTGCAGTGGCTTCATCTGCTTCAGCAGGTACCAGAACCAGGCTGCCAGTCAGGCCACTGGGCCTTTGGCGAGACCATAGGCCCCTCTGGTGGCAGGAAGCAGAGTGTTGCCTGGGGCCCAGAGTAGGGAGACTCAGCCTGGTCCGGGTGCAGCCCTTGCATTTCCACGTGAGTCCCTGATGTTGCCATCCAACCTCACTGCTCTCCTGCTGGACCTGAGCTTCCTGAGGCTATACTCCAGCAGCTGCTTGGTCCCAGGCCGGCCACTTCTTAGTATTCTCTGTGATGGCCTGAGACAAGCAGAGAGTAGAAAGAGAAACAAGGGTAGGGAACTATTCAGCACCATCCCCAAAAACCATGGCCAAGGACACAAGGACAAAGAACAGTTTTGATTCAGACCGTGGGCGTGGCTTCTGCCGCTCACAAAGGAGGCTTGGATGTGCAGAGCCGTGGGAGGGACCCAGTCTTTGCTCAAAGACACCCTCCTCTGCTGGCCTTCAACAGAGATGATGGACAGAACGGGCTTTCCCAGCGCCTTTGAACTCAAGAAGCTCCGTTTGGGAGGTGACCTTGAATGTCAGGTGCCACTGAACCCTGTCCTGCCTCCTGACACCAACCATTGGGTTCTCTCTAGGAGGGGTGGCTTCCCTTCCTCCCACCCACTCTTCCAACAAGTTTATGCTCTGAGGGCGCCCCCTATTGGCAGTAGGCTGTTTCCCACTCAGGCCCTCCAAAGATGTTAGCTGGAGATGATGAGCCCACGAGATGATTATTGAATTATAGGATCCAGAAATTGATGTGTTTCTGCACAATTTCATCGGCAAGAAATCGCACTGGCTCCCCCTGCCCCACCCCCACCGTGTCAACACCTGACGGCCTGGTTGTCTGGACCCAGCATTCCTGGACCTGCTCCCTGGCTCCCACAAGGGTCCCCACCCGAAAGAGATAAGATAGAGCCCGTGTCGGGGAGGAGGTGTGGACGGGGCCGCACCGGCTCTGCTCGCTGTGGGTGATAAAAGGGGCTTTGGAAAGGTGCTGACGTGGCCACCCCGCTTAATGAGGTCATCGCCAAAGCTACTGCCCCGGTAACCTGGAGGTCAGGTTCCCAAAGTGACAGCAGCGGGAAGTGGGGCCATCTGCCACCGCCTGTCAACACCCAGCACCCCATCACAGCAGCCAGCTCCGATGCCTGCAGGGGCTGGGCTCCAGACTCATGTCAGGGCTGTCATCCTAAGCCCCAGGGCAGCCTGAGAGAACCGAGAGGGACCTCGGGACCTGTGCTGGTAGAAAGGGCAGCTGTTTGCGGGGAGGGAGGCTCGTGGGCCCCTTGTCAAAGCCAGGGCAGCACCTTCTCTAGGTCCCGCTTATGTTTTTGCTTTGAGTGTCTTTAAGGCTCCTTAACTGAGCGTCCTGGAGGGCCCAGTACTATTCTCGGCACTCCTGAAGCCTGGATTCTGCCCTCCACCATGCTGGCTCGAAGACCTCGTAAGTGGCCCCACCACACAGCAGGCATGGCCTGGCTTGCTCAGGCACCTGCATGTTTGGGCAGAGGCTTCCAAACAGGGTAGAACCTGGACCAGACTGAGGTGTCTATCTTTGAACAGGAAGGTAAGAGAGAACAGAAAAAACTGAAAGCAGGCGGTGGTGGGGACAGGCTCTACTCCCCAGTCAGGGCCCCACCTGCGATAGTCCAGCCCAGGCGTAATGTGTGTTAAAGTCCCCAGGGGGCAGCGTGGCCTCCTAGGGCCAAGAGCCCCAGGCATCTCATACAATGGTTCTCAACCTGTAGGTCACCACCCCCTTAGGGTTTCACAGCGGTCCTATATCAGATAATTACATTATGATTCATACCAGTAGCAAAATGATAGTTACGAAGTAGCAACTTTATGGTTGGGGGTCATCACCACATGAGGAACCCATTAAAGGGTCTCAGCATTAGAAAGGTTGAGAATCCCTGCTGTCCGTGTCATTGACGTGAATTCCTGCAGGACAAGGGGAAGTGGCTGGGTCTCCAGGCAGCCTCATCTAGGAATACCTGAAGACTAAGTCCTTTCAGAGCATGGCTCCGCGGAGGCCTGGGCTGCCTCCTTCCTCTCTTCCAGGACAAGAACCTTGTATCTATGAAACCTCTTAATTCAGTATTGGTTTTCTCTTTCTGGCCTCAACCTTTCTTTGTGTCAAAACAGGACAGTTCTGGGGGGCATGACCCCCAGACATGCAGACTCACCGTGAAAGTCACCCTGGGTGACATTCGGCTCTTTTTATTATGGGGCCAGGGAGAAAAATAAGTCAGAAAATCATTTCCAAAAATAGACAGCAGACAGCAGGAATCGTGTGGTATGGCTGGTTGGCAGCGCTCTGGGCTGGAGCACAGGCTGGCCAGGCCACTCTGTGTTCTGGGAAAGGCTATCGCCCACTTGGGGACCAGGCCCTTGGGAAAACTGTTCATGCTGCCCACCATGGCCTCCGAGGTCAGACTTAACAAAGGCACCTGCCACTCATGGGGTCAGCCAGGCCTGTCAGCACTATCAGAGCTACCGGCAGGGCTTTGGCCACAGAGTCCCTGTCTTTTCTGGATAGAGAGGACTCTGAGTAACAGAGATGTTCTGAGGGCATGCTAGAGAGTTCTGACCACTAAATGCCTCTGGGCTGCTGTGCTTAAGGAAGAAGCTGTCTAGTCCGCTGGAGGCAGCCCAGGGCTTCTGCAGAACCCTCGGTGGGAACACAGAGGAAGGAGTGTCAGGCACAGAAGTCCTCCCCGAGGATGGGCAGTCTTAACCTTTTCTGGTCACTGGATGTCTGATGACCACAGGCTTGACATAGGTGCCACAGACCTCCATTGTTCAAAAAGGTCAGAGATTTGGTGGAAAAACTCAGAGACTCCTCTGCCCTTCGATTAGATTTTCCTAACTTCATAGCTACAGTGAGATCCAGGCCCCTCCAAACACCCTCAAGTTGGGAGCGAGGCTGGTCCTGTGTCTACCATGAGTCGTTTGATGTTAGATGGAGCTCCATCTGGCTCTGAGCCTTCTTCCCCATCTCCAGACTTCTCTGCACAATTAAGCCTCTTTCTGTGTCTCCCACCCCCACCCCAGCAGAAGCAGTCCTTGACAGAGCAGGGCTCTGCTGGTCCACCATGTGGGAAGAAGGTTAACTCCGTTCTCCTCCCAGCCCAGCAGAACCACAGCTGCCCTGGGCATCCGCAAGCCCCTGGTTGCATTAGCGGGTCTGTGTTTGATAACCCTACCCCCTCCGTGCCCCCTCTCACCACAACCCTCTACCCCTACCCTGGAGCCCACTTAGGGGGCCGGGGAGAGTGTACATGCTCCTACTCAAACTAGGATGGACTCTGTCTGTGACTTGGTGAACACTGGGAGCCCCCAGTTAAGTAGACGGTGGGTCTGGCCCCTTTCCCAGACATCACCTACACATGCACCAGGACTTCCTCAACCATAAAGATGAGCACAGTCACCACCTCAGAGGTCGGGATAGGGGAACACACCGTGAATGTCTGCAGTAGACAGCAGATGAATCCAGACAGCCTTGGGCGGCAGGACAGAGGCCATCCTTCAGGGGATGGCGGGCCAGAGGCTGGGCTCCACCGACAGGGCCTTGCTCTCATTCCTGACCTCCCCCCTCTTTGTTCCTGCCATGCTCTGCCTCTGCCCCCCCCACTTTGCCCCTGCCCACGGCTGATTTATTTCGGCCAGTGCCGCCCACCCCTTGCAAGACTTCCCACGGCCAGAGTTGTGGTCTCTTGCGGCTGGCTGCAGTTTTTAATTGTTTTTCTCCCCCTTTGCTGACTCTCCCCCTTGCTGCTTGCAGTGACTGGGGGAGGGGTCAGGGGTTCCAGTAGCATTTCCGGCCCTCTCGATTTGTTCTCTTTCCTTTTTCCCCTTTCTTCTCCCTCCATGGGCCCAGCCTCTGTGATTAAGCCTGGAGGCCTCCTGCTGGTTCTAATAGGCCTGCGGGCTTGACCATCTGATGAGAATGGTGCGGGCACAGCTTGTTCCGGAATGCCTGCGCTGGAATCTCCTGATGCACGGTATTAATCATCACTGCCAGGCCGCTCAGGCCTAAACACATCCGCCCAGTATAAAATTATACTAAACAGACGAAAGAGAGGCTGTGATTGGCTACGCATTGAAAACAGACATTAGACAGCCCCCGCCCCCAGCTTGCCCACTCCCTCCCCATTTTAAGTCTCCCACCAAGGCCTCTGCCCAGCTTGATGAACAATAGATGACTTGGGGTGTTGATCAGGCCACACTCGGTACTTATCCAGTTCTGAATCGTGTGCACCCGTGACATGAGGTGGGGCTTTTACCTCTGTAGCCAGGGCTTGGGTGCCCACTGTGGAGGTTTCTTCCTTATGGTGCCGCAGGGCTTTTGAAAAGCATACTGAACAAGATTGGGGCTGCTTACCCTAGGGAGAGGGGTGGAATCCGTGAGGTGTAGAGCTTCAGGGCTTCATGGAGAGATTGGTAGACAGAGGTCCTAAGGACTAGAAAGCTGGCCCTGGCCCAGCCTCCGTGTCCAGAGCCCCCGGGGGCTGGAATTTGGCTTCCCCAAGGGCAGGCACTCTCCTACTGCCCAGCAGCCTCGCTGCTCATAAAAGTTAACTGGGTGTGAAATGCTTGCCTGAGGTTGGTAGAAGGGCATGAGATGCTCTGTCTGGGATGGCTGCTCCCCGGCTGCTGGTCCTGGCTCTACTTCATAGCCTGCAGCCAATGAACCTCAGGGCCAAAGGGAAGAGGCCCCGGATGTTTCTTGTCACACCTTGAAGGTTGACTGAGCTCCAGAATGCCTTTCCTGGTAGCCCTTAGGAGATTCTCTGCCTTTGCCCTTGATACCGTCTCCAAGTGCCGTGTTCAGAATCTAAGTACTGGCCTCCAGCATCTCCTTACGCCCTGTGTCCATGCTTGAGGTCCTAATCCACGGGGACTAGATTGGGTCCCAGTGGGCAGAACCCTCCTGGGGGGAAGCTCTTCTCTAGGGCTCACACTCCACCCTGAGGTGACAGAACTAGATGACCTCAGTTGGTGGCGGTAGGGTTTGAGGCCATCCAGGTGAGCGCAGAACAGACAAGTTCAGGGTCTGTGAGGCCAGGGCTCTGACCTTACAGTCAACCCTGTGTCCCCCATACTGCCCCAGCTGACTCCCCCTCTTCCCGCGGTCACACTGGAGAGAATCCACAGGTACTAGTCAGCAGCCCAGACACCTGCTTTCCAGTCCGTTAGGTCAGCTGGAAGATACCTCTGCGCAGTGACAGGAGGGACAGGCTGCATTTGAGCCCCGTGGGAGAGTGCCTCTGACCTCGGTCTTCCCCACCAGGCATGGTGATAGGTGATGTAATCTCAGCACTTGAGACCTGGAGGCAGGAAGAGCAGGGGTCATCCCTGGTTACATCATGAGTTAGAGGCCACCCTGGCTTATGTGAGATCCTGACTCAAAAAACAAGAAGCAGAACAGTAACAAGTATTAAGCATCAATTACTACCCCAATGTAGGATATGTGCTGGGTCAGGGTGCATGCACGTGGGCGCCCGGGAGGCTTTGGGGAAGCAGCAGGGCATTCAGGAAAGCCGAATCTCAGACATGGAGGGTTTTATTTTCCATTAATTATTTCTCTGACTAAGTGCTAACCCTTCAGCCTGCACTTTGCCCGGGAGCAAGGCTGGTTTGCTCGCTGTAGCCCTGAGCAGTGTCCCCAAGGTACTCTCAGCTCCAGCCCAGTCAGGTGCAGTGTCCCTAACCTGAGACAGGTGCCTTGAGCTAGGAAGAAGACTGGGACCAAGAACATCTGGGTTGTCTGTAGTTGTCTCTGCACGGCCTACATTGCACTCCACCCAGGGAGCAGACCGAGCTCCTGTGCCATGCGAGCTGTGTAATCCCACCTGGGCTGTGAGCAAGGGTTGTCATTTCAGGCCTGGCGAGTCTCACCTGGCCCTGGTTCTGCCAACACCTGTGGTTGCGTTAATGAAACACATTCTTCAAAGACCTGTGACAGCTGGATACATGTGGCAGGGAGCCATCTCCTAATGCCAGCTGACCCATACCCAGCCTACCCCTACCCCACAGCTCCAAGTCCTTGCCCTGGCCAAGGGAAATGAAACACTATGTTTTAGCACAACCGCGGTGCCTGGAAACAGCTCCTCCAGGTGGCTGTCATGTACTCCATCAGCGTCTCCTCTGGCCATCCGTCTTCCCTACCTCCTCTTCCCAGATCCAAAGAAGCAGTTTTCCTGCACAGGACTCTGGATAGGACCCAGGAGTACAGGCACAGATTGACTTCTGATATCCTTCCATGATACTCCTGACTCTTCCTGGTGCTCTTGAAGGCGTAGCAGCAATGACTAAGGTGCTCTGCCTTCAAAGTGGCTAGTGGTCCCCAACTAGGGTCATCCCGACCCCTCCTGTTCCCAATCCAACATTGGAAACATTTGCAGATGGTTGTGGTTGTCACCACCAGGAGCACTTGGATAGAGCTCAGGGAACTTGAGGGACATTCTGCAGTGTCCAGGGCAAGCTTAGTGGAAAGCAATGCAGCCCCAGAGGTCCATGCAGTGAAGGTGGAAGTCAAGATCTTTCTTTGCATTTGGGGTGTGTGTGTGTGTGTGTGTGTGTATACATGTGCCACGGTGAGTGTGTGGAAGTCTGAAGACAATTTGTGAGAGTTGGTTCTCTTTCCACCATGAGGACCTAGGGGACTGAGCAGAGGTCGTCGGGATTGGCAACAGGCGCCTTTGTCTGCTGAGCCATCTCACTGGCCCCCGAGGCTGACATCACAAAATGCAAACATGGGCTAAAACTGGGTGAGCTGTCTTAGGGGAGAAGACCTCTGTGCTCTAAGGAAGACATTCATGATTTGAGTGTAAAGAGATTTCGGGGGTGGGGGGGAATGTGCCCGTGTGACCATGCTGCCCGCATTCTGGTCCAGCACATGCGTGTCCATCGCTTATGCCAAGATGGGACACAGGTTGAGACACAAGGGACCATGGACAGCACAGACACAGGATGGGTTAGGCCTTGGAGGGCAGGATGCCCCTCCTTGCCTCGTACATTTGAGAATCGCAGTCTAAGCTTGGCTCGCTCTGCCTCTCGCTCGTTCATCTACTGCAGGGAGCTTTCATTAAGAAAATCCACAACGTGGCTTTCTCCGGATGCAGGGCCTTCACTCACCTAGCAGGCTGCTCGAGTGTAGACCAAGGCCGTGCTGACGCCGAGAGCCAAGAAGGGCAGCAGGCCCCAGTGTTTGGTCACCACTGGCGACCGATCTTTTCCTCTCCTGCCCCAGACTGAAGCTGGCATCCATGATCCCTGACCCCTGTTTGAAAGGACTAGGATATTCCTACAGTATGACCACAAAGGGACAAATTTCCAGGACCGCAAATCAGGTGGCTCCCGAGAAGTGAACCCCTCCACACCTCAACAGCTGCACTCACCTAGTGATAGGAGGTCCCAGGGGATCCACTTCACTCCACGTCTCCCCATAGCCACTGGGTGATGCTTTAGGGCATGAGAAGAAGGGGTGCTCCCACTTCACAACACAGAGCAGAAACAAACCCTCCCGGGAGTCACCTGGGAACCCCACTGCCCTTGAGAAGCCCAGGATAGAATGGTAAGGCCCTTGTGCCTGATACTGCCAATGTCACATTCCCCTTTGGATGCTTAGCCTCAAGATGCCATTGCATTGTGTGTGTATAGGTGTGAGTATGTGTGTGCTTACGCATGTGTATGACTGTCTATGTATGTGTGAGTGTGTATGAATGTGTGTGTGAGTGTATGTGTACGAATGTGTGTATGTATATATGAGCGTGTGTACAAGTGTGTTATGTATATGTGAGTGCGTGTATACATGTGTATATGAGCGTGTGTACAAGTGTGTGTACGTGTGCACATGTGTATATTATGAGTGTGTATGTATGAGTGTGTGAGTGTATGTATATGAGTGAGTATGAATATATATATGAGTGTGTGTGTATGTATGTGTGTACAAGTGTGTGTATGTGCACACATGTGTATATGTATGAATGTGTATGAGTGTGTATATATGTATGTGTGTATGAGTGTGTGTATGCACATGTGTGTATGAGTGTGTATAAGTGTGTGTGTGTTCTGTATGCTTTTGAAGTGCAAGGTTCCTTTCAAGCTACAGCGCACTGAGGGCTGTCTTAGAGACCTGTTATCCATCCGTCTGTCCTGGGAATCAGAGTTCAGGGAGCAGCCCTCCCTGACTTCCACATCAGACTCACTGGGGATCCCCTGGGTCAGGGCTGAGGGCCAGTCTTTCAGGAAGAGGCCTGAGCAGCAGGATCCAGGGCCCCAGACAGAAGCAAAGTGGCCGAGGCTTCCTGACAAGAGACCCGTCCGCACCATCTGCTCCGAATCTCTGGCAGTTACTGTGGAGCTCAGATTTCAGCCTCCCCTCCACCTGTCACCCTTGTTTACCCGAACCCGCACTCACTGCTCCATCCTCGGGCCTTCCCGTAGAGCCTCCAGAGAATTGTTGGCAATCTTCACTTCTTCACCCGTAGGGAAAAAAAAACAGTGTCCTCTGTGTGGTTGTAAAGAACCCTGAGACTTGTCCATCAGCAGCCTGAGCTCAGAGGCACAGAGGATGAACGTCAGACACAAGGCCCTCACTCCAAAGTGATGTTTATTTAGCAATTGGCATCAGACGAGAGCTTCAAACGTGAGCAACATGTAAGACTCTGAGAAAGCAGATGCCGTGTGCCTGTGTCTGGGCTTGGCATAATTTAAGACTGTGTATATCCGCAGACTCGTGGAAGCCTGTCTAGCCAGGGGACCGGGGAGACAGCTGTCAGCAAAGTGTGTGCCATGCAGGCGTGAGAACCGGAGTTCCATCTCCAGAACCCATGTAAAACGCCAGGTGTGGTGCTGTGTACCTGTAATTCAACACTGGCAAGACAGGAGGAGCCCCAGAACTCACAAACCAAGCCAGGAAGTCCCAGGTTCCAGTGAGAGACTCCTCTGCTATAAAAAGCAGGAATGGAGGGGTGGGTCATTTGTTTGTGGAGGACCCAAGTTCTGGTCCTAGTACTCACAGCAGATGGTCATGACTGCCTGTAACTCCAATGTCAGGGGACCTGACTCCCTCTTCTGAACTCCGTGGGTACCTGAACTCACAGCACGTGCACGTGTGTACACACACATACACTCACACACCATAATTAAAGACAAAAACAAATTAAGGTAATCAGACTAAAGTAAAGATAGACAACACTGGTGGAGCAGCCACAAAGCACAAATTAATCTCTAGCCTTCAAACACAGAGAGAGAGGGGGGAGGGATAGAGAAGAGAGAGAGGAAAGGGAAGAGAGAGAGGGGAGAGAGAAAGAGAGAGAGAGAGAGAGAGAGAGAGGAGAGAGAGAGGAGAGAGAGAGGAGAGGGAAGAGAGAGAGAGAGGGGAGAGAGAGAGAGAGAGAGAGAGAGGAGAGAGACAGAGAGGAGAGAGACAGAGAGGAGAGGGAAGAGAGAGGAGAGAGAGAGAGAGAGAGAGGAGAGGGAAGAGAGAGAGAGGAGAGAGAGAGAGAGAGGAGAGAGGAGAGAGAGAGGAGAGAGAGAGGAGAGAGAGAGAGAGGAGGGGGGAGAGAGAGAGGAGAGGGGGGGAGGAGAGAGAGGGAGAGAGAGAGAGCCTCTTAAGAAAGTGTCCTCTTGGCTGTTCGGCTCCCTGGCCAGCAGCAGGCAGATGTGATTAACTCCACGTCCCATTAGCAGGCCACTGTCCTTACCACTAATTGTCACATGGTCAAAGCTCTAGTAAATGAACCAAACACTTCTTTTATCTGTCATCTTGGACATGACGCCGTAATGATGACCATATGTGCAGCACTTGTATGTTACCGAACAGGGACTTCAGGCCAGGGGATTCCAGCCCGGATGCTTCTGCAGGAGAGAAGAGTGGGTCCCCTCTGGAAGCTACAGCCCCTTCTAGAGTCATGCTGGCTTCTTGTGCTTGCCAGGCGGCTCGGCTCTAGGTTATGGGCAGCACCTCCATCAAGCAAGCCACAGGTTCTTGGCCAGAAAGGAGACCAAGAACCTGGTGCATGACTTGGGTCCACCATGTTCCCAAGGAGTCAAATTCAGTGAATTGTCCTTGAACACCAGACTTGACTCCAGTGCCAGAGAGAGACACCCACTGCTGTATGGTGGTCAAACAACTGTGCTGCCACCTCGCAGCTGGCCTCTGAGCCAGGCACAGTTCCAACACCTCCCTGGGGTCCTCTGGGGTCATGACCTCTAGGCAGAATGTAGCAAGACTATAGAGTCATGCTAGGCAAATCCGTGGGGCTGGAGTCTGCCACGGCCCTGACATGGCGGGGCTGACGATGGGAGCCCGGGGAGCTGCCCTTCCCCAGCTTCTAGCAGGACCCCCTCCAGGTCCTGTTTGGAACAGGAGTGGAACCCCCCTGGAAAGTCACAAAAACGGAGCCAGATGTGCCCTGCCGTCTTGCAGCAGGAAGGAGGGGCGGGCTGCCTACTGGGGCTGTACGGCGCGCTCATTTCTCCGGCAGAGCCACTTGTGAGTGACTGAGCGAAGACACAGAAGTAACAATGGTGGCAGTGTCTGCAGAACAGAGTTCCATTGAGCGCCATGAAAGCCTTTTTGAAGTGGAGGAACAGTTTGAAGACACGGCATTCCTCGCCCCATGTTTTGACTCAGAGAGGCCAATGGGCAGAGCCTCAGATGCCTCCAGAGAGGCCCTGGTCCACCTTTGAAGCCTGCATCTGTTTTTGCTACCCCAGACTCAGTGTATGCATCTCCCTGGCAGTCCACCACCCAGTAGGGTTAGAGAGGGGTCTCCATGGAAGATGTACAGATGCCTGAATGCAGAATCAGCGATCAAGCACTTACCCAGCAGTCATAGCTGTGGGGATGCTATGCTCAATATGCGGAGGCCAAAGGCAAAGTATGTTTGCCCAGCACACACACCACACACACACACACACACACACACAGATACACACACCACACACACCCACACACATACTCCACACACACCACACACACACATATACCACACACACACCACACATACACACACACCACACACATACACCACACACACCACACACACACATACACACACACCACACACATACACCACACACACCACACACACACATACACACACACCACACACATACACCACACACACACATACACACACACCACACACATACACCACACACACACACACACACACACACACACACTTCCTTGCCTATAACCCTGAAGCTCTGAAACCCTCTCACATGGATGAGAAACAAGTGGGACCTTAGAGAGGAGGCCTAGAATGGATGGGGATGGGTTGGAGGATGGACATGTGACCACAGTACAAGTGATGGGCACCTGCTGCTTGGTCCTGAGTTTGGGTAAAATTCAAGAAGGTTCTCAGGTTCTCACCCCCACGCAGGGCAGACCTTCCTTCTGGGAGTGTAAAGTGGCCTTAAGCAGCCCCAGCGTGGCCTTTGAATTCATGTTTGCTCTGGGGATGTGGCCCTTAGTTCTTCAAATGCCCCCACCTGGCATTTATTAAACTTGATTGAAAACCCTGAAAGATGTAAAGTCATGGCAAGCAGCCTGCCCACCCTGTGTTTGCCATGCTCCCACAAGCTTTCCCTGGGATGTTAAAGAAGACAGGCCAGCAGTGTGAAAGAGCTGAAAATTGTGACATCACATGGGCTAAAGCCCCCTGGAAGGAGGACAGGATAGGGTTGAGATAGACCAGGATAATCAGTAAATAGCAAGGGGACACAGTCACAGAATGGGCTTGGACAGCCATCAAGAGACACATACAGGGTCACTCCAGGGAAACCACAGACACACAGACACACACACACACACACCTGGGGCGGGGGGAGACCTCCAAGGCTATGATGCAGACCCGTGGGAAAGTCCAAAGCCCATGCAATGCGACTACTAATCTTGGGCAGACCCAAGACCTCCAATCCCAGGCTGGAAAGTGTAAGCCCTACTATCTCAGCCTCTGAGAACTGGCGTTCCTTTGATGGCTCTGTGTCCCCTGTCATTGTCCGCTGACAGCCCCTTCGACCCAGCAAAGAGACACTCGACGTGGATGTGCAGCGTGGCGCCTGACTAAACATCCCGTGGGAAGGTATTCATCTCTAGGGAACGCCTCCTGCCTTGGCATGGGGCTCTCGGTTGGTTGGCAGTCCTGGCACGGTCAGGTCTGGAGGGTCTAGGCAGCTGTGACTCCAAAGTTGTCTGCCCACCCTGCACAGACCACTGTCTCTCAGCATCAAAGCCGGATTTCCTAGGAGTCCCCAAAGGGTCATTCATAGGTAGGACCTCCCTGGGAAGTCACAAAACCGGAGCCAGATGTGTGGTATCATCCTGCAGCAGGAAGGAGGAACTACCTGGGGCTATAAAGATATTATTTCCCATGTCAGAAAGTTTGATCCAACCTCAGTGTCATGAATATGAGATTTGGGGGTTCCTTTCAGACTTCCACAAGGCTGCCTTCCAAACAAGACACCAGGAGACCACCAAGCAGATGCACTATGCAGGACTGGCCACAAAGCCACCTGTCTTCTTGATGGTCTCTTTCCACAGTGACGATATTCACCATGAGGAAAAGCTCAGACAAAGGGGCACTGGGACCAAACCCTAAAAGGGAGAGGGCAAAAGGAGAGAGAAGGGAGGAGATGGAAATAAACCCAGTACTAAACAGCAGGGTTCCCAGCAGCTCCTGCCTCTAAAGGAACAGTGACGGATGCATTTACCTCTGGAGGCAAAGGTCCGAAAGGCTCGGACCAGCTCCTGCCTGGGGGGGTCTCTATGGATAGGAACCAAATCTTGCACCGTCTCTGTAGAGTGGCGATGATCCCCATCCGCTGTGCTCTCTCGCCTCGTGTGAACTTGGAATGTGAGGTGTAGACAGAGGCTCCTGCCAATCAATCCGCTAGGTGGGTCAAGGCTTGCCGAGTTCTGGATAGGTTTCTGGAAGATCATGTAGCCCGATCACCAGATCCCCGCCACTCGCTGTCATGTGGAAGACTCTGAGGCCATACTTTCCCCCTGGGAAAGGTCTGGGCTGTAGATTTGTGTTCAGGTAATTTAATGATTTAATAAGGAAGTCCTGGTTTTGCTGCAAAGTGGGCCCCACATCAACCTGTACATCAGCCTCACTTGGACCTCAGAAAATGTAAGCCCAGAAGTTCCAGGGTATAGACGAAGCCTTTCTACATTCATAGACATAGGGACCTGCCATGGACCTACCCTGGTGCAGAGTGCTCTCTGGACAAATGGGGTGCTGACTTCTCCCCCATTTCATCCATCCCCGACTGGGCCTGCCTAGGCTTTCCACCCCCACTGCCACATCCTATCCCTTCCTCCCCACCCCTCTAGGCAACATGGCCGTTGGCTACCAGACAACTACTTCCTCCCTTTTGGCTACTGTTGGGGACAGGTAGGATGTTTATAAACTAGAGTCAAAATGCAATTTTACTTAACATAGCCTCTAGGATGACCAGAAACCTGAAACACGGGAACCTTTGTTCCCAGTCCCCAGGTAAGACATGGCCATTGCTCGATGAAGAAGTTGTGTAGATGGAGCCTGGTTGTGTGTGAGCTTGTCACACCTCAGCCTGGGGAAGGCTTGCTCAGTGCCGGGCAGCTGTAATTTCCCTCTGGGAAACCCACAGGGAAGAAGAGTGCCAGGAATCCCCAGGTGGGGAAGAAGTACCAGTTTTGTCCGAGCTAGGAAGCCACAGTGCTATGGGCAAAGGCCAAAGCTGTGGGCAGAGCTGTGGGCTCAGTGTGCATCCATTTTGGAAAATGAGCTGATCTGTGTAGTCTCCAAGGGCTGGGCAGTGACTGGGGTCTCGGGGGTATTGGTTTGTGGGCTCCAGGCCTGTCTTCCTTCTGAACATTCAGCTGTGCAGCCCGGGATCACCCACTGACTTCCAGTGGAGGATGTGAAGGGTCAGGCTCAGCTGTTTTTCTTCCTCTGGGTTAGGAGCTGTCAGGGAAAGGAAGTGGGGTGCATCAGTACGTACAGGAGGGGAGATGGGGTGCCCAGTAGTATAGGAGGGGAGACGGGGTGCTCTAGTACGTAAAGGAGGGGAGGGGAGATGGTAGAGAGTAGGACTTCTTGGCTGATATGGGGTCCACCCCTCATTCTCTCTCCTCATGCCTGAGGCAGCCACCTACACCCAAAGTCATTACTTACAACTACTGTTGGACACAAAGCCACACCACTTCTGGGGTGTGGGTAATGAGGGTCCCCAAGTCAGACAAGGAGGAGAGACATTGAAGTGATCTGTGCTGGGCAGCTGGCAGCCCCACACATGTGACCTGATGTCAACCACAGGCCAGAGGTATTGGGGCACTCGACTGCCACCATACACACAAGTCATAAATAGACCCAAGTGGCCCCGACCACAACCTTGTTTTCGTCCTGTGGCAGTCAAAGGTGATTAATGGGAATTATCTTTAGTGCTAATCAGAGCCGTTTGGAGGAGGCCAGAGTGGAAGGAAACACTCTTGTGACGCTGCTGCGATCCCTTTGAAGAGTTTCGGTTGTGTGTATGTGCGCACGTGCGCATGCATGCTCAGGTAGTGTGTGCGCATGCTCGGGTATATGCATGCACACATGCACTCATGCACATTCTGGGGAGAGGCTGGCTAGTAGGAAATGGTGTGTGTGTGTGTGTGTGTGTATGCTTGGGTATATGTATGCACATATGCATCCACGCAGAGCCCATGGGACTGGCTAGTAGGAGAGGGTCTAAGACGATGGGATGGAGGCGAGGAAGGAGTCCAGTTGTTACCCTGTCCCGGTGCTCCTGTAGCCAGAGAATGCTTACTTCACACAACTCAGTGTGGCTGGAGTGAATTCATGGCGGCTGCACAGGGATCACATGTGCTGGGCCAGAATTAGAGCAGAGGCCAGGCTGGTGCCTTGGCAAAAGGGTGGCCTCCTCTGTGTGTTCCATTTCCTCTTCCTTCCAAGCACAAGGCCTTCACTACTACCCATGGCCCAGTCACACCAGGAATGCCCTTTCCTCCTGGGCCCCAAGGAAGGTAGTCAGGGCTCTTCAGCAGCCTCCCCAGGCTAGTATGGCTTCCAGATACAAAGTGTCCCTTTATTGGGTATATCAATTCAAAAAGGGGCTAGTAGTAAGCCGAGAATATTTGGATAAACTTGACAGCCCCAGAGACTGAAAAAGCCCTTTTGTTCCCCCACAAGAAGGGCAGCCCTGCCACCCTGGGCTCCCTGGAGCGGCTCCAGAGAAAACTGAGGTTGGAGCAGAAAAATGATTATGGTGCCTCATGAAAGATCCATACTCTACGCTCAGTGTTTATTATTATTTTTTTTCTTTAGAATGTGTGGCTAACATCCTATTGCATAATGCCAGGCTGTAAGCGTGCCTGCAAACACCGCAGCTCAGCCTGCCAGCGTCTGCCAGCATGGGAAGCAAAGTCTGTGGCGTTTGGGGCAGGGATGGGGTGGCACGTGGGTTTTATTTTGCTCGGTTTTGTTTTCGAGATGTTGACGACCAGTTCCAGAAGGTGCAAGCATCTTCTAGGGTTGTACTCTGGCCAACAGAGAGGCTCCTCTCCATGTGAGCCTCGGAAAGCTGGGGTTGCAATTGCATGTGGGCATGGTGTTGGAGGAGTCTCTCACCCTGCAGGAATGAAAACTGAATGTAAGTGCTTGGCTGTTGCTGAGAACAGAGCCCACGGAAGCTGCCTTTCTGGGGAGGGCTTGTTAAGGTGGGGAGCAGTCTCAGCTACCAGATTCTGGACCTGGGTGGCCGCTGCTGGATCCAGATCCCAGAAGACCCAAATCAAACACAGACTAGTAGTCCTGCCTCCCCCATGCAGCAGCTCCCACCTAAGCAGAGGTCAGTCCTCACACAGGTAGATTCCCTGCAGAGAATACCTATGGTTCTTTCTGGAAATCTCCTGACCCAGGAAAGCAGAGACGGACACTCGGAAACCACATCAGCTTCTCCAGGTCTCTGGGATTGTTGCCTTCTCCGTGGGCATAGAAGCAGGTCTACCAGAGCAAGGGCCTCTGGAGCTCTTTGGAGGAGGAAAGCCAGCGATCCTGCTTCTGCTAGTGCCTTCTGCAGCAGGAAAAGTAAAAGACAAGGAAGGATCCCAGGGAAAATGTGACCTGCCTCCTACACAGTAACCTTATTTAAATTCTGGCTCAGAGGCCATGGGGTTAGCGGTGGTGTTCACAGTCAGAGGCCATGGGGTTAGTGGCTGTGTTCACGGTCACTGTGGCATGCCAATGACATGCTAAGATGGAGTAAAATGCTTAAGGGGGGGGGGGGCTAGGGAAATGGCTCAGTTGGTAAAATGCGTGATGTACAAGCATGAGAAACAGAGTTTGATTCCCCACACCCATGTAGAAAGCTGCACACTGCAGTATACATCTGTAATCTCAGCACTAGAGGATTGACACACACATGTGCATACATCTGCGTGCACACAATGCACCTACCCACATAAACACGTGTGTACTACTCGGCTCTCTCTCTCTCTCTCTCTCTCTCTCTCTCTCTCTCTCACACACACACACACACACACACACACACACACACACAAATAAATGCTTCTTCTAATCCACATCCATACTTGAACAGATTAGGGACCCCCAAAAGACCCAGGCAGATGGTGGAGGGCACCCTTCATTCCTTTGACATTTGCTCAGCAGAGAAACGGGAACACAGAAGTGAGGAGAGTTACTCTGTCGAATGGCTTCTGTCTGCTGTGCAAGGCTGACTTGGCCGTACCTTTGTCTATGAGTCACTTGAAACATGCCCATCCTGAGGCAGACGTCTCAAGCCAAGCTCACATCCAAGGGCGAGCTGAACTTGCAACCCAAAGCCCGTCCCCAATAAGCTGTGTGGAAGCTAATCTGATATAAGCATACCTTACATCTTAGTCCCTTCACCTCTGGTGCCAAGAGGGCTGGGTGTAAGGAGAAAGGATGGTCCAGTTGGACTGTAGTCAGTGCACCCTAAGGTTCATCTCTTTCTTAACCAAGTGGTCAACCACTAAAGTCCAGGCACACTAAGAAAAATAGATCATGGGAAGCAGAGTCATCACGAAACAACATTAGGAGGAAAAGCTCCTCACGCAACACAGTCAAAATAAGGGCTGAGCCTCGCCAGCATCCTTTCATCCGTGCATACCTGGACCTGCTTGGGGAAGGAACTGGCATTGACCCTTTGCGGTACCTCCAAAGACAACATTGTCGGCACCAAGAGTCCTTTGCCAATGACCATTTTTGTATGTCAAAGAGTACCAAGAACTGTTCTTTGTGGAGATTGGCAAGGTCTTTGCTTAGACTTGGCCTGTTGAGATTTGAGCTATTTCCAAGAGTTGACCTCAAAACATTGGGCTGATACAGAAGGTGGTGAGTCACTGCACTCCTCTGTACCCATGTGTGCCAGTGAGAGGAACGAGTGCCCAGAGGCTGTGTCTGCTGTGGGAGAGGCACCAGATGGAACCTAGCAGGCTTCTCTAAGCACCTACCATGGGCCATGTAGCCTCTGTGCTGGGGGATATAGGTCACCATTATGTTGAACCCCAGGAAACAGACTCAGGGTGATGATTCAGTAATGTTGACCTGGGAAAGACTATAACTCTGGTTCAGAGAGGACTAGCCAAGAGGGTTGACAGGCAGGTCCTTCGGCACAACCCAGAGAGAGCAATGAGAAAGAAAATGACCCAGACTTAATAGGGGAGGTGAAGAAAGGAGGTCTGGTGGGCAAAGGAAGGCTAACGAGAACATGTCCTCAGTTGTCTTGAAATGCCTTTGTTCCCTCATTTGTGCCCAAACCTTCTATGAGCACCTACCGTCTACATGGCTCTAGAAGTCACCCAGGTGACATGCTCAAATCATTCACTATTTGCAGGAGAAGGAAGATGGAAAGTGACCATCATGGTCCAGTCCTTCTGTGCTGCTGAGGACCCTTGATGTGAATTCCCAATTAGCATCACAGGAGAGCTATCCTATGTTCTGGCACCCCATATTTCTGGAAAGATGTTCTCTTCTGGATCACTGTGGGAGTCCAGGGAAACCAGAGAGTTCTGGATATGTTATATATACCGTCCAGCCATCTATCCATCTACCAACTCAACATCCACCGGTCCACTCACTCGGTATCTACCTCTACATCCATTCAACAGTCATTAATCCATCCACCCATTCAATTCCCATCTATCTCCCCATGTAACATCCATCTGTTCATCCACCTATTCAACATCCATGCATCCATCACCCGTTCAACATCTATCCATCCACACATTCAACAGCCATCTCCCATCCCCATGTATATGCATTCAGCAACAGTCCAAAACTCATCCATTCATCTGATATTTTTCTGCTCATCATCCACCATTCAATGTAGACTTCTATACCCACTTGTACATACATTCAACCTCAATCTATCCCACTCATTCACCCAAATTCCATCCATTCATACACCCATCCATCTATCTACTTATGAAGACATCCAATGGGCCTCAGCTAATCACATGTTACAGGACAGATCCCAGAGAAGCTTCAGTTACCCTCGGCAACCCTGGGGTTGTGAGATTGTAAGGAAAAGCAGAGGAAGTGTTACCTAGACTGAGTAAGACGTCCTGATGCGGTATGAACGGCTAGATGGTTATAGCATCACACAGCCCGTAGGGAGGTGACCCTCTCGCTGAGGGTGAAATATGAAAGGCCAGGGCCAGCAGAGTGGCCTGGGCTTTGCACATCACTGCCCTCTCTCAGGAGCAATGGAGCAGGAGACTGCCACTCAGCACCAAGCTGCACCAAGTTCTCCTGAAGTTGACCCTCCCCCACGTGCTGCTTGTGATGACTGCTGTGGCCGTGATGGGCATGGCAGGGTGGGGCATTTACAGCCCATCCTGAGGTTGTATGCCTAGGATTCAGAAGTCCCCCTGTACACCAAGCAGGGATCTATTCCAGCCAGCTGGGCAGGGAGGCCCAGGACTGTTGGTGGGCTCCTCAGTCTTGCATTCAATTCCCATGTATGAGGGCTTTTGTTAAACAACCATGGCCCTGCTCCCACAGGCCTGAGATCTCATGTGGCCCCAACCACATGTCAGTGGCTAGCCCACCACGGGGAACTCCTCCCGCATCCGCTGTGGGGGTTGCTGCGTTCACAAGCGCTGCAGTTTGTCACCCTCTAAAAGCCAAAGAAAGGTTATGTGTGTGACACCTCCCAGGCCCTGCCTGCCCTCAGAAGAGCCACTTCCTGTGACAGCCTAGCACTTACACCCCCTGAGCAGGGGTGTGGCCACAAACATTTGGTTTGGGGTTGTGGGATCTTAAAATATTTTATGATTAAAAAAAAAAAAAAGCAAAAGCACTTTGCTTTGGAAGGTCAGGGCCAGGTCCGTGCCAGCATGCGAGCTCCAGGCTTGGGGCTCTGCCTGGCCTGTACTTGACTCAGAGGAAACTTGGATCTAAAAATTGCTGAAGTTATTTGCATCTGAACGACACCAGCACCGTTCTGGACAGACCAGACTAGCAACAGCAGCCTGTGTCCCTCCTCCCAGCAACAGCCCGAGTCAGGACTCTGGGCCCAACCATCCCATGGACTGCCCTAGGCGATGTAGGGGAGGCTCCAAATTTGGGAAGACCCTGGACACTTAGGAATGCTCTGCAAGTCACCTGGGGACTTGGGGATTTTCTCAGAGGCCTTTGTAAAGCACATGGTCCGAGACATAGCGTAGCTGTGCTTGTGATCTGGGGTCAGCCAACAGGAGCAGAACTAGAGGTGTGTGCTGCTATGATGTAAGGAGCAGAGTGTGTGCAGAGTGGGCTGAGCTCAGCTTGTGGAAAGACCCCTCTGAACTGGCACTCGTTGGGAACACCTATGGGGGCGGCAGAACATTTATACCCATGACACCTAGAGTATTTGTACCGCTGGAGTTCAGAAGCTCTGCTCACTTGTTGGTGAGATCCAAGGAGTCCTTACAAGGCTCACATCTGGGCAAGCCGACACTGTGACTCAGCCATCTTTGAACAGCAGGATTTGTGGCCACGTTCCTTATAGGTTCAGGCTCGCCACCTCCCCCACATCCTTGTCCTCTAAGAGCCAGTTGAAATACCAGCAGAGTGCTGGCCGCTAGGATCAGGTTGTGACATCAGATATTTGACTCTGAACAGCTGCTTATAGACTGGACTTTGGCAAGGGGGGTGAGCTTGCCAAAACATCCTCTTGGAGTGTATCTTACGTGTCAGTTAGATGGAGTGACTCTGCCACTACCTACACAGCCTTGGCTTTGGGAAGTTGGGGCAGGGTAGAGAAGGCCCTTGTGACGAGTGCCACCAGTTCGGCTTCTTGGGAGAAGTGGAGGCAGTAACAATATAAAGAAACTATTATCCCTGCTCCAGAGCTCCTGAGAGACATTCCCAACACTCATCACCCACCACGCCATCCATAGAAAAGGCATACAGGTCATGTGCATTCTAAAGACTGGGGAGAGGCCCTGCTTGGAGCATCTGTGGATCTGTTGTGGTGGACACTCATCTCAAGAGCAGACACATAGGTCCTCCAAGAGTCATCAAGATCCACCACCATCAGTGTTTAGAAATATGTGAGCATAACAAGATTGTTGGCTGGTATCTAGCCCATTCTTGTACCTCCACTAGGCTGCCTAAGCTTGCTATCTATGTGAGTGACCATGGGCTGGAGAGCAGAAGAGAAGCTCTCCGGTTTCCTAAGTGGACATGGAGACAGGACCCCAGACAAGCCATGTTATTGAGAGTGATGACCACTCAATGCTAGCTCCCCAGAGGGAGAGATGGCCAGCCAATCCTTCTTGTATTCCCCTGGGGGAAGAATGTTCACTTCTGAGGGTTCTTGCCCACCAACAGGCTCGTGGTGGTGTCCAACCTACCAGCCCCCAGATTTCAACAGCCCCCCTTCCCACCAGATGTTGCCAGTCTCCTAAGATGCGTCTTGCCGGCCCCATCTGCAGCTCATACTCTGCATTACGGAAGACACAGAATGCTAGCATGAATCACCAAGTTGACCTTTTATTTCTTGTGGCTCAGGGTTGCAGCCCATGACCAATGCGACAAAGCCACAGATGCCAAGATGGTTGAGCCATGTGACCCACCTCAAACACCCCACTCGGGTCACTGTGTGCACTGTGGGGATGTTGCGAGGGCTATCCCCATTTGAAGAACATCCTTGGTGGGTTTGCAGTAAGATCACAGGAAAGGGTGGTGACCCAGCTCCTGCAGCAGGCATCAAGAAAGAGCCCTCGCAGCTCCAGGCTTCCAAGGCTCCTCTTCTCCTCTATTATCTTCCTGAGATTCACGAGTATGAGTTCCCTAGAGGCTTCGAGTCCCTCACGCAAAGCACAGTCACACCTAAATCCTTCTCCACTTCACCATCATGCCCTCTTCCTTCAGGCAAAGTTCACAGATGCTGGCCCAGGAGGGTCATTTCCCTGACAGGTAAAACCTGAGCCAAAAAGAGCAAAGAAGGAAAGAGAAGAGGTTAAGTTAGTTTAGCATAGAAGGGCTGGAAGGCACAGAGATTCAGGGGCAGACAGCATAAAGAAGAGGTGAGCATTGGGCTGGATGTACAAGGCATGTACCCTGGGGCTCTGTTTCACAAGATGGCAGAGGACATGGGGGAGATCAGCTATGTGTCTGGGATGTTTGCACACAGTCTGAAGTCTCTGAGTCTGAGAATTGGGTGCAAGATTGCCGGGAACCTCAGAGTGTTCACAAGGCATTTGCATGTCTGAGTAACTTCTGGTGTGTGGCTTTCTTCAGATCTTCAAAGGCCTGCGTGGGGCCCAAATGCTGGAAAATATGGGATTCGGTGACTTTTTACGATACACATTTCTTGGTGTGGCTTTAAACCAAGAGCATCTGCCTGTGACTGACATAGGAGCCAAATTCTCCAGGTGTGGAACGGGACGTCACCAGCACCTGTTAGTAGAGTCCCTGGTCAGACAACAGCTCCCTTTTGGCAGCCCCCCAACCCTGAGCCATGCTCTGGGGTCTGTCCAGGACCCTGTAACTCTATCTATCATACACTACTACCCAGCAACTGTCCAGTGGAGGCCAGGGCCAGAGGGACATAGAAAGTCCCAGACAACTTATTTCAGGAGTGAGTCCCAGAAAACTCTCTTTCCCTCCTATTCCTCAGCTCCCTCCCTCTCAGCTGGAACAGATGGGCCCCTGACCTCCTGATCTCCTTAGCGAGGCTCCTGTCTGCTGGCAGCAGCAGACCCCATCCTGCTGCCGTGTTTCTGCTTAGCACTTGGTCATGTCACCACCAAGCCCATAATGAGCATCGGGACAGGATTTATGAGCTCATTCAGGCTCCATGTCCGCCACATGGAGGTGTCTCCAGAAGGCCTGCCCTCCTCTTTCTGTCACAAGAATGGACTTTCTGTTTGGGCTCCTTGTGAGTGTCGTAAATCATAACCATTGTATGTGCGTGCTCACACGTGTGCCTCTACGTATCTGTGTGTGCGTATGTGTTCATGTTAGCGTGTGTGCCCAGGTGTGCATGCAGGTGTGGAGGGAAATTAGAGGGACACGTGAAACAGTCCTACAGACACCCACCATACTGTGAGCTTCAGGGGAGCACGCTGCAGCCTTAGGGCACAGGCCAACAAGGTGACTCCTAGGCCTCACTCCTTCCTGCAGGCTGGGAATCCATTAGGTGAGCTGACGACAGACGCCTCTGCACTCGCGCCTGTGTGCACATCCCATACGGAGCCAGCCCCTGGCCATGCCCATTAAATGGGAAAGAGCTGGCCCAGCAGAGAGCCACAGATTAAAAGTGCAGGAAACCTCAAATGATGTGCAAAAAAAATTGTCAAGGGTAAGAGGATTTTTTTTTCCATCTCTTCGTTTTTTAACTCAGCATTTCTGATGGGGGTGATTGATGAGCTGGGGAAGCTGGCAGGAACACGGGGGCTGAGAGGCCAAGTGGGGGCAAATGGGCAGAAGGGCCACTTCCACCGGTAATTATGGGAGTCCACAGGCTCAACCCCAACAACTCCAGAGCCAGGCTTTCAAGTGGGTGGGGCCCAACTCCAAATCTGGGCAGAGGTTCGGCTCCACAGCCACAGAAAAGCCAGCCAAGAGAACCCCGCCACACTCGAATATGACTCTTGATGTCTCATGTATGAACAGAACCTGATGCGTGCGCCCGCCCTCGTTCCCTTGTCCCCTGTGCTCTCACACATCCTTGGAACTATCAGAGCCACACAGCTCCTGCCAGAGCGTAGGTGCAAGCAGAGTCCAGATGGGAAAGACTGAGCCAATGCTGTTGCCTCTGGCCTCGGGTCCTTGGCACTTGCTTCTCCCACTGCAGTCAGGGACATGTGCTCAGCTGCCTGTGGCTGTGGACTTGATACCCTAACACCCAGGCCTTCCTCTCAGCATCCCATGAACCCTCAGAGCCAAGCAATTGCTGGTCAGAGTCCCAGTGGGCCACTTGAGGTCTCCTCAGCTAGGAAGTGGTGCTAAGGCTCCATCTCCATGACTACGTCAAAGCCCAGCTTCAGAGGCAGCAATGCCAAGGACCTGTGAGGATCCAAGCCTGGGTGGTGGATTCCAGATTTTAGAGAATCCCACCTAATTCTACTGCCTAAGACAGTAGCTCCTCCCTCCCTGGTCTCTGAGGTGATCACACTGGGAAAGGGAACTTTCTCAAGTCTTTAGGGACTACCAGGAAAGCAATCATACAGAGGGTCAGGAGCTAATGAAGGACAGAAGCCTGGGCAGTTACAGACTAGGACCAACTACAGCTACCTAGGTCACTTTCTCATAGGAATGACCTTGTCTTTTTCAAAAATGTGCCAGCTGAGTGTGCATGCACACACACACACACACACACACACACAGGCACATGTGTGCACATTAAAGATTCTGTGTATACACACATGCACTTACATATGTGTGTGTGTGCATGTTTTCACACACGGGGTGCATAGCTGTGTGTGTATAGCCATAAGCATGTGCACACATGCTCACACCTTGTATGCATGCATATTTATCCATATGATTAGCTGGACCTCACTGAGCTGCCCAGCACTTTAACAGAATAATGAACACGGCCTCATCCACAGCCAGCCTGGAGTGGTTGTGAGCTAATGAACAAAGATTGTTTTTGGGGAAGCAGATCTCAGTTCTGAGAAATCAACAACCAAACCCCAGCAAAGTCCTGGGGACAGAGCCTTGTATGAAGACATGCTCATTCACATCACCGTTAACTAGCTCCCCCAGACCCTGCACCATAAGGGAAAAAAAAAAACAGAGAGACAGAAAAATGAGCAAGATACACACAGAGGGAGGAACAGGGAGCCAGAAACGGGACCTGGGATTCGGCACCATCTGCTTAGAGGTCTGTGTGGCAGGAATCCACAGGAAGTCCCTGACCCCTCAGGCAGGGAGAAAGGGGTCCCCTGGCCTCTCGACAGCTAGCCTTTCTCTATTCCTATGTCTCAGGAGCGGGGTGAGCCTCCTTGTCAGGTAGAGGCCCTGTCACCTGTGGGCTGACCTCCTCAGCAGTTCCCTGCAGAGTTATCAATTGGGAGGAGGGTCTGAGGTGCTCCCTCTGTGGGCTTGGTGACCTGAGCCCACCACATCTTAGAGAATGGGAGACCTGACCACCCCCACCAGGCACGTCAGCCCTCATGGTCTCAACATAAGGCCGCTATTCAGTTTGCCTCCATCCTCTGCAGGCTGTGGGGGTCACCCAGTAGTGTTTGGGTTGGGTTGGCCCTGAACTGGAACATGGCAGGCAGTGACCTCCAAGGGTTTGTAAGGAGCAGGGAAGGCTTCGTCTAACCCCTGAGTAGCAGGGCCTTGAGTGAACTCCTGGTATCCTGGATAGGGTTCAGACACCTGGGAAGATCTCCCTAGGCACCCCTCCCCTGAGCCCCAGAGGAGAGGAAAGGAAAACCTCTATCCTAATGCCTCTAGAGTTGAGGGTCCTGCCTCTCAGGAAGCATTCTGACCCCCTTACCTGCTCCCTAAACTAAGAGAGGAGTGCAGTCGGGCTCCCAGCTTTGCCAACAGTGTATGGACCTTAGTGTTGCAGATTTGAGGGGAAAGTCGAGATCCCAGGCTTGGGGGGGGGGGAGGGCAGGCTCTGTGTAAGGGTACACTCCGCTCACCCCAGCCTCTGCACTCTGGGTATTCCCCATCCCCACCTTCCCAGGCACAGAACATAGTTGCTTTGTGGCCTCATCCACAGCCAGCCTGGAGTGCTGAAGCCTCTTAGATGATTCTGGGCTGAGGGAACATGGGGGGCAAGTGGTTGAATGGCTTGGCCACTTAACCCTCTGCCTGATGGAGTCAGTGCTTAGCCCCATTTCTGTCCTGGCTGCCTCGTGCTTCCAGAGAATCCACTGGACACCCAAGGGAGCGCATGGGGCCCTGGGATGGGGCATTGCTATGTGTTACTGTACAGGACTGCAGTCTACCCCTGGAATCTGCAGGGCTTCCTCCATACTCTCCCTCCCTACTGGGTCCCTTCAGGCTGCCGCCCTTTGTCTGGAACCCAGGGGTCACTGACAGGTGTCAACTGGGAGACAAAGCTATCTGCCACGTGCTCAGGGTCTGACTTGTGTCAGAATCCTTGGGAACAAGGGAGTGGGTGTACAGAAGCAGGACGTGTAGTTTCATTGTTGTGCACGGAATTCCAGTGCCGGCCATAGGTGCACAAAGATCTTGAAAACTGCATGCCTAGTGGTGAAAATCCACTGAAAGAGCCCCTCCTGCTGCACCTTTGCCCCTTCCCAACTGAAAACGCCTGCCCCAGAATACTCCTGCCCGCCAACCTCCCTTTTAACCATCCTGCCTTTCGTGTGCCCACTTAGCCACCCCAGTTGCTTCAAAGGCTTTGAATTAGGGCTCGCCGTAGGCTCTGAACAGAGCAGGTATGAGTGGAACTCTATGGTGTCAGCAGCTGCCAGCCTGTGGTCCAGGTCTTCTTGCAAGCAACCCTTCAGGGTGGGGGCAGGGGTTGGGGTGGAGTTGGGGGGAACACAGTTCAGCAAACAAGACTCTGAAGAGAGTTCAGAAGGCATCAGCAACGACAAAGCAAAGCCAGTGTGGGCCCTGCCTGTTGTGCAGGACCTGGGGAGGAAGCATGATGTTTGCTGGCTGGCCAGCATCAAACTGAAACTTCCCAATTTTGAGGACATGAAATGTCTTCCTGGCATTCAGGTGATGTGCTTATCTGACAGGAGCGTGTCTACACAGGCACACGCACATGCACGCTTAGATACCACACACACGGGCTCAGGTGCAGCTGCACACCCCGGTAACACCTTTACCTTCAGAAGTGCTTTTTCTAGCCCAACACCCCCACTGTCCTTGCAGAGGGTTTGTGTCAGACACAGAAGGCTCTGCTTTCTCAAACCTGGACAGCTTGCTGGCACACTTTACCAGTGCAGAAGACTCGTCATTGCCCGGCCTGACCGTGAGCAGCTGTGTAAGAACAGGAAGAACCACCCTCTTCTCCGCCAATCTCCTGGTGGCTCCCTGGACCAGGTGTGATGGGTAGACAGGGCCTCTCTGATGCGTAGGACTGGCTGAAGTTCTCACCCAGCCTGCCATCCTGCCTCTGAGGTCAGTGCAGCCTGACATAGCACACGGGGCATCTCTGACCTTAGCGCACTTCTTCCCCAGCAGGTCTCTGAAGACTTGGGCAGCGAGAAGTTCTGCGTGGATGCCAATCAGGCCGGGGCTGGCAGCTGGCTCAAGTATATCCGTGTAGCGTGTTCCTGTGATGACCAAAACCTCACCATGTGTCAGATCAACGAACAGGTAGGTCTAGGATGGTCACCGTCCCTGCAAACTGTCCTTGGAGACAAGGCACCAAGGTGGATGGTTGCTAAGGGGCGGGTCAGCCGAGCCTCTGGTAAGATCGTGGGTCACCTGCTAAGCTCTGTCCTGCCGTAGGGGGTGGCCATTTGACACCTGCCCAACTGGGCTACCTGTAGAATTTAGCTGCCCCAGAATACTTCACAAGAGCAAAGACCACAGAGCAAAGGTCAGAAGAAACTTGTCTGAGACTGGCGACATTGGAGAACTGAGAGCTGTGGTTTTAAATAGCAGCTGAAACAGACAGGACCTCAAGTCACAGGGGCCTCATTCCCTACAAATACCAAGAATTGTGGGAAGAGTAGCCAACAGGAACCAATGGGAAGGAGAGTTGCCTAAACCCTGGTCAATCAAGGCTTCCTAAAGTCCACATTGGCCAGTCTAACGGCACAGAGCTACTTCCTAGACCAGGAAAAATGCCCAAAGCCCACAAGTCATAATCATGGCGTGACCTGCTGCCAAGCGCATGGTCCTGCATTGGCATGGCCTCCCGTCTCTCTAGGAGTAAACTGAGCTGAACAGTCCTGACTTCTGCCTCATCCTTCTCAGAGGCTGAGGAACCTGCGGTTCTGAGCTCAGCTTCTCAGAACCCCCACAAGTTCCCTAGCTCCATGGCTTGCCACTGCAGACCCTCAATACTCAGTTTCCTTCTGCTGGGCACAGTGACCAGCGCTACTCTGTCTCTTCCGTAGCTTTGACCTTGCAGATATCAGTCCTCCAGCAAAGCCTTGTGTTTTCCTCCGGGTACCAACTCCCAACCCTCCCAGCAGAGCAGTTCATTCTGCCTGTGTGTCTTCGGGCTACATGTGAGATGTTGTTGGGGGGGAAAAGGGTCCATTTTATTTTAAAAACCGTTCGTGAAGACCACGTAACAAAGGGCCCATTCTTGTGCCGCCCTGCAAGCCGTCTAAAGTGGTTCAAGGCTCTTGACTCTAGAGAAATATTTTGCATTTAAAAAGGAAACAGGGAGGCCATGAGGGGGGCCTCTACCCCTGCTTACTGCTCCGCTGTGCTCCTCCAGAGCTGTCTCCGTAGCTCTTGGGCTCAATTTGCTAGCAGTGGCTCCACCAGACACTCGCTGGTTCCAGACAGAACCAGGACCCAGGATGCTGCTGCCAAGACCTCCATGACCTTCCACTAAAACCAAAAATTTTGAGAGAAGGAAAAAAGACAACTTTCTGACTGAGGGATTTTGAGCATAGGAATAACTATGACGGTAAAGGGGAACATAGGAGAAAAACTTCCCGCTTCTAGAAAAAAAAGAGAGTGACGGGAAACTGGATTTAAGGTACACGGGGTTTGGCCAAGCCCACCCTCTCCAGCTCAGATCTGCAGAACATTGAGCCCTGGGAAGCATGATGCGGGCATCTGCGTGCAGGGATGTGTTTCTGCGAGATGCTGGTAGAGCAACGAGAATACAGTTTCTGTTACCTGGGAAACAGATGCTGGAACTTAGCTGAAATGGAACAGTGAGGCTTGAGTCTTTGTGGGGTAAGCTTTTTAGAAAACACACACAGTATAGTCCTCTCAAAGAAAAACTGGCCTTCAAAAACCTTTTATTCTTTCTTAATTATTTCAGGGACGTTTACTTAAACTACCATGTATGGGTTAAAGAGAAGTGATTGCCTTGCAGGGAATTCTCTTTTCATTTCAGACCATGGGCGGGACCGCTCCAGGTTAGAGTCATTTACATCCCTGGACCCCTGCATCCTTTGGTTCAAAGCTACTGCGTCCCCAGCCTTTCCCAGCCCTGTGCACTGAGCCCTGAGTCCCACGCTGTGTCTTATGCCCTGTGTCCTGTGCCTTTCCCTGTGTCCTGTGCCCTGTATCTTATGCTCTGCCCTGTGCCTTTCCCTGTGCCTTTCCCTGTGTCCTGTATCCTGTGCCCCGAGCCCTACCCTGTGTCTTGTGCCCTGTGCCTTTCCCTATGTTCTGTGCCCTGTGTCCTCCGCCCTGTGTCCTGTGCCCTGTGTCCTGCGCCTTTCCCTGTGTCCTGTGCCCTGTATCTTATGCTCTGCCCTGTGCCTTGCCCTCTGCCCTGCCCTATGTCCTGTATCCTGTGCCCTGAGCCTTACCCTGTGTCTTGTGCCCTGTGCCTTTCCCTGTGCCCTGTGTCCTGTGCCCTGTGTCCTGCACCCTGTCCTGCATCCTGTGCCCTGTGCCTTGCTCTGTGTCCTGTGTCCTTTGTCCTGCACTATGTGCCCTCTGCCATGTGTCCAGTGTCTTGTGACCTTCCCTATGCCCTGTTCCCTTTTCTCCATGTCATTTTCTCTGTACCCTGTGCCCTTCCATGTGCTCTATGCCCACACCCTTGACTGCATTGCTTGACTAATGCCAGGTCAGACTTACCTGTGCCTCCTTACCTGCTGGCTGGCTCTCTTCTACATGGTCTTGTAGGGTGAATTCTTCCTGGCCTAATCCCATGCGTAGGATGATAAATAGCCCCATGTTTAGAAGGATTGGAGATTTAGGCAAATGCCACCTTTGAGAAGGTCCAGAGCCAAAATAATACCCCAATCCTGGGGAAGTTCCCACCCCCAGATTTCACACTGAGACCCCTCTGTAGAGAATAAGTCCCCTCCCCACTGGAATCCACAGACTCACCCCAAATATTCACCAGTTAAATGAAATGACTTTCTGAAAGGCAAAATAGATTTTAGGCTAGCTGTTATTCTCCCCCAAACAGAGATATGTAGACACACACACACACACACACACACACACACCTCTCTTTTCCTCCCTTTCCCTCCCTCTCTCCTTCTCTTTTTCATAGCTGGCCACAGCCCCCATGTAATCACTTCCATTTCCTGGCCATCCTGTGAAGACAATTGTCCCTGTAGAGTAGCACTTTGACCCTCTCCGCAGCTGAATAAAACTTCCTGGAGATACTACTAGTAAAAAAGATTCCTGAGGATAGGCTTCTCTTTGAGAAGGAAACACTGAAAAGTGTCAGGTCCTGTTTCTCAGATTATTTTCTCCCTCCCCTGAGTGTCTATGAAAACTTTTAGGCAATTAGGAACACTACACAGCCATGGGCACATACACAACACATGTGTGCAAACATGGGTGCGTGTACGTACCTAAACATGCAGTTATATGTATAATCACATATGCACATGTACACAGCGCTGCCAGGACAGCACAGCCCATGAGGAAGCATCTGCATTGCAGAAATGATGCTGTTCTATCCAATGAGAAATATACGTCAAGTCAGAAAAGCATAGGCCTTGCTAATTCAAGGTTCAAGATGCAGGATTTCAGCTCCAGTATCCAAAAGAAACAGAAGGACAGGAGAAGGTCTTAGCATCTTAAGAGAAAGTTCTGGGAGCTTCAGCCACCAGAAGAGATCAACGGTCCACCTATGGAGAAATTGAAGACATGGGTCAACATGAAGAACGGAAACCCAGGGTCCCAAGATCTGTGTTTGTAATGGTCAGGACCTGGGCTTGAGTCAACTCAGAAGCCTGGATTTCTGGGGTCCTGTGTCTTTGGGAGAGACCCCATGTCAGCTGCACATAGAAGACTGAAGAAGGTACACCTCCCTCGCCATCATGGGGCTGCCCCTGCCCCTGCTGGCGGCTGCTGGAGCTGTGACGCACACAGGCTCTGGAAGCCTCAGCAGCCCGCCTCCTGGTTCTGTTCAGGTCCCAGATGCCGAGAGTCCTCTCAGCCCAGCCATGAGCCCTCACCCCAGCTTCGTCTGGGTGTTCAGACCTGCTTCAAGCCCGAGGACAAAGGTTATCTTTTTATTTGCTCCTCTGTAGCCTTCTGGAGCTGGAAGTGTAGCTCAGGACTTCAAGGGGTTCAATTCCCATCCATCTTTACCGAAACTTCCCTCCAGCCTCCTGGTGCCTTGAGTGTGGGTCAATATGAAGCATGTAGCCACTTCTCCGGGAGTGCTGGCCAGACTCCATGCCCTTGTCCATCTCAGCTCCCACCCCGCCTAGTGACACGAAAGAAAGTCACTGACCTTGTACCTAATTTCCCGTCTGAACTATGAGAGGCCCTCCTGGTGTTCTGTAGCTCTGAGTCCTCTCTCCAGGAGAACCCATGCTCATGGGAAGGCACTGGTCCTGTCCCTCATGTCCACCTGGGAATCTTCCTTATGATTCCGAGAAGGAGAGGCAGGCAGCAGAAGAGACTGAGATAGACCTGGGGTTTTCCTTCTGTATACTAGAGGCCACAGATGGCCTTGGGACACCTGGCCCCTAAAGACCAATACTTTTCCTGTTTTTGAAAAAACAAAATCTTTGGGGTGGCCCATCTGGTTAGAACAACATACCTTCTGCAGAAGTGGGGGACCAGGGCTTTGCCCTGGTATTTTGTTGGAGGTAGTGAAGCCACAGACCTAGTTCATTGCCAGATGCCAAGCAGTCATTTCTCTTCCATCTGTACACGAGTCTAGGGGCAAACACGCACCCACAGCATCTCAGTTCATTTTGAACACCTGAGGACCCCCGCCCTTGCCCCGCCCCATCAACGCCTTCCAAGACCTCTCTCTTTGGAAAATTCAAAACATCCAGGTCACCCCTGGGTGTTTTTTCCTCCTGCAATTATGAGCAAATAAGTTGGTTTCAAACATTTAGGAGACACAAGCAGGGTCTGTTACTGAATTTGTTTTAATGTTAAGAAAGAAAAGAAAAGCTTGGAAATACTGTGCCCACAGGAAGCAGCAGGGGGTGGGCAGAGATCTCTCCACAGAGGAGCCATTCTCTCTTTTCACGCATTGCCTCGGTAGGGTGGGTCTGTGGGCAGAGGAGGGTTTACTGGTCAGCAGGCTGAGGGTGGAGGACAGGATGCAGCCCTGGGAGAGCCGTGCTGCTCTGGCTTCGCTCAGCTCCTTTCATCTGCAAGAACAACCCCAGCCTGTGCTCTCTGTAGAGCACCCCAGTTTCTCACGGCAGGGCAGAAGAGCCAGGGTGCCGTGCCCAGCCTGTGACTGGAAGGCTGAGACAGCCACAGCCAAGGAAGCTCAAAGGACAGGTCTGCCCACAGCAGGAGAGCGGCCCCTCTTGAAAGCATTGAACACGGTGTTTAAACAGAAAAACCTGGGCAGGAGCTGTGCATCCAAGCGATCACAGGGCCGACCCTGCTTCTTCACAGAAAAGCCGGTGCTGCCTGGCTGAAGCAAACAGCCAACGGCTCCCTGCCCAGAACATCTTTCCCTCCGAAGTGTGTGAGGCACTAGGGTTGATAGTTTGAACAGGGTCCTCAGGCTCTGAGCCCCTGACCTTTCCCTACTCCTATGCTTTCCTCCTTTAGATTTTCAATCAAAAGAATCATATGTTTTTGTTGTGGTCCTTTGAAATGGTGGCTCCAAAGGGCTAAACACAATTTTCTCTTTGAAAACCAGCAAGGTGCGATTAGAGAATTTGTTGATCCTTTCTTAACCCATGAACAGAACACTTTCGAAATGCCGCTGTAGACTAATGAGATGTATCGGCAGGTAAAGGCACGGACCACCTCATTTGATGGCCTGAGTTCAGTACCTGAAACCCACATAGTGGAAAGAAGTAACAAACTTCTGCAAGATGTTCTTAGACCACACACACATGCACACACACACACACACACACACAATTTAGAAGTTTTTTACCTTAAAAAATATATATCAAATGTGTTTTAATTTTGGAGAGCAGCTAAGCTTAAATTCAATTTTCAGCTGTGGTGATGGCCCCAATACAACAACTGCTTGTCAGAATTTATCTTCCATTAATTAAATGCAGTCCCTCGTTGGGAGCCATGTAACGGCATTGATTATTTAACTATGGGCTAATATTTGATATTTTACGATCCTTATCCAAACTGTGCAACAAAGGAAGAGATAAATGCATAAGGATGTTTTAAAATTTTTCAGTGGCAGAGCATACAGTAACAAAATTATAGAGGCTCCCGCACAGATGAAATTATTACAGCCGGGCGTGTGGAGCGAGGAGATGCAGGGACACTGACGGAGCCACCTGCATGTCCACTGATTTTAAGCCCATGCTCACCACATTTCCGTTCTGCAAGGGGTTTTTCTTTTATTTCAGTGCTAGGATGCTCAGACATAGCAGGCCTGGGCACTGTGGGGTGTCTGTCGCCTTTGCTCATAATCACTAAACAGTATCTTCAGTACAAGCCAAGGGCCCTAAGGATCTGAGGACTGGCAGCCATTGTAAACTGCCTTCTGGATGCTCGTTTGTGTGAAGGGTGCTGAGGCTTGAACCTGATCCCCAATGCTCATTTGTGTGAAGGGTGCTGAGGCTTGAACCTGATCCCCAAGCAGGTGTCTACCTTTCAGTGAGAAGGTTCCAAGTTCTCTCTACGACATGGAGCCATCTCTTTGTGTCTGGAGCATGACAGAGGGAAAAGAAAATAGTTTGGGTTGATGGAAGAGTAGTTACAGGCAGTGGTGTTGGCCCAGACTGAGCTGCCGCTGCTGGATGAGGGGAGTGGAGAGGGAGAAACTGGGGCTCAGCTTCAGGCTCTGCCTGATTGTGTCCTTATTTCAGAGTGCCACCAACAGAAGCCAATTGTTGGAAAGAAGCTGTTGCCACCAAGTTCTCAGACAAGGAATAGCCACTAGATCTGAGGTGACAGGACGCCAGGACTCATGTGCCTAAAACATGTGTCACTGTGGTTTAGAAAGAAGGCAATCAGCTTCTTCCTGCAGCCACCATTGAGGGCTGGAGGGTATCATACTCCTGGGTTTCCTAGACTCCTTGTTCGCAGCCTGTCTTGTGAAGCTAATGGTCAGGGACCAGTGCACTCCAAATGAATGCAGTAAACCAGTTGGCAAGAATCTTAAGAGACGACGGTTATAGTTTATTATAGGCCAGGCGCAGAAGGGGCCTGGAGCATACAGTGGGCAGCAATGCTTAAGACTGAGATGCCCTATCCTGTCCCCCCTCAACCTGGCTCCCCAACCAACAGTGCCAGCTCCGACCAAAGTTGGCCTTTGTTAAGGGAAGTCACCCAGCTCCACAGAGCAGGAACTGACTTTCTCAGAATGGCTGGCTGATAAAGGCTGTACCACTTGCGACAGGTCATAAAAGCATGGGCTGGCTTCTGTATGTGCCCCCGTGGTTGCCTAAGGTAGCCGAGACTTCAGGAACGTCTGTGAAGATTCCTGTTCATTTCCTTGGCTCTCCAGGTGGAGGCAAGCTGGGGCACCTGGGCCCCGCCCTGGCCTGTGCAATTAGCACTAATAGGGATTGATTAATTACGTCCGGGGCTCAAAGTCCTACTGGCCACAGTTGCCTAACTTGCCGCCTTGTGGTCCCCACATGTCCCTGACTGGGGCCCTGGTGGCCCTTCTGTGAAGATGAGAAAGGGATACTTGTGGCCCTACTGTGGCTCGCCTTGCGGTGTCCATGCTGGTGGGAGGGTCCCAGAAGGCTCCTGTCTACAGAACCGGAGTAGAGGTCCCTGGAGGCCCGGTGAGCCAAGGAACAAAGGTGTGGGAGGGTGTGGAGTCCCCGGAATGCCCCAGCCCTCAGAGGGTATGAGGGGGAGGGAGGCTGGGCAGCCCTAGAGCTAAAGTAGGAGTCAGGAGGCCCAGCGGCCCCCAAACGGTCGGGGGTGGATAGGAGTGGGTTCCAGGAGGACAGCTACCTTCAAAGGAACCAGGACAGAAGCTGATGACCCTGTAGCCTTCTGAACCAGAATCAGGTGGCAAGACTCCAGATTCCTTTAGCTCAGAGAGAAAGGAGGTAGTGTGTGTATAGAGGAACCCTGGAGGTCAGTCAACCTAACCAGAAGTGTGATAGGGGGTGCAGGCCAGAAAGGCTGGCAGCCTGAAAAATGTTGCGGGTGGAAAGGATGGGTGCTCTCCCCTCTACCCACTTCTCGGAATAGGTACCCAGCAGCCAGCTGGTAGGAGGACACACTGCTGGCATGGTAACCATGGCCTCGTGCAATCTGGGTGATTGCAGCAGGGAGCAAAGCCAGTTGTTGGCTAGCTCTAACTCAAGGACCTCGAGGGGCCAAGCTCTCAGTCCCCTCTTCCAGCCCTTGTACCCAACATCAGGTCACCTACCACATTGTCACTGAGCCATGGGCATGAAGCTTGTACTTGCTGTATGTGTCTGTATGTGCTCTGTTGCCAGAGGGATTCGTGAGTAAGCTTATTAACAGCTTGACACCCACCCTCCCCTCCAGCTCAGGGGGTGCCTGCGTGGCCTCAGTCCCTCACGCTGGAGCAACTGTGGGTGGATCCTCTTCTAAAGCAAGGTGGCTTGAGTCTGACCTTCAAGAAAATAGGTTAGTCAGATGCTATGTGGCAGGGATCTCAGAAACCATTGGTTTTATTCAAGAAGTCTCTTGATCCCATTTCTAGTCTCCATTTTAAAACCTCTTTGTATTATCAACCTCCCTGAGACTAACGCCCGATCAAGTTACTACTATGAGCTGATCTGTGAAGGACTGTCTCACTGATAAGATTGCTGGGTATGCCTGCAGGTTCCTGGCTGTGCACTTCCGCTGTCTGGTGTTCGTGACAGCCAATGGGCACTGCGGACCCAGTGGGGCTCTTCTGTGTTCTTTAGTGACTCCCAGGTGTCACTCTGGAGCTAGCTGCCCTTAGCCCTAGGTAGGACTGTATTCTTGGGAGGCAAGCGGGCGCACCAGGCTCCCTTCAGTATCTATAGGGCAAACCTCTGCCAGGACCAATTAGTGGCAACAGAAATGTTGTTTACCATTTATGGCCAGGAGAATCACTGCCTCTCTCCTGGGCTTAGGCAAGTTTGTCTTCTCTTAAAATGTTTTTTCTTCTCCTCTTCCTCATGCCCTGTCCCCCTCCAACAATGCAGAAGGCTAGCCTAGGGCAGCTGGATGGGCCTGTGCCCAGCCTCCCCAGAGCAGCTGGTGTCTCTTGGGTATTTCTCCCACCCCTAGACAGTCCTAACATCAGAAGAGAGTCCCAAGCAGACCACTTCTGCGGTAGGCAGTGAGTTACCCGAGAGAGATGAAGCCACGTGTCTGACGTTTCCAGATAAGAGATACTGAGTCACTGTGCTCCTGGGAGGCCCAGGACCTGCACTAGGAGAGACTGGGCCTCTGGAGTCTTTGAGACAGAGCCTGGGCAAAGTCAGGGAAGACACAGACACACCCCAAAGTCACCTGCAGTGCTCTGACAGTTTAGTATCCCGAATGGAGTCCCTGTAATCTGGGACATTTGCTAGGGTACCCCTGTCAGTCTTGGTTCAGATCCTACCGCTGAACTGGACACCCCAAATGTAGCTGTCTCAGCCTCAGGGCTCCCTCCCTCCAGGCATAGAACTCCACCCCTGTCCCCCAAACTCCTGTCACCTGCTGGATGCAGCTCCTGGCGGGCATGCACACCATGCCACCCCTGGCTTGCCAGACTCACACCTGCCGCACTGGTATAAAAGTCACGCATGGCAGCAACCTCGCCCACTGGGCCTGTGCCCAGCTGGAAAGCGCCTTCACAAGTCACCAACACCCAGAACTTTCAGGTCCCCTTAGAGCCAAGTGTCTCGGGCACGCATTGACGAAGGAGGTTTGAGAATAGACTGGAGCATTCCCAGAGGGAAGTCCCTGTAATCTGGGACATTTCCTAGGGTACCCCTGGCATGCCTGGCACCTGAGGAAGTGGCAAGCCTCCATGTGGGTGTTGGGAACTAACCACTTCACAACCACTGAGCCAACTCTCGGGCTTTCTCCTGTCCTTTCTATCAGCAAAATGAGACGAATTAAAATGGACTCAGTTCCTCTCCTTTCTTCATATGCTGTAGAAGTTCTGGGGAAAGACCTTCTTCACGGTCGGATCTGGCCAGGGAGATGGCTCAGCAGGCACCTGCCACCAAGCCTGACCTGAGTTAAATCCTCAAGACCCACATGGTTGGAGGAAAGAACTGATCCTATCAGTTGTCCTTTGAGATCCACATGTTACCCCTCCCCCAGTAGACACAAAAATAAGTAAATATAATAAAATTTGTTTAAATGAAAAAACAAGCAGTTTGGGGGCTGAGGAAACGGCCCAGCAGTTAAGATTATTGCTGATCTTCTAGATCAGTGGTTCTCAGTCTCCTCATGCTGTGACCCTTTAATACAGGTCCTCATGCTGTGGTGACCTCCAACCATAACAAACCGTCACTTCCTACTGTTATGAATCATAATGTAAATATCTGATACGTGACCCCTGTGAAAGGGTCCTTTGACCCCAAAGGGGTTGCAACCCACAGGTTGAGAACCACTGTTCTGGAGGCTTCCCAGCCCCCACATGGCAACCATAACTCCAATTCTAAGGGATCCAGTTCCCTCTTCTGGCTTACTCAGGCACTGCATACATGTGGTGTATTTACATGCTGGCAAAACACTCATACACATAAAATAAACATTTTTTTTAAATTAAAAATTGGGTGAAGTGGCCCCCTCAGGCCAGCCCCCTCTCTGGGTAGCCCTGCAGTGGTGGGGAGCTGGTCCATGGGTACCTCTGTGGGGGAAGCTCCGTGGTCCGTGGGTGCCTCTGCAGGAGAAGCTCCGTGGTCCGTGGGTGCCTCTGCAGGGAAGCTCCGTAGTCCATGGACACCTCTGTGGGGAAGCTCCGTGGTCTGTGAGTACCTCTGCCATGAGAACACACTGCTTCAGTGTTCACTTTCTGTCTTTAATCTCTGTCTCCTAGATTTACTATAAAGTCATCAAGGACATCGAGCCTGGAGAAGAGCTGCTGGCGCACGTGAAAGAAGGTGCCTACTCCTTGGGTGTCGTGGCACCCAGCCTGGATGGTAAGAGCCTACTGAGCTGTGGCCCTGAACCCCCACCCACCTGGGAGAACATGAGTGTTGTGCCGCCCCTGCCTGCCAGCAGGTCTTGCCAGCCGATGCCCTGGCTGAGCTTCTGCAGACCACAGGTGTATGACTCAGGTCTCTCTCAGTGTCATAAAGGCCGTGACCAAGACAACATGGGAAAGATGGTCTGATTTGGCATACATATCCCAAGTCACCGTCTGCTGATAGGAACAGAGGCAGAAACTGAAGGCGGGACCCTGGGAGCAGAGGCAGAAACTAAAGGCAGGACCCTGGGAGCAGGGGCAGAAACTGAAGGCGAGATCCTGGGAGCAGAGGCCATGGGGGAGTACTGCTTACTGCCTTGCTCCCCATAGCTTGCTTAGCCTGCTTTCTTATACAACCCAGACCACCTGCTCAGGGGTAGTACCACCCATGCTGAGCTGAACCCTCCCACATCAATCATTAACTTCAAAAATGCTCTACAGGCTTGCCTAGGTCCGATCTCATGGAGGCATTTTCTCAGTTGAGGTTCTCTCTTCCCAGACAACTCTGTTCTATAACAATAATAATAATGATGATGATGATAATTATAATAATAATAGTACTATAAAGCCAATCAGCACAACAGGCTACCAGCCCTTTACCCCTGAGACTAGAGACCCCTACCTTTCCTTGAGGCCTCAAAACAACATTCTGAATAGGGGCTTGAGGCAATGTAAGACAATTAGCATTATGCTGAATTTTATCTATATAGTGTTGGTGACCCAGAAAATGAATTTTTATGTATATATATATATGTGTGTGCTTATGTACATATAAGCATACATACATGTGTGGGGTATATGTATGTGGGTATGTGCTCTCATGTGTACTCATTTACATATAGTTGTTCTTGGGTGTCTTCCCTGCTGGCTCTCCACTTTCCTGAGGCAGGGTCTCTTGTGGAAACTGAAACTCCCAGGTTTGTCTAGTCTAGCTAACCAGCTCGGCCTGGGGACCACTGTCTCAACTTCCTGAGCCCTGGGTTACAAGAGACAGTCACACCTACCTGGGTTTTAGATGGGCACTGGGGATCTGAACTCTGGTCCTTGCACTTATGTGTCAAGTCTTTTTTCCACTGAGACATCTCTGCAGCCCCTGGGTGGTGTTTCAAGTGTATTCCTCTTACCAGCTTTTTGTAGTAAATGACCCCAACCTAGTTGGTACTTGGGAGGCCAGGCAGAACCCAGAGCTCTCCTTTTTGAATGACTCCAGCCCGCGTAGGAGGGGAGAGCAGCCAGGCTGTCTCTGGAAGTGATCCCCACCAATAATTAAAAGTCCTGGAGAAACACAGGGGAGAAGCAATGGTGGCAGCTAGCTGAGGGCTACAATGGAGTCACAGTAGGATGTGTCCTTAAGCTCTCGATGCAAATAGGTACCCATCTGTTAGGGTGTGTCCGCAGGTACTCCTGCTCGCCACTGTATACCTGAGCACCTCTGAGATGAACTAGAGAGGAAGCCGGTTTCACACACTCTGGGTGTTCCAACACACGGTTTATATCCCCTCGAGTCTGTGTCTGTCTACTCAAGGTCCTGGCACAGCTGCTTTCGAGAGGACTATGTCGGCAACGAAGAGTGAGTCTGTTGGCCCTCCATGGTCATTGATGACCAGGGAACTCAAGGGTTTGTGTCTAATTTCTTGTGGGGCACAGGAGGCGTTTCTGTGTTTTCCTGTGCATGCAGGGGAGGTGCATATGTGTGGGCATGCATATAGAGGCCAGAGGTCAACCATGGCTGTCATTCATCTGGTGCTGTCTAGACGAGATCTCTTGCTAGCTTGGAGCTTGCAGTAATTAGCCAAGGACTGGATTCCAGCAAGCCCCAGGGACCCTCCTGTCTCCGCCCTACCAGTGCTGGGATTATTGACGACTACTACTATACCATACCAACGTGTCGTGGAGATTAACTCAGGGCCTGTGCTACGCAGCAAGCATGTTTCTGGTTATCTTCCCAGCCCTCATGTCTTTCTTCTTTTTTAAGACTGAGCTACCAGTGAATAGAAAAAGAAATGTCCCCTAAATGTTTCTAGTATCTAGAATAAGTCCATTCTCTTCTCTGTGAGGCCAGTGCCTTGGACTCCCTCAGGAAACACAAGAATTTCTCAATGCTCCCCACTGGATTTAGCACAAGTTTCTGTGACCACACCTGTGGAACTCTGCCTCAGTTTCTCTGTTGACCCTACAAGCCTGCCAGTGACAGAGTGCCTCGTTGTTTTTTTTCTGCAGCAATACACAGTTCTAAGTTGTCAGACAAGAAATTGGGGTGGAAGGACCATTTTACCAGACAAGGTCCTCTGTCTCTGCCTCTAAATTTTGGGTTTAATTAAGCGATCGGGAAAGCAGAAATGAATTGCCAAGACTTATGCAACAAGATGAGGGGGGGTCTTTTCCTTAAAATCACTGCTGAATGGACCTGTGAATCTTCTGAACTGAGAGGAGAATCCTCACCCACGCAGCTCCATTCACGCGGTGAAATGTCTTTCTTCCAAAAAGATTTTTAAAAGCCTTGATTCTTGTTCCCCCCAACACACACACCTCCCGCCCCGATATTAAATAACCCACTCTCCATTTTCCTAATAACTGATCAAACATTTGTGAGCTAATTACTTTCGCACATAATAGTCTGACATCAAACATTTGACTTTCCTAACCTCTGCTGTCAAGATCCCTCCTTTGCCACCCCAACAGCTACTCCCCCAACACACACCCTAGTTAAACTCAGAATTGCACAGAAAGAAAATGCAAACGCGTCCCTCACTCAGATAATTATCATAAAAAAAAATCTTTTATCCCAGCCCGGGCTAAATGCAGCCAGCCCCTTATCGCCACAGGAATTTGGAGTAGACTCTTGAGCTCTTTTGAGCTGGAGTTGTAGATTGGGATGCGGGTGCCGTGTAATTGTGAACCCCTCAGTCTCAAAGCCATTAGGCAGGGATTTATTTTGCTGTAACATTCCTGTTCAGCCGAGAAAGTTGATGATGGAACTGAAGCTAGACAAGGGAGGTGCAGGGTTGACGGGCAGGTGCCGCTGCAGTATAATTTGGTGGAAGGTTGATCTACCGCAGCCTAAGACCCCCACCACATTTAGATAGAGTTTCTTTCCAGTTTCTCTCCTGTGCTTTTGTGGCAGAGGGGTTCTGGAGGTCTGGTCGGGGCCGTTGTGATGAGGGAGAAATGGAACCCTTGGTTTGGGTAGGAATTGGCATGGCTCCCCTGTACAGATACACCAGCTACAGAGTTGGAGCCCTGGATGGGTTTGCCAACTCAGCATCCTCACAGGTGGTCAGAAGGACGGCTGGTATGGTCCACTCTTAGTCAGGTGACCTTATAATGCTTTGATTAGTGGATGAAGGAGGCAGACTTCTCTTTCTCTCTTTCCTGAGAAGCACTTGCTCCGTGGAGAAAAGAAATCGTTTGCATTCAAACACTCACTTCATTTAGAAAGCTCCCTGGCAATCCACTTCACCGCTCCACGATGCAGCCCATTGTGTGGTGAGCGCAGGAGAGACCCGGGCCGTGATGGGCTATAATAGACATAATACCAGTATAACCTGCCCTTTCAACACTTCCTTAGATGGAATTTTGTGTTCTGGGAAAATAAAAGTGGTGTGCGGTGTGCCCCAGGTGTATGCCCAAGGCCGGCCCTCCCTACCCAGAAGAATCTAAAAGGCTCTTCCGCCCCAGTCACCCGGGCAGAGGCATGTCCCATCCCAAACTCTGTCCTTCTGCAGAGACAAACTGAAGTCCAGAAGACACATGGGGCAGAGGAGAAGGGTAATGCTGCCACCAAGGTCATTTCCATCCCCTCCAGGGTGACTTCTAAGTAAGAATCAAGCTGAATTTCTTATTAAATCCCTACCTTTAAGATTTTAAGCCCAAGGCCTGATGCGGTGGCACATGACTTTAATTCAACCCTCTTGGGGGCAAGACAGGTGGATTTCTGTGAGTTCAAGGCCAGTATGATCTACATAGAGAATTCCAAGCCATCCAGGGCTAAATAGAGAGACCCTGCCTTAAAAAATTAATTTATAAAAAATTTTAAAAAATTAATTTAATTTAAAAATAAAATCATTTTAAGCCCAAATTTCAAATCAGAAGTAGACATTTTGGCCAGCCAGTGGGTGGCCAATGATCTCGTGTTCCTCCTAAACTACAATGACTTCTCCTTCTTCAGTCTAGAAAGAGTGTGGTAGCAATGAGCATTTCTTATTCCCGACTTTCTATGATCTGCATACATCCATCCCCTCCAGCCCTCAGCAGCAGCTCTGTAGAACCACGGGGGGCATGGGGAACTCCGTGATAGCATGTACCTAGTGTGCCCAGACTCTGAAAACCCACACCAGGATTGGTGTGAAGGGTGACGGGAATGCCTCCAAATGCTAATAGTGTCTGACTGTCAGCCTCCATCCTCTGTGGGAAGTCAGGGCCCTGATACCCTGCATCTCATGCCCAAATAGTGAACAGTGCCCATCACAGCTGATCAGTGACAGAGGAGGGATACAGGGAATACCCCTGGGTGGAGGCTCTCGGCATGCTGCTTGCCCCAAAGAGTGCCCCGTGAGTCTCCACATGGGCATCCACGATATTCACAGCTCGCTGCTCTGAGAAGAACCCCTCTTTGAGTTGTAGTTCATTCCTTCTGTAGAAATGGAAGGTCATTGCTGTTTGTGTGAATCACCTGTGCCTGCCTCCTCCCCACCCTATCCTGTGAGTCATGTGGTCCCACTCTGGCACCTAAGGGGGAATTCAGGGCCTTCCCTGGAGATGTTATGGGTGGAGACCTCCAAGCCAAGGCAAGAATACAATCCTTGTTTCCCAGCACAGCAGAGCACAGCAGGGCACAGCACTGTACAGCAGGGCACAGCACTGCACACACAGCACAGCACTGTACAGTACAGCACAGCAGGGCACAGCACTGCGCACACAGCACAGCACAGGACAGCACTGTACAGCACACAAAGCAGGGCACAGCACAGCACTGTACAGCAGGCACAGCAGGGCACAGCACAGCACTGTACAGCAGACACAGCAGGGCACAGCACAGCACTGTACAGCAGGCACAGCAGGGCACAGCACTGCGCACACAGCACTGTACAGTACAGCACAGTAGGGTACAGCACAGCACAGCACTGTACAGCAGGCACAGCAGGGCACAGCACAGCACTGTACAGCAGACACAGCAGGGCACAGCACAGCACTGTACAGCAGACACAGCACAGCACTGTACAGCAGGGCACAGCACTGCGCACACAGTACAGCACAGTAGGGTACAGCACAGCACAGCACAGCACTGTACAGCAGGCACAGCACAGCACAGCACTGTACAGCAGGCACAGCAGGGCACAGCACAGCACAGCACTGTACAGCAGACACAGCACAGCACTGTACAGCAGGCACAGCAGGGCACAGCACAGCACAGCACTGTACAGCAGACACAGCACAGCACTGTACAGCAGGCACAGCAGGGCACAGCACAGCACAGCACTGTACAGCAGACACAGCACAGCACAGCATTGTACAGCAGGCACAGCAGGGCACAGCACTGCGCACATAGCACAGCACTGTACAGTACAGCACTGTACAGCAGACACAGCACAGCACAGCACTGTACAGCAGGCACAGCAGGCACAGCACTGCGCACACAGCACAGCACTGTACAGCAGACACAGCAGGGCACAGCACTGCGCACACAGCACAGCACTGTACAGCAGACACAGCACAGCACAGCACTGTACAGCAGGGCACAGCACAGCACTGTACAGCAGGCACAGCAGGGCACAGCACTGTACAGCAGGCACAGCAGGGCACAGCACAGCACAGCACTGTACAGCAGGCACAGCAGGGCACAGCACTGTACAGCAGGGCACAGCACAGCACAGCACTGTACAGCAGGCACAGCAGGGCACAGCACTGCGCACACAGCACAGCACAGCACAGTAGGGTACAGCACAGCACAGCACAGCACTGTACAGCAGGTCACAGCACAGCACTGTACAGTACAGCACAGTAGGGTACAGCACAGCACAGCACAGCACAGCACTGTACAGCAGGCACAGCAGGGCACAGCACAGCACAGCACTGTACAGCAGGCACAGCAGGGCACAGCACTGTACAGCAGGGCACAGCACAGCACAGCACTGTACAGCAGGCACAGCAGGGCACAGCACTGCGCACACAGCACAGCACAGCACAGCACAGTAGGGTACAGCACAGCACAGCACAGCACTGTACAGCAGGGCACAGCACAGCACAGCACTGTACAGCAGGCACAGCAGGGCACAGCACAGCACAGCACTGTACAGCAGGCACAGCAGGGCACAGCACAGCACAGCACTGTACAGCAGGGCACAGCACAGCACAGCACTGTACAGCAGGCACAGCAGGGCACAGCACAGCACACAGCACAGCACTGTACAGCACAGCACAGCACAGCACTGTACAGCAGGCACAGCAGGGTACAGCACAGCACAGCTTGGCATGGCAGGGCTACATATAGGAAAGAACTCCACTGACTCAAAGGACCCACAGCACCTTCCTTCCATGGTCTCATTTTCCTCCCAAAAGAGGCTTCTATGTTGCTGAGGTAAGCCAGTGGGGCCAGGATGTTTGGACTCTGAAAATCAGTAGTGCCTTCCAGTCAGCCCTAAACACACACGTGTCTATTCCCTGGCACCCAGGCACTTCCCCTTTCTCAGATATGACTAGCTGAGTGCACTGGGGTCATAGTGAGCATCATTGCTTGGGCTTGGCTGTGCATCTGACACCCAGCCCTGCAGAGTCCCACCTTGGATTCCTGGTGCCCACTGTTAGGAGTACCAGGTACAGCCCAGGACAGATACTTGAATATCATCACCTCTACACTTCCACTCAGCAGAGCTTCTGGGTAGCAGGAGAGGGTCCCTGTTTAGAACTGCATGCTGTTCAGGGCATGGAGATGCTAAGCATCTCCTGTAGGCTCAGAAACAGTCTGTGGCTATGGTAGTCTCTCTGGTGAGAGCTAGGGCCAGGAGCAACACTGCCTCTGGCCTGATCTAAGTCCCTGCTTACTGCTGGATACCAGGCCAGCCCTCACAACCACCCAATACACCTCCCTACACATTTACACATGCACACAGATGCAAACATGCCCCTCACATGCAGCATTCATAGACACAGACACACACATTAGCATACAAATGCAAACCCCTAACATGTGACCACTTACATACATACAAACACGTGCATGCTTATTCACAACTGTGTACACAATGACACAAATCCACACACGTATACACAAACACCTTATATAATCATCCATGTCCACAGATGTATAGAACACATATACCCATGCACACATAACACAGAAAAATACATACAAAGTCACATGAAGATCTTCATGAATACCTACATGTTCATTTATGCAGACACACATAAATACATGTGTATTCAAATGTGAAAATACGCTAACACATCACACATGTAGCTATGTACATAATCGTGTACCCATGCTTACACATAGGTACACATACGTGCATGTGCCCATTCACCAAAGTCTAGATGCAGACACCCAGGCATGCATTCGCATCCACATGTGGCTTCGCAAACATGGGTACCGATGGGATGAGACACTCACACAGACACAGTTGCATACGTATCCGCATGCAACTTCAGAGCGCACACAGACTGCACATGTTCATGCCCACGTGTGCACATAAGCCCTCTTTGTGCAAGATCTGAGAGCAGGTGTTCTCTCTCCGGGCCTGGGTGAAAGCTGAAAGGCTAACAGCAGCAGGAAGGCGGGGCAGGGTGCAGAGACCCGCCCCAGTTACAGCTCCGGGCTAATTGTTTGGTTTGGCACTGTGCTCGGGATGCTGCCTCATAAACTTAATAATAGCTGCCCCCCTTTAATTTGTTTGACCTTGACGACAATAATTTATTATATGCGATGGAGTTCTGCCTGCTTTTTTCTCCTAATTCATAAACAAAGCCCTTGGCCTGGCTTCCTTCTCCACTCCAAGGCAGGGCCTCCTTGAATCCACAGTGACCGCTAGGGATGCAGGGAGGAGCCTGAAATTGCTCAGTGTTTCCACGATGCCGAGATGAGGTCCTCCAGCATGGTCTGGTCTGTCCTGTGACCTCTGCGCCCCTGCGCAGCCAGAACAAGGGCTGGAAGGAAGCTGAGTAGGAGCAGCCAGGGTAGGATGGAAGCCCTGGGGCAATGGGTCCCCTGTGGATCCAGGGCTGGATGCCTGGCTTTCCCCGCTCACCTCCTCGCCCTTTGTCTTACAGAGGACCCCACTTTCCGCTGCGAGGAGTGCGATGAGCTCTTCCAGTGCAAGCTGGACCTGAGGCGCCACAAGAAGTATGCCTGCAGCTCTGCGGGGGCCCCGCTCTACGAGGGCCTCGGGGAGGACCTCAAGCCCGAGGGCCTTGGCCGGGGCAGCGATGGGCAAGCTCATGAATGCAAGGACTGCGAGCGGATGTTCCCCAACAAATACAGGTGCCGTCCCACCCCACCTCCCACTCCCTCCAGCTGGCAGTCCCTTGGTCTCCAGCCCACCTCCCTGTCAGTCTTGGACACTAGGGCTAGGAGACCAAGGCCTCCTACCTGCTGCCTCGCTGCACTGGGAACAGAGTAGGTGCACGTGGCTGGATGGAAGCTGCAGGTATTTTCTCACTGTAAAGGGCCTGGCCCCAGCAGGAGGACCCACTGGGCCTGGTCTGCAGGCCACTGGCACCATTGCCCTACACACAGCCTGAACTCTCTATTTTCACAGACCAGCGTGGTCTTGCCACCACCTGGCTCCAGTGATACTTTTGCAATAAGGCCCCAAACTGAGAGGTGCAGGGTGCAGCATCCACCGTAGAAGGGATGTAGAACAACCTTGTTCTGTGGACATACACGGCCCTTCTCAACGGACCCACTCAAGGATCATTCATGGCCACCTGCCAGGGAGAGACTGCAGAGCCATGGGCAAAGAGAGCTTCAAGCCCAGCTGAGTGACAGCCAGACACAGGCAGCTGGAGCAGGCCCAATCTGCCCTGAAGCCAGACCAATGTGGGGACCCAGGCACAGAATCCTTGGGGACCTATATAAACCCCTGGGACAAAAGAGCATTCTAGGTTCTGGGTGGGGAAAGCCAGGACCACACTGGCCCCAGTGCTCCGAAGCATGGAGGAGTCTGAGAACTTTTCCAGCCTCAGAGGCCCTGCCTTTGAAGAGTTTGCTCAGGACAATCTTGCAAAGTCAGAGCAAAACCCCATCAGGCCACTAACAGGCTCTATGATTACTAGGGCTTTGCCACCAATCCCATCACGGACTCCCTGGGGACAGCAGACCCTCCACCCTGAGCAGATGACTGAGAAAAAGCGTGTGGGCAAATCCCGCCTGAGCGCGTCGCAGAGAAACAGGGCTGAGAGGAGGGTCCGTGTTTTCTTTACATAAACACATAAATCACAATTAACAACAGGGAAAAGATACAATCTCTGGGAGCTAGAGGAGCAGGCGTTTCTGCTCTAAACGGATGGCTGGGCCCCGTAATTAACGGGCCATGATATATTACTGCTTTGCTCATGAAGATTAACGGTCATCCTGGGGACAGGAGAGGCAGAGTCCCCAGGGAGGAGGGGCTTAGGGGTTGCTAGTGCAGCCAAGAGGAGCCGGCCCCTAGAACAGCTGTTCTCACTGCTGTGGTACTTCTCATCCACAACCCACTCCACCACTGCCCACCACTCCTTGATTGGTATTTGGTCAGCCAGCAAGGGCTGACTTAAATTTCATGGCCTCGGTCTTACTCTGGGACTTATGACAGTGTTGGTACCCTGAACACTTTCTCTTAGGCTCAAGCTTTGTTTGTTTTGTTTTGGGGGCATTTGTTTTGTTTGTTTTATCCTTCAAGATATGGGCTAGCTATGTGGTACAGGCTGGCTTTGAGCTCGAAAGTCTCCTGCCTCAGCCTCCTGGATGCTGGGATTATAGTTCCAACCACAGCATCAGACACAAACTTAGCCCTAATGTTGGGATCATCTGACAAGGATCGCCTAGGCTTCCACCCTGCCCCTGGCTGACTGGAGGACAGGGCAGCTTTGAGTCAAGGTGGCTCGGGCACTGACTTCTTCCTCTAAGATGGGTAGGCTGTCTTCTCTTATTCCCAGTGACCCCCAAAAGAGGAAGAGTATGGACCTGCAGCCAGCATGCAGGGGCCACACACAGGAGAGCAAACCATATGGGATAGGGGACCTCCTCGTCCAGACAAGTGGACCCTAGAGTGATCCCCATCCTCTGTACACAGCTTGGAGCAACACATGATCGTCCACACGGAGGAGCGGGAGTACAAATGCGACCAGTGCCCCAAGGCCTTCAACTGGAAGTCCAACCTCATCCGCCACCAGATGTCTCACGACAGCGGCAAGCGTTTCGAATGTGAAAACTGTGTCAAGGTACCGGCACCCGCCCCGTAGGGCACGCAGTCACCCCACGTGTGGAAAACTCCTGAGAGGCTGAGAGATATCGTGTAGTGGATCAGATGCCCTAAGCTCATTAGGTCCTTCTGCATTAGTGAGAAGGGCAGAAAGTCTCTGCAAAAAAAACAGAGCCACGACCAGAGCTGAGTCTTCTCAGGGGCAGCCCTGTGCCCCCTGCCAGTGTGCAATGCCGAGGGTGGCAGGGGTGAAGCTCTGGAAAACACTGAGTATTTTTGGAGTCTCTGAGTCACAGTATTCTGAGGCCACTGGCAGGGAAATCGAGGCCAGGAAAGGTTCCACATCCCACTAAGGTCCCTCTAGTAATCGCTGCTACAGCGAGACCTGTATCAACCATCTCAACGCAGGGGCGACAAGGGAGAGTGGCAGGGCCCAGCCCTCAGACCCCTAGGCTTACGGTGGCATGCATGCACCAACAGCATCTATTCCCCTAGGTGTTCACGGATCCCAGCAACCTCCAGCGTCACATCCGCTCACAGCACGTTGGTGCCCGGGCCCACGCCTGCCCCGACTGCGGCAAGACCTTTGCCACATCCTCCGGCCTCAAACAGCACAAACATATCCACAGCACGGTGAAGCCATTCATATGTGAGTTGCCCAGCCTGCCCCCGCCAGGTCCCCGCTGAGGACCCCCATCTACCCAGAAGCCTCTATTGGCTTCCTAGGTCCTAGTTGGACACAAGACATGTGATACCATGCCACTACCTTGTTGGCTCTCCTCCATGTTTATAGACACACCCTTCTCCCCTTCCGACGTCCCACATCTTCCCACACCTCCAGATTTCCTTGCAGTAGCTGGAGGGGCGTAGTAGGCAAAGCTGACTCTAATGACGGAGATTTCTGGAAAAGGGGCCAGTTGCCCTCCCTCCCTGTGTTCCCACCCTCGCTGAGCCCCAGCTGGACCTCTGAGTATGACTGTCCCCGATGACATATTCTGGGCACCATGTCTCCTAGGGAGGGTCTGAATGTGACCATTTCTAGATGGCATGCCCTGAGCATGGTGTTTCCTAAGGACCTCCTGGCATCTGTGGCCCTTTCTCCCTTTGTCTTTGGCATGGCCCATCTCTGCAACCTTGCTTTGGCCAAGGGTAGTCAACTAAAAGGAAATGTCCAGAAGTGGACAGGCAGGCCTTATGAGCGTGCCTCGCAATCCGAATGACACACCTGTGCCAGATTAGTGTGATGTGTGTGATGGATCGCTGTGTGCATCCTCCAGACCATGGTGTGTACGGAGGGTGGAGGAAGCTCAGGAGTCTAGTAATGTGGCCCTTCCGAAGAAGAGTCCCCAGTAACCAGGCACCGGCTACATATAAGCGAACTCTACGTCTGCCTGCCAAGTGAAACCTGGGTGTGCAAACAATGTCTAGAAGCCCGCAAATCCTCACCTCACTGAGCACAGAGACCGGGATAGCATCTTTCTCATCAGGGAGCTCAGATGTGGATATGGGGGGCAGGGGCGGCAAAATGAAAGGGGGGAAGAAGAAAGTGTCTGGGCCACAGAAACATTCTTAGGATACTTTTCAAAAGAAAATCTTTGAAGGAATTGTGTGCATGTGTAAGAGTGTACAGTATGAGCTAGTAAGTTGGCACTATTACCCCTCCCCGGGTGCATGTGTGTGTGTGTGTGCACGTGCACGCATGCATGCTTGCCTGTGCTCATGTGCATCTACACACATATCCCAGAAGGAAAGGGAATCCTGCCTAGGGTCCCTTCCTGTCCTGGCAGATTTATCAGCTTGGCTTCTCATACCCAACACAATGTAACAGTCTCAGCACTCTCCCCATTCCAGAAGCTGCCACCTTCTTTGGGTGGCTCTGGCTGCCTGGCAGCCATTCTCAATGTCTGGGACCTGCCCTTCCTAGGACTGCCCAGGTATCTATAACCCATCTACCACAGAGTCCTCTTTCCCGGTTGTAGTAATAGGTAGGAACCAAGGGTCCCTCTGTCCCAGGAGAGCCCTGAGTAATGGCAGGAGGTTATATGTAGGTATCACCAGGATCTTTGGGGACCCAGGAACATAGCAAGGGTGCTGATTGTCTAGTCTGTCCAGGTAACCTGAGCTTGGGATCTGCCTTGTGGTTCCCTCTGGGAGACCAGGAATGAGGTGAGGCTATTTATAGACCATCTAAATGTGGTACTTCTCCCAGAACAGTATCCCAAAAAGGGAAGATTTGATTAAATGAACCAAAGTTTGACTCCTTTCAGCCAGAAAAATGTCCTGCCATGATGACCAAGAAGGCGGGGCAGCTAATATAAATAGATATTGTGATTAAAGTATGTGATAGTATCAGAGAAAAGACGTCTCAGCTAAAGTGGCAACTCGGGATTTGGAGAAAGAAAGCAAGAGACAGGCCTACAATCACTGTTTCCACCATGCTGCAGAAAGCAGACTGTCCTGTGGGGAGAGTCACAGGGTGTGTGTGTACGTGTGCATGTGCGCGCGTGTGTGTGTGCATGTGTGTGCGTGTCCCTGACAGTGGGAGGAGAGAGAGGATTATAAGGGTTTGAGTGTGTGGAGGGATGTGCAACATACACACTGTGTGTGCGTATGCGTGTGCATGTGTGCATGTGCGTGTCCCTGTCAGTGGGAGGCAAGAGTGTGTGGAAGAATGTGCACCATACACACATATACCTTCTTTATGGTAGAAAAGGAGAAAGATTGGTGAATGTTCCAGTTCCCAGGCTTCAGGAAGGTAGCTCTGTGGTCTTCTGAGCCTCTAGACTAGACTGAGGTCCTGCTGGTGTTACCCTATCCTGTAAGAGACCTGATGGTGTCTGTCAGCTAGAGCAGACCCTGCTGGACCCCCAAACTGAGAGACCCTTACTAGGAGGCTTTCCAAGTTTGAAAGCATGGGCCCCAGCCCTTCCCCTGAAGGTCATAGACAAAGCTTCACCCCATTTTTGGCTAACCCCAAAACTGGACAAGCCCTGCTCCCCAACACAGACCCTAACTCTAGGACTCCTGAGAACTGCTGGGGCATCCCTTCCTGAGATGCTGGTGGCAAGAACTGGAACAGAGATGGGGACAGAAAGAAAGTGGCATTTTAGACTAGGAAGAGGGGGCTGCTCCCTTGTAGAAACAGCCAACCAAGGTCACCGCCTTGAGGCAGGTCACGATGATGTTCTGAGCTAGCCACCTCCTAGTCCAATGAAACTAGGTGTTGTGTGTCCTTGCACAAACCTGTCCCTCACACAAACCTGGACCACAGACGGTCTTCCCAGTGACTTCCAAAGATCACAGTGTAGGAATTAGCTATACTTCAGGGTGAGAATCAGCCATCAATAAACATGCCACCCTTCCTACCACAGAAAGCTAAGACACCACGGTCCCCCGGGGCCAGGACCCCAGGGAAAAGGTGTGGTGATCTTTGCCAGCCCCCAGCCTGCCCTGCTTCCCACCACAGACAGCTAAGACACCATGGTCCCCCAGGCCAGGACCCCAGGGAAAAGGCACGGTGATCTTTGCCAGCCCCCAGCCTGCGTCTGTACCTGGGAGTCACGGGGATCTCACACTGCATCTCTACTTGCCTCCCGTGGGTATTTCAGGTGAGGTCTGCCACAAGTCCTACACGCAGTTCTCCAACCTGTGCCGGCACAAGCGGATGCACGCTGACTGCCGAACTCAGATCAAGTGCAAGGACTGTGGGCAAATGTTCAGCACCACCTCCTCCCTCAACAAGCACCGGCGCTTCTGTGAGGGCAAGAACCATTACACGCCGGGCAGCATCTTCACCCCAGGCCTGCCCTTGACCCCCAGCCCCATGATGGACAAGACAAAACCCTCCCCCACCCTCAACCATGGGGGGCTAGGCTTCAGTGAGTACTTCCCCTCCAGACCTCATCCTGGGAGCCTACCCTTCTCAGCGGCCCCTCCAGCCTTCCCCACGCTCACTCCGGGATTCCCAGGTATCTTTCCTCCATCCTTGTACCCACGACCGCCTCTGCTACCTCCCACGCCACTGCTCAAGAGCCCCCTGAACCACGCGCAGGACGCCAAGCTCCCCAGCCCGCTGGGAAACCCAGCCCTGCCTCTTGTCTCTGCGGTCAGCAACAGCAGCCAAGGTGCCACGGCGGCCACGGGGCCAGAGGAGAAATTCGACGGCCGGTTGGAAGATGCGTACGTCGAGAAGGTCAAAGCCAGGAGCCCTGACATGTCAGATGGCAGCGACTTTGAGGACATCAACACCACGACGGGGACAGACCTGGACACCACCACGGGCACGGGCTCAGACCTGGACAGTGACGTGGACAGTGGCCGAGAAGACAAGGCCAAGGCCAAGTCATCTGAAAGCAAACCTGAGTTTGGGGGTGGATCAGTGCCCCCTGGGGCCATGAACAGTGTGGCCGAGGTGCCGGCCTTCTACTCCCAACACTCCTTCTTCCCGCCACCCGAGGAGCAACTGCTGACGGCCTCGGGAGCCGCAGGTGACTCTATCAAGGCCATAGCATCCATCGCTGAGAAGTACTTCGGGCCTGGCTTCATGAGCATGCAGGAGAAGAAACTAGGCTCGCTGCCCTACCACTCTGTGTTCCCCTTCCAGTTTCTGCCCAACTTCCCCCACTCTCTCTACCCCTTCACGGACCGAGCCCTCGCCCATAACTTGCTGGTCAAGGCTGAGCCAAAGTCACCCCGGGATGCCCTCAAGGTGGGCGGCCCCAGTGCGGAGTGCCCCTTTGACCTCACCACCAAACCAAAAGAGGCCAAGCCTGCCCTGCTCACACCTAAGGTCCCCCTGGTCCCCTCATCCAGTGAGGAGCAGCCGTTAGACTTGAGCATCGGCAGCAGGGCCCGGGCGAGCCAGAACGGAGGCAGCCGTGAACCGCGGAAGAACCACGTCTACGGTGAACGGAAGCCAGGGATTGGCGAGGGGCTGGCTAAGGTCTGCCCAGCACAGCTGCCCCAGCAGCCGTCCCTGCACTATGCCAAGCCCTCGCCCTTCTTCATGGATCCCATCTACAGGTATTAACATGGCCTGCCCTCACTCTCTCTCCCCAGGGGCCCACATCCATGGAGTTATTTGGTGGGGACTCTGTTTATCACCCTTTCTCTCTCAGCCTCCTAATTCGTGCATTCGTTGGCATCAGGGAGGAGCTTCAGTCCACGAGTGTTCCAATATTCCCTCAGGGGTAGCATCTTCTACCTTGAGCCTCTCCATTAGACCCATCTCCCATCAGCTGTCTTTCCGGAAACTAACCTCCACTTCTCCTGAGGGTCAGCACACCCTACTCTACCTCTGAGAACTTGCTTCGTCTCTCTGCAGCTTCGCTCTCCTGAGACTACCCTGTGGCCCCATACTGCCCTAGAGCCATACTAGGGGGGCCTCTGGGTTGCTGGTCCTAGTAGGGCAGAATTCTTGCCTGTCTGATACTGGTTCCAATGAAGGGCAAGTTTGAATCTACTCCCTGACTTATGAAAAGGCATTGAGCTTCCCGAAGAAGGTGGGCTTGCAGAGGAGGGCCAGGCCCCATGTTTGGAGCCCTAACCCTGCCAGCATGTCACCGACTCTGCTGGGTGAGGGAGTCACAGGGAGTAAGAAGTGGGTGATCCTAGGAAGGGGGTCATACATTTGACATTGACCCTGCTTTGTCAGGCATGTCTGTGCACATGTGTGAGCACACATCAAGAGATATTCAGGGAACAGGCCTGTGTGCCTGTTGTCTCCTCGGGGCTGGCCATGGCGTGAGGACTGGGGATGGACCCAAAACTCTAAGAGAGGCAAGCAGGTGATAAAGCTGTGGGAAAATCCCAAGGGAAGCACACTGAACAGCTGCTACCCAGAGGACATGGCCACCTAGGGCTACAGGTATCTATCTACCAGGCCCCCGGCTGCACCTTCCCCGCCCGGCCATGCTTCTGTTTTCTGGCAGATCCTGGCTTCATAATCCCAGGAAACAAGAAAGATATCCATCAGGTATTTCTTAGAAAATGTGCCTCCCACAGCTCGCATGAGGAAGTGCTGAGGCTCCAGAGAGGAAAGAGAGGAGGAAGTACTAGTCAGAACTTTACTAAGGCAGGAAGCAAAAGGCACCAACTGCCCCATGGGCTCACGCAGAACATAACAGGTACTTAGAGACAAACAGAGCCCCTGGCTAGACCCCACGGCTGGGGGAACTTTGTGTGAACCCCTTCTCGGCCTTTCCTACTGCCCCCTGCCCGACCCGTCTACCAAACTGATCAGACCTCACACATTTTCTGTAAGCTGTAAGGAATCCATGGTCAGCCTGAGAGAAGAGAATCATGGGAACTGACCACAGGAGCCCAGAGTCTCCCTTTATATCCTCATGTGGTCTCTACTCGTAATGTCAGGAATCTAGGCTAAGTGCTGGTCCTTTGGACCTAAGATTGTGGCCACCAGTGGGACAGGAGCCTCTGCAGAAGGATGAGCTCGGGGGAAGCAACAGCAATGTTTTTCCACTGTGCAGGCACAGGAGACTAGGACAGAGTCCTGCAGCCAGACCGTAAGGAGGGTCCTGAGCTGCCCCGCTGCCGCCACAACACTAGGCTTGTCATCAAGGCCCTCCTTTCTCTGCCAGCATCACCATCCCGAGATGACTGAAAGGCTGAGTGTCTGCCGTGAGAGACCCCTCCCCACAGCAGGCAGGCCTTAATTACCAGAGTGAAGCCCCAGGCTGACAGCTCTTGCCAAGTGTCTTGGTATTTATTTCTACCCTGTCCCAAAGCCCTTCCTATGGCCACCCTAGTTCTTGATTTCCTCGCTGTCTCCTCTGGGGACCTACAGCTGCGGTGCCCACCTCTCCTGCTGCTCTTCCCTGGAGGGCAGGGAAGCAAAGGCTCCAGCTGATAGAAGGGGTAAAGTGAGGCCAGGCCAGGCCTCAGGTGGGATGCAAGAGAGCAACTTAGGATAGCTCGTGCTGGTGTCTTTGGGGGGCAAGAGGGTCAGCGGGTTTAGACAAAACACCTCAGGGATTTCTACACCAACAATGCCTGAGATAGGAGTGCAGCCTTTGCAATGCGGAGTGACTTGTGGGTGTGCAGGAGACCCCGAGGGCAGCCCCACCACTCAGGTATGACCAGCCAGTGGACAGGAGGCTGGTGCAGGTGGAGCCTTCAGAGAACGTCTATACTGCAGCACAAAATGTTCTGTAAACAGTCGGAGAGGATTCAGGAGAGCTCAGAGAAGATGGGAGTGGGTGGGTCCTAGAACAACTGGGGAGCTGGGGGTGTCTGTGCAGTGGGCAGCTGTGCCTTGTCCACACTGCCCTCAAGGCCCATTGAAATTCATGTAGGGGCCAGCTGGGCAGCCCTGTGGCCACCTCCACAGCAACCTCATGATCAACGCGGCACAGGCATGTTATGGAGGACCAAGTGGCTCGGTGGGGTGGGGTATGTAACCCTCTGTGTTGCTGTCCAGCAGGGTAGAAAAGCGGAAGGTGACGGACCCTGTGGGAGTCCTGAAAGAAAAGTACCTGCGGCCGTCCCCACTACTGTTCCACCCCCAGGTAACAACCACAGTGGGCATCTGAGATGGGTGTCCTTAGACCCCACAAGAACAAGCTCTGGACCTGGGGGGTTTCTGGTTCCCCGGAAGTAGAGGAGCCTTTCTTGAGATCACTGTGGAGATGGAGAACACAGGGGAGGGGCTGTTCTTATAGAAAAGCCCTCTGGGGTTTGTCTAGGGGCCTCTTGCCCATGCTTGGAGCCCTATGCTTGGGAGAACCCCAGGCCCTAGGAATGTAACTGATTCGTGATGCCAAAAGGACCACAGTGTCAGCCATAAGGAAACCCTGGGGCTGGTATTCCTGAGCTGGGTGATACGTTAGCCTGCTTCAATGCAAGGACCAGATAAAGGAAAGAGGCAGGGGCCAGACTGAGCAGAAGGGAGAGGAGCAGAGGGAACAGAGAGGAAGCCAGACATTCACAAGCAGCCCCATGGAACCTTTTAATGCCCTGCATTCAGGGAGTGGAGCATAGACCCCTCCAGCCTACAAATGTCCCTACCTGTGCCCCCGGGCCACATGCTCCCCCACCTCCCAAGGGCAAAGTCCAAGGGAAAGTCCTCCAAGTGTCCTGTCCTGTCGTCATCCCAAGAGGTCTGGCCCCTCCTATGGGCTGCAGGACTTAGCCCTTATGCCTCCCTCGCCACCAGCGAATCTTAACCCTGCTTAGAGCATTGTTCTGCCCCGAGCTTCCCGCCTTGGGTAAGCCCCAGTCTGTGAAACCTGCACACTGGCTGAGTTCACAGCTAAACTTAGAGCTCCCATTGTTCCATCGGGCCTCAGAGTTTGGTTAATAGCTTCCCCCAATTTTCCCAGGGCCGACTGGAAAAAGTCGAGAAGCCAGCCAGGCGCGTCCGGTGTTTGTGTTTGCGCTCGGAGCTCACGGGAATGTCTGATGGGGCAGAGCGGGCCAGGCAAGCAGGACCCACCCGACTTGAGGAAGAGAGGCCTGCGGGGGGCCGGCTGCCCATTGTCCCTTCTGCCCACTTCTCCCATGGGCCTACCTTCTCTGCCTGCCCTTGTGGCCTAGAGCCAGGATAAGGAGGCAGAAAAGAGATGACTTATGGTCACCAGTTAAACAGTCTGATAGACTGTCTGTCACTTAGACAGAAAGAACCTGGTAACCGTGGAAAGAAGGCTTCCACGAGACAGGCATTATGACTGTGCAGGGACCTTAAATAACCTGTCCCTTCCAGTGCCCAGCCCCATCATCCCCAAGCCCTTCTGGATCTGAGACTTGACAAGCAGATGTGAAGCTGTTTAGGGTGCTGCCCACCAGTGAGCATGAGTTGCAAAGATTGAGTGTAGTGTGAGTGGTCCCATCTCAACAGGCCAAAGCACTAAATCTCTATAGCCTCTGCAGAGCTGTCCAATGACTACTCACCATTGTAGCTGGACATAGTGTCCACTCAACTGCCTTCGATGGGTTTCTGTTACAGCCCTGCCATCGTTTCCCCAGATACCAAATGCCTCTGCATTATGAGGCTTCCAAGTAGCAGTAGTACAAAGCCCTCCGTTCCCTGTTGGCAGTGCCCAGCAAACAGAGCCCATGAGAATGCTTTTGGGCACTCCAACAAGGAGCTGAAGGGCTGACTGACTGAAGCCTTGCAGAAGGATCACAGCCCTGTGGCATTCTGCCTTTGCTCACTCACGGGCAGCTGGGTCCCAGATTCTGGCATCACTGGACAGCTTGTGCAGGGGCCTAGCACTCAGCAGAGGCATCTGGCCACGAGTGAGGAGCCTGGTGAGGCAGTCACACCTTCTCTTCTTGTTCACCCATGCTCCATTGGTGAGGTCTAGTCTCTGCCAGCATTCCCAGCTCTTGGAGAGCCTGCACCTTTTCCCTCTACATCCCCATCCACACCTGCCCCACCCCTGTCTTCCTTTGCCTACTCTCACCAGCCCTGTTTCTGTGGTCTGCAAGAAGAAACTGGCCTCTGGGCTAAATGTTTAGCAGAGGCATATAGACTAGGACACCTATTTCAACTCGTGATGGGTCCTACGAAATTGTTCCATGAGTTTCTTTAACTCCTCTATTGGATTGGCCCTTGCCTTATCCTCCCATGGTTTCCATGGGATGGACAGAGAGGCGCAGCCTTGTGATCAGTGCCCCCAACACCAAAGCCTTCCGTCTCAGTGGAGCCTGCATAGCCTGGAGTTCAATCAAACTCTGCCTACCAGGTTGAAAGGACCATAGCTCCAGTTCTAAAAAGGACAAGGACAGAGCAAGCTGTGGCTCTGCCTCCAGTGACCACCTGAGGGTGAATGATATTAGACACAGGGACTCCAGGTGTCCACTCTCTGAAGACAGACGACAGCTAGGCTGAGTCCGTGATCTCTGCCTTCTCCGTGCCTGCAGATGTCAGCCATAGAAACCATGACAGAGAAGCTGGAGAGCTTTGCAGCCATGAAGGCCGACTCAGGCAGCTCCCTGCAGCCCCTGCCTCACCACCCCTTCAACTTCCGGTCCCCACCCCCGACGCTCTCGGATCCCATCCTCAGGAAGGGCAAGGAGAGATACACGTGCAGGTGAGGCTCGGCGTGCCCCTTGGGGTCACAGGGAAGCTCCGTGAGGGTATTGGCCCTCTGTCGGTTCCATGTCACCTGCTACACATGAGAAACATGGGTAGAGCTTCTAAAACCATCCGCTGTGCCGGACCATCTGAGCCTCACCTGGCTGAGCTCAGAGGCTAGAGGAGCACGGCTGGTCGGCATTCACCAGAGCACTAGGAAGGATGGTGAGCCCAGGCCTGCAGTTTCTGCCGTTGGCCATGGTGTTGGGAAGACATGCTCCCAAGGCTCCTTTACTGATCCCAGCCGCTACAGCCCCTAGACTAAAGAAGTGATGCCTGTCCCTCTGCTTTGTGCTTTGTTGAGATGTCTGGACTAACTAGGATTCTGGCATGGCAGTTCCTACCACCAGCCATGAGGCCTCTGAGTTGGGCTCTGCATGAGGAGAAATCTGGAAAAGGGTAGTGTGGACCACCCTAATGCCTCTCCCAACTCTCTTCCCTCTGCCCCAGGTACTGTGGCAAGATCTTCCCCAGATCTGCGAACCTCACAAGACATCTGAGGACACATACTGGGGAGCAGCCATACAGGTAGGAGCTGCCCAGTGTTAGTATGGGGGGGCTCCCTGTTTGCTTCCATGCATCCTTCGTTCCCTGCCTCCGAGCAAACACCTACACTCAGATACACCCACGGGGCTGTGGTCACCAGAGGGTCAGTGGCACAGAAACCACAGTGCTCAGTGTGTCTGCCCCAGTCTCCTGGCCCACCACCCTCTAGCTCCCTAGAATAGTATAAGGATGAGGCAGGGAGTGCCCAGGAAATTTCTAGAAGGCTCTTTCCATGCTCCCAAAAGAAGGTGTAAAAGAACCTTTCTCCTCCTGTAGCTAAAGTGTCAACCAAGGCAGACAATCAGAATCAGAGAGAGATGTGACTTGAAGCTGGATTCTCCACAGGTCCCTGGGGGACCCTTAGCCAGCCAGCCCCATCCAATCCTGTCCTTGACATAACCACCATAGCCACCTCCTCCCCAAGTATGATCTCTTAACAAAAATGGGGTGCCCCTGATTCCCCGCAGCAGCCCTGAGTGGGAAGCCACGCGGGTGTTGCTGAAGTAGAGAGTGGACCACTCTGTATCTCAGGAATCTGAGAGTCGCTGAGTAACAGAGCCGCCTCCCGGTGGATCTTACTATCCCTGCTTCAGAGCTGAGGAGTGTCCGCTTAGAGACGTCCTGAGATTCTCCAAGGGGTGGAACCGAAGGCAACTTTTGCCAGCTCTTCCAGCCCCAGGTGCCTGTCCTTTGTGCCCTTGAGCCTTTGTTTTGCGCCAAGAAGGGCTGAGGATGCCACAGTTCCTTGCCCCGCGCTCCCAGCCAGGGAGTAGGCCTTTTTAAACAGAACTCAGGCAATTGTCACCCTGAGACAAACAGGGAAACGGCCACTTCTCTGCCAGGACCAGTTTAGCAACACGTGTGGGGTGTGTCTATCCAGCCGAGGCTTTGGGAAAGAAAGAGTCTAGGTTGGTTTTAGACCGATGACATTAGACTCCTGTGCTGTGCCTGTGCTGTGCCTGTGCAGTGCTTGTCACCAGGGAGTAGCTGTGGGGACTCGGTCTGTGTGTTCTTCCCTGGGCAGGCATCCCACGTGGGCACATGTGTTGTGATCCCCAAGCCCCACTCGGGGTTACAGAGCATCCCTGGTGGCCACAGGCCCACATCTGTGCTACCGGAGTGAATGACAGCTCTTTCTAGTTCTGTGTCCCGTGCCTCCCAGCCCTCCCCAACACGTACCCTCCCCCCTCCCCCCGCCCCCGTCTGCTCTCTGAAAATAGTGACTTACAACTTAACAAAGGCGAGCAACAGAAAGATTTATTTGGTCTGGTCCTCGCCCAGAAAACGAGCCCCGTGTTTTTTCTGTAATGAGAGCCGACTCCCGGACAGTGTGTCGTGCTAAGAGCCCCTAGAGGGTAGGGGCCGTGTTTATAGAAGAATTTAATTATCATTGATTTCTTTTGCTCTCTCCAATCTGAGCGTTTCGACTTTGGTAACAATAATTGCTTTGCAAGTTTGTGTTGCAAATCCTGACTTTATCTGGCTCGAGGCAGGCCTTCGCCGAGGGGTTTAAAGCGTGCAGCTTGCCTCTTCATACAGCTGGGGACCTTGGTCTTGCTCTGAAAACTAGAGAGAGTTTTAACTTGTGACTGGAGAGAGCATAGCCCATCCTAGAAGTCCACTGCACAAGGCAAAGGCCTGGTAAGGGCGCTTGACCCACGGGTGACGCCCACCTCACTGTCAGCTCATGTGTGCGTGGTCACTGTGTGTTCACATGTGGGTGTAGTCACCCTTCAGAGTCTGGGATCTCCCGGAGAAGATGAAGAAGGTTGCCTTGGCTGATGAGGAAGTCCTCGGAAATACACCCATTTCACACATGTCTCTGTGTCCTGCCACGGGGTGGCCTCTGCTTTCCCCAGGGACAACTTTCCCACATACTCCAGCCAGGAAGCAGACCTTAGCACACAGCTTCTCCTGGCTTTGAAATCTTTGCCTGAAGTTGGAGAACACATACTTAATGACACTCTCACGTCCTGAAACTCCAGCATGTAGACTTTATGGAACTTGGGTTGCAGAGGTGGAAAGATCTGATCTACCGGAGCAGGAGAGAGATGCTCTTGCAAGCATGAGAACAGCACCCACATAGAAGCTGAGCATGGCAGTGTGTCCCTTAGCCTCACTGCTACCTGGGCAGAGACAGGATGGTCCCTGGAATTTTCTGGCCAGCCAGTCTAGTGAAGTCCAGGTTCAATGAGAGACCCTCAAGAAATACGGTTAAAAAAAAAGAATAGAAGACACCCGGTGTCAACCTATAGCCTCCACACATATGTGCACTCATATGCATATATGCGTGCATGCACACACATACACATGAATGTGTATACACATATGCACCCACACATGGATAACTTTTTAATTAAAATCTTTAAAATGGAAAAGCTGAGGAGAAAAGGGCTGTACCCCAGTATACCTCCTTCCAACTTCGATGTAGAGGCTCTCTGGCTGCTGGGCGTAGCCTGCAACGTACATGGACATAGACCTTCCTGGACCAACCTGGAACTCCTGGTCAGGCCTGTGACTCCCGCTTCGGGGATGCACACCTCCCAGTGTGCAGCTGTATTGCCTTCATTTCCTTCCCAGCTCCTGTTCCGTGTCCTATGTTAGGAAAGCCGGCAGTGTCCGGCGGGGCTGCAGGTGGGTCCTGCAAGCCCTCTTCTTTATTTATTTTTATTCTTAGAACATTTTTTTTATCTCTTCTTTCCTTTTCTGGCCTCACTTTTAAAGTGATGAAGCAGTGATGGCTGGCAGTAGCCCTCCTGTGTCTCAAGGAAGACGCTGGTGCCTGGAGGCCGAGAGGCGTGGCTTTACCCTCTCCTGCCTTGTGCATCCCCGCTTCCCTAGAACTGCCACAGGGCCACAGGCATGGTCACAGCAAGGTCCTCCCAGAGCTCTGCGCTGGGCCGCCTGTGCCCTCTCATTTCTGTGAGCACAATGGTGTGTTGCTTTATGCAGCACGGCTGTAAATTTCCCGAGTCGTCTGTCAGCTTATTCACAGTGCAGAGCCCAGCTGCTGGGTGAACTCTGCTCCCTCACGGCCCTGGGCTCTCTGCTCCCCTAAATTTCAAGTGGACGTCTCAGCCTGGGCCATTTATTTAGATTAGAACAAGGAGAGGCTACATCCAGAGCACTGCAAGCAGACAGAACACACAGCCCATCCCAGCCCCAGAGCCTCTACCCTCGAGCCTCCCTCCCCTGACATCCCCTCTCTGTCTCAGTACATCCCCAGCATTCCCATGCTTAGGAGTCTATGCCAGAGCTGGGGGGTGGGTGGTATGCGAGGGGACCTGTCAAAGAGTCTCTGCATTTCCTGAGGAACCAAAAAAAAAATGAACTTTGTGATATGCTTCAGACAGACAAGCAGACAGGGGCTGCCTGGCTGACCTACCTCATCTGCAGAGAACTCTCTTCCTGGTGGAGTGAATTCCCAGTCCCATGGGCAGCTTGGCTTTGGCTTTACTCTGCAGATGCAAATCAAGTTTCCTTTCCTGAGAGATCACCCCCAAAGAGCAGGAAGACCTGGGCCTGGCTCCATCGAGGTGTCTATGTGTTTCAGGGTGTGGGGGGGAGCGCGGGTGAGAGGTGAAATTCCTTCTGGACTGTTGCCTCTGTTGGAGGCTGCAGAGCCTGGAGGACTGATGTCTGTTATTGCTAGGCTAAGAAAACCGCAGAGATACCTCCAGGGCATACTTTGCAGGTAGTCTCGCGAGTCAGGCTGCTTCCCAGGCTGTGGGAAGAAATGCTGCGCCCAAGGACACCCACGTGCCCTAGAGGCTGCTCAGGGCAACCAAAGATAGGAGAGGTCCTAACCTGGGCTTCAGAGGAAGCTGCTGGCTCTTGAAGAGCCTGGCGAGGCAGCTAAAAGTATAAAAGGAGCCGGGGAGCCTGGGCTCGGGGCAACTGGAGGCTGCAGGTACTGAATCAGTGAGCTGTGAAGAGCAGTACAAGGAACTCAAGGTTGGGGGTGTCAGTTGTGGCCAGGAAGAGCCTGGGCAAGAAGAGGGGCCCCTCTCAGAGCAGCCTCCCCTTCTCTAGGGCCTTCACCTTCCTAGGTTTTATCTGGCAGCCAGGGACCAGAGGACTTGCAGGCCCTGAGAGTCCAAGGGCAAAGTTAATAACTGCAACTCTTACGGGTTCTGAACTCAGCAGAGACAGAAACACAGGCAGACACACCCTGTCATAGCACATGGTCAGGCCCGTCAGACACCCTGGGCAGGGGCCCACACAACCCACCCAGAACTCCAATCTTCGTCTCTGGGCCTGGCCTCTCCTCTAGTGGACAGCATAAGGCTATAAAAGCAGCTGCTGATACAGCCCCTCCTGGCTGTGTCCCTGGTGTCCTCGGGCATGTCCTCAACCACATGACAAAGGCTCGTGACCAGAGTGCTACTCCAGAGCAGGCCACCAGCCCCAAATCGCAGTGACGGCGGGGCCCGTAGGAATGCAAGGCTGCTGTATTTAGAACTGTCACACATCCCTGTGGGTAAAGAAAAGCCCCCCATCTTTGTCCTCACTGAGGCTGACATCATAGGTTCTGGCTCCACAAAAGAGGGCGGCCTGTCTCATGGTGCCGGCCCTGGAGATCTTGGGTATTTCACTGTCACCTAACAGGACTCATTTCCAAAATATGAACATATATAGTCACAGAAACATAGTTTTCAAGTGCTGTGTGCCTCTAAGATCATTGTGATGGCCAGTTTCACAGGTATTTCCACATATACCTGAGACACACATGCACCTGCACATGTGTGTGCACACACACATATTGCATGCATGCACATATATGCAATAAAAAGCATGGCATCGGGATTGCTGCTGTAGGGTCTACCCATGTAGACAGGCCCTCGGGAAGAAGCTGTCAGCCACCCCACAGCTCAGACATTGCTCCTTTCCGAGGCCGCTCACGTGTTCTGCAGAACTTGGAAGGCTTCTTCTTACATCACTTGCCACTCTTTGTTCTGGGCTTGGCTTCTTTGTTGTGGGCATTGCTTGGGCCTGTTATAAAACTGGGGGAGAACAGGCCTCTGTTCTCAGCTGTTAGGGCCACCGAGGCCACACCTGGAGTTACATGCACAGCGGACATCCCTCACTGCCGATGGCCGCTAACTGCATCATGATTTTTGATAAAATGTGTGCTAGCTGCTAGCATTGCTTTTCCAGTTTGAGTGCTTGGTAAACCTAGTGGGGGCGTGACAATAATCTGAGCCCGCAGGAGCTGGTGGTGCCTTGAAGGGCTCAGTATGGCTACCAGCTGGCCTCAGCATCAAAGCCACAAGGCCAAAAGTCCCATCTAACCTTCAGGGCTACTGAGAGCATTAGAGAGTCACAATGAGTCCCTAAGTGAGATGGGGCTCATCTAAGGTCTTCTGTCAGAGGAGCCAGAGCCAGGCCATCCTGTGATGGAAAAGAGAGCCTTCCCATCTCAGGGTAACCTGCCAGCCTGTTTCGCCTCTTTCCATGTTTCAAGGCTGCCCTCTTGAGGCTGACTGGAGAATGTCATCTCACACTGTGTCCCTTGGCTTCTTACTCCTTCCACTAGCTGGGGCAATTTAAACAGAGCATAGATGTCTCTAGAGCAGCGACCCTAGGATCCATCTGAACTCTCCAGCTGGGTAGTCAGGTGACCTCAGGAGCACCACAATGGCTACAACTGCCGTAGAGACAGAGGTCTGGCCCTGTCCTGCCACACGTGATCTCTCCTCTGAGGCAAGGTGCACCTGTTTTCCAGGTGCAAGTACTGTGACCGGTCGTTCAGCATCTCCTCCAACCTCCAGCGGCATGTAAGGAACATCCACAACAAAGAGAAGCCGTTCAAATGCCACCTGTGCAACCGCTGCTTTGGGCAGCAGACCAACCTGGACCGGCATCTGAAGAAACACGAGCATGAAGGTGCACCAGGTTTGTGGAGGATGGGCAAAGCAAGAGGGCTGGCAGGGAGGGGGCTGTGGGCAACTCCACCCCTCAGACTCTCTAAGAGACAGTTTCCTGAGAGCACCCCAAGCGCACACTGGCACGGGAGACTGGATGTACCCAGAATGCCCCTGACACTCATCCCTTCCACAGTGAGCCAGCACTCTGGGGTTCTCACCAACCACCTGGGCACCAGCGCCTCCTCCCCCACCTCCGAGTCGGACAACCATGCACTTTTAGATGAGAAGGAAGATTCCTACTTCTCCGAGATCCGAAACTTCATCGCCAACAGTGAGATGAACCAGGCCTCTACTCGGATGGACAAACGGTAAGAAAAGCAAGCCAGCGGGTCTAGACTCACCTGCTCCGATGGTCTTGCTTAGGGTGCATGTATCCCTACCCCCTGGAAGGTGCTAGGCCCCATGTGGAGGAAACAAGAAGAGCTCCCCAGTCCCTGTGTGTGTTCCTGCCACAGCATCTCACTAAGAGAGGATGAGGGCAGAGAACACCCTGTGAGATCATGGATGTTTACTCTCAGTGAGAGGCCAGCACACAGGCCAAGTGGCAACCCCATCGTGTTATTGCCAGACAGAAATGCTTCCCCCTGAAAACACGCATATGAAGAGAGAGGCAGAGAGACAGAGAGGAAGAGAGAGAGAGAGAGAGAGAGAGAGAGAGAGAGAGAGAGAGAGCTCAACTTTCAGTGAGGCTGTGTGATAACCTCATAAAGTAAAAAGATTGTCATTCAGTGATGCATTCAACAGGCCTAAACCACCAAACACAGCTCAACAAGCCCGTCCCCTGCACCCTGCTCCATGACACTTAGAAAACACACTGTAGGCTGCTACACAGACCACCTAGCATGGAGCCTAGTCTGTAATAAAGACACAAACAACTCATGTGTCTGACCAAAAACTCACCCACGTCTAAAAACACTGATGGCACAGTGTGCTGGCTGCTTCCCTCTCTCCTCGGGCTGCATGGGAGCCCTGTCCAACGTCTCCTGGGCATACTGTAGCTGTGCACAGCATAGCATGGGGAAGGTCAAACTTCAAAGTGTGGGTCCTTCATGTCATCTTCACACTACTGTAAAATTAGAAACCTTTGTAAGTCAGAGATGATTTGTATACACACACATACACACACAGACATATTTACCACATGTGGATGTACACACACACACACGGACGTGTGCAAATAGGAGCACATGTGTGTCTGGTTCTGTGTGTGTATGTGTGTGTGTGTGTGTGTGTGTGTGCATCCACATATGGTAAATATGTCTGCGTGTGTATGGATATGGATATATGCACTCAGATATAAACTTGCACATAAACACACAGAAATTCAGGATTCATCCAGGCTCTGGAGGTGTTCTTTGAAACCTCAACATTCAGGCTGCAGTGTGTCCTTTACTTGGGAACTTTCCCTTCTGCATGAACACCTCTGTACCCCAGGAAAACAAAGAGATCAGAGAAGTCACTGAGAAACAGAAGTTCTGTACACCCCAAAAAAACCTCGGCATGGGATCTCCAGTTCTGAAGAGGAGAACCAGAGTCCTGTGGAAGTGGGGACCAGAGGCCTGTGGAAATGGGGTACCAGAGTCCCGTGGAAGTGGGGTACCAGAGGCCCATAGAAGTGGGGTACCAAAGGCTCGTGGAAGTGGGGTACCTTGCTGTAGCAACATATTCTTGACTGGTCCCCAACAAAAGTGACTAGAAGCCAGGGACATTTGGCACCTTGAAGCCTGTCAAGACTCTTCTGCCTATTCTGGAGGGCAGGTCAGAGGCAGTGTTTCTCCCGTGGGAAGACATTGGTGACCTGGGTGGAGTCTGCAGAGCAGCTCAGTCACCTATACAACCTTGGCCTGGACACCACTTTACAAGTTGACCCCGCTAAGATGCCGTCTTCATTGAAAATAACTGAACGCCTCTCTTCCCCAAGACCATGATAACTGCCTCAGTCAGCGCCCCCCCCCCCCAGAACTGTGTGGGAATGGAGAGAGGAAGAGCTGAGGGCTCTCGATATGGAACCCAAGACTTGTTTGTCTTTTGCTGTGTCCCTGCCCACATGGCCACATTCCCTGGGCACAGAGTATGGTCATTGACGTGAGCATGAGCAAGACTGGTGATGCTCTTTGAAGGAGATGGATCTGCTCACCCTCGCTTATGAGGAACCAGAGCTCCAAAGTCTTGCCTGGGACCTGGATAGAGGGCTCACCAAGAGCACTGGAGTTTACTTCCTTGCACCAACACCAGCACCCACACCAAGCAGCTCACAATCACCTGTAACTCCAGTTCCTCTTTTGTCATCCTTGGCCACCTACACGCATGTGCACACATCTACACAGAGACATGCAGAAAGATGGAATCTTTCTAAAAAATTCTTGCCCAAAGGATTAAGGAGATGGCTCAGGTGGTGTGTCAGCAGGAGGGTCTTGAGTTCAAGCCTCAAAATCCATGTTTAGAAAAAAAGAAAAAGAGTTGGGCAGTGGTGGCACACTCCTTTAATCCCAGCACTTGGTAGGCAGAGGCAGGCAGATCTCTGTGAGTTTGAGGCCAGCCTGCCACCCAGTCTATCCAAATAGGTGAGCCCAGGCCAGTAAGAGACTCTCATCGTAGATAGTGGTTGACCTATGGCCTCCATGTATACACATGTGATTGTACTCATGCATACAATATGTGTGTGTGTGTGAGTGAGTGTGTGTGTGTGTGTGTGTGTGTGTGTGTGATCTGCCTAGGCTGCAGAGACCCTGGGGGCTGTGAGTTAGAGCCTAGACTGTAAGCCAGAACCAACATTCCCTGAAGCCAGCCCATCCTGACAGTTATGTTCTGAACCTCACCCTCGCTCCCCAGGTTCTGCGACCTTAGATCCTCATGCCTGGCTTGGAGTTGCATGCACAGTTGGGTATCACAGAATCCTGGACAGGATGGCATCTGGAAACTTCTACACCAGTGTCCTAAGGGTGCCCTTTGTGTAGCACCAGTACAGGACCCTCCTCTCCAGGCGTAGTCTTAGCTTCCTTACTAATACCCACATTTCTCACTGGCCCCCAAATGACCTGGTATCTACCCTTCAGGGACCTTGCCCTGTCCCTTTTTTCTCCCCCAGGGTGCCTCCATCTCTTCTGGATTTTTCTAACCCCTCCATCACTCTCACTCCTCGGTGAGGAAGTGGGCAACCGCCTTTAGACTCGTTACTCCTTCTTTTAGTGACTACAGATGCCAGCTCTTTCTGAAAGACTGGGAAGGTCAAGGGAAGCCACCTTTCGCGGTCTGCAGTAAGGAGAAAGCCCCTGGACACAGCCAACTTCCTCCCCTGTCATTTCAGGCCTGAGATTCAAGACCTGGACAGCAACCCCCCGTGTCCAGGCTCAGCCAGTGCAAAGCCGGAGGACGTAGAGGAGGAGGAAGAGGAGGAGCTGGAGGAAGAGGATGATGACAGCTTAGCCGGAAAGTCACAGGAGGACACAGTGTCCCCCACACCTGAGCCCCAAGGAGTCTATGAGGACGAGGAGGATGAGGAACCGCCCAACTCCCTAACCATGGGCTTCGACCATACCCGAAGGTGGGAGAGGCCAAGTGCCAGGGAACAGGCTGGGTGGGAGAACCTGGATACAAGGCCACCATTCAGGAGACACCTCCTCCATCCTGGCCTTACCTCTATCTAGCAGGTGCTGCTACCACAAGGCTTTGGAGCTAGGGCTGAGGTGATGCTAGCCAGAGTCCAGGGCACTGGGTCTCCGCTCCCTCTTGGGCTTCCAGAAGCTTGGTGCGGGGGAAAGGAAGGGGAGAGTATGCTCTGCTGGCCCTGAGTCAGGAGTCCTCAGTTCTGCTGTGCAGTTGTCCATTATCCCATCCACCTGGGGCAGCAGGGTCCAGCCTCTGCTAGGCTGTGGCCCAGCACCCATGGTTTTAGAAATTGTGCAGGCCAGAGCCACGTCTCCATGTCCTAACTGTCCAGTTACTTCAGCAATGGGTGATGCTCCCAGCATTTGAGATGCCCTGGGCTGGCCCTCTGGAACCAGCATTTCTTCCCCAGTCTCTTGGTCCTGAGGGTGGGTAGGGCAGCCAGGACCCCTCCAAAGCTGCCCAGAGCCTCGGAACAGTAAAGCTTCCTTCCTACCTTTATCCTGAAGACCAGATTGCCTGCTGCCTGTGATGTGTGTGCACGCACTCACCCTTCCTGCTCTCTGTCATCTGCTCTCCCACGTCTGTGTGGCTTCCCATCTGGGTGTCTGTGTGTCGACGTGTCTGTCTCCTTGTGCATGTGGCTCGCGGAAACCTGTGCCATGCATGCAGGCATGGGGACCAGCCATGAGGCACTAGAAAGAGGCCACCAGTGGCCAAAGAGCTGACCCCAGGCCCCTCTCCCCGGTCCTTGGTGCAGGTGTGTTGAGGAGCGAGGAGGCGGTGTGTTAGCTTTGGAGCCGACGCCGACCTTTGGGAAGGGGCTGGATCTCCGCAGAGCAGCTGAGGAAGCATTTGAAGTTAAGGATGTGCTTAATTCCACCTTAGATTCTGAGGCTTTAAAACAAACCCTGTACAGGCAGGCTAAGAACCAGGTAGGTATCCACCAGAGCCCTCGTCCGTCCTCCCACCTCCTCTTGGCTTAGTAAACTGCCACCACGCCTCCTTAACCAAGGATGCCTGAGATCTTCTGGCTCTGGCTATCCCAGGCCTGGAGGACAATCAGATCCAGAGCCCCATGCCCACTGCATTGTCTAAAGAGAGCACAATAACTGTAAGCCCCCAGACCCTGGTAGAGCAGGTGGGCTGGGGGGCGGTCAAAGACAGATAACCATGAGCTAGCTCTTGGGTCATGCGTGAGGGCCGCTTTCTCAATCTCCCCATCCCATCTCCAGTGGGAACAGCTGCCTGGCTCTCCTCCCCTCTGAACCAGGATGAGTGGCTATCACCCATCAGGTGATCACTGCTTCCAAGATGGAGTTAAAACAGAGTACCTGAGGGTACAGGCTTATCCAGGGCACTTTCTGTGTTCACATCTCAGGGACAGTGGTTATGGAACCCTGCACCCCATTATTTGGACATCAAAAAGGGCTTGGTTCTCATTCTACTCTCTGCAGCCAGAGACCACCACCTCAAGATTTCACCCCTATTTGTCTGTGTGTCTGTCTTCGTCTCTTAACTAATTCTGTCTAGCATTTGCCCAAGGATAGAGGGGACCCATGTTGGGCTTTACTAGTACACCCCTGTAACTCACAATCTACACCCCACACAGCCCTCAGCCCTGGCACCTCCTGCCCTGTCCCATGATGTGAGGCAGAAGGATGCCCCCATGATTGTCTGAGGCCAGCAAACACAGCCCATTACCTTATAATTGCATCAGCTCAGAGACACTACCATACTTCAAACAGGAGCCCACCACAATCATTCAGAGTCCCCCAGGGCTCTTGCCAGCTAAGCAAAGACAATCTCACTGGCACGGAATGAAAAATAACTCCTGCCGAGCCCCAGGATGCTCCCAGAGCAGACACTGATCTTAGGTTTTTGACAGTCACTAGGCAGAGAAACGGGCTTGCAGGGAGGTGGAGATGCAATCTTAGGGGAGCACCCCAAGAGTTCAAGGAATCCTAGGGGACACGGAGGCCCATAGAGGGGCTCCTGTGTCCTGGTGTCACCCAGGGCAGGAGAGGTGCCCCCTGCTTTCATATACTCCTGTCTCTCCCTCCCAAGCTGGAGAGTGGGCCTCTCTAGTGCCTTTGTTTTCCTTTTTCCTTCGAGACTGGGTGGGAGCAGGGGTGGAGGTGGGGGTCAGACAGGCAAGGCTCAGGTCTACCTGTCTGGAATGCCCCTCACCTGTTCTCTGTGTGCTATCCTTTCCCCACCAGGCATATGCAATGATGCTGTCCCTCTCTGAGGACACTCCTCTCCACGTTCCCTCCCAGAGCTCACTGGATGCTTGGTTAAACATCACGGGAGCCTCGTCAGAGTCTGGAGCCTTTAACCCCATCAACCACCTCTGAGGTCCTGGAGGCCCCAGGGCCAGAGTCCAAAGCCAGGGTCCCAGCTGTGGGAGATGGAGAAGGGGCCGAGGGAAGCACCTTGACACCTTCAATTTGCCTCACCTCCGCTTCCAGCCCCACCCACCGTGGCTCAAGTCCAGCTTCTCCAATGAAACTCAGAACCTGAAGGTCCCTCGAGAATCCGTTGACCTTCACCACCTCTCAGAACTGGCCTCAAGGACACGGTCTGCAGTGGTGCAGTGCTCGGTGGCCGCCCAGGAACTGCTCACGGGAAGCTGTCTATCGGATAACTAGTGGGCAGGGGTGGAATCTCTATCCCCATAGGAGCCAGTTGGCCGTATCTGGGCAGCCACATGGTATGAAGGAGGGGAACGGAAACAAGTGGGTATGTGCTACGGAGAGACCTCGCAAATGATTTTTATAATGAAAATTACATGAATAACCCTTTTGGTAATCTTATTGACTATAGAGTCTATTTAAGCATGTGGGTTTTAAAAAATAGACAGTATTTTTTAAAAAATCAAAAATGACTTGCAAAATGTTTTTTAAAAGTAATTTTGCATTGCTTTGAAATTTCAGCTTATTGGCAAACCCACACCTGCCAGGACATCGAGCACTGCTCGGGTGTGCCCTTTATAATGTAGATAATGGAGAATTTTCTATCCCCGACCCTGTTTGTACAAGCCAAGGTGATTCTGGGTGTCCCCGGCGCAGGATAAAGGGCATGGAGCCATCTGAATAGCATGCTGACTACACAGGAATTCTTGGTCATGGTGCCTGCCTGCAGGCTTGTGGAGGCCAAGTCAGGGAGGTTGTCTTGCCCCATGCGGCCTGCAGAGGAATCCACTGGTCCCCACCCAAGACCCCCCAATTGTATGGGGAGGTCGGGAGCTGGTGGCTGAGGTCTTCCATGCTGGACACCTAATGGTTTCTCCCCTCCAGCAGCCCCAGTGCTGGCCCTGACTGCCGCTCTTCTGAAGCTGGGGCTTCGGGGCCGTATCTAGGCCTTCAGCCTTCTACTCTTCCCAACCCTGGCAGTCTGATGTCCTCCCCATGGCCACTGAGTGTGGGGAACCTACCCGCCTGCTCCATGACGCCAGGACGCCTAGCACTACCTGTGCCTAAGACTCCAGATCAACCGCATAGCCGCCACTCCTGCTCTTTGTGTGGGTTCCTGGTGAGAGGTGGTCAGGAACAAGAGGAGGATCCAGGGGACCTGCCACGCACAGAGCAGAGACAGCACAGCCCCTGGGACCAGATGCCTCGCTCCCTTGGGACGGTCATGATTGTCTAATTCTCTGCTTGAATGGGCTTTAAGTTATTCCCATAGGGGCCAACTTCAAATAATTTCTTTCTCCAATGGAATTTACCTTAATCTGTATATAACTTGTAATTTTTTTCTAATTCATTTCTTTCCTTATTTTATTTCTTCCTTAACAGTATTTTTGGCATTGGACAACTTATTCTGAAGAAATCATGTCAATCTAAGTATGTAGTGAAGGACCAAAACCGTGTGATAAGGTTGTGTGCTGTGTGATCGGTAACCAGGGAGTGGGGCAGTTGTTAATGTGCCAAATACCCTGTGTCCCTACCTTGAGGAGTCCTGCGGTCACCGCTGCCCATTTATCAGACAATCATATGATTTTGTTAAATCTGAGTTTTTAAAACAAGTGTTCTATTTATTTTATTATTTTGAAGAAAGAACAAAAGAAATGAGTATCCCAACAAGAAAAGAAGGGGGAAACCCTTCCTGGATTGCCCTTTAAAAAAAAAAAAGAGAGAGAGAGAGGTAGTGTCAGTGTCAACAGCCGTGTGCAAGCCTGTCACACACGGGCATGTCAGTGTCAACAGCCGTGTGCAAGCGTGTTACATACGGGCATGTCAGTGTCAACAGCCGTGTGCAAGCGTATGCAAGCCTGTCACACACGGGCATGTCAGTGTCAACAGCTGTGTGCAAGCGTGTCACACAAGCATGTCACACACGGGCCATGCCAGTGGTTCTCTCGGAGAGCAGCATGAACATCAAGCAGGTGTGTTCCGTGAATGTGGTGGCTGTTCTGGGGCCAAGACAATCATCTTTGCTGATGCTGAGTGGTCCAGGCTGTGCTGGAGACTCGAGGGGGACATCCCTGGAGACACCACGACTCTGCAGGTTCCAGCGAATCCCAGTGATGTAAGACAGAACAGTCCAGCATGCGCGCCCAGAAGCACATTCACATGTGCAGAGCAGGGCAGCAGGGACCCTCTTCTGAGGAACATGCCATGGTCAGGCTGTAGGGATTTGTGGGCCCAGCCACTCACACTTCTCACAGGTTCACGACATCCTCTCAGTGAAGGTCTAGGCCTCGGCTTAGGAGTTCCAGTTTCCTCCACGTGGAAGTTAGACGAGACCCCTGAATAAGTTCAACCTCAGACATACGTGTCCCACTTTTGTAAACCCCAAATTATATGCTTTCTTCTGAGAAAGAGTAAGACGTGTGCTTTTTCTTTTTTCGCGATGTGACTTTCTATCTCCAAAGCGGGGCGTCTGTCTGGATAGAGACATCTGTGACCCTTTTTTCCAGCAGCAGAGCAGCTAAAGGCTCTCCTTTTCGTCCTTTTTGGCGCTCCAGACCCCTGTCCTCCTCTTGTAACCACTCTTTCCTTCTCAAGAGTCCCAGTTGTGCTGCTGTGTGCTTTGCCCGCCCATCCCTGTCCCCAAGAGGCATCGATGGCTAAGCCCAGATTCTCCTGAGCAGTCAACCCTTGGGCCCAGCACTTGCCCCCCCTGACAAAAACAGAACTGACCCCAGATTTATCTGTCTCCACACTGCATGGCCCCCAGACAGTGAGCTCTGCCTACCTGACATCTCTGCACTTTTGTGGTGTCCAGCTGACTCGAGCCAAGTGTCAGACACAGAAGATTCTCTCAGGGTCACGGAACTGGACCAGATATGAGTTCCAGGATCCTGACTACCAGGGACCCAAACCATGCCTGTTGCCATGTGCATGGAATGGTCGGACAAGTGTCCAGCCAGGATTGTTTCCCTGATGTTGTCCTTCCAATTGTTGGTACTTGCCTGCCAAAATAGATATTCAAGAGGAGGCCTCCTTGTCTGTATTCCCTCCAGCCCCAGACAAGGCCCCATTCTTCCCCTGTGACAGCCGCCTTTCCTAGGAAGAGCAGGCAGGAAAGATGGGGCTTCACCATCCTGCAGGCGAGGTGGACCCTGCATGCAGGAGACAACCCAGGGCATTCCTGTGCCAAACCAGCAGTGGGTAAGCACGACATGGCTGAGCCTGCCCAGCCTGAGAGGAGCCCCACTTTCTAAGACCAGGAGAGCAGGTGATCCCCAGACCCTGACTGACCTAACCCCTCTGCCTCTCAGAGCTCAGACCCACAGGGCCGTTGGCTTCCTCCTCCTCCTCTGCTTCCCCAGTGAGTGTGTATGAAGCCCTTGCTCAAATGCATATCATGTGTTTTAGACTCAAAGCGCAAAGCACTGGATCATGGTCCCTATCGCCCCCCCCCCCCCCCCCCCCCCCGTCTCCCTGCCCAAGTGACTGAAACCTACTGAACTTTCACTGTGCTGTTCCAGGTAGGGAAGAGGAGGCCCCCTGTGCTGCTGCTGGGACAGGAGGGTGGGGAGCCTGTGATGGACGGCACCCCCTCTTGCCAGTGGACACCAGGACACTCCTGTCCACAGAGACCAGCCGGGTATCCAAAGCCATGAAAATTGTCTCTGTAGCCCTTGAGCGATACTGTGACAAGACATTCTCGCGTGATTCCCAGAGAAGTTCCTCTCTCACCATTCCCGTCACGTGTTTGTTTAATTCCTTTCTGTCACCAGTTCAAACCACCACTCCCAGGAGGGAAAAGGTTGAGTCCAGAAAGGCAGCTCGAATTTCTAGTTGTGTGATTCACTTGCAAAGCGGAGGAAGCTGGGGATTTTCTTCCCTGCCTCCTGTAGCACTGCTACTCTCTCCAGCATGGGGGACGCGGGGCCCTGGTGTCAGAATACTTAACTTAAAGCCTGTGTGTGTGTGTGCGCGTGTGCGAGTGTGTGTGCGTATGTGGTGCGTGTGTATACGCGTGTGTGTGTGTGGTTTGTATGGATTTTGAACCAATAGTATATAAATATAAATATATATATATATATATCCCTGACACCTGTGAGAATCTCGAGACTGTACGAGTGTTGCCATTGTCACATTCAGATCTGACTCAATTTGTTTCTGTTTCTGTTTTGTTTTGTTTTTCCTTTTAGAACTATCTAGTGTTGAGAAAGAAATCAAATGTAAATGTCTGGTTTTCATATAATGTTAAAGAATTAAAAACCATGGAGGAGGAGGCTGGGGTCTGTCCTCGTCGCCTTCCTTTGTAAATTGCTGTTGTGTTGATAAGCTGTGCATGGCTCGTGTTTAGCGGTCATTATTGTGTCTGTTTGTGAGATTTTTATTACGAGGAAAATCCCGTAGATGCACTTACTGAATATGTGGTTAGGGTCTGAGTCAAGGCCAGGAGGCCCGAAACGCCCATGAAAACGGACCGCCGTTCCTGATGACTATGGAGATCGCTGTGGGAGAATCATGCGTTATGGAGACGCGACGTAGAGAATAGTCGAAAGTGATTTTTGCAGATCTCATTTTGAGGCTTGTGGCAAAGATAAATGTACTTGTGTAGAGATTTCTGTAAGGTAAAAGCCAGGAGAGGCTGGCTTTGAGGTCAATGCTGTAGAATAGGATGACTGGATACCAAATGTAATCTTTCCAATGCTACAATGAATTTATACATGAGATTGATATGCAATAAATCTGTGTGTTTTTCTATGTCTCGTTGAAAGCTTCATTAAGAGAAAACCTGGTCTCTGGAGTGGGATAGGAGGAGTGCCCTCCCCCAAGTCTAGACTGACTGGGTCTGGGTTCTAGACCAAAGTATTACCCCAATACACCACTGGACACAAGGCAGCTATCTCAACTCCTTTCAACAGCTTAGAAGTACTTGTAAATGATCAGGCCACAAGACACCGAGCACACTCTGACTCCAACAGCATCCTCTGCTCTGGGAGAGGGTCTTCAATGCAGCGGTTGGTGGCTGGATGGTGAATGATGGTGGCTGGTGAGAATGAATAAATCCGTGGATGGAGGAGTGAATAAATGATTCTGGATAGAGGAGTGGACAGACAGTGGATGGAGGAATTCATGGAAGGTAGGTGGGTAGGTAAATAGATGTTGGATGGAGGAATTGAATGGACAGGTGGGTGGAGAAGTGGGTGGATGATGGATGGAGGAGCGGAATGAACGGGTGGATGGATAGGTGGATGAATGGTGGGCGGAGGATTTGCTCTTTGAACCATCACTGATCCTGGGACTTCTGGACCTCCAAAAGCTCTCCCAGGGCCAGGACAAGCTCCAATGAACGTCATCAGAAGTAAGATTCTGAGGCTCCCTAATCCACAGTTCCTGTAGCTGCCAGAAGAGAAGAAATGGAAGTTGATCTTGGCATGAGATCTCAGGCCCAGATCTGGGGTGCCGAACCCTTATATTTTCTTAATGCCATCAGGTCGAGCGTGATGGTGGGGGCATGCAGCGCTACATGTTTCAGGTTGTTTTCCTTCCCACTGTGACTGACGAAGTGCCGGTGAGATCTTAAGCCTGGACGGTCAGCTTTGGGGCTTGCCCAGGAGTCTGAGGCCCAGGGTGACTTGAAAGGTTCTGCTTTGGGAAATATATTTCCGTCCTCTGCCCTCACTGAAGGCCACATTCCCAAAAGTGGTTCTCCCAAATGACATGACAGTGACCCACAGAGCCCCCATAGTGGTGCTTTCCAGAGCTCACCACACTGGGGCTCCAGTGGAATGAAAACTGTCCCGTTTTGTCCAACCTGGCAGCCTTGCTCCTCATTAGCCCGGGAGAGAGAGGAAAACTCAGTGGAATCGGAGAGGGGCCGATAATGGCTGTATTGTTGCGAGAACCCCAGAGGGAAAGGGAACAGCGGCTGACAGGAGATTGCTGACAAGTGGACTTTGTCTTCTAGCAGCCCGGTCCCCACATAAAAGACTGAAGAAAAAGGCCCCATTTTGGAAAAGGGGGATGGGTGTATTAAGAGGAGAAAAAAATGTGTCAAAGAAGAATCTGTTTTCTGGGAAGAGAGGGGCTTTTCATTGCCATTCAGCTTTCCTCTGGGCTAAGGAGCTGCTGGCCATTTGCAGGGAAACTATTTTAGGGAGCCCTCAACCTTATTCCTCATGCAGCAAAAGTCTTCTGCAGCACAAGCTGTGTCATGCGGTACAACAGCCACGGCCGAGGCTGTGTGTTTTCTGCAGTCAAGAAATGTCTGCTGTGTGGGTTGCCCAAGGGACTCTGGGACATGAGGGGTCCCCAGTCATGAGCCGAGACTGCAGCCCTGCTGGAGAAAAGCACATGTCTCCCTGCCAGGGTGGACAAGGCCATTCCGCAACTCCATCCACTCCAAAGGCAACGTGTGGAGGAGAAAGTGTGGTGGGGTCTAGAACCAGATTCCACAAAATGGAGCCCCCATGATCTGACAGAGGGAGTAGACACTAGGGGGATTTTTTTTTTTTTTTTTTTTTTTTTTTTTTTGCTCCTGAATTCCTAACCCCATCAGGAACACAGGAAGTTACAGAAAAACGGAGAGGTGGCTGAGTGGGATCAAGGATCAGGCTTTACAATGTGGTGCAATGCGAATCTATCAGTTAAAGCCCAGCAGGGCAGTGTGCAGGGTGTGCATGACCCTAAGCTCTGCAGGGCAGTGTGCCAGGTGTGCACAGCCCCAAGCTCTGAAGCACAGTGTGCCGGGTATGCATGAAACTAAGCTCTGCAGCACAGTGTGCAGGGTGTGCACGACCCCAAGCTCTGCAGTACTGGGTATGCATGGCTCCCAAGCTCCGCAGTGCTATGAACAAAATTAGTCCCTCTGCAAGAGCAACGTGCTTTTAACCACTGAGCCATCTCTCCAGCCCCTATACGTAATATTTTTAGAGCCATTTTAGGCTTATAAGGAACTTCTCAGAAATAACAGATGTTTAGTTCATACCCACCATTCCCCAGGATGGACGTAGGCCCTACTATTGTGTGATATTTTGTGTTCTGACAAATAAATCTTGCCTGGAGATCAGAGGGCAGAGCTAGACATTAGTTAACCATAGAAGCTGGGTGGTGGCGGCGCATATCTTTATTCCCAGCACTCAGGAGGCAGAGGCAGGCAGATCTCTGTGAGTTCAAGGCCAGCCTGGTCTACAAAGCGAGTTCCAGGATAGCCAAGGCTACACTGAGAAACCCTGTCTTGAAAAACAAAAGATTCCTTTGTGTTTTCTTGTAGCATTGCAGTTCCTATATTTTGAGCACCGAATGATATCCCAAACTGGAATATATCACTGTTTACTCAGTCACCCAGCTGTTGAAGGATATCCTGGCTGCTTCCCACTTGAGCAATTACAAATAAGGATACTACAAACATCTGAGAATGGGGTTTTGTATGGGTCGAAGTTTCCAGCTCCTTTGGGCAAATAACAAGGATCTTGACTGCTAGATCACACAGTGAGTGCATGTTTCCTATTATGGCTGCATAGCTTGGCTTTTATCTGCAGTGCAAGAGACCCTACAGCCCCACACCCTTGCCAACACTTAGTTTTGTCAGTGCTCCAACTTTGGCCATTGGACAGTGTACAAAGCTATCTCCCTGTTGATTTGACTTGTATTTTCCTCTTCACGAGTCTTTCCCATATGCATTCACCATGTGTGTGTGCTCTGAAAAGTCTGTGTAAGCAAAGGCTGCACTTTCCTTTCCCTGCCACCCAGATCCGAATAATCACACAGAAATATATTAATTAAAACTCTGTTTGGCCAATGGCTTAGGCTTATTCCTAGCTAGTTCTTACATCTTAAATTAACCCATTTCTTTTAATCAGTGTATCACCACAAGGCTGTGGCCTATGGATAAGGTTCAGCAGCTACATGACATCTCCTTGACTCTACCTACTCTTTCTCTATATCTCTGTTCAGATTTCCCGCCTGGCTTTACTCTGCTAAGCCATTGACAAAAAGAGCTTTATTAATTAACCAATAAAAGCAACACATATACAGAAGGGCATCTCACATCTTGTTTGTGGCTTGAACCATATTTCAACTGGCCAAGTCCCTTTCTTGTAGAATGACATTTCTTTTGTACGTTATGGGGTTCTAAATGAGATTGTCCCCCACAAACTTAGATGTGTGAATGCTTCATCCCCAGTAGGTGGTGCTGTCTGGGAGGTTTAGAAGGTGTGGATGTTAGAAGTGTGTCTCTGAGGCAGGCTTTGAGGCTTCAAAGCCATGTGCCTTTCTCAGCCTGTCCTCTCTGCTTCTCGTTTGGGGGTCAGGATGGGAGTTCCTGGCTGTTTCCACCATGATCTCCTGCCATGGTGGACTCTGTCTCTCTGAAGCAACAAGCCCATATAAACCCTTTCTTCTCTGAGTCGTCTTGGTCATCGTGTTTTATCCCAGCAACAGAAGAGTAACTGATACATAAATCATCTGGTCATTGTCCTTTTGTATATTTAGACGCTGAAGAAAACAGGGACATCTACACAAAAGGACACTTCTCAGTGGCCAGGAGACAAGGCCGGTTGTGAGTCACCACAATGTGACTGAATCTCACCCAAGGAGGGGTGAGGGGGACATAGCTTTATTGTTAGTTTTATCTGAAGTCCTGGCTGGAGTAGTCTGTGAGGCTGGACCGTCTCAGCTGACCACCTTGAAATTGTCCCGAGCGGTTTTGCAGTCCAAAGCTGATATCTGGGTGGTGTCTGTCAGCTTAGCGGTGCGATCACAGTCCAGGTGGAATCATTACTGTGGGGTCCCATCCACTTTTTGGAGACTTCAAATGTCATTGTTAAGAATGGTCACCATTCACTACAGAAAACTCAAACATTTTAAATGTTATATGCAGCAGATCTCGGAGAAGTTAAAGGTCTACAATCTATCAGAAACACCTGTGGTACACAACACAAACTTAATTCCTAGTTACCTTATTCAGACTCAAGCTTGAAGTCATGTACAGGAAGGCAACCTAGACAAAACCTAGAATTAGTTAGTACTCATATGACCATTAATATCTTGGCAGAAAGTGCATGTATATGCATATATATAATTTTAGATCATATTTGTACCATAAGTTTTAAAGAGTCAAAATAAATACAAAGGATCATGAGATTAGAGGCAATAAAATAGTCCTTTAATTTTGGTTCTTCTTCTGTCCCATACCAGGAGGCTCTTCTGATATGAGACAGAGATTGTAGACTTCCTTGGCTTTCACAGATGTTGAGGGCTATGCTGACAGGCTCCTGACTACCTGTGGTTCCACCTGGCCCTCAAAGGCCTCTTTACTCTTAGTGTGAGCACCCGTCCCCACCAGGGTAGCTTTGCTTTACCCAGGAAGGGGCTGCTTTGATTGCGTTGCTGCTGGTCAGCATGTTTCCTTCCCTTCAGGCAGTTAGAGTCAGGTGTCCCCCATCTATGAGGATTCAGGGTAAGGCCTGGCCCACAGGCCTTGCTGTTGGGTGCCCAGCAAGGATGGTGGCTACCGATGGGCACTGACCAAAAACTATGAAGAATGGAAGGCCAGGATCCACATCCTCTCCCCAACCAGGACTCTTGGGGTGCAAAGAGACCCTCGAGACAGGCCGTGTAGGTGGCCCAGCCACATCTCACCATCCATACATGAGTTCTGGGCAGGTTTTGACCCAGCACCCCTCCTGGGAGTGAAGGTAGGTAAAGATAGCCCAAAGTCTTCCACCAGTTACTTGTCTTAGAGCTGAATGAGAGGCTGGACTTCAGCGTCTGAGTCCCCCACCTGCTTTGCGGGGAGTGGGGGGTGTCTCTTTCTCTGTGCGTGCCTTGCTGTGTGCATTTTCATCAAGCGTGGTGCCACACACCTGTAACCCCAGCACTTGGGAGGCTGAAGCAGGCAGATCTTTGTGAGTCTGAGTCAGCCTGGTCTGCATGATTCCGGGCCAGCCTGGGCTACACAGGGAAACCCTGTCACAAAAAAAGAGAATATTTTAAACTGTCAAATCTACCTGCAGTGTGGGAGTTTTCCCCTGCTGTTAACTGCTCTGTGATCAAGGTTTTACTGTTGTTTTGTTTCCCTGCCTTTTAATTCTTTAAGTGTCGGGTACTAACAGAGGGTGTGATGAGACAGCCCTGGGCAGAGGCTGACACAGAAGACCTTACTAGGAAGCTGGAGTGTGAGGCCTCCCTGACTGGCCTTGGCCTTTCCTTGGGGACCAGTGTCCCACCTGGCCACAATTTTTCCAACAAAGCAACTTCACGGAGGTGGGGCTTGGTGTGTGCAATACCCAACAATGGCCTCAGGAGGTCAGCAACAACCCGCTTTTCCCAGGAACCGCCTCCCAGCACATCAGCTGGTTACCCAGGGAGTTCCAGGACCCGGGGGCCTTAGTCCACAGGAGGCTCTGAGCACCTCTTCTCCTTCTATTGTGACTGACACTCATCGGGCCTGGCCCCGTGATCAACTTGGGCCCTACCCAGATGATATCACACCGGAAAGAGGATGGCACAACCAAACCACCTAGCTTCAGGGCTGAGGTGGGAGGCTAAGGAATGCGTAGGAGGATGGCAGGCCAGGCACACCCCCTCACAGGGCAATAGCCAAGAAAGCGCCAAGCGAGACTCCAGCATCATCCCCCTTAGTGGTGCTCAGTGAGGCAAGCTCTTGGGGTATACTGCTTGGGTCACGGCATGCGGGGAGAACCATGTTGGGGGACTAGGGTGTCAGGGCACAGATATTTCCTGAAAAATAGATAATAGGAGGTGGGTCAGGAAGAGGACTAGCACATGCTGAGGTCTCTGGCTCTGTCCCAGGTCCCTGGGTTACTCCCAGGTCACCAGACATTCACTGTGTCTCATCACACACAGCACAATGAGCCAGGCAGAGAAAGTGCCACAGTAAGGGTCAAGACTTAATACAAAGTCTCCCCAGAGAAGAGCCCATCGCTGTCCCCTCCTCCTGTCCAAGTGTGGTTTGGGGTCTGCTCTGATGATCATGTTTTGAGGTGTCTTGGGGGTGTCACGTCATAAATTCAGGGTTGCATGAAGGAAAACTAAAATGTCGGGTGCAGTGGTGCATGTCTGTACGGTACCCCAGGTTACTCTGGGAACCTGAGGCAGCACCGGGAAGGTGGGTGTGGACTGACCAGGCAGAAGCTCCTGCCCTCCTGCCAGCCTTTGCCTCTGCCCCCAGGCTGCCCCCTGGCCATGTTCCCTCCCCTTCTTGGCCCTTGCACTCATAGTGACTCTTGCCTGCTTTACTTCTCTTTCCCCTTTTATCTGTTAATTCTGCTCACCCTTGGGGGCACTTTGGAGCGCAATGGTGCACACCCCATCTTTTCCTACACGGGGAGCCTGGTCCCTAAAGCCCCCCCCCATAGGAGGGGCACTGTGACAGCATCATCCCTAAGGACGCTACGTGGACTTGGGAGCTGTTTTCCTGAGCTCAGGAGAACCAAAGCGGGACCTGCATGGCTGGCAGAATTTCCCGCCCTCGGAGTTGTCTGTAAAGTGGGGTGGTGGTGAACAGACCACACCATGAAGGTTGTTCTGTGAGATCCTGGCTAGGGAAGCATGCTGCAAAGAATGCAGAGGGTGGGGCCTTCCCACAGCAAACAGGTTCCCGCAGGCCCGGGCACTCTCAGAAGGCTTCCTGGAGGAGGCGGAGGAGCCCAGAGAGAGGCACAGAAAGGAAGTGGGCGTAGGAGCGGGAGGGAGAGTAGACGGTACCCAAGGGCGGACTCCGGCCCGAACCACCAGACTGATCACGTGGACACAGGCGGGCCCCGGTAGGTGCGATGACGCAGCTGGCCGGAGCGGCCAGGTGAGGCGGCCGCGGTGCAACAGGTGCCCCGGGTGCGTCCCGCCCTCCGGCCCCGCAGCCGCCGGCGGAGCCCACCTGGCCCCGGCTCCGCCCGTGCGCCCGCCCGCTCGCCGGCCGGCAGCGCAGGAAGTAGCGAGGGCGGGACTGACCGGCCGCAAGACGCGGGGACCCAGCGGCTCTGCAAGCCGTACCCGCCCCGCCGCTCCTCGGCCGAGCGCTCAGGTGAGTCTGGGGACTGGAGAGTGAGCCGAGGGGGGGGAAGGCCACCTGCGCCGCCCCGGGCGCCTCCACTCCTTTCCAGCCCCTCCCGACCTCGGCGACAACGCGCCCCGCCCTCTCGCTGGAGCTGCTAGCCCGGGACTGGGAGCCGAGCTGCCCGGAGCCGCGCAGTCCAAGGGACACTTTGCAGCGGCCAGGTTAGACACTAGGGCGCAGACACTCCTGGGAGGTCCCAGGGGACGTGAAAAGTGACTTCCGGGAGCTAGAAAGACGGTCTGTTCAGATGAGCTCCAATAATGAGGAGCCTGACCCCCCCTCGTGCCCTTTTTCTGCCTTGGTGGCTAGCTGTCTAGCCAGGCTCCTCACTGCTTTTCTGTTTGTGTGTGTGTGTGTGTGTGTGTGTGTGTGTGGTGGGGTACTGCTCTGGAAAACTGTGGGTGCCACTTACAGGCTGGAAGGTGGACACTTGTCCCCACTTCCTGCCTTGATCCTCATATCTGTAAATCAAGATCAGGGATCTGTTTAGAGGTTGGGAGAGAAAGATGGACCTGGGTGTGGGCCTCGGGCAGGGGTCTGAGTTGGTAGCAGCCACGGTGCGATCTCCACATCACACCTGGAACCTAGACAGGAGCTGATAGCCCCTAAGTGGATACTTGTGTGTTCCGTCACTGGAGTGACCAACGGTAGGGTATCGTGTGTGGTCCCGTTCGTGACCATATGTCCGTATGCCCTGCTACCCTTGCTTTCCCACCCTGGTATGTGGGCACCAGGCTGTGAAGTTGCTATGTGTGAGTTCAGGCGAGCTGCCTCAGCCTCCAGGCTGGGTTTATCTCTCAGAACGCCTTGATTCCGTCTGCTGCTGTGATCCTATTCTGGGGATAAATGCTTCCCTCAGTCTGTGTTCTTAGAAGCCTCTCTCAGTACCCCTGGTGGAGGGAGGGGTCTCCAGCCTTCCTTGAAAAGGTAAGGGGTAAGTCACACAGAGAACAAGGCTGAGAGAGCTAGGTAGAGGCTCTTTGCCACTCCCTTCTCCAAGACCAGAAACTACTTTTATTTTTAAAGATTTATTTATATGTTTAAGTGTTTTTGCCTGTGTTTATGAATGCGCACCATAGGTGTTCCTGGCTCCCATGGAAGTCAGAAGAGGGCATTGGATCCTCTGGGATTAGAGTTACAGACAGCTGTGAGCTGTCTTGTGGATAGTGCTGGGACTTGAACCCTGTCCTCTGGAAGAGCGGCACTGTTGATTTCTGTTGGACCGTCTCTCCAGGCCAATAGAAAGATACTTTTGGGGAGGTTGCCCCGGTGTTCCACCTCCTGCAGGGCAGCCACTCGAGGAAGCCCTGTGGGGAGGAAAGGTGCCTCCAGAGGTGAAGTGGCTGGTTGAGATTCCCAGGGCTTGTCCGTGGAGACAGCAGGTCTGCTCCCCGAAGGTGACGGTTGCACTTCTATCTGGCCACAGGGCCTGGAGGTTTTGGTTTTGGTTTCTAGATCCATCTTGGCATTGCTCACTCCGTGACATAACGTACAGGTGGCCGTCCCTCTGTAGCATCATGAGTCCAGAATCCCCTGTCGTCTGCATCCATTTCCTAGTTTGAGGATAGCCATCTAGGTCAGGATTGGGCCTCACAGCTTGGCTCCTCCCCTTGTGCTCACTGACTGGGGCTTGACCCCGGCAGGTCACTTTCCCTCTGTCCCTGCTTCTCACTGCCAGAAGGAAAGACCCACAAGGGGCAGAAGTTCAGGGAGGGGTCCAAGAAGACTTACCTGGCCAGAGGGTACCTTCTATGGGTGTGTTTTTCAGCTGGTGAACTGGGCAGTGGGGGCCTAGCCCCAGGTTCCCCAACCCTTGCTCCCTTGCCCCTGTGGTTACCAGCTGCTTGGGTTTGAGGAAGGGGAGTAGGGGGTGATTCGTGACTGTTGTGGGCTGATGGGATGCGCCAGGTGGGTGGGTGGGTGAAGGGTGATTCTAGCTATCTACGATTGGTTTTCCCCACCTCAACTCTGGGAACATTTGTACCAGTTGGTTGCCATGGGCTTCTTTGTGCTCTGTGGATCCGGGAATCCTGTCCACAGCACACAGAATGCCTGGGGGGTGTATAACCAGCGATGTCTTCAAATGTTACAGACTGTCTCCAGGTGGGCAAAACTGCTCTCAGTTGAGCTCAGCCCCTCCACCTGACAAATATAATTTACTGGTTACAAAGCTGAGCCCTGCTGCAAGTTATCGTCCAGTCCAAGTCCCCTACTCGGCCAGGCAGGATCACCCAAGCACAAGGCACCATTGTGGGCTGGAAGCAGAGCTTCCCCAGGTGGAGATGGCCCAGCCTCGGAGCTGGTGATGGACGGCCTCCAGCAGGGCCCGAAGTCCAGACTCGGGGTGGTTTGGGCTCCTGTGAGCAGCTGTGACCAGCAGCAACAGGCTCAGACTAGGAAGAAATCAGGTTTAGGGGACTAGAAGATTCATGGGAAGCTGACCTGCCTGAAAGGGAGAAGGAGCAGAGGAACCGGTGCAGAGAGGCCCACCCACCCAGAACCACGCCCACAATGGTTCCCTGAGATGTCTATCAAGATCTCATTGATTCTGCATGATATTCTGCCCCTTGGTTCTGCTACCCCTGTGCCCCAGGACTGTTCCCAATGAAGGTTATTTAGTGGCAAAGAGAATATGGACTGTAGGTTCTAAGGCCTCAGTCGTGGGGCCGTCTCCAGCCCACCCTGAGCAGAAACAGCTGGGAGTCACCCTCACTAATGCATCTGGGTCTGCTGAGTGGCTCTGGCCCAGTTTCTGCTCCTTTTCAGCAGAACCCCTGGTCAGGTTGGTTCTCAGGGAGCACCCGGTCCTCTTCAGTGGGGTCCAGGACAGAGAAAGTGCCGGCATCCATTTGGGAACTGAGCTCTGGTGTGTTTGTGGGGCCATGTAGGAAGACTTTGGGGACCATGCATCCCAAAGACTTTCAGGGATTAGTGGCCAGGCACCCAGAGAGAGCTCCTGTAGACGGTGTCTTTGGAGTTGCTTCTGTGCTTTCAGTGAGCCTGGGGTGCCTGAAATAGAAGACACACACCTTTGGCCTACATGGAGTCTGGGAGGCCTCACACTGAACTCTCAGGAATGCTATTGGTGGATGGCCATAGCTGGTTATTTCCCTGGAGGCCACTAGATAGAGAGTCCGAGGCCCCTGCACTGCCAGTTCCTTAGTGAATCAAGAGCCAGGAGCCAGCCAGCCTGGGAGGAAGCCCTGTCCCGTGGAGACAGGGACTGGGGCAGGGAGTCTACAGTCCCCAGAGACAGAGCCTGTGCTCTTGGGCCCCATGGGCCTCCCCTCCCATCAGCAGCTTTTCTTTTGAAAGTTTCATGTGTAAGAACCCAAGGCCCAGGGGAGACAAAGGAAGAAAATGAGCCAGCAGCAGCCAACTGAGAGAAACGTGTAAAAGAAAACTCAATTCTTGCCCTCTAAGTTGATGGAAGATGTTGTATTTGTGAAACAAGAACAGGGTGCTAGGAACGAAGAGCAAGGAGGGGGCACAAGAGAGCTCCTTGTAGGGGGCATAGAAATGACAGAAGGTGACGGAAATACCAGAAGGCTGAATGGAGTGGAGGCATCTCCGAAAGAAGCACAAAGAAATGAGAAAGGGGGAAAGGTAAGAAGTTAAGGGGAGATTTCAGAGGTTCAGGGTTTCTCTGTGTGTCAACCCTAGCTGTCCTGGAACTCACTCTGGAGACCAGGCTGTCCTGGAACTCACCGAGATCAACCTGCCTCTGCCTCAGAACATTGGGACTAAGGCGTGTGCCACCACCGACTGACTCAGAGGTTTCAATCTTGATTAGTGAGTGTTCTAGAAAGAATAAATGGTGCAAGAAATTATCTTAAAAGGATAGGCCCAGTGCCTCAGGCCTGCCTGGAATCCCAGCCCCTGGAGGCTCAAGCTAGAAGACAACAAATTCAAAGCCTGCTGGGCTACAGATCAAGTTCAAGGCCAAGCTGGCCAATCTAGGAAGACCTTGTCTCAAATAATAATAAATTATAATAAGACAAGGGGCTTGGATATAGCTCAGTGGTGTAGCAGTGGCCTGGGTGAGGTCCCAAGGTTGTCTCCCAGCGGGGGTGCAGAGTGGGGAGGAAATAATCCAGGAAATAATATCACACCTCATGCAGACGTAGGCCTGAGAAACAGGAACAAACTGGCTGGAAAGTCTACCTGGCACCTCGTTTAGTAACTGAAAGTGGGGCCGGAGCCCTCTCCAGGGCTGGGTAGGGAGGAGTAAAGATCACCATCTGAGGAAGAGAAGTCTGGAGGGCACCAAGAGGCCTTAACAGTAGCAAGAACAGAAGATTCTAGAGGAAAATCATCCCCAGTGGGAGAGGGGAGAGAAAGGTGTGTTCCGCCAATCAAACATCTATCCGCACCCCCACCCCATGCTTGGTGGCGCACACCTTTAATCCCAGCACTCAGGAAGGAGAGGCAGGCAGATCTCTGAGTTTGAGGCCAGCCTGGTCTATGTAATAAGTTCCAGGCCCTCCAGGGCTACATAGTAAAACCTTGTCTCAAAAAGTAAAAAACGTGAAAGATCTGGGGCTGGAGAGATGTCTCAGGGCTTAAGAGCAGTTGTTAGGGGACCTGGGTTTGGTTCCCAGTACCGACATGGTAGCTCACAACCATCGTCAGTTCCAGTTCCAGGGGACCTGACCCCCCTACTGACCTATGCAGGCACCAATCACACATGTGCTGCGCATACATGCATGCATACAAGATTTACACGAAAACAATTAATTATTAAAAAGAAATGTCTGGAGGCAATGCCTGGGGTTTGCTTTAGAGAGTAGTCCTGATGGTCTGAGGCTAGCCTTTGGCTAGCCTGAGCCAAGCCTAAGGACTGTCCACCACCCAACCCCCACCCTGAGCTAGGAGGGTGCCCAGGAAGACCTGGAAGTGATCCCTCCACGGAAGAAGAGCCAGACTCAAGGAACATGGAGAAGAAAAACTGGACAGCTCGGGGGGGGGGGGGGGGGGACAAGCTGACCGGAGGACTGGAGGGAGTAGAAATGAGTAACGAAAGGCAGGCCAGCCTCACGGTCCCCTGCCCATGGAACCCTGTGGCTGTGCTGTGCACGCTGTAAGATCCTCCCTCCCCCATCTTGTCTGGGGACGGGGCAGCTTCAGGAGACATCTGATGTGTCCAGCAAGCCTCTCTGCTATCTGACAGGACAGGTACCCATAGCCCTCAGCCCTACTCTCTGGGGTCCTAGGCAGGTTGTTTGCCAGGCCTGTGGGTGTGGTGCCAGGCTGGGAACGAAAGCCACTCCCAGCAATGGCTCACCTGACAGATTCCCTTTGGGCACCTTCTGAGCCTAGAATGGACTTTGTCCTCTGCTGGGAGAGGCCACTGCCTGCCAGGGCCTGTGCTGTCCTGCACGCCTGAGACACTAGCTTATGAGTGATGGGTGTTTGTTGGTAGGAGAGGAGAAAAACTAATGACCCTGGGCCCCTCTGTGTGGTCCGCTCTTTCTGAGCAAAACGATCACTGTGTAGTCTGTCCTGGGCCATCGGAAGACACTAAGCCAACTACCCCAGACCTTGGTGAACCAGGAAAAGTAACACAGGTGTGCGGCCCTGGTTGGTGCAGCCCTGCCCCCACCACATATGTGACAGACAGATGCCAGCTCCCGGGGGAGGCCTGGTGTGACTGCTATCATCCTCAGCCACAATTTGGAATGTCCTTAGGAATGCGCCCTCCCTTGCTCTTGGTATACCAGGCCCCAGCCCGCCCCTCCCTGGGGCCTCTGCCCCTAGGCTGCACTCAGCTTCTTGGGATAGTTTTAGCCAAGGGCTTCTGTGTGAAAGAGCCTGGGGCTTCAGGGGGGTGAGCTGAGACCACCAGCTTCCTGGGTGCCTTGTGCTTTAGCAGTGTGGGTTAATGTCAGCGGTATGACCAGCTCTGTCCCCTTCAGGGAGGGACAGCTGGGCAGGGTCTTGGCACCATTCTGTGCTCTGAAATGCTAGGTAGGATAGGTCTGTGACCTGCCTGGAGCTCCGGGGTGGGCATGAGCCTTCTTATAGGCTGGAATCACTAGTTCCTGAGGCCCTGAACTCACCCGAACAGCCTTGGTGCCCACCCCCACCTCTGGTAACCCCAGGGTAGCCATCCTTTCCAGTCCCCTTAAGTCCTTCTGTCTCTGTCCCTGTCAGACTGGGCAAGTAGGTACCACACCCTGAGATATGTAATCCTGGGACAGTATCCAGAGCACATGACAAGGGGGCACTGTGGCCCAGTGCTGAGCCCCGAGCCTCACCCCTGATAGTGGGTGGGCAATAGACTTGGAGTTCTTCGAACTGTCTGGAAAACAAACTTCCCCTTTGGAAGGCCTTTCTTAATAAGTTGGATTGTTTGGTTTGGTTTTTGTTTTCGTTGAGATAGTCTCAAGGTTTCTCTCTCTCTCTCTCTCTCTCTCTCTCTCTCTCTCTCTCTCTCCCCCTCTCTCCCACCCCCCCCTTTTTTTTTTGTTTTTTCAAGGCAGGGTTTCAGATCCACCTGCCTCTGCCTCCTGAGTGCTGGGATTAAAGGAGTGCACCACCACTCCCAGCCGGTTTGTGTTATTTTAACCTATATAAAGTTCTGAGCTTATAAAAGCTTTCCTTGATGTTGGCTCCTTTGCTTACCTCTACAAAGATAGGCAATCACAGACTAAGCCTCTCTCTCCTCTCATTTTTCTCTTTTTTTTTAAGATTTATTTATTTATTGTGTATACAGTGTTCTGTCTGTATGCTTGCTGGCCAGAAGAGGACACCAGATCACATTACAGATGGCTGTGAGCCACCATGTGGTTGCTGGGAATTGAACTCACGACCTCTGGAAGAGCAGCCAGTGTTCTTAACCTCTGAGCCATCTCTCCAGCCCTCATAAATAAATAATAGACCACTACAGACCCCCGACTTCAGAAACACGGAAAGGACAAATGTATATTGGCGAGTGTTATGAGAAGAGGTTTTGGAGCCAGGCTTGGTGCTGTGGGACAAGGCCGGCAGAAGGGGATGCAGCCAGGCTGTACTTGTTTATAGAACATTTTAAAGGGAAAATATTTGGGAAGGGAGTGTCCCCCACTTTACATTAGGGTCTACAAGGTCTGAGTGCCAGCCTCTCTCGTTACTAGTGTGGTGTATTTGGTTCAGAAAAGCCTTGGCTGGTGCCGTGTGGCCCCTGCCGCCAGCCAGGGCTGTTTTAGTGAGCTTTGCAGGTCATTTAAGAGCCTGTTAGGAAATCCTCAGGCAATGCCTTTGTTCTTACTGAGCCCATTTTGCAGATTCATCTGTCATCATTGAGGACCCCAGGTTTCCAGGCCCCCAGCAGGGCATCCAATCACGGAGGTAAGTGGCAGCAACGAGGACAGTTGACCCTCAGCAAACTGGCCAGTGTGGATGACTGGTTCCCACACAAAAGCCTTTACTCTGGCTTCTGCTGTATCCGGGTCAAATCAGCTCTGCTCACCTCAGTCTCTGGGTCACAGGGATTCCCTACCCAGGGGGGACACTTGTCCCTTTCAGTCGCATCCCCCTGTTAGCCAGAGCCAACCGTAGGACCTTGCTGCACCCAAGGGAACAGAAAATGCTAATGCTGAAGAAATAAACAGGTCATTCTGGAGACCACTGCCCAGGGCTTCCTACTGTGGGTGGGGCAGGGTGGCGGGATGGGGGCAGTCAATTCTGAGGAGGGTGAAGTTGAGAAGGGGCTTAGAGCACATGCACTGCTGGCATGGACAGGTGAGGTGGCTGAGGGGTAGCGTGTCGGCGATGGCCGTCAGTTCCTGTGCTGGGCAGTGAACCCCTTCAACAGTGGCTCAGGCTGGAGCTCCCTGCTGCTGTTCCGTTTGCACTGTGACCCAGGATTTACCTTAGGACCCCCCAAGGCTGGAGTTGTGAACCCCTATAGCATGAATAATAAAAACCCAGAGACAGAAATTAGGGTTCAACGTGGAAACTAGAAAAGCAAGGCAGCCAAGCCACTAGAGAAGTCTTACCTCTACAAAGACTGGGCAATCGCAAACTAAGCAGACTAAGCCTCTCTCTCCTCTCATTTTCTTTTGTTTTTAAAGATTTATTTATTTATTGTGCATACAGTGTTCTGTCTGTATGCTTGTTGGCCAGAAGAGGGCACCAGATCGCATTACAGATGGCTGTGAGCCACCATGTGGTTGCTGGGAATTGAACTCAGGACCTCTGGAAGAGCAGTCAGTGCTCTTAACCTCTGAGCCATCTCTCCAGCCCTCATTTTCTTCTGTTCCCTCTAGTGCTGGTTTAAGGGCATATGACCCCTAGTCCTGGGGTTAAAGGTGTAGGCCACCACCACCTAGATTTATTTCTGTATTGATCTTGTGTAGCCCAGGGTGGTATTGAACTCACAGAGATCCATCTGACTGTCTCCCAAATCCTGGGATTAAAGGTGTGTGCCACCACTGCCTGACCTCTAGTGGCTTTAGCTTGCTCTGGTCTTCAGGCAAGCTTTAGTTATCAAAATACAAATAATAGACCACTACAGACCCCCCGGCTTCAGAAACACGGAAAGGACAAATGTATATTGACGAGTGTTATGAGAAGAGGTTTTGGAGCCAGCCTTGGTGCTGTGGGACATGGGCTTGGCCGGGAGAAGGGGATGCAGCCAAGCTGTACTTGGATCCTGCTCTCCTCATCTGTGTGGACAGGAAAGCCATGGTCAGGTAGTGACCTCTCCTTCCACACGCCATCCTGCTTGCTCTTTATCACGTAGTCAGGGTCAGACTTCCAAGGGTGTCCCCAGCAGGTCCCTGGGCCTCGGGGTAGCCCATCCCCTTAACAAGAATGCAGAGCCAGACAGGGCCTCGATCACATCCACAGCATCTGCTGCAAGCTCAGGGAACTGTAACTGTCCCCAGGCAAACCACACACAAGGTGCCCAGGCATCAGTAAGGGGCCTAGCCAGGATTCTGGTCCTGGTCTATGGGGCCTCTGGGCTCAGCTGCAGACATGCCCTTGTTTGCACCCTGCCCAGGACCTAGTAGTTATGTCAGAGAAAGCAGGGTGGTCCCTGAGGTCCATTCCAGCCACAGGCCGTCCCCACCAGAAAATAGCTGTGTGTCTGAGGCAGAGTCTCAGATAAGCCCAGACCCCAGCTTCCCTGCACACCTGTAGTGCAGTTACGCTACATCCCTGGGGTCTCTCCTGGTGAGCAGCCACAGCCAGCCCTGTTCTCCCTGTCCTTGCCTGGGAGCTGTTCGGAAAGGATGCTGAGAAGAAACAGAATTGAACACCGGAGAGGCTGTATGTGGGACATCCCTCTGAGCCTCTCACCTCTTGCCTGCCTCTCTCTCTAGGTCCCCTCTGCTACCCAGCATGTCCCAGAGACATTCTGACAGCTCTCTGGACGATAAAACATTGGAATATCGTTTCCATGCAGAGCTGCAACTCGATGCCAATGGGAACCCTATGCCGAGGCTCCCCATGGTTCGTAACTCCTTGAGAGACAAGACCAATGCTGCCTTTGAGCCAGAGGCCTCCGGACCCCTGCAGGTGCCCCCAGAAGATGAGGAGCCACGACCCATCATCCTTAGCACTCAGAGCCCCGCGGCACTCAAGATGGGCACCCAGCAACTCATCCCTAAGAGTTTGGCTGTGGCCAGCAAGGCCAAAACCAAGTCCCCAGCCCGCCACCAGAGCTTTGGGGCAGCTGTGCTCAGCAAGGAGGCCGCTCGGCGGGATCCTCGGCTCCGCTCAGCCCCCAGCTTCTCCTTGGATGACATGGATATGGACACGGGCCCTGGTGTGAATCTGAAGCGAAACATAAGGAACCAGTCCTACCGAGCCGCCATGAAGGGCCTTGGGTCACCCAGCAGCAAAGGGGACTCAGTCCAGCTCAGCCCCAAGCTCCAGGCCCTCACTGAGGAGGCTGCTCAGCCTCCCGCTCGGTCCCCAGCCAAAAATAAGGTAGGAGTCTGCCCTGACATCAGGGATAGGCAGTGTCATCTCTAGGGTCTCGAGAGTTCACAGGCAAGGCAGTGATCTGGTCCTGTGTCTCCTATGTCTGCGTCATGCACGGCAGCTGCTGGGCGCGGGCTCCTGGCCATCCCACTTTAGTGGAATCTGTTCAAATCTCATGTTCTTTCTGGCTAGAGAAAGTTGTCATGTTTTGGGGACTTTTCCATGTCCCCAATTCTCTGCAGAGTGGACAGCAGGGGGAATCAGCCACTCTTGAGCCCAAGCATGGAACCAGTCTATTTGATGACAGTTTCCGTGATGCCAGGCACGGGCTGCCAGCGGGACAAGGAGGGACAATGTGTAGCCCTCAGCCCTCAGCCCCCACCTGTCCTCCTGTCCTGCTGCTGCCCCGCCTGCCCTGAGCTCTAGACAGGCCTGCAGTCTCCGGGAGCCTGTTACAAACAGCCATTGAGCAGGAAGGCCACGGTTAAGGAGCGGCCTTCCACGTTCCACCTGCTCATCATGTTGTCAGGGTCAGATGGGGAATCACAGCCATTCGAGACAATTTCTTCCCAGGATACGGGGCTGGGGGTCCTTCTGGACCTTTGCCAGGTGCTTCCCTCAGACTTGGGGTGCCCCAGGCACAGTGCTCAGTCAGCTCCCATGGAGGCCTGGGATGGGCCTTTATGGCTGTGTGACCCATAACAGATTCCCGGAACTGAGGCTCAGTTTCCCCATCTGTAAGTGAAGATGGCCGCCATCCAGCTGTAGGCATACTCCAAAACTGAGTTCAGGCCCTTTGTTGCCTAGAGCTGTTCACAGCATCATGGGAAAAGCATGCTCACTTGGACATCAGCAGACACCTGTCAGAATGATAGCCACACGGCTTGGCCAGACCACAAACTTCCATGAAGGCCGATCGCGGCTAAGGCAAGGCCTCTATGTCTAAAATGCCAGCCACTGTCCTTCATTACAGTTCCCCTACTATATCTGCCTGAGATGCCTGGACCCTTGATAGGCATCCCTGTACCTCAGGAGCTGAATCAGCACCACCACTGTCCCTAGAACAGGCCTGCCAAGGTCTCCCTCAACAGTAGTGAGTCCCCTCTTCAGCACACATCCCTGAGACCTATAGCATGTCACACGCTGGGGAGATAAGCTGTGGCTGCTCCTGAGAGCTCCTGTGCAGAAAGGGGACTGTGAGGGTGTCGAGGGCTAGCAAATGGCAGTGCAGGAGGCCCTAGGAGCCTCCTGGGTGAGAGGGCTCCCAGTGGTCCCCCAGGAACCTCCTGGGTGAGAGAGCTCCCCGTGGTTCCCCAGGAGCCTCCTGGGTGAAAAGATTCCCCATGGTCTCAGGGCCAGAAGGGATACAATAGAGACTGAGGAAGGATTTGGGTTGGAGGAGGTGAGGGGGTGGGGGGGTGAGAAAAGGAGCTAGCCTAGGTTTAGCTGGGAGTGTCACACTTTCCCGGACCTGTAAGGGGAGTTTTCAGGCCCCAACTGGTTCTAAGGAACCAGAAGCAACTGGCCTCTGCTTTCCCGGAACCAGTGTACCTATGAAAAACCTGGTGTTCCAGCCAAGGAGTGGGGACTGTGTGGGGATGCCAGTGTAGAGTGGGGATTCCCCAGAGCTCTGCCCTCAGTTTCTAGGGCCCTGAATCAGGGCCAGAATCTCACCAGCTGCCTTCTGCCCACTCCAGACCAGACTCCCTCTTCATTCCCATCAGGTAACACCTCTTAACTGGTTTAGCCCCTAGGCAGCCTTCCTGGATCTGTAGCAGCCCTCTGCCCTGAACCCCAACTTTTACCTGTTCTGGCCTCTACTTTGCGAAGCTAACATTTAATGTGCACCTTCTACATGTCAGCAAAGCCCCCTCCCATCTCTTCCATAGATTGCTTGTGGCGGGGGGGGGGGGGGAGGATCTCTGTCTGGGCTGCCATAGTAACGGAAGGGCAGCTGACCCACGCTTCCCTCCCCACTGACTGGCAAGGTTTCTGTCTTGTCTACAGAAAACTCTGGGACGGAAACGCGCACACAAGGGCTCCTTCAAAGACGGTAAGTGGCTCCCAGGAGGCTGAGGGCCTGGCATGACTAGGAAGGAGTCTCTGTAGGGCCAGCGGGGACATTCACTGGACACTGACTCCAGCTGTTGGTGTGAGTGTACATCTCATAGAGTTCCCTTGGACTCCCATCTATGTGACCCAAAGACAGCCTCACATGAGTATTCGGTGGGACCCAGGGTGGATGATAGGGCATCAGGCCTCCAGAGAGGCAGGCACTCAGCTCTCTTCTTTGCGTGGACTCCTCCCGGTCTGAAGAGAGCCTGCTGAGCACTGCAGCTCACGAGAAAGGAAGAACCAATGTTGCTCTGTCTTCCTGGTCCCACTGAGGCACTGCAGCAAGAACATCCCTCCTTCCTGAACCGTGTCAGCTCTCTGGGTGTCCGCAGGCTGTAACACAAGGGGCTGAGTCTCTCTGCTGAGTCTCCGGGAAATGTTCCCTGTGTGGAGCAGCAGCAGTGCCCAGGCTCCAGTGCAGGCTGACGCAGCATCCGTGCCCAGGCTCCAGTGCAGGCTGACGCAGCCTCAGTGCCCAGGCTCCAGTGCAGGCTGATGCAGCATCAGTGCCCAGGCTCCAGTGCAGGCTGACGCAGCCTCAGTGCCCAGGCTCCAGTGCAGGCTGATGCAGCATCAGTGCCCAGGCTCCAGTGCAGGCTGACGCAGCCTCAGTGCCCAGGCTCCAGTGCAGGCTGACGCAGCATCAGTGCCCAGGCTCCAGTGCAGGCTGACGCAGCAGCTGCATGAGCTCAGGGATGCCCTATATTGGGTTGGCCCATGCCAGACTGGGCCGGTAGTATTGTTGGCTTGTGGGCAGTGACCGGCATCCTCAGACCTCACCTGAGTACCCAAGCTTCCCCCCTCCCGGACCAGGCACAGCTGTCCTTACGCAGCTCTGGTTGGTCTGCTTGGCCCCGACCTGGAGTGCCACATTCTACACGGGGCTGCTACCATCTCCCAGCCTGTCCTGTTAATCCACTGTAGGACACAGTGGGCCATAGGGGAGCCTGCATGTTTTTGAGAGCTTTGTGGGGCCCTTGGGTGGGTCAGGCTACCCCCAAGCCCTCATGCAGACAGGCGACTCTGCTCTGCCCAGACCCCCAGCTGTACCAGGAGATCCGAGAGCGGGGTCTCAATACCAGTCATGAGTCTGATGATGACATACTCGACGAGCCCTCCGGCCCGGAGGGAGCTCAGAAAGCGGACACCACCATTGTGGTCAAGAGCTATCGGCCTGCCCAGCTCACCTGGAGCCAGCTCCCAGAGGTAAGGAGACCCCGTGGCCTTCCCTTTCCCCAGCTTGTGGTAGCCTGGCTCTTACAAGGAGCTGAAATGTAGCTTGCAGAGTCACTGGGATATAGTTTGTGTGTGGGACAATGAGTCTGTCCTCTGTCCTAGCATGTAGTTAGAGTTCCTGCTCGGTCTGACCTGAGGGGCACTGTGGACACAAGGAGCCCCCTTCCTCACTGGGGGAGCCTCTCCACTCTCCCCGTACTTCCTACATCTGAAAACGGGCCATGTCCAGACCGTGAAGGCCAGGATAGTGACCCCTATCCTCTGCAGGCTCTGGGTGTGGCAGGAAATGGCGATGGTGGACTCAGCCTTCCCTTCACTTCAGTACAAAGGAGCTTCTTGTTTGCCTGCTGTGGGGGTGAGGGACCCCCTATGAGAGTGCCGACAATGGGAGCCTAGCCAGGGAAGGTCCAGCCAAGGGTTGCAGCAAGGCAGAGTCTGGGCTTCACAAGTAGAAATGTCCAGCAGGACACATTTATCACCCTGCCGGATGCTAGAAGCTGGGGACGGTGCCCAACATGCTATACGCCGTAACATTGATTGCCCAATATTTAGAACCTGGACTACCCACACTTGGAAAGCTGCAGGGGACCCATGCAATGTTGGCAGTGCCTCTGCCCAGGCTGTGAGTAGGAGAACACAAATGGAGGCAAGGCATAATGCGGTCCGGCCTGCCCCGACGTGCCCTATAGCCATAGGCATAGGGGGAGCCACGCTGAGACAGCCTAGGGCCATTAGCTTCAAGAAAGGGAAGAGTGCAGGTGATAATGGCCCATGCCTTCCCTGGCAGGACTGACTCAGCTGCCCAGGTGGTGTCTGAGTCATCACCCCCCCTACACACACACAGACACATGCATGTGTGTGGACGCGCGTGCGCACACACACACACACACACAGAGACACACACACACACACTGTTCCTCTAGACTCCCTGTCTGTCTCCCTGGCCTGGTCCAGGGCTCTAGAGATGGAGAGGAAGCTAAGCTGGGGAGACATAGACAGCTGAAGGTTCCTGATGGAGGTGGCTCCGCCCTCCAGCTGGGTGTGGCCAAGTGGGGACCTGGCTCCATCAGCAGGACCTGCGCCCACAGCTCCTTTGCTTTTCTCAGGTGTTGGAGTCAGGTGTCCTGGACACACTGTCGGTGGAAGAACGTAAGAGGCAGGAGGTAAGGCCACCGGGAGTCCCTAGAGACGCAGTGATATCCTCTCCTCACCTACCCTAATGGCCACCTCATGGGACAGAAACCTGAGGGCTGACGACTGAGCCCTGAAGGAGTATCAGGAAGAACCAGAGTCCTGGCCGGGAATAAGGGGCATGTGTCAGCCCGTGTTTGATCCCCACCCAGTACCATCTTCCCTGGAAAGCAGAGTCCTGATCACATCTACACAGCCTGAGTTGTGAACCGGAGCATAGAGATATGGACTTGTGGCCTGTGCAGCAGTCACGGCAGCCCTCCGAAGGGGCCCGCGCCCCCGTCTTCCCTCCCTCTGTCATTCTGAGCATTGTCTTCCCATGCAGGCCATCTTCGAGATCCTCACATCTGAGTTCTCCTATCTGCACAGCCTGAGCATCCTGGTGGCCGAGTTCCTGCAGTCCAGGGAGCTGAGGGCCACTATGACACAGACAGAACACCATCACCTCTTCTCCAACATCGTGGACGTGCTGGCTGCCAGTCAGAAGTAAGCTGGGTTTCCCTGGGCCCCCAAGAATGCTGCTTTGCCGTGACTCTAGGCAGTGATGTCAGCAGGGCCCTGGGTTGTACCTGTGGATGGGACACTTGGAGCAGCCACTGGCTTGAGATGGAACATGGCAACCTCTAAGAGCCCTTGAGAGCTGGCTGTGGGGACACCATGGGCATCCTAGACTCCCATGGGGGGGGGCACTTCTCTCAGGTATAGCCCTGTGTGACCAATGGGTATCTCACATCAGCACTGGGGATTGTCAGCAGCGCCTACAGAGTTGTCACCCAGTCAGGTGGCAGCCTCGAGTTTCGGCCCCAGGTCATGTTCTACCCAGCAGTGTCTGGTGGCCTGACCGGGCTCTAGTTGCAGGGCCTAGAATCAGAGGAGAGGCCAGGCATGCAGCGACAGGCTGGTGAGGGCCTGTGCGTGTACTTTATGTATGTGCATGCCTGTATGTATCCTTGCATACTACCAGTGGGTATCTCACCCTAGCACTGGGCGTACTGCCTGCCTGTATGTGTTCGCTCATACCTGTATATATATATATGTTCATGTCCTTAGCACAGACTGGTCAGGTAGTGTGTGGGGTCAGCCCTTGCTGCTGTGATAGTCCAGGAGACCCCAGGTCTCCCTGACCCTTTAGCCTTGGCTTCAGTGTTTGATGAGACCCTCTCATCAGCCCCAGTGGAGTCAGAAGAGATGGATAGATCATGGGGGTGCTAGCTCACAGGCCGAGCCCTCCAGACAGAGGATGCTGGCTTTTACATGACAGGACCAGCCTGGCCCTTGCTGACCACTCAGCAAGAGCACACTGCTGTGGGTGTCCTTTCTCCCTCCAGAGGCTTCAGAGCCATTTAGACAGGGAACAGAGTACCATCGTATCCCTGGAAATGGGCTTCCCATAAGAGATCCAGTGGCTAACTGTGGGAACTACCCGCTCCTGACTCATCAGAGGAGAGAAGGGGTCCGGGAAGTGGGTGACCCTCTTGTAGACTCCGCCCCAGTGTGGTCCCTTGATGCTGTGCAGCCTCTAATTGCTCAGCTTGGCCATTGCTGCCCTGGCGTGGGACTCTCTAGCCTCCTCCCTGGCCATTCATAGCCATCTCCTCTGAGAATTGTGCTATTTGGGGCCAGTAGCAGGAGGCCAGCGCTTCCAGACCTTTCCAGGAAACCCCAGGACTCATGCATTTCAGCTGAGTGCATGGGGGCTTGTCCAGGCAGCCTCAGCTTCCGTTCATCCATGGGGTCCCCATGCGCTTCTGAGCCTCTGCTAGCTACACAGCTTTTCCCAAGGGCCAATCACCCCCGGAGTGCACTTGTTTATAGGAATTGAGGTCCATGGCTCTGCTGAGTCCCTAATGCTCACATCCAAGCCTGGAGGGCTCTTCTCAGATGGACAGGTTTCCCAGCTCCCTAAGCCAGGGCCCTCAGGCACAGCCACCAGGCTCACATACCAGGTGGCCAAAAACTCTATGCCATCCTCCTGCCTGGCTCATGGGAGGTCAGATCTGCCCTGGGGAGGCAGTCTCCCCAGGACCTCTACCAAGAGCCCAGGCCTCCTTACTTGTCCCTTATGGGTTGGACTCCATGAAAGCAGATAGTTGTGAAGTCTTGCTGGGAGCTTGGCTGGTATAATCACCTTAGTTTCAAGACCCATCCCTAGAGAGACATGGCCTTCCCTGGGTCTCCTAGGGCCCCAATAATAGGACCCTTCATAGGGTCATTGCATCTCTATCCATGAACTCACACCCCGGGACAGGCACAGGGCTGGATGTTACAGAAGCAGGGTGGAGAGCTGATCTGTCTTGTGGGTCCCCAAAGGCTTTGGACAGATGTGGCCTAGCTTACGTAAGGTTTTGCCTGACTCACTGGGCACCTGCCACGTACTGTCTTCAAGACCGATCCGTGCAGACGTTTTTGTCTGCATACACGTGTCTTTGTGTGTGCCAACACCCATCCAAACTGAGCCTTCGTGTCCCCGACCGCTCCCCACCCCAATGCTGCAGGTTCTTCGAAGCTCTGGAACAGCGGCATAAGGCCCAGGTGTGTGTGGAGGACATCAGCGACATCCTGGAGGACCATGCCGAGAACCACTTCCACCCTTACATCGCCTACTGCTCCAACGAGGTCTACCAGCAGCGCACCCTGCAGAAGCTGTCGTGAGTGGGGCCCTTGTGCTCCCTCCCGGCCCAGCCCGTGCAGGCCCCACCTGCACCACCTCTTTCTGGGGTCAAGTGACAGAGTTTCCCTGTTGCAGGAACAGCAATACAGCCTTCCGAGAAGCGCTAAGGGAGATAGAGAAAAGGCCCGCGTGCGGGGGCCTGCCCATGATCTCCTTCCTGATTCTCCCCATGCAGAGGGTGACCCGGCTGCCGCTCCTGACAGATGTGAGTATCCGGGAGGCTTGGGTGCAGCCGTGGAAACACGCTGGGAGGTCCTGCCTTTAGTGTTGCCTCTCTGACCTCTTCCTCACACTCATACATCTGTAATTGGATAATTACAATGCCTATAAGGCAGGGTGATTAATCTTGATCACTTTGCGGTCAGCAATAGGATACCGTAGCCTGGAGACACATCTTTAGGCAAGTGCCCATATGCCCTCAGCTCTGGAACTGCGGAAATACCGCTATTCCTGAGGGCAGGGTCCCCTCCCAGAGGTGTAGAGGCCCTTTGTGGACTGTAGATGTCCTGCTGGGTCTAACTCTGGAAGTCCTTGCTTGCCTGAGGCCCCTCCCTGACTTCCAGAGTCCAGAACTGGTGGGGAGTCCCTGCCCCAAGCAGGGCTCCTTGGGAGGGTCTTCATGGCTTCTGTCTTCCCCCAGACACTCTGCCTGAAGACACAGAGCCACCCTGAGAGGTACAAAGCTGCCAGCCGTGCCCTGAAGGCCATCAGCAAGGTGAGGCCACTTCTGCCCCGAACTTTCTGTGGTATTGATGGGGAAAGGGGCTAGATCCAGGGCGGTGCCACCGGGAGGGCAAGCACTCCACGGTCCTACACCCGTGCCCAGGGTATATGTGTAAACTCAACCCCACAGCTGGTCAAGCAGTGCAATGAGGGGGCCCACAAGATGGAGCGCACGGAGCAGATGTACACGCTGCACACACAGCTGGATTTTGGTAAGGTCAAGGTAGGTGCCAACCCACCCACTGTACCCTGATGTCCTCCTCATAGGAGTCAGGGGCTTCTGGGGACATCTGCCTGGGTAGGATGGGTGGGGGATCCCTTGAACTTCCCTGACTCAGTAGCAAGGAGGTGTCAAGGCCTCTCCAGGACTGGCCGCCACCCCCAGCTTAGGCAAAACATTCGGCAAGAACCAGAGAATCAGGGCTCCTCAAGGCTCTCCTGTAGGGTAGGACAGGACACAGGGCCTTCTCTGGTTCCTGTGGGCCAACTGAATGGCTGTTCCTTAAGGTTCAGGATAATCCCATTGGTTCTCAGTCATAACAGGGAGGCAGGGATTGTCCCTGTCATCGTCCCCCACCTTGCCGGGTCCGTTTCCTTTATCTGTCCACTCTATCCCCAGTCTCTGCCACTCATCTCTGCCTCTCGCTGGCTGCTCAAGCGTGGAGAACTCTTCCTCTTGGAGGAATCCAGTATCTTTCGGAAAATCGCCAGCCGGCCCACGTGCTACTTGTTCCTGTTCAACGACGTCCTGGTTGTCACCAAGAAGAAAAGGTAGGGCACTCAGCTGCAGACGTCAGACTAGGGAGCAGCCACACGGCTCTGTACGGAATCAGGTCTCTGCTTTCCCTCCCTGATCCGAGAGACAAGTCTCGGGAGCACTCTTGAGGTTAACTGGCCCTGACGACTCTCCTGTGTCCACACAGTGAGGAGAGCTACCTGGTCCAAGACTATGCACAGCTTGAGCATGTGCAGGTCAGGAAGCTGGAGGCCTCGGAGCCCTCACTGCCAGCAGGCAGCAGCCGCAGTTCCTCCGTGCCCCACCCCTTCCAGGTGAACCTGCTACGTAACAGCGAGGGCCGCCAGGAGCAGATTCTGCTGTCCTCTGACTCCGCGTAAGATGGTGGACCCCAGCGAGGGGGGGGGGGGTAGAGCACACGTCCGGGCGGGAGCCTGGGAGGGTGGGGTGTGCTGTACTGTGTCTGCATGCCTACTACATGCTGAGCACCATCGGTGCCCGTAGAGCCGTAAGCAATGCACAGCCTGGCTCTGGGTATCTGATTTCCTTGTGGGGATACATCAACTGGTGAATTGCTGTACTGTCCAGTAACCAGGGAGGGAGCTTCAAGGGGAAAAAAGGACGAGGGTGGACGTGACCATTGGGCCTTCATTATTGTCAAGGTGGTGCTTAGGTCAAATCCCCGAGGGAGGGCTCAGCCAGCACTTCTGTACAGCCCTGCACAGGCCCTGGGGCAATAGCAGGAGCTGAAGCACAGCAGGGAAGGGCAGCAGAGTCCATGAACAGGGACTCATGGACCCCAAGAAGAAAGGAGGGTCTCAGATATGCTCTCTGTGGCCTCCAGGAATGACCGGGCCCGGTGGATCACAGCCCTCACCTACAAGGAGAGGCAATGGCAGGGCATCACCAACAAAGGAGGTAAGTATGGGGTTGGGGTGAGTAGGGTTGTTGCAACCCTGGGGTAGATCTCAGGCCACACCACGGCCTCCCCGGGGTACCTAGCTTAGGGGCTGGAACCTCGGCCCTTGTTGTATGTGTGACTATGTACTTGTAGCTGTGACTTAACCTTATTGATCCTCCATCTGGGGAAACTGAGGTGCGGCCAAAGGAACAGAATAGTCTGTGGGGGAGCACCCCTGGCCTAACTGTCTCCATTTCCCCCAGAGCTGCCCCAGGTGGAGATCACCAAGGCATACTTTGCCAAGCAGGCTGATGAGATCACGCTGCAGCAGGCTGACGTTGTCCTGGTCCTGCAGGAAGAGGATGGTGAGTGTGGTCGGGGAGTGGGTGTCAACCAGACTGGGGTGCAGCCCAGATAAGGGTGCAGCGACCAGCCATGCTCAGCCTGCCTCATCCCCGTAAGCACTTCCTCAAAGGTTGGGGCTGGAGAGATGGCTCAGTTGGCATAAGGACCTGATTTTGAACCCAAGAGCCCGCGTAAAGGAAAGCTGGGCGTGACGGCATGTGGCTTGTGTCATCCTGGGGAAGCAAAGACATGCTCCATGCCCCTGAGAGACTATCTCAAAAGTCAGAGTGGGCAGCGCCAGAGGAACTGAGGTTGTCTCTAGGCCTCTATGCACATGGGTGTACGTACATGTATGTGATCTATACACACGTGTAAACACACCACACTCAGTCTTCTCAAAGGGAGGACCGCCAGTACTAAAGTTAAGGGACCAAAGTGAGCTTGCTACTCTGTGCCCTAAGTGAAGCGAATGGGTGTCTGATCTCCTGGTGCTCCCAGCATAGGCCTCTGCAGGGCCCTGGTCGTGCTGGAGTAGTGGGTGCGGATCTCACCCCTCCTACATGCTGGTGTAGGGGAGCTGCCGGGAGGGCCAGGTGGCCTTGAGTGTCGCCTCCTTGGCTCTCTCTGGAGGCAGGAGGGGGTGGTCAGGCCCTAGAGTGGAACCCTCAAGAGCAGAGGTGGGGTGGGACGGTAGGAGGGATCCCTCTCATCCACCCGTCTGCATCCAGGCTGGCTACACGGCGAGAGGCTTCGGGACGGAGAAACAGGCTGGTTTCCCGAGAGCTTCTCACGCTGTATCACCAGCCGGGTGGCGGTGGAAGGCAATGTGCGCAGGATGGAGCGGCTCCGGGTGGAGACAGACGTGTAGCTGCAGAGCTCAAAGCCAGTCGCGGTGGACACGGCTTCAGTCCTTCAACCAGCAAGGGTCTCCGTCCTCCAGGACATGGGAGAGGTTTATTCCTTGGGCCTCCCCAAGCCTCACGGTTACGAGCAGAACACAGGACATCTATCCGTACCTGACACTTGCTCTCTCGGAAGGCTTTGAGGCAAGCTCCAGGGCCCACATTCTGATAGAAGCCCAGCCTGGCCTCTCACTGGCCACCTGAGCCGCACCCAGGCTGAGAGTGGCACAGGACTGTGGTCTTCATTGAGGACAACACAGGGCCACCTCCCAGATACACACCCCCCCCCACTTCCCAAGTGAAACAGGAAGGGTCCGTGTTCTGAGAGGACCAGCAGGGATGTTATATATTGTGATAGAGGTTTTAAACAGCATTAAAGTATTTCTTTAAAACTTGGGTTTGCACCTGAGCCTAGGTCACAGCCACTTATTGCACTGAAATCCCAAGGTCTAATAGGTGTGTGGAGACTGGCCTCAGGTCTCTCCTTAGCTCTGACCCATCTGTCTACCAGAGTATCACAAGTCTGTGGCTCCTGCTTGTGCATTCATGAATGGTAATAGCTAAACCTTGCAGGACTTACCTTGGCCACAGGGTTCTGAGAGCTCAGACACAGTAAGGACACCCTGGTATGGTGATCCCAGTCCCTGCAGAGACCTCCCTCTCGGGGACCTACAGGCCCAAAAGGCAGCCTCCGTGCTGACTAGGGCCGGGCTAGTTCTCTCCAACAGCCCCCTCAGCCTGGTCCTGAAGCCCCATGGTTTTCTCTGCTTGGCTGGTACTAGATTGGGGGTGGAACACCCAGCTTGCAGTGTAGCAATGTGCCCCATTCTGCTGTGCTCAGCCTTGCTACAGAAGCGACCAATACAGGTGACTCTCCACTAGGTTCAAAAGCACAAATAGCAATGCCCTCCCATCCTAGGCCTGTATAGACAGGCTAGGGCCAGCTGCACCCTATGGCTTCTATGACAGGGCCAAGTCTGGGCTCAGCCTGACACCAGTCCTCACCAGGGTGAACACTCACCCATGTTTGGCTGCTTTGGACGGAGGGCCAGGTCAGAGTTCAGGGAGTAGGCATGGCCTGGGTGGACTGTCTGAGGTAGGGCCTAGTACCTCCTTCTGCCTGAAAGAGGTAAACATCTCCATCTTCCTCACCCTAACGCTCCCCTTTCTCGGAGCTGCCGGGGTGTGAAGAGGCAGCAATCTGGGGGCCGTGGAGTGGTGTGCACGTGCAGTTTCTGTGTGTGCACTGATGTGTGCCTGTGGTAGAAGTGCCTTGATGTAAACCCACTGCCCCATGGGCTCGGGTTTAATCCCACTTCTGATCCTCTGAGGAGCGTGACAAGGAGGAGCGGACCGGTTCACCACCAAGCACGCTCGGTCGCTAGAATGAGGTGGAACCGGAAGGCTGTGAAGCTTTGACTCGGGACACCTGGGACAGGTGACCCCACAGTCCTGACTCATTTGCAAGGGATGAAAGCCAAGGAACAAGGATACTGCAGTGCCCGGGGGAGGATGGACATCACGCACCGACAGAGGTCATTTGGTACAGGACCAGCTCAGGAAACCTCCCCCACTGACAGAAGCGTAGGGTTCTCAGTGAGGGTTGGGGGTTCTAAGCCAGCCCCGCTCCCCAGCTGCAGAAGGCCCATCCTTTGTTGGCACATTTCTGTGCTCCCCTCCAATAACAGGGATCATGCGGGGTACCCTGCTCACCCCCTCAGCTGGGGAGACTCAGTCCGCCCCTCCTGCCCACCTGGACTGCAGAGAGAGACCTTCCTGTCACAGATGAAAGGCCCTCTGCCCACTGTTGGGATCATGGGCTTGCCGGAGGACATCAAGGCTTCTAATACCCTACCCACCTCCAGGGAGGTCTGTGGTCTGGTTTGGGCTACGTGGGACCAGAGCCTCAGGTGCCTGGTGCCCTGACCCACCTGCAACGGGGTTGCCAGTCATGGTTCAGCAGCTGTTGATCTGTGGGGCATTGGGAGCCCTGGTCCTTCTTCTCAGCCAACCTCTGTGCCTTCCTCCATATGAGCAGAGTAGACCAGGCTAGGCCTGGTGGGTGTGCACACCTTAGCTTGAGTCAGAGCTATCTGAGGCATAGGGATGGTTCGAGTGCCGTGGACCAGTTCCAGAGACAATCCAGGCCTCTGGCCTCTCCTCCAGGGAGCGTAAGAAAAATGAGTCCAGCTTCGATACCATGTGCACTCAACTGCACCTTCACCCGGCCTTGGGATTGCTATTTCCCTCTGCTCACCAAGCTCATTTCCAGTCCTTCCAGAACATCCCTGACTCTGCCAGGCTGCTTTGCTCCCAACGCCAGATGGTGGTTTTTCTCTCAGGCCCCCTGGTGGCCATAAGAAGCACTAACATGGGGACTGTACTTGGGAGAGACCCAAGCTCTCCTGCTTCTCCTAAGACTCTAGCTTTGCCCCCAAGAAAGCGAAGCCACGGTTAGGACTGCCATTCTGGTGAGAATGGTCCTCCCATGTCCTTAGCCAGTCATTGTGTCTGGACAACCAATTCCTTGTCCTCATCCCTGCTTGCTGGATGACACCAGACGTCACCCGTCCCTGAACCTCTGACTGAACAGGCTAAGGCAAATCTGATTCTGTTCAGAGATTGTCCCTTCCATCACATCACAACAATCACACTGTCTCCTATTTCCCTTTTTCTGAATTCTACTTATTAAGAAAGTATTTTTATTTGATGTGAATGAGCGTTTTGCTTTCATGCCTGGAGCCCCATGTGGTGAAGCCAAAAGAGGGTGCAAGCATCTCTGGAGCTAGAGCTGTGGAGAGCTGTGACCCACTGCGTAAGCGCTGGGAACTGACAGGACCTCTGCAGGGGCAGCAATGCTGTTAGTGGCCAAGCCATCTATTCTGTACCCTACATTCTACCATGTGGGTCCCAGGCTCCAACTCAAATCTTCAGGCTTGGGTCAGGCACCCACTGAACAATCTCGCCAACCACAAGTTCCTTTAATCTCTACTTATGCCAATCCTGGCACTTTTCTTTCCCCCAAAATGTATCTGCATTCCCGTTGTAAAGGTGCTAGCTCACGGTTGCCCGTCACACTCTCGATAAAATCTCCACGCAGTCTATAGCCGCGTCTCCCTTAAAAACATCAGTCTAGTCAGGCATGGCATGCATGCCTGTAATCCCAGCACCTGGGAAGCAGAGACAGGAGGACCTCTAAGTCCAAGTCAGCCTGGTCTACATGGCAAACTCCAGACTAGCCAGGGCTACATGCTAAAGCCTGTCTCAACCAACCAACCAACCGATAGTCTGATGGGCATATTACTCTTCAAAGGAAAGCATTTTGGTTTTCTTACATGTAACTGGATTGTAGAGCATCTGCCTTGTGTATGAAGGGCTTGAGTTGGTCCCAGTACCTCCCCCACGCACACACCCACAGCCCTGTCTGATGAATACAAAGATTGCCTATAAATACAGATGTGTATCTGTAAAACATAAATATCAGAGGCACATATATAACATGTTAAAGCTTGTGCAGATTTGATCATCGCTGTTCAGTCTGCCTAACCTACAGGTTTCTATAGAGTGTTACACTCTGTTGCATTTCTCTCTACCTGTGACAGCCACCATGTTCTGCGGATTTCTGAGCATTTGCTGTGTGTGTGTGTATGTATGTACATACATGTACATACATGTGCATGCATATGCATAGACAGCCACAATGCTTTGCAACATCACAACAGTAAAACTCCTTCCCCAGGGGCTGAAGAGATGGCTCAGTGGTTAAGAGCAATATTGCTTATAGAACCTGCATGCAATTCTTAGTACCCACGTCAAGCAGGCCATGTCCTATAACTCCATCTCCCCAGGATCTGTTGCCTCTGGCCTCCACAGGCAGCCCCACTCACAGGCACATACGTGTACTAAAGATAAACCTTTTGAACATGTTTTTAAAACCTCCTTCTGCTCTTCTTGCTATGGTTGTGTTTCTACCTTCCAGCTGTGTCTTACAAGCTAGATGCCTTTCTTTAATTCTTTTAAAATTACATTTATTTGTCAGAAGGTAGGCATGTGGAGGTCAGAGGACAACCTGCAGAAGTCACCAATCCCCTTCCACCATGTGGAAAGCAGGCTCAGGCTGTCAGGCTTGGCAGCTGGTGCCTTTCCCCCTGGTCCCCCTTGCCAGCTGAGATCATAGGACTTTTAGTGCAGTCTGGATCTATGTCTGCTTAGGTCCTGTTAGCCTGCCCTTTCCCTTCCCTAGTTCTTCCTGTCCCTGGACCACTCCATCACCCTCCTGTGCTGGCTGCAGCTGCTTCCTCCTGGCCTGTTACTCACGGGACCAGTGATGCCCGGTCTCTAACTTCTCTCACACCTCCTCCATGGTGAACCAGTCTGTGGTTGACCTGCACCCGGGTTACAAGGCCAACTTCAGTTCTCTTCGTGATGGCACTGTAGGAACTGTGTTGCGTGGTCTCCCACGGCTCCCTCCAGAGCTCCTCCCAGGTTATTTCCAAATTAGAATCATGGGTGAACCTGTGGGCGTGGCGATAGTTTAGCTGGATATAAAAATCGAGCTAATTTTTCAATACCAATGACAGGACATCACCATTTCCTGGTCGCCCGTCTTCCCCCTGTAGACTTTCTGTCCACCTGATTCTGAACCCTTTTTCACTCTGGGCACTTTACAATTCCCCCTTCATTCCCACACTGCCTGCAAGCTATTCTCCACTCAGTATCCTGGTCCATTCTTCCTCTAAGTCTGTGTGCAGCGGCCTGCGGGTGTGGCTCCCGCTGCTGCCCATCCCACTGGAGCCCACGTGGTGCCCTGAGGTTTTGGCTGCCTCAACTTCTGTGGGAGAGAGGAAGGAGGCAGCCACTATCCAGATCCAAACAAGAGACTACTCCAGGTGGGAGGTGGGGGCAGAGTCTCGGATCCAAGTCCAGCGCTCCCTCAATTTTTGCTGTCCTTGGAGTCCCCCCCCCCCAACAGCTCTGCACTGGGCTACACCTGTGGCCTCAGCCTCAATCCATGGGGAGCCCTGGCTCCTGCGATGCTGCCTGTCCCTCACCCTGCTGGGTGGGCTGTTTGGGTTAAGCATGGATCCCCTTCCGCACCAGCCCTGCCCTGCCCTCTCTGAGACGTCCTTCCTACAGGGAGACTTTCTAGCTCTCTGGAGGTGTCTTAGGCACCAGTGTGTTCTCCTTGGCCATTAGGGAGGGGCACAGAACCCACCCGGGCCTCCTGGCTGGGGAGGCTCCCATGCGAGAGCCCTCAAGCCAGCTGCTCTTGGGAGGACCCACACCGAGTCTATGAAAAGCATAAAAACCCAGGCCACGAAGACACCAGTGTGCCTTTAACTCTCAGGACTTTACAAAACTGGAGATCCTATGGCCCAGCGGCCTGAGTCCAAGCTTCCGGGATGGGGTAGCTTCCAGCTGACCCAGGGCCGCGATGGCAAGTGGAATTGCCCATAAATACCTTTACATAAATACGGGCCGGACGGCGTTTCCAGGTAAACAGTTGGCTGGCTGCAGCGGTCTGCGGCCTTAGCACCAGAAGGACCTGTCAGGCAGGTGGGGCCTCGCCTACTCCTGCCTTGGTCCCAACCCAGGTCCCTAAAGAGAGCCAGGATTCCTCAGCACAGCCCACATGGTGCCCGTGTACATGGAGGCCTGAGGCCTGGTCCTCTTCCCTGGGCTCCTTGTGTTCACCACAGCCATCTTCCCCTGGCCACAAGGCCTTGGTAGGTAGCTGTGTGACCATCCACAGAGATCCATTGCTTTCCGGAGGAGGTGTGGATCCACACACGTCCTCTCAGTCCCTTGGGCTGGAACATGGTAGTGGTCCTCTGTGGGACTTCCATGAGCTAATGCTTCATGGCCCTGCTGCTGGGTCGCTGGGGTGCCGGTCTGCCGGAGGATGGCTGTGTGGCCACTGGAGACACAGGAAGAAAAGAGGGTCAGCAACAAGGTGCGGTGGGAATCCCCAAGACGGCCAATTCCAGGATGAAGGTGGTGACCTTCTTCCCTCTATAGCCAAGTCCGGTAAAGGCAACAGTCCATCCCCGCCGCCCCCCCCCCCCCCCCCGCGGTCCAGTCCCATCTCCAAGGTTCAGGTTCTGAAGGCACAGGGAAGCAAAGATGTTCATCATTGTGTGGGCCTAACCAGAGCCGTGTCCATATGAACTCTGGGCTCCCAGGGAGCTGGGCCATAGACAGCTCATGTTGTCCACTCGGGTAGACACCAGTAATGGGCCAGTAAGGCATTAATCGCCCATGCCCACAAGGACCTCACACAGCCACCATCATAACCTCCTCCATACCACACACACGTAAGCACTGGGGGAGGGGGTCTGCTCAGCTCCCACTCTGTCAATTCCAAGAAGGGTGGGAGACAGGGCTTTGAGGCTGGGTGGGAAAAGCTTCACCCAAGGTTAAGCCAAGCTTACCCCAGGGAAAAAGAACTATCCCAGGACTCCCAGGGGCCAACAATGCTCTCTCTCCCCACAGCCCCATCCTCAGAGATCTGCTAAATGGCAAGGCCCTTAGGTGTAGTACCAGATTTGACCACTGGGTGCCACTGTGGATAGCATTATGTACTCAAGCACTGGTCAGCAAATTGCAACCTAATCCGGAACCTGATCCTACCCGTGAGCTCCAGGCATGGCTCTTAATAGTTTGAGGCCATGACCACCTTGGAGAGGCTAAAAATGATTCAGGCGGTATCCCGTCTGCACTGAACGTCTTCAGACTGAGGACTCCTTGGTCTGGGCCCTCCTCTCTTTCATGTCCTACCCTCAGAGTGCGACTGCTGGCCTATCACCTCCCTCTATAGAGATCCGTCCCAGCACCCTCCGCAGACTGGGCCTGGGGAGCCAACAAGAGATGCCATGTGGGCTGTGGCTATTCACGGCGGTGCAGCACAGCCAGCTCTACCTAGTATATGGGAGGTGCAGTCCCAGAGACTCGGGGACTTGGGGAATCAAAAAGACTCCATGTGGCAAACACAGGCACAGTATACAATAAAAGCATGTGTACACATGCGTGTCTGGTGCACACACGTGTACTGGAACATACATGCCTGGCTCAGGTATGCACCATAACACATGCACTTGAATTCCACAGAGTATATATGCATGCATGCCTGGTGCATGAGCATCACAGGAGCAAGCATAGGCACATGATGCACAAAGATGTGGGCACACATGTACACCTGAAGCCATGTACACACAGAGCACTCACAGCTGGGAAACACATACCTAGATCATACTTAGACCCGCAGAGTGTATACATGGAACACATACATACCCTGAAACTGCATACCTACAGCCCATGCATACTCTCATAGAGCATGTACCTTGAGCACACACACCATGAAGATGCATACCCGGGACACACATATATCAGTAAGACATGTCTGGAGTACACACACACCTGGAGCACACACGCACCTAGAGGGCACATGCCTGAAACATGTACACACACATAGTGCATGCACATACAGGCTTGTGTCGCTGCTCTGGTGTACTGGCACATGTACACGTGCACTATCTCACAACACGCTGGTGTACACACGTGTATTGATTAACATGCATACAGTGCTGCTCACAGATGCGCGGGCACACAGCACCCACACGTCCTGAATCACCCAGCCCTGCCTGCATAGGGATCTGTGAGATCCCGCGGAATCTGCAGGTCACTCGAAGGAAAAGGCTGGTGCTCCAGGCTGACAGCGCGTCCCATTATTGCCCTCGGGAACCCGCTTGAGGCCTACTCATGAACCACTGGCTGTGTGCGTTCCGTGGGCGCCAGGAAGGGATGGCTCCGTTTCTCACTTGGTGGTGGCATTAGGACAAGGGGTGGGTTCCTGGCCTGGGAACCTGACTCACCTTCCCGGCAAGTGGGCCCTGTGTAGCCGTCCACACAATGGCACCGCCCACTGATGGGGTCGCAGTCAGCCCCACCCCTACAGTCACAGTGCAGGGCACAGCCAGGCCCAAAGCGGCCCTTTCTGCAATCTGTAGGGGCAGGAGGTAGGAGAGAAGGGCATAAATCTCCGTTCCATCTGCCTGGACCATGGGTAGACAGCCCAGGGAGCATGAGGCCCATGGAGGAAGGAGACAAAACCATGGGCCTCAGTTTCCTCTGAAAAGGATAACAGTTCCTATGCACTTGTTGAAAAGTCTGTGCTGTAACCGTGGGCTCCTACATGGAGAAACACCAACCACAAGCCCCGGGCACACATTCCTGCCTGGTGCCTGGGCTAGTGAGGCAGTACAGAGCAGCCACATGAATCCAAAAGTCATAAACTCAGCTTTGCCCCCCAGTAGAACAGCCCCCATCCTTAGGCAGTCTGGCCTGAAGGGGTCATGGACATATTTCCACCTGATTGAGGCCTTTCTCATGACAGCCAGATAGAGCCAGAGACTCTAGACTACCACAGAGCAGGGCCTAACCTCGGCAGCTACAGAGGGTGTCTGTGCTTGGTTTATCATATTCTGGCCACTGTCAATGGCCCCCAGAGGGTGCAGGCTGGAGAAGAGATCACAGGAAGGCACAGTGCTCAGGCTGAGGCCTGGCATGCAGGTACCCAGCCCACATGATTGGTCCCACCCTGAGCAGGACCCTCCACTCACCCAGGTCACATGTGGCTCCTGTACGCCCCAGTGGGCAAAGGCAGAGGCCGCTGGCGGGATCACAGGGCACCCCTTTCTGGCAATCACACTGCTGCTGGCAGCCGTCTCCAAAAAAGCCTGGCTGGCACCCTGGTGGGGGCAACAGGCTCTGTGTTCCCATCCCCAAATCAAACAAGACGAGGAAAGGGTAAAGGGGTTGGGTGGGGGCCTGACACTCACCCTTCTCGCAGAACTGGCCGTGGAAGCCAGCGGGGCAGAGGCATTGGCCGCTGACAGGGTCGCAGGAGGCTCCCTGTTGACACTCACAGACTCCCTGGCAACCAGATCCGTAGAAGCCAGGGGGGCAGGCTGAAGGAGGACCCTGGTTAGAGTGAGTCGAGGGCAGGAGGCAACAGAAACCCCCAGTTTTCCCAGAATGAGCAAAGGACCGAACCCAGGAACTGAGAGAGGCCCTTCCCTGAATGTCCTAATCTCCCTCCTTCCCAGCTCCCACCATAAGCCAGCATCCCAGCCAGACTCACATGAGAGGCATAAGGAGCTGGCCTGGGAGCCCACCTTCCACCTATCCTGTGTGACCCTGAGCAGGCACCTCCAGCCCAGAGCCTGATCGGGCTCATCCCATCTCTCCCCATGGACAGGGACTGAGAAAGTGGCCATTGCTCTCAGAACCAGGACCAGCCTGGATGGTGTGTCCAAGGTAAGGGGACAGCCCCACTCACAGTGCTCACAAGCTGGACCATAGAAGCCAGGACCACAGCGGCAGGCCCCCGTGGTGGGCTCACAGGTGCCATTGTTCTGACAGGAACACTTGAGGAGGCAGGCGGCACCATAGTACCCAACAGGGCAGGCTGTGCAGGGATGGGATACAGGTTTCTTAAGTGCACCTGACTCTGTGCCCCTACACAGCCGCCCGGGCCCTGGGCTCTGCATCCTTCTCTGTGCCCCTACACAGCTGCCCGGGCCCTGAGCTCTGTATCCTTCTTGGGGTCCAGAGCAAGACCCTCCCTGCTCGATAGATACGTGTGGATGTTTTGGTCCAGCCGCTCTCAGAAACTCACCCTGCTCGCAGTGTGGCCCCATCCAGCCCAGCGGGCAGGAACAGCTGCCATTAGTAGCATGACACAGGCCGCCATTCCTGCAGGCACACTTGAGTTCACAGCCTTTGCCAAAGCGATTCTGGGGACACCCTAGGGGCAGAAGGCAGGCACAACTGAGAGCTCTAACAAGGACAAGGGGTGGACACGTTCTGGGGATATGCTCCCCACAGACTGGCATTCACTCACAAATGCTTCCTGAGCTGCCTAGGGCTGGCCTGGCCCTCACGGTGTCCACAGCACCAGGACTGAGGGCCACTCTAAGATAAAGGGGACCAGGGTCTTCAGGGGCTGTAAGCACCTGCACAGCTGGCAAGGAGTCAGGAAGGCTTCCTTCCCATCACACGTCCTTAGGACTGAGGCCACAGGTCAGGCATGCCAGCCATGTGGACTCAGAGGGGGCTTGTTGACCACCTTGTACTGCCTGCCCACGCCACTATCTTTCCTAGGAGTGAACTAGGTAGCATCCTGGCTACAGCCTGGCCTTGGGCTTCTAATCTGACTACACCAGTCCCAGGCAGGAGCAGCAGGCCAAGAACAAAGGTTCAGAGAGTAGCCCCTGGTGAGGACTAAGGGAGGAACTGTGTATGTGGCCCTGGACTGGGTCACTGATATGAGTGTGGACCATGACCACTGTCCCCTGGTTGACCCATTTCTTGCCAGTCTAACTTTGTCCCTGCAGGGGACCCCAGCCTGGGCCTGGCAAAAGGACCAGGAAAACACTCTTCCAAGAAGACATTACCAGGTCACAAAGAGCTACCAGGCTCAGGAGGAGGTTCTGCTGGCCACAGAGACATGAACAGGTCATGGAATGAACCAAGTCTCAAGAGTCCTGTGTGGGTGGGGCCTGAGCTGGCATGAGATGACATGTTTGCTATCAGGGCAGGCATATGGTGAGGACACAGCTTCTCAGGCAGGGCTTCTGGAGAATTCACAGTGGCTGTGAGTGTGACTGTGTCCCTGGGGAACAGGCATACACACTCCTCGTGATGGGCTCACTTCGGCAGCCTGCTCCGTGACTCAGTGATATGTCGGTGAACTGTGCATGTGCCCAGCCCCCGGCAGACACTCACCATGTTCACAGTGGACTCCAGTCTTCCCAGGAGGACAGACACAAGTCCCTGACACAGGATCACAGGCCGCCCCTTGCCCACACGCACACACATGGGTACAGTCGGGGCCGAAGCGACCCTGCGGACAGGCTGTGGAGAGAGCAGGTAAGTGGTTGCTTCCACCTGGGCTCTGTCACAGGCTCCACGAGAAGTTCTGTTGGGAGCTGGGTCCCAGGCCATCCCTACAGAGACACACTGACACAACAATCCCCGCGTGACTCAGGGCAAAGTCCCTTTCCTGGGTGGGATGCTTGGCCACAGGGATGTTCTCAGTGCCTGGTATGCCTGGAACAGAGCTGGCCAGAAGATGGGGGCCCTCTGGGATCACTGACGCCCCAGGGCAGCACACCCTCATTGCCACTCTACCTTAGTTCAGTAATGGGGGGCAAGAATCAGGGGTGGGCAGGGCTGTCCTCCTATAGGCCGGCCAGCAGGGCCCTACCCCCTCTTCCAGAACTTCAACAATAAGCCATCCAGCCCTGCAGCCTGGCCACTCACCGAGGCTGCAGTCAGACCCCAGGAATCCAGCAGGGCAGTAGCAAGCTCCCGTGGCCGCATTGCAGGAGCCACCATTGAGACACCTACAAACTTGTTCACAGCCTGGCCCATAGCGCCCAGGTGGGCATCCTGCAGGGAGACAGAGGGTCTGCTACATAAGCTGGGGGCTGGAGTCAAACATGCAGCAGCCCTGAACACTGCACGGCCGCCCTGCGAGCTGCAGCAGCCCTGAACACGGCATGGCCGCCCTGCGAGCTGCAGCAGCCCTGAACACGGCATGGCCGCCCTGCGAGCTGCAGCAGCCCTGAAGACGGCATGGCTGCCCTGCATACCAGAAGGGCAGACAGAACCCCAGCTTCCCTGACGCAATGGGCAGCACTCACGTTGCTGACAATCGGTGCCATGGTAACCAGCAGAGCATATGCAGGCCCCTGAAGCAGGGTGGCAGGTCCAGGTCTCACCAGGACATTGGCATAGGTGCCCACAGTCCTTTCCAAAGGTGCCAGGCTGGCAAGCTGGGTATAAGTTGGGTAGGGTCAGCCCTGGTCTAGCCCTCGGGAATCCCCAAGCTGTCCCACTCTACAGGGTAGATGTTGAGGGGAGCACTTACCCTGCTCACAGCTAGGTCCAGTGAAGCCAGGGGGACAATGGCACTCCCCAGTAACATGGTGGCAGGGGGCACCAGGTGGGCAGCGGCATTGCTGTGCACAGGACTCTCCAAACCAGCCACGTGGGCAGGCTGCGGAAAGGGGAGAATTAGGGAGGCTTTCCTAGAGGTGGGCGGCTGGGAACCCTGAAGCAGCTATGCAGGGCCAGCTCCCCCAAGCCATCTGATCTGTGCTCTCCTGTGTCTAGGTGAGGTGTGCAGGGCCAGCTCCCCGCAGCCATCCGATCTGTGCTCTCCTGTCTAGGTGAGGTGTGCAGGGCCAGCTCCCCCCAGCCATCCAATCTGTGCTCTCCTGTCTAGGTGAGGGGTGCAGGGCCAGCTCCCCCCACCCCAGCCATCCGACCCATGCACTCCTGTCTAGGCTCACCGTCCTCGCACTGTGAGCCCCTCCATCCTGGGGGACAGAGGCAGGCCCCGGTGACATGGTGGCAGGTGGCACCTCTCCGGCAGGTACAATGCTCTTCACAGTGAACTCCAAACATGCCCTTGGCACAGGCTGTGGCATGAGAGACAGACAGGAAGATTGGGAATTACAGCCTTGGGGCCTCAGCCCATGGAAGTCGAGGGGAAAAGGGAAGCTGGGTCTAGAAGCCATGAAGAGTTATGGAGGCCCCTGAGGATCCTGACTCGGCTTGTAAGCCTCAGCAGCCCCACGTTTAGGTCTGAGCAAGGGGCTGTCTAGGTTGGCCTGCAGAGAAAGGGAGCCAATGACTGAAAGACTCAGTAGGTTAGAATGAGGACGAGTCAGTCCAGTATCTACTTGTCCAGACTCTGAGGGGTTCAAAGTCTGGAGGGGGTGAATAGGATCATGGGCACAAAAGCTACAGCCTGGGCAGCATCTTGTAATCATGGAGTCTAGGCTTCAAGTCCAGAGACCAAGTCTTTCTCTCTGAAGCCTTGAGATGAGTACACCCCTGTAGTAATAAGAGTGGTGGGGCTGCGTCCCCAGCACCCTGGCTGCCCACATGGCTAGCTTATGCCCCGAAATAACAACACACAAGCTGTATTCATTTAAACACTGCTTGGCCCATTTCTATCTAGCCCTTACTGGCTAATTCTGATATCCCGAGTTGAGTAGTGTTTATTCCCTTCTCAGATCTTTGACTGAGTTGAAGATTATATAATTGTAGTTACTCTTTACATTATTTGGACTCCTTGAGATAGAATGTTTAGCAAAGCTTTTGTTCTCAATATTGTTTGTTATATTTATTATTTGTTGTTATTGTAGGTAATTGTATTTGGTTTAGTTCTGTCTTATTTAGGCAAAAAGGGGAGATGTAGGGATAAGTCCCGCCCCTTAGGGGGGCGTGTTCGCCTCGGGCTAATGTCTGCCTATAAATTTGGCGAGCATGCTCTGAGCTGTCTCTTCTGCTTTCCTGGTCTCCGCTGGAACGGTGGTTCTGTAAGTCTATTTCTACATTAAAACTATATATATTTTTACAATCTGTCTGCATTCGTTTACGCCGCTACACACCCCTCTTTCCAAAATAAAAACAAACCAGCCAATCAGGTTGGCCTCTTAGGTACAGCCAGGAGGCCCTGAACCCATTCAACAGTGGGCCATATTGGCGAGAACCAGGCCTGGCCCATACATATCTTCAGCGTGGAGTAAAACAGGGTTGCCCTTGGCAGAACCTCCCAGCTTCCCGGAACCCACTCACGGCTCTGACACTTGTCCCCAGTCCAGCCGGCTGGGCAGAGGCAGTGCCCTGTGAGCATGTCACATATGCCTCCGTTACGGCAACTGCAGCTGAGCTGACAGCCAGCTCCGTAGTGTCCAGGAAGGCACTCTGAAAAAGTACGGGTAGGGAGTGTCTGACTTTCTGGGGTACGGCTCTGTCCAGGAGATACTAGCCCAACATCCCTACATCTGTGTCCTTGAGTGGCAGGCTGGACACCACAGCCACCCCCAGGGTGCTGATCCTCCAAAGAGAGTCCTCTTAGGCCTGAGGACATGTCTACTACCCAGGCCGGCCAGCTCACCTTCCTCGCAGGCCAAGCCGGTCCAGCCCTCTGGGCACATGCACTGGCCTGAGATGGGGTCACAGCTCCCTCCGTTGCGGCACAGACAGGAATGTTGACAGTCCTTGCCGTGCAGGCCAGCGGGGCAGGCTGAGGCCCAGAAAGCAGAAGCAAGCCTCAGTGTCTGGCCAGCAGAGTTTCCACATCCCCCAAAGCCCACCCTTACTTTCAAGTTGGAATCTTATCAGGGCTGGTTTTATGATGTCTGAGCCCAGGCCTGTCCTCGACCCACCAGCCTGGCCTTGGGAGCATGGCACCAAAGGCCAGAGTCAAGATCCCTCCCAACTTCCCCCATGTCCCTCCATGGCCCCACTGAGAGACCATTACCCAGGACTGGACCTGAACTCCTAGGCAGGGCTTACCCTGCAGGCAGGTGGGTCCCATCCAGCCAGGGGCACAGAGGCATTGCCCATGGACGGGGTCACAGGAGGCCCCGTTGAAACAGGTACAAATCTGGCTGCAGCTAAGCCCATAAGTGAGGGATGGGCAAGCTGTAAGCAGAGAGGAGCCATCAGGGACATAGCCAGGGGACTCCAGGAGAAGGTGTCAGGGAGATGAGACAATCTGCCAGAGTCTCAGGGCCACCTCTCAGCAGAGCAGCCGCCAAAGGGGTGGTCATTTAGAATCTCATGGGTGAAGCTGTGTCCTCGGTTGGATGCCAGGAAGGGGCCCCAGGGGTGTCCCCCCATCATGAAGAACCTGTGCTCCCACAGAACCCAGGCTGAAGCCCCTTACATACTCTGGGCGCAGTGTGGGCCCCAGCGGCCAGCTGGGCAGATGCAGGAGCCGGTCACAGCATCGCAGGTGGCCCCAGCGGAGCAGTTACAGGCATGGGCACAGTCTAACCCGAAGAAGCCAGCGGGACAGGCTGCAGACAAAAGTGGCATTGACAAGAGGCTCAGAGGCCAGAGGACCCTGCCCTGCACCCAGTTCACCATGCTCATACCCCAGCCTGCACCCAGCTCACCATGCTCACACCCCAGCCTGCATCCAGCTCACCATGCTCACACCCCAGCCTGCATCCAGCTCACCATGCTCACACCCCAGCCTGCATCCAGCTCACCATGCTCACACCCCAGCTCACCGTGCTCACCATGCTCACACCCCAGCTCACTGTGCTCACGCCCCAGCCTGCACCCAGCTCACTATGCTCACACCCCAGCTCACCATGCTCACACCCCAGCTCACCGTGCTCACAGAAGCTCCCCCTCCAGCCGGCCGGGCAGGTACAGGCCCCACTGACACGGTCACAGGCTGCCCCATGCTCACACCCCAGCTCATGCTCACACCCCAGCTCACCATGCTCACACCCCAGCTCACCGTGCTCACCATGCTCACACCCTAGCTCACTGTGCTCACGCCCCAGCCTGCACCCAGCTCACTATGCTCACACCCCAGCTCACCGTGCTCACACCCCAGCTCACCGTGCTCACAGAAGCTCCCCCTCCAGCCAGCCGGGCAGGTACAGGCCCCACTGACATGGTCACAGGCTGCCCCGTGCTCACACTTGCACTTCTGCTCACAGTTAGGCCCAAAGTACCCCTGGCGACACCCTAAGACACAAAAGCCAGCTCACTGTTAGTTGGGACACCAAGAGTCTGGCCAGAGCCCAGGACTGAAGGGAAAGGCCTGACAAAGAAGCCCCTCCCCTCCCAACGGTGGGGATACTTGACTTTACCACACCCCTCCACCCTTTCCCCAGACCTCATCTTCAGAGCCCACTAGGCTCTCACCTAGGGCGGCCTCTAAAACCAGCTACTCTGACTCAGCCCATCCGCAAGCCTTGGAAGGACACAAACAGGGGCCTAAGGAACCCTCCTCGCCCCCCCTCCCCTCGGCTGGGACAGCCCCAACTCTGCACCTGCTACTCCAGGCAAGCTTGAAGTCTGCCACTGACAGCTGCATGTATGGTGTATGTGCACCGGAATACTCAGGTACACGTGTGCACACGTATGTGCAGATGCAAGTGTTCTCGTGTGTGTGGTCACACGCCTGTGCATGAGAGAGGGGTACAAATGCCAGGCCAGTACTCACACTGCTCACACTGAGGACCTTCGTAGCCAGCCTCACACAGGCATAGGCCACTGATGGCATCACAGCTCCCATGGCCCACAGTGCAGTTGCAAGCGTGGATGCAATCGGGCCCCCAACGTCCGCTGTCACAGGCTGCAACAGAGTGAGCTCAGAGTCACCTTGGGTGAGCTCCAGAGCCAGGTCGTCTTGGGCCAGGGGCAAGGGAGGGACCTGTGCACAAACGACGGGCAAAGGATCCACATACCTCTCTGGCAGCTGAGACCAGTCCACCCTGGAGCACAGCTACAGCGGCCAGTGGCTGGGTGGCAGTGTCCGTCATTGGCACAAGCACACCTCATCTGGCAGCCAGTTCCAAACCAGCCAGCTGGGCAAGCTGTTGGTGGTAAAGAGGGTGAGCGTGGCAGCCTGGCACACCCACCCAGAGCCACCGGTGGAAGCTGAGGTCAGACACCAGCCATACTCACCATCCTGGCAGCGGCTACCAACAAACCCAGGGAGGCACAGGCAGACTCCAGTCCCAGGGTCACAGCTGGCACCATGTTCGCACGCAGGGCAGATCTCCTGACAGCCAAGCCCCCAACGGCCCTCGGGACAATCTAGAGCCCACTTCCAGGGTCAGTTATTCTTTCCCCTGTACCCTAGCTGACACACTGGTGTGTGCCCAATACATCACTGGAGGCCTCTCTTGCCATAATCCAGAGAGGGGACCACTGTTCCCATATAAGACTGCTAAGGAAAGAGGCAGGCCTCAGAACCCCAGGGCTGCAGCCCCAGGGACAGTTCAAGAGCAAAATAAAGAGCCTGCTAGAGAGACAGGGAGCTGATGGTCCAGGAGGGCACAGTGCAGGGCACCTCCCACACCCCAGCTTGTTCCAGCATGAGTCCCTAAAGTTATTATAAAGGAGCCCAGCACAGCATGGTCAGGGCTAAGCTTCCAACATGATTTATGGTGGGGTTCCCAAACAGATCTGGTATCAGGGTCCCTAACTGTAGTCTAGACTGGGGTCCCCCAAACAGAGCTTGGACTGGGATCAAGGGTCCCTAAATGTGGTCCAGGGTGGTATTCTTAAAAACAACCCAGGGTCGGGCCCCCTGGAGCCAAGCAGCTGTCACTCACCTGCTCCACAGTCTTCCCCCGTCTTCCCCGGTGGGCACAGACACTGTCCTGTGACCCGGTGGCAGGGAGCCCCCGCACAGGAGCAGGAACCTGAGCAGTTCACACCAAACGTTCCTACTGGGCACTCTGTAGGCGAGAGCAGGTGGCTTCAAGTCACTCTGTGTGTAGCTATCAAGGTTAGGAGCGTCCTCTGGAGACCCACGGAGAACAGGACGGGTTGATGGGAACAGGAACTTGGCAGGGGGGAGATCTGCAAGAGGTCAGTCTGGGGCATAGGGAAAGGCAGGGGCAGGGATGCCAGAGGGCCAGGCAACCTGTCAAGCAGACGCTATAGGCATCCAGGACCCTGGAGAGCTCCCAGGAGCAGGGGACAATACCAGTTCCAGGATGGTCCACCCAGGGGGCCACTACTAGCCACTTCAACCAAGGTGTGCCGGCCTGTCCCTTCTGTTTCATACCCAGCTCCTCAGCCCCAAAGCTGTAGCCATCGGCTGGGAGTGGGGTGGGAAGAAGCAGTAATGGGTCCGCACAAAGAGTAAGGAAGGACACCAGAAGTCTGGGGCCCTCCACACTCTGAAATGTAAGTTACATCAAGGAATTAGGTATGGGAATTAGGGTGTCAAAGGTAGGGCCTCATGAATGCATATGGCCACTCCCTGGCATGCCCTGGGTACCGGAATGCCCTGAGTGGCCTCATTTGGTAAAGCACCTGTGCTCCCTATGACTCCTCTCGGGGAGACTGGGGTAGGAACTGAGGAAGTCACAGCAGAATTTCTGCCTGCCTGGCATCTGCCCACTCTGCCCGTTGCTGGAATGAAAGAGCAGGCCTGATGCTGAGGCACGGCACGTAGTGGGGACCAGGCATAACACGTGTGCATGCGATAGGTGCCTGACCATAGCACCCACACAGGCGTGAGCACGCACACGTGCACACATGTGCATGCACGGAGACAACCACACAGCACAGACCAGGGAGAAAGCCCAGCGTTGCTGCTGAGGTGGTCCCTCAAGGCCTCAGGAGCTCTTCCCCTGAGCACAGACTTGTGCTTGGGGCAGGAATAGTTTCCAGACCTAATAACAAGGGGAAGGGGAACCATTTCTGTAAAAGTATGTGTGTCATTTCCTGTGGTTTATCCTTGGGAGCCCTGGAGGCTTCAATAAAGTAAAGAAAGGCAGAGGGGGTTCCTTTTCCTTTTAGCACAGGGGGCTGGTCCCACGGCTGCTGGGAAGGCTTCCCTGCACGGCTGCCTCACAGGGCCTGGCATGCAGCATGGAATCTGGAAAGGGGGGACAGAGGCTTAGGAAGGAAGGCATGCGACAAGTCTGTGTTTATGCAGGCATGTGTGTGCGCATGTTCTGGGTGGCCTCTGTTAGAAGGCTCGGTCCTGCCACTCCCCAGACACTGTACGGATGGAAAGAGGGACACCTGGAGCTGGGGAACAGCCTGAGACTACAGAGTCCTGAGAGCATGCCAGGTCTGGGGACTCTAGACTGAGTTGGGAGCCCTGAATATTCTCTCCTGTGCCAACAAGACCTGAGAGCCCTTGCCAGGCCTCATCCCCCTCTGTACCTGGCTGGGTGGTGCTGGGAACTTTTCTGCTTTTCTCCCGTAAAGAGAGGGGAAGAGAGGGGATGGCTAGTGGCTCCTGCACTCCTCTCTATCCTTGCCCACCAAAAATGGTCACACTCAGGCCCTGAAGCTCCTGTCTAATCTGACCAATGGATATACAGTCAGCAAGAGTTATGCGAAGAGAGGTTCAAACATCTCCAGCCTGCTGGCAACAGCCATATTGACTGCCTCACAAACACCAAGAGCCCTGCCCTTCCCTAGAGGTGACCACATGGCTATATCCTCTCCTGGTCCTGAAGCTTTAAGCTGAATGTTTGAGAGTTCAGCCTGCCATCCCACAAGTTACACGGCTTAGATCCTCACGTTAAGGGTCACAGGTGCCCTGCTGGTATAGGCCACATACCCTATCCTCCCTCTCTGGTCCTCTATGTCAAGCTCCCAGCCCCATATATGATAGACTCCAACAAATGAGCACGTGATTTACCTGCTCCCCAGCCTTGCCTCGGGTCTCCCAGTTATACCTATGGACCCATCTCACTAATCTACCCCTCAGCAGTCTTGAGGCCCATTCTCCTACCTGCCAAGTAATTAAGGGTTTCTAGGCTCTGTGTTCATTCATACACGCCTGACTACAAGACCCCACGGCCAGATGACAACTCTCCAAAGCATTCTTCCCCCAGCGGCCACTCTGCTCCTCCTCACACCTGCTCCCTCTTGTCCCCTTCTCATCCATCTTGCCCAGACTCCAGCCCAGAGCTCTCCCAGGACCTTCAGTGAGGAGAGGAGTGAACCGTCATTCCACAGAGCTGATGACCGTTCCTCTGGCCTGAACCAGGCAGAAGAGCCAGAAGAGCAGAAGAGCCTCTGAACACCTAAGATAGTCCAGGAACTATACCCCTGGGATGACAGTAGGTAAAGGGACCATTGGCACCCAGGCACCAGATCTGCGGCTTTTGTAGTTTCCCCAGTCGCTGGAACCCCAGGGGTCAGTCACTCACCTTGGCTACAGTCCTCCCCCTGGTAGCCAGGAGGACACTGTGTCCGACACTCGCCGCTCACAGGGTCGCAGGCCACACCCGGTGGGCAGGCGCAATGGTGTCTGCAGCCTGGCCCAAAGAAGCCTGGCTCACATGCTACAGGGTAAGAGGCAAGACAGAAACGTGAGGTGGAGGTGAGGCTCTCAGTGGCCCAGGACCTCCCTCTCCCTCAGGGACTCACCTTCCTGGCAGCGCTCGCCCCGGAAGCCAGCCTTGCAGGAGCAGCTCCCATCCTTTGGGTTACAGGACTGTGTGTGTGACTGCTCACAGCGGCAATCCTCAGAACAGCCGGGGCCAAAGGCCCAGGGAGGGCAGGCTGCAGACACAGAGCCGTAAGGGGCCTGCCCACTGCAGCGCTCACCCCAGTCAGCCTGGATCACCAAGGGTGGCCCTGGTGGGCCTGCTGTAGCTGAGCCCCCTTCCAGAACATTCTAGGAATGAGCACATCTGCTTGTGAACCAGGGCCTCACAGCTGAGATGCTGTCCCTGGAACGTACCACTTTCTAGCTAGGACAACCCCAGTTTCCCCGTCTCAATTAACTCTTACAAATGTCAAACACTGCCTTCACCCTCTCTTTCTCTGCTAATCTTCTGCTCCCTTCCCTGAGTGTCTGTGCCCCTGGAGATGGGGACTCTGAGGAGCTGGCTTTGTTCCACAAGACAAGATCAGTGTCCTGCAAGTTTCCTGGGAGTCTGTCCCTGCTCGCCTCCATCACCAGATGAGAGAGAGGCAGGAGTGACACCAGCCTAGGGACAGAGCACCAGATGCCTAGACTCCATCCACAGCGGCTGCCGCAACGCTCCCAGCACAGTGTGAGACTCAGCACAAGGCCGATGCTCCCTCCACACACACAGATGTGGCAGAACTCACCAAGATGGCAGAAGCGGCCGTAGAGTCCTGGGTCACAGAGGCAGGCCCCATAGAGGCGGTGGCATCGGCCCCGGTTAGCACAGTGGCATTTCTTACGGCAATGTTTGCCATAGAAGCCCTTGGGGCAGCCTGTGGGAGACAGGTTAGTGAGAACTGCAGAGCAGCTGGCCTATCCACACATAGTTCTTAGAGGAGGGGACATGAGAGGCCTCGTGTCAGGGGACAGGAGACAGGACAGCCGTGCCCACTGGAACATTCTGGAGATGGAGCAGACTCATCAGCACACCTCTGAGAGGGGCAAAATCTCTCCTAAGTGCCCTGACCTCTGATCCACACAGAATACTGAGCCCAAAGAGAGAGGACTGCAAGGCCTCACCTGGTCAGGGCTACATCCAAGCCTGGAAGGCTGCCCTTCTCCAAATACCGCCCTCTGGCCCTGCCCTGCCTCATGTCCCTCCTATTGAAAGGGACATAGATAACTGAAAATAGATAACCCCAAAGCTGCCATGTCCCAGTCTCCTGGATCTTGAAATAAGACTGCCCACATTGCTCACAGACCCCCAAATCCAATGAACAAATGTGCTTAGCTTACAGGCGAGTGGCATTTGAGACAGAGAGAGGAAGGCAGCAGAGAGGTGTGGTCATATAGGGTCACAGGCAGAGACTGGAGGAATAGTCACGTAATGAGGGACACCCAAGGCCTGAGAAACCAACATGAGGGCTCCATGAGATCTCCACTCCTGAAAATCGGCTGGTCTGTCCCCAGAAGCTCCCTTTAGTTTACCTATAGGGGAATCTGGTGGCCCTCCCTGAGACTGCAGGAGAAAAGCTTCTGGGAATCTATGTAATGTCACACCCAGGGCTCCCCCAGTCTCCACGTGTTGGCAGCAGCAGAGAGTAAGAGAGGGACAACAGAGACACCAAGCAAGGTTGGGGAGAAGCCGTGAGCACTGTGGGCTGCTGGAGTGCCCTGTTGTCACCCTTGGGGCTGGGTTCCATCAACCGTGTCCTCTCGCTCCAGCAGGGGCAGTTACAGTGGCAGAGAACAGAGAGACCCAGAGACAAAGCCGTCCCCTCTCCCTCAGTGCTGTGAGTATGGCTAGACAGGATGTCAAGCATCACCCCAGGCAGCCACCAGCACAGACAGATCCCAGCCTTCTACAAATCCCAGTTGGCCATCATCTCCAGCTCTGCTTGAATGCTCCCAGGTCCCAAGGGCTCACCACTTCCCCAGGGAATCCATTCCAAGCAAGTCTCCACCCATGGAATTGAGTCTCAACCTCTGTGTGTAAGTTCCAGGAAGTAAGAAGGATAAGAAACAGCATGGCTTCCCCTTCCCCTAGAGTTCCCGAGGGAAGGGCTACACGCACCATCCTCACAGTGGGCTCCACTGACACCCGGGGGACAGCGGCAGGCTCCTGACACAGGGTCGCAGGTCCCACCATTCTGACAGGTGCAGAGAGAGCTACAGTTCTTCCCGAAGGTGTCTGGAGGACAAGCTGCAGGGGCATGACAGGGAGCACCAGGATTACCAACCAGCGGGCGGAACTCTTGAGGTCCTTCTGGCGTTAAAGGCACCAGTTTTAAACAAATACCTGGGACAGCAAATGACAATTTGTGCCTCATGACCCCGACCACACTCATGGCAGGCATCACTAATCAACACACGCACACGCTAGCCCTTTCAGTCAGGTGGCAATTCAGATGATCCTCACAGTCTGAGATGAGTCTAATTCCCTCCTGGTCAGGGGGCTTTGGGAGAGATAAGGAAGGCTGTAGACAGATCCATTTCCAGGGTGCTTCAGCGGCTAAACTGTTGTGTAGCCCTGAGCAAGGCTCTTGCTCTTATCAGATGGTTTCACAGTCCCCGCTACCTGTATCAGAGAAGCCTGCCCACTAGCTCTCCTTCACAGACACAAACAATACTCTTAGATATTTGTTGGCTTGTCATTGGGATCCCTAGAGACTGGCTGGGAGCATTGCACACCCTGTCTGCTGGTTCCCAGAGTGCCCCACATCCTAATACCATGTCTAGGACGGGGGGAGGGGCGTGGGGGGGAAGGCAGTCAGTAGACTCTCATCAAAGGGAGATAAGATGATAAATGGATGGGAGGGAGGGAGGGAGGGAGGGAGGGAGGGATATGTGGACAGATGGGTGGATGGGTAGGTGAGTTGATGAGTGGGTGGATAGATGGGTGGCTTGGTAGATGGATGGACAGATGGGTGGGTGGACATACTCAGATGCTTCTCCCCAGAGCTAGGCAGGAGGAACCACACAGAAAGGATGCTCACAACTCTTGGGGCCCACAGACTCTGCCTAGACCCCCCTTTCCCAGTGTCTCACTTTCATTGCAGACGATGCCTGTCCAGCCCTCTGGGCAGTCACAGCCACCCAGGCCCGGAAAGCAGGTCCCTCCATTTTTGCAGTCATCGCAGGTCAGGCTGCAGTCATGGCCAAAGGAGTGGTCCAGGCAGACTGCGGGAAGATGGGGAGAAGGACGTCAGAGCTAGATCCCCTAGCCTCGGGCCCTTGGGCCAAAGAAGAGAGGACAAGCGGCTTCCTCATCCCCAAGCTCTACGGTGAGCTACGGGAACCCCACCCTAGGAGCTGGGGGCCAATTTAGCCCTGAATGACTGCGCTGCCATCCCCTAAGGAGGAAAACCACGAGGGCAGGCCCATGCCTCACCAAACTTCTCAGTGAGCGTGTGTTCTCCCCGCAACTCCGCTGCTTCCTCCTCGGCCCCATAGTCGTCCTGGAAGAGTTGTGGCAGCTCGTCTCTCAGCACCGCGATGTGGGGCAGGGGCCGCACAAAGGGCAGCTGGCCATCCAGGTCTACCACGGACTCTTCTAGGGCTGGGGAAGGACACACAGGCCTCTCAGCCTTTCCTGCCCACACACTCAACAACACTGCCTTAGGGCTCAGCTCTTCCCTCAACTGGATACCTAGGACTCCCTGCAACACTGTGCCCTCATCCGACCAACCTGCTTCCCTCTGCCTGCTAACCCCACCCCTACCGCAGGAGATGGGACCATACGGGGCTCGCAGAAGTGATGGCAAGCCAGCTGGCACACCAGACATGTGGGCTACTGGGATCAGAAACCCAAAAGGCAGCTGTGCCTGGGGGAAGCTCACAGGTGCAGCCTCTGCGGTCTTCGTCCAGTCGGTAACCAGCCTCACAGAAGCACTGGAAGGAGCCAGCCAGATTAGCACAGTGATGCTCACAGCCGCTATGGCCAGAGGCACACTCGTCAACATCTGCAGACAGACAGACAGACAGACAGCGCTGCTGGGGTGGTGCTCCCAGGGTCGGAAGCCCAGAGACCCATGCCTTGTCCCAGGTGTACCTCACGGACAGGGTAAAGCGCTCATCCCCCTGAGCAGCCAGTAGCACTACCACCCCCACCCCAGCCATGGTCTTTCCACTCAAGAGTGAAGGGACACTGGGCATCTGTCAGGAGAGTCACTTAAAGAACAGGCATGTCCCCAACCCTGTGAGGGAAGCCAGAGACTACTGGCCAGAGGGCAGTGGGGAGGGGGCACAATGGTGTGTGTGCCTGATTAACATGCACCTGGTTGCATACACGTGCATGCTTCTGTCTGTGTGTGAGACTGGCTAGCTACATGGATGACTTATGTGTGGCATGTAAGAAATCATATGGAAGTTTACATGTGGTCAGCATGGGCGGTACAGGTGTGCGTGAGTTCACATCAGGCATGTAATCAATGTCCGCAAGCAGAGTGGGAAGTCGGCCAATAGCACGTCCACCTCAGGAGGGCCAAGGCCGACCCCGGTATGTCTCCCCCAATCACCCAGCTGCTCCCGGGCAGCGTGTGCTCACCCTCACACGCACAGCCGTCAGGACTGAGCCGGTAGCCAGCGTAGCAGTTGCACTCGTACCCACCAGGGGTGTTGGCACACACCTGCTGGCAGCATGGGGAGTTGGCACAGTCGTCGATGTCTGCGGGGTACACACAGGAGCCTGCTGGCACCGTGGATACACACACGATCCCACGGCAACAACCCAAGCACATCCCGCAAACATGCTGATATACCACCACCTTACGTGACCACTTGTGAACCTGTCCACAACCACTTGCATACTGCATGTAATCATGCATACATAGAGCCACACACACCTGGAAGGAATCACACACATCTGCAGTTACTCATTCCTGCCCAAACTCATATGCAGATATGTACACCTACAACCACACACACAAAGTTACGTGGACATGATCTCTCTCTCTCTCTCTCTCTCTCTCTCTCTCTCTCACACACACACACACACACACACACACACACACACACACACACAGCAGGCACATGCACAGTCAATGGCCTTAAGGGTGCAGGCAGGCAGAGCCCAGCAGGCCAATGCGAGCACTCAGAAGCCTTTGAGCTGAGCTGCTGACTCTCATCAGATCTCCTGCGGCTCCTGCTGAGCCCAGGCAGTCAGAGCAGCAGAGAGAGAAGAAAATTCCAAGTCATGGCCCCAAACAAGCCCAGGACTGGGTGTAGCAGAGAGTCCTGGGGCTGGAAGGGCTGGGCACCCTGGGAGGAACTGGCTCGCACCAATGCAGGTCTTCTGGTCTTCATCCAACTCGTAACCATGAGGGCAGGTGCACAGGGGTCCCGTGCTAGTGTGACTGCAGCCATGTGAGCAGCCACCATTGCCAGCCTCGCAGCTGTTCACAATCTCCATCTCGATCCCTGTGGTGACATCAGACAGCTGGGATGTGGGACAAGGTCCAGCACTCCCTAGGCAGCCCCTGGGGACCCACACCCAGAGCTGCCCACAGAAACTGACTTTAGGGTCTTGGGGAGCCACATTAGTATCCTGAGCACCCCAGTCCACCGCTCACTGCCTACTCACGGTAGCACTGCCGGCCGTCGGCACCCAGCTCGTAGCCTGCGTGGCACACACACTTGAAGGATCCCTGGGTGTTGAGGCAGCCGTGAGCACACTGGGCCAGCCCCGTGGCACATTCATCTACGTCTGAAAGGGAGAGACAGAGAAAGGGCAGGGAGAGGCTCCCAACAGCGGGGAAAGTGGTCTTGGCCCCATATCCCTGGGCTCATTAACAGCTTCCTGGCTTAGACAGTTTAGCGGAGGTCCTGCTGCCCATACCTGCCACGCACACCCTGACAGATCCCTGGGGAAGGAGACAGATTGGGTCTCATGTTGAGCCCAGAGGGGGTCTTTTCTGTTGCACAAGTCATGACTTCGTAGTGCATGTCGGTTTGTAGTTATCGACTTCCCCTGTCCTGTGGGTACCTGGCCATCAGACATGATATCTCAGAAGGCTAACCACTGCCTCCTTGATGGCCCTAGGAGCACCACACTCACCCTGAAGTCGCTGGGCAGAGGCTGCCCATCCCAGACCTACCTATCTACAGAGACGTCAGGACAACACACTGCTAGGGATGTAGTGGAACACAAACGTGGCCTCGCTGTATGACAGCGCCCAGCAGGATGAAGGGAGGGGCTCTGGAAACTAGTTCTCAACTGTAGCGCTACCGTCAATGCATTTACCACCACTTGCCCTGAGAAAGCCCAGCACTGATTCACTGGGACACTTCCTGGGTTTATCAGGGATCCCTTTCCTTCCCCTTGCTTGCTCTCCTGGGTCCTAAGGATCGGGTGCTAGTTGATCACTACAGGAAGTATGTTGAAGACAGAAACTTGTCCTGCAGAAACATGGCTGGGTTGTAGACAGCTCTTTGGGTCATCCCGTTCCCCCCACCCCAATCAGGGAGAGACGATTATCACCCTAGGTCACCCAAAGACCCATCCAGCAGGGCGTCTCAGGGATGTTGGGGATTGGTAAAGCATCCTACCTTCACAGGCCTTGCGGTCTGCAGCAAGCTGGTAACCTGTGTGACAGCCACAGTGGGCAAGGCCCCGGAGTGCCTGGCATACGTGCATACAGCCACCATTGCCATCCTCACATGGGTTTCTCCCTGCATAGCAGAGCCAGAGGGATGCAGGCAAAGAGAAGAGATGGGGTGCGAACTCTGACAGATGCAGGATTCCTCCTCAGCGCAGGAATCCCTCTCTGCTCCAGCCTCTGCCATGGCCCCCCCAGTTGTGGGTAGCTCTGGGTTCCCCCAAGAAGACCTCATAGTCAAGGCCAGAATCCTAAGGCTCTATTAGGGTCAATACCCGACCAGTACCCATGACTTGCGAGTGTCATGGTTCTCAAAGAATGTGTCCAATGGCAGAAAGCAAGGCCTGGCTAGAAGAGAACCTTCCAGCAAGGAGGTGGCCAGCCCAGATCAGCTCTGGCCATTAGCCTTGTCTGCTCCTCCCAGAGTTCTTGCTTTGGGATAAGGTATTGGAACTAACACCAGGGTTAGGAGCCCCAAATCCTTCTCCCCAGTCCTCTGATCTAAGGACACCACGTGATCATCCAACCCTAACATCCTCCAGGGCCTTGTGCTCTTCTTCAACCCTGTGATTCCCTCAGCCCCACAACTCCCACTCTGTGAGCCCCTCTATCCCATGACCTTTCCAGCCCTATGACCCCTCAGCTCTATGACCTCCAAGCTCCATAAACACCCCTAGCTCTGTAACCTGTTCAGCCCTGTATCCCCCCCAGCCCTGAAATCCCACGCCTTTCCACCCGCATGGTTGGCCTCACATCTACACTCACTTCCCACTCTTCTGGGGAGTCCCTGCACCTGCTCTGTCCCATTTCCACGTCTGGGGGAGGGGCTCTGACCCTGCCCCACATACTCCGTTAGCAAAGTCTCTTTCTCCTATGCATGCAGCCCAAAGTCCTCCACACTGACCTGGCTGCCTCCTCTGCCCAGACCCCAGATGGCCATCTAGGAAGAGGGGTACTGTCTCCACCCTGAACCTCCTGCTCTGAGGACATACCACCCAATAGTGCTCACATCCCTGCGCCTCAGGCCCACAGCAGCCCGGGCCTCCCTCCCTCCCTCCCTCCCTCCCTCCCTCCCTCCCTCCCACCACCCGGTTATCACACATCAGGCTCATTCCTGGACCCCGGACCCCTCACTCCCCAGCTCCGCCATACTTACGGACACAGTGCCGGCCATCCCCCTGCAGCTGGTACTGGGGCCGGCACTGGCAGCGGTGCTGCGTCACTGTGAGCTGGACACACTGATGCTGGCAGCCACCGTTTCCCAGAGTGCAAGAGCTGATGGCTGGGGACACAAAGAGCTTCGATCAGGCCAAGAAGGCAGATCCTTCTTCTCGCGTGAGCGATCTGATTAGGATGGCTTCCCAAAGGAGCGCTCACTACCCTCTCTCCCTTGTTCTCGGTTTCCAGCCTGACTCTACTTTCTTCTCAGTCACCTACAGGGTCCACAGTACAATGGACATCTCTCTGAATCCTTCAAGCCCAGCCCACCCAGGAGGTGGATACAAGGTAGATCAGTCCGCCTTGACAGAAGCCTCGCATCCCTGCTCCCCCCCGCCGGCCTCCTCCCCCCCCCCTCCCCGCGCCAACACAAGAGAAGCAACACTAGGAGGCTGTTGAGAAGCAGCTGGCTCATTGCCTGGCAACAAGCTAGGAGTCACAGCAAGATCCACTGCACCACCGTGGACCTCAGGCCAAGGCAGAAGGTCAGGTATGGAGCCTCTACGAATGGCCGCCTTAGACCACAGGCCTGGCCACCGGCACCTGAAGGAAATCTGAGCAAATTCCTTCTACCCCAGGCCAGACCACACCTCACACCCTATCAGAGTGTCCACTCTTCCCAGCAGCCATAGGTCCTCAGGGAGACTGTGTCCCAGAGGGCAGCACCCTGTCCTCTCTGGTTGGACTGCGGCAGGGCATGGAAAAGGGATAATGGCTGGTCTGGTGGGTGCTGTGCACTCTGTGGATGAGCTCCGTCGTACCCTCAGCTGGCCTGTGGAGATGGCAAGGCACGTGGGATGGACACTGAGCTTCCAACAGCAATAGCAGCCAGCTCCTGGCATGGGTTTGGTTACAATTGAGTCCCTGGCAATGGCATTGTGGTTAAAGGAAGTTAGCCCTGAGCTCTGGAGGGAAGCCGCAAGAATGCTGCCCCTGGCCGGGGAGGTAAGACTGTCTGCCTGCAAGCCTGTGCTCGGAGCTGTGTCAGCAAACCTTAAGACTCATTACTAAAGCACTTTGGGGGCTAGGCTGTACCCTAAGATGCTGCCTGGGATGTGGGGACACCGTCAACATTAATCAGTACTGTTCACGGCCCAGTTTGGAGAAATGGTTCATTACTGCCGAGAAATGGGGGCTTGGCACCACTGAGGATGGCACCGCAAGCCCCGGGTGCTGGCAGTGGCATGGGCCTCGTGAGCTGCCTCAGGGCTCTGAGAAGGCTGGACTTTCTTCAAAGCAAGCTTGCTCATTAAACCGGTCTCTCCTCACGTGAAGCACAGTCAGAAGAACATGTGGATGCCCCTTCTCTGGGGCAAAGCCAGCCATAGAGAGGCAGTGACCAATCTCCTGGCCACCCAGGGCCCCCAGACATATGCATCAAGGGAGAAGCTACAGAAATTTCCTACAGAATGGAGGTGAGCCTGCCAACCGGAGGCCTTCCCCAACTCTGCTCTGACCCCTACGCTGGATGGAAGCCATGCTGACCCCAGGCCTGGCTGGCCTCACCTGAGTCAGCTGTCCAGCCACCAGCCCTGCCTCCAGAGGCGCCCAGGCGCCCGTGCACATGGCCTCAGCTGGCCCCGCATTCCTAGGGGCTCTGTTTACCCTGTTCTCACCACACCAACTGCATCGCTCCTCGGGACACGTAATCGGAACCAGAAGCTTGTTCTGGCAGGGCCGGCAGGCACAGAGGGGCACCACGTCTCAGTATCCCCGTAGGAAGCACCATCAACCAGGAGAAAGAGGTGTTTCGCCTCCAATCTGGTCACCGGCAAAGCAGCTGAGATGGCCCCATGGATGAACCCACTGTGGACTGGCATTTCAGACCTGGAATTCCAGGACCTCTTCACACCCTCAGAACCATCCCTGCCCTTTGCTCCACAGAACTGTGACTTCACAGATGCTCCCAAGCTGTGCACAGCAGGGAACCAGGCCAGCATCACCCAGCACACTCTGTGGGTTCCCAGAAAGTTAAACCAGACAGATTTTCTTTTCTCGGTGCCGGGGCTGCACAGCTCTGGGAATGGCCAGGGTCTGTGTGTCTGGGACGCGGGGCTGGTGGACTTCTCCAGGCCCCTCGAGTTACTGAGGTCCAGCTGTAGGGCATTCACTCTGGGGACCTCTGCCCAGCGCCAAGGCCAGAGGCTCACATCTGGTTATGGTTCTAGAAATCAGACCCAAGGTCAGACATAAACAAAGCTGAGTGACCTTTGGAGCAGAGGTCAGGGACCGGCCTCCCTGCAGGCAGTACATACTCATCAGGAAGAGCCTCAGCAGGGGAGGGAGGGGGTGACACACTTGAAATCATAGAACTGAAGGAGTGGGAACACCAGGCCAGCCCCGGCAGCAGGGCTGGATAGGTCTGTCTCCACAACAGACATTTGTACCTATGGGGTACCATTTTCCCCTTCACCCCACACTCAGCAGGGCTCTGTGATCTGCGTACAATCATGCAGGACCATCCTACAATTCCCAAGGTCTCCCTTAGGTCCCTGCCCACTTCCAGATCAGACACAGTGACTGTAGCTGGGTGACGCTCTATATCAGAGGCTTAACGTCTGTGTGTGTGTCCCTGCACCCCTCCCACAACACACAGGTCGAAGCCCTCCGATATGACAATGTTCGTTCTTTATGCCTTAAGGTCAGAAGTGGCCACACAGACGGGGCTCTGGTCTCATCCGGGACCAGAAAGGCTGGCACCTTGCTCCTGGACCTGCGACTACATGAAAAATAAAACCCTGTTGAATTCCGACAGAGCTGGGCTGTAACTCTAACTCCACTCACAACCAGCAGGAGTCGCACTGCCCAGGGTGGGATAGTGAGGTGCCATGCCTGGAGGAAGGAATGGGTTTTGCAGAGGAAGAACCTGGACCTCATTAAAAAAAAAAAAAAAAAAATACATTTCCTACAAGACTTTGTGTGAACATGTGCAACATTCTTGGATGTATGACACCCCAACAAAGGGCGCCAGCCCAGTCTTAGGAGCCAGCACCTGCACTACAGAACAAACTCGGGTCTTGAGCCACCGCCTCGGAGCCTCGCATCAGGAGCATGAGTGCCACGCAGTGGGCAGCACGTGGGGTAGAGGGACGAGACGGGCACAGTCCTGGGGTGGCTCTAGACTCCAGCCTCCAGCCCATAATCTCGCCACTACAGACCATCCAAGAACCAATCAGCCAACTCGTGCCCACCGGCTGCTTTAATGCAGCCCTCGTTCCAGCCTGGTGGTTTGAGGTCAGCTGGAGGGTGGTGTCACAAGGTGATTGTCATTGTCCTTAAACTGGTGTGGCTTCTGGGTGCTGAGAGCTCCCACCGTGTATGGTCAGTGGCCAGAGAGGTCTGTCCTAGGAAGCTCTTTGACAAGGCAGGGGCAGACAACAGCACAGAGGGGATTCATATACATATATACATACATACATATGTACATAAGGCAACCTCTAGGCCCCCAGCTCACATCTTGCTCACACCACACCCACAATGCTGGGCAGTTTTCTACTGCCAAGCCTTAGCTCCCAGCTGTGTCCTCAACAGTGCCACAAGAACTGCCCAGCTTCCGTCCTCGGGAGCATTTGCTCAAGAGTCTGGTGGGTTACTTAGAAGGCAGGTATGTCCTGTAAGCAGGACTTCTCCATCACAAAACCAGCATGGGCCTTGGTGACACCACAGCTGACCCAAGGCCCCTCCCATCACTCCTCTCCCCATTTCAAGCCAGCACGCCTTCATTCACCAGCTCTGTCCCCTGTGGCATGCCATCTCCCTGCATGCCCAGTGTGACAGCCTAACCGTCCCCGCTGGGTTCTGTACCCAGCTCAGGGTTTGTGCCCTCTTCCCTGGCGGTTCAGGACTGGGATGAGATACCAGCATGGGTCACTGAACCTTGGTATCCCTGTTCCATCTCAGCCTGCTCCCCCAAGGCGAGTGGAAGCAGTCCCGCCCTGTAAGGAATCCAGGACGGGACCGTGAGACGGGAAGGGACCACAGCAGCCGCTCTCGTCCCACCTCTCCCCTCTGTCTCTACTCAGGCCAGGCTTCCTCGGGCTTCTCAAGGCTGGGAAGCTGACCCCTTGTGCAACTGTAACCCCTGCCAGGTTTGGGAAGGGTTGGGAAACATGGGCAGAGCTGCATCTGCGGCTCCACGGGGATGAGTTTTGCAGGAGAGCCTGGCAGTCTGCACACTTGAGCTGCCTGTGGTTTTGGCCCCAGAACCAGGTTGCTGCCAGCAGCAGCCTCCTTTTCCTAATAGCCTTCCTTAAGGCTTCTCGTCAGGAAGGAGCCTTGGGGGCAGATGGGGGCTTGTAAAGCCCTTTACTGTCCCGATGCCTGGGAAGAGCATGCTCTGCCGAGGCCAGATACACACAGACAGGGACAGGCCAAGGGCAGGGCTAGGCAGCCTTCCTCCAGTCTTGCACACATAGCACCCGTGTGACTCTGGCGGTGGGGTCACCACAGGTGTGTGTGTTGGCAGCAGGACCCTCCCCAAGGGTGTCTATCCTGAGCCCACAGGTATGAGATGAAGAGAAGTAAGATCACCTGTGCCACGGGACTAACCCAGTAAACAACCACGACCCCCCTCAAACTGACCCCATTTGACCTTCAACCCAGAAGACACCAGGAAACAGTCATATACAAGGTCGGTGTCCAGGTCACACTAAAAGCCACTGGACAGGAATATGCTACTCAGAGCACCAAAGCCACAGGGAGGAGGAGGGCTCCCCTTGTGGTGTTATGACAGCCTGGGGCTATTCCATTCCGCAGCTCTGCAAAATGTCACGGAAAAGTAGGAATGACACTCCTGGACCCTCAGCCAAACCACTACCCCAGGCAGGCCCTACTTTCCACGGCTGGGGAAAGGAGGAACTGGCTCTGACCCAAGCACAGAAAGCTAGAATAGCCTTGGGCCTGGCTGTCTCCCCCAGACACCCCATCCCCACCCCATAAACGAGCACCCCAGGAGAGTGCACCCCAAGCCATAGGTGGGGCCCTTTTGTTCCTGTTGGAGTGACAGCCAGGACAGGGGACAATGTCCTTACTATAGTGGGCTGATGGCAAAGTCCTTAAATTACTCGTTTTTTAAGAGCAGGGGGAGGCTCAGTGGTTAAAAGTACCGGCTGCTCTTGCAGAGGACCTGGATTTGGTTCCCAGCATCCACATGGCAGCACATGACCATCTCATAACTTCAGGCCCAGGGGATCCAACCCCCTCTTCTGGCCTTGACAGGTACCAGGCACATGCATATATATATGTGTATGTATATATATATATATATATATATATATATATATATATATTCAAACAAATACTCATACACAATAAAATAAAAATAAAAAAAGAAAATGGAGACAGAAATCTTTCTGTGTTTTATTACTATGCTTAGACCATTTGGAGCACCATATGGTGGCACTAGGGAGGTGGAGGCTGGAGGAACAGAAGTTCAAGGCCAGCTCCGGCTACACAGTTCAAGCCAGCCTCAACTACATGAGACCTCGGGGGTGAGGGGGAGGAGAGAAAGAGAGGGAGAAAATGTCAGTGCCAGAACTTAGACATTCCTTATCCTGGTCTGCCTGGCCTTGCAGGTGAGTATGTGGCCTGTGTTGGGTCCTCCACAGGGTCCAGGACAAATACCACCACCCTGACTCCCTCAGGCAACCTTCCCAGCCACAACCAGTTACCTCCATCTTGGGCCAGCATCTCGGGTCAATCAGCCAAGGCGGTTCCCTCAGCAACGGGAAGAGGCATGGCATAGGGTATGGGTATAGCACCCGGGAACTCCTGAAGGGAGCTCACAGGAAGTCCTACAATTACTCTGGAGCCTTCTCAGGCCCCCACAGGGAAGGCAGCATCTGGTGGACCCAGCCTGACAAACCCAGGCTCATCATAGAAGTTCCCTAGGAGATCTAGACACAGAAGAAAAATCCAGCACCCACAGCCAGATGGGTGGAACACAGAGACCACTGAGGATGGAGGATGAGTAGGGACCACATCTTCAGGGGGTGCCGGAAAATGTGTCACAGGTATAGTGTGGGAATGGAGATAATGCTCAGGGGCCCCCAGAACGCCATCAGACACTTAGAGGGAGATCAGGGTGTCATGTCCCTAAGACAGAGTTCATCAGAGAAGGGAAGCCACCACGCCTGGAGGAGCTAGTGTGAAGAGTTTGTAGTAGTGTCCCTTAACAGAGATACAGGCCATTATTCTACTGTCCCCAGACACAGCACAGCAGGAGGCTGTGATCTCAGGAAGCCTCAGTGTAAAACCCTTGTTGAAAGTTATAGTAAAACGAGAGAGAGAGAGAGAGAGAGAGAGAGAGAGAGAGAGAGAGAGGAAAGAGAGGGTGAGAGGCCATCTGAGGCCACTGCTCCACACCCGACCCATGTCCCGCAAACCAAATGTCAGGCGGGAAGGGTCAGAAGACCTGAGAAACCACCCACACATCGTTATGGGGTGAGCGGGGAGCCCCAGGGACAATGCAGACCGTCCACAATGCATATGCCATGAGCCCCTCCTTCTGAGGCCCCACGGGCATAGAATCTAGCATGTCTGTCTCCAGCATAGCAATGGGTGGTGTGGACCCAGGACCAGGGCAGGGCAAAGGGCTATCCCTCCTGGACTTCCTGAAGCCAGCAGCTCAAGGCTCCTTCCTCTGGGCAGTACCACCACCCGGTCACTCTGGGTCTAAGAGGCATCTCTGCTCTCTGACTGTTAGTGATGTATCCCGTCCTGTCCTGATCTGGTCCTCTGTCCCCACAGGGCATCTCAGTGAAGGCGACTGTCAATGGAGACAGTGAGAAGACACAGGGGGAATGAGTGTCCTTGTCCTGTAGCCGGCAGCAGGAGTCACCCTTCTTTAAGGAGCATCGTGCCTGACAAGGGTGCCACAGGCTCCCAGAAGGGCCAGCAGCAGGCTCCACTATCACAGCTACCCTGAAACACATGGCAGCATTCCTGCATCTGCTTCTACTTCTCACTCGGGCAGCTGCCTGGCTCCTGCAGCGGAGCAGCGGACGGAGGCTGGGACATGTGTGTATGGGGTGCAACCCCCCAGGGCTGGCACATTGCCATCCCTATAGCAGCCAAGACCAAGCCGCTCAGAACTGGCCTAAGCTGTCTGGATCTCCAAAGTAGAAAGTAGGGGTGCCTTCCCCCAAGAACACCATAGAAACAGAGGGAGGGGTGGACTGAGTAGCCAGGGCGCACTATGAAGTAGACAACTGCGAGCTGTTCTTACAGCTTCCTCTGCCTGGTTCTGGATGTCTCTTTAGCTCTAAGCTGCCAGAGGCCCTGTGTTCTCAGGAGGCCAGTAAACCCTTCCCTCACAGCAGAAATCCTACAGATAGCCGGGGGCCAGGAGCCCGCTTTCTGGTTGCCCCTCACCGCTGTGGCAGCTCAGGCTTCCAAAGAAGCCCTGTTCTGTAGACCAAAAAATGCTTTCTGTTGTCAGGGCCAAGGCTCAGCCTGCCTCCCTACCACGCAGACGCAACCCCAGGAGACCCCTGCCCCTTGTCTTGGTGGCAGCTTAGCCAGGCCTGGGTCCCTGTTGATTGATCAACCCCTGCAGATGGTCTCAATCTCAGCAAGACTTAGCATAGCCACAGAGCAGACACAGGCTGGGGACACAGGGAGCTGGGGGAGCATTACCCTCCTGCAGGGTGTGCTCAGGACTCCCAGACATGCTCCACAGGAAGGAACTACTGAGTGCATAGTCTAACGCCAGCCCACTCAGGCCTCCCTTGGCCCCTCCTTCCCAGACCTGAGGCCTTTCTGAAGAATGAAGCTCAGCAGAGGCTCAGAGCCCCAGGCAGGTGACACTTACCTAGGCAGGTCCTGCCATCTGTGTGGAGCCGGAAACCAGGCTTGCACTCACAGAGGTAAGAGCCAGGAGTATTCACACACCTATGCTGGCAGCCGCCGTTGTGTGCACGACATTCATCCACATCTAGGGAGAGAGAGTGGAATTACCAGCTAGGCACACACCAGGCCAGGCCCATTGCGCTGAACAGATGAAGCATGAACCCCAGATCCTCACAGCCCCAGACAGAGGCGGTGCCCATCCACCATGGCTGGCATGCCCTGGGGGGAAGAGCTACCAAAGGAAACCTCAGCGAGGGCCACTGTCTTTTTCATATCTGCTGTACACAACCCCAAGGGTAGGACCAGCCCAGGGGTCCAGAAGGAGAGAATGCGGGCTCCTGAGGAGGGCTGCAGGGTGAGGGATGGACAGTGGTATCCCTCTCTCTGTTTACACAGCAGCCCCCTTTCTGTTTCTCAGTGCTTCCTAAGACCTGTCTGCTGGGAGTGTGGTCCTCATTCCGTGATGCCCCTTCTAGAATCTGTATGGTAAGTGCCACCAGGTAGCTCTGGACAACAAGGGGGATGTGGTGAAGAGCCAACTGAAGGCAGAGGGTGTCCTGCTCTGTGTTGCCTGTCTCAAGAGGCAGGAAACAAGGCCACGAGCCCCTGCTTCTCTTCCACAAAGCCACTGTCACGTGAGCCCTCGGCTCGGAAACAAAGGCCTGACGGCGCTGACCAAGGCCCTAAAGACAGAAGAGCCAGGGCACGATGAGGGTTTCAGGGACCCTGCTAGAGAAGTTGGGGTGACAACATCTATCTCGGCATCCAGAGATGAGTTAGTTCCTGAGCTTAAATCGCTGGGAGGTCACAGAGGCACACACAGCTTAACTGAGGTACATGCCAGGGGTCCTCACAGTCAGCTAGTCTATGAAATCCTATCTGGACAGTCTGGGTGTTCCTGGGCACCACTCCTGACCCCCAACACTGCGGGCAAGGCAAACAGGCTGTAAGAGTTAAAGGATTCTGAGCCACTCAGCACCCTGGCAAGGGGTTCTCAATCCTCCCAGGTCAGCGAGAGAGGAGCGGTCAGTCTGCACATGGCTGCATGCTCCTCGGAAGCCCGGGAGGGAGCCCTGCTGACCACAAAGACTCTCAAGCTGTGAAGGGCCTCCAGGCTCGAGACAGCAGTTGCTCAACAGGACTCCTCTGCTAACTCTCCGTACACTGGTGTGGACATGGGTCTCCCTGATCGCACATACCTGCCACCTCTCCACAGTCCTTTGAGACACAGACAGACGCTCTAGCCTCCCTCTGTGTGCAACCAGCTCCTTACAAGGGTCCCAGATCACTCCTGTGACATCTGCCAGTCAGGGATAGGGCTTTATCTCTGTCCCAGGTGCCTCTAGAAGGGATTGGTGTAATGACTCCAGCTTCAACCCTTCCTATCTTTAAGGGGTTTCCTGGAGACAGAGGGCCTCCTATTGTGCGAGTTTATAACAGAGCCTGGGCTGGAGCTCTGCGGCTCCACCATGGCCCTCGGCACCACCACCCCTCAGCTCCGCCACCCTCAAGAGCCAGCGTCTGGACACGGCAGGTCCATCCCAGGCTGAAGGGTTTATCCTCAACACAGCCCTGCAGCCCCGACAACCAGGCCTCTTCTGACCCAAGACGAACCCCTTTTACAGAAATAACCCACATTCTGAAAGCAGGGCAGGACCCTGTGGCCTAAGTCCTGTTTGCCTCATCCAAAAGTGGGCCACACAGAGCGGTTCACAAACAGCTTGGAGGACCTGTGAGGTGCTGAGCCTAGGAGTAGAGCTTTGGCTATGACCTGAGGAGCCTCGGGCTCAGCAGTGCTCACTGTCAGCATGGCTAGGTAGTGTCCCTTAAGACGTTCACGTCCTCATCCCCATGATACGACTCAGAAAATGAAAGCTGAGGACAGGACTGCTTGAAGGACCTTGACTTGGGATGGCTCTTGGATTATCTGGACAAACACGAGGCCACCACAGCCTTGCAGGGGCATGGCGGGGGGGGGGGTCAGGGGGGAAGGGTCAGGGGAAGGGTGAGTCCAGGCCTCTGTGCACTGGGAGACAGAAAACATGGGTTCTCCCAGGTTAGCTGTACGCTTACATCTCAGATCCAGCCTTCTGGGGCCTCCCATCTCCACCATCAGGAAATTAGTCTGCTTTTATTGCTACTGTTTGAGATAGGGTCTCATACAGTAGCCAAGGATAGTCCTGAATTTCTAATACCCTGCCTGCTGAGCGCTGGGATTACAGACAATTATGCCTCTATATGTAGTTTTTAATGCAGTGCTGGGAAGGGAAGCCATGGCTTTGTGCATATCAGGCAAACACTCTCCCAACTGGGTGACACCTCCCCGGCCTGTGTCTGCTTTAGGGCACCAAGTAGAGACTGATCTGCAAGAGTGGCCATGAGGGGAAAGAATGCAGAATACAGACATCTGTTGTGTGACTCTGGCCACGAGCTGACAGTTCCTACCCTGGCCTCCTGACCTAGCACTACCTGCTGGGGTCGTCTGCACGCCAGGCTCACAAGTGCTATCTGTGCCCAGGCACGCTTACAGGCTAGGTTCCAGGGAATTTCTTCTCCCACAGGCCCATGTCCCAGAACTGGGCTACGCCTCCCACATAGAGACAGCACAGCTGTGGTCACACTGAGCCTGCAGCGGGGCTATCCAGAGATGTTCGGAAGATTCGAGCCCCCAAAGCAAAGAGCAGGATGGCTGGGGTGCATCTGTAGCACAGATACTTCCCTGCTGACCTGGTGATAACAAATCAGAGCAGAGCATGTACCCCAACTCGAGAGTTAGATGGAACCTGCTCCTTCAAGGGGCTGTCTGGTAACAGGCAAACCCACTGCATACTGAATCCCCAAGAGTACCAGGGAAGGGCCATCCAGCAGGGGGAACTGGAAACGTCATTTTAAATCATTCTGCCCCCATCGGCTGTGACCAGTGACTGGGAACTTGGCGCTCATGACAGGACCAGCAGCTCATGGTAACATCGCTGTGCCAACCTGGGCCAGTTCCCTTGGGCGCTGGGTAAGCCTGTAAGTACCTGCTAAGCCGAGGCTGGTGGTGCTGCTGGGAGGCACAAAGAATGCCATCAGAAGGACGAGGGGCACCAATCCTTACCCACCCCCACCGGTTCCTGGCCCAACAACACACAGCAGTCAAGGCCAGCCAATCGCCAAACGTTGCCTCTGTAGAAAGCACTTCAGGGTTTTCTCAAGCTTCACTGTGGCTTCCAGGAAACACCTCTGGGACCTTGCCGCTCTGCCAGGCACCAGGTCCTCACTCTGAAAACCAGAATCCACTGGCTTTTCTTCTCCCTCTGCCCCCGGAAAAGCCTCAGCGCAGGCACTGGGCTCCAAGTTCTCCAAAGCCTGGTGGTGCCCAAGTGAGACCCTCCTGATGCTACACAGGCCCCAAGTGCCACCTACAAGGCAGTGACATTCCAGCCTGGCCTGGCCTGGGGGCGTTAGGACCCTCGGAACAGAATGACACAGCATAGGCAGGTAGCATCCAACTAGCCCGGGTGCCTTTCAGGCACAGAAGAGTGAGACTCGCCCCAGGGACATCTCCAGTCTGGGAGGGATTGATAGGGAGCACCAGAGGCCCTTGCCTCTCCCTGGGGTGTGAGTGATGAGTCACTGGGGAGCTGAATACAGCCTCAAGTCATTTACATTCCTGAGGGTGCCCAGCTCCAGGCTGTGTACAGCCACGTGGAGGGAGGCTGGCTCAGAAGCATCAAATCCCAGCTTCCAGGGTGAGCAAGATTAAGAGGATCCTAATCCCCACAGCTGCCAGAGTCTCAAGCCCAGAGCCTCTAAGTGACCCCGCTGCCTGGGACTGAGAGGCCTGTGGGCTGAAATGACAGCACCTGTCATAGTCACACAGGCCACCTCAAAAGGTCCCTAAGCTTTTCCCTTCTCAACTAACTCCAGAGTGGCTGATACAGAGGAGTGGGCACGCAGGAAGCTTAGCTCAAAAAGCCAGGAGCATTCGCCTCCTCCAGGGAAGTGACCTCCCTGCTGTCACAGGACTGGAAGGTCTGACTGCTCAGGACAGTCTCCGCAGTAGTAAGCACCTGCTGGGCCCTTCCCAGGCTGACTCCCCCTGTGCTCACAGCTTGGCATAAACTTTGAAAAAGAGAAATGAGGGCTGACAACACAGTGGTTAAGATCACTTGCTGCTCATCCAGAGGATTTGATTCCAGAACCCACATGGAGCCTGCAACATCTGTAACTCAAGTTCCAGGAGATCCAATGCCCTCTTCTGGCCTCTGAGGTCACTGCATGCACATAGTTCACATACATACATTCAGACATAATGCCCATACATATCAAACAAAAACAAAAGAGAGAAAGAAACAAAGGAAGCACGCTAGGGAGGGGCGTCCTGATCCCACCCAGCCCTGCTCCTGGGGTGCCCACCTGGCCTCTGGTCACCGGTGCTCACGGGGTAGCCCGCCTGGCTCAGGTGGCAAGGGTAGCAGTTCCTCCACAGATAGCGGTAGTGAGTGCCAGTGACGCCCACCGGGCTGCCTAGGAGCCCAAGGCACCAGAGCACAGCCAGCCCTCCCCAGCCCCGGGATGCCTTCATGCCAGGTCCGTGGAATGGTAGGCGGCCTGGGCTCAGGAATCTTGTTCAGGGCTCACAGATCAGGGATCCAGCTCCAGGCTCCAGTGCACACCCAGCTCAGACACAGACAGTCGGAAACAGCCAGCTCCAAGGCACTCACTGTGAGCTTGCCGGCAGGGAGCAGCGCTGAGTCTGGCATGTCCCGCCCCTCTGCCTTTATGGTCTCAACTTTCTCTCCACCCCTTGCAGGTAAAGGCCAAATCCTCAGACTCCAGAGGGAGCCGCCGCCACTCCTAAGCCCCGCCCACCCACCCCCAAGGGGCCGGGCTGGTCCCGCCACAGCATGGCCCCTGCATTCCTGCTGGCACACACTCACACACAAACCCACACAAACCGCAGGCACATACAGACACATGTGTACGCACGGCCCACTGTGCAAACGCGCACACACACAAAAGACATACACAGATGCACAACTTCAGACAGAGATGCGCACACAAACATGCACAGACATACAGTCATCGTGTCCTGGCCAACACAGAAGAGAAACCACCCTGGCAAGGCTGGGAGGCCCTGCAGAGGAGGCTTGGTGGGGAGCGAGGGGAGGCGGGGCAGTGTGAGGCCACAGTACAAAGCTGGAATCCTAGGCATGGAGATGCTACCACCACTTCTTCGCCCCCTAAGTCCTGTGTCCCCATCTATTTCACCCTTCACTGGGCTCCATGAAAGGAACCTGAAAAGAGTCCCCACATCCCTTAGCACAAGGACAGTGCTGGGAACAGAGTAGACAAGCTAAGAGGGACAGCCCTATGCAGAGGTGTGGGTCTGCAGAAGCTGCCCCTTCTGAGTTCAAGCTGCTCTGTAGTCCACCTCACACGGAGAGCCAGGTCTGGGATTCCAGCTCGGGTGGGAGATTCCCTCCTGAGCCCGCACCTTTTCTGATATACCCTCTCACTCACAGGACCCCCTCCCTCTTCCCAGGGCCTGAATGAAGATGTGGAACACTTGACAAGATGGGGTGCTTGGACCAGGTGCTCTCTGTTGGGAAGATGCTCTAGATTTAGGCGGAGTCCCTGAACCAGGGTTGGAGAACAGGACACCTGTCCGTGCCTGTTTCCAGGAAGCTGCTGACAGCAACCACAAAGGAAGGCAGCTGTAACATCGTAACAGCATAATCTGCTCTCCTAGAAGTGACCATGTCTCCCTCTGAGCATTCCAGATAGGCTGTGAGCACAGGTTACGTTAGCCATAGCTTCCAGGAAGGAAGAGGGTTAATGCTACCTGGGCCACCAGACTATAGGGGTGGAAAGGTCTTTGACCCAAAGTCTGACCTACTGGCTACATATGGCAGAGAAAAGAAAGCCCGTGCTGGCCAGTGGCCTTGCCCAACAATCTGGGAACTCTGGAAGCAGCAGCCTTGCAAGCCCACAATGTCCCACCTGTCCTGTCCTGTCTGGAATCCAGGGCCCAGCCTACCCTATCACCTACCTGCTGGGGCATGACAGCGCAGACATGCCTGTCTGGGATCTGCTGGTCTGCGGGGTAAGCCCCCCTCTCCTCCCTTCTTTGAGTGGCACACCTCAGAGACACTAAGCCTTTGCCTTGGGGTGCTTCCAGAAACCTCCCCAATAAGTATGCTGTGGGCGGGACTTGGATGGCAGGCAACTCTCATAGTATGGTACTGCTTGCCACTGCTAACATGTACCCCATTCATTGTCAGTGTGGACTCTAGGAGTCAGAGCAGCATGCAGTGAGGTGGTAGAGGTGGCAGCCACCTCACAGAGAGACAGGAAAGACTCTACGCAAGTCAATGAGTCAGTGCTTCCTCTGCTGCCATCCTTTGGGTCACAGGTTGGGTCAAGTGGCAGACAAAGTAACACAAACCCCTGCTTAGGCAAAACACACTCTGACACCTCCCAAACTCAAGGCCCTAGAAGTAGGAGACCTACTTACCTGTCCTGTTTTGCTGAGAGAGAATTTGAAACAAGCTACAGTTGTCTGGGGAAAGCCTCAACTGAGAAAATGCCGCCGCCATCGAATTGGCCTGTAGACAAGCCTGGAGAGCATTTTTCTTGATTAAAGATTTATGTGGGCGGGCTGAGCCCAGCATGGGTGGTGGTCCTGGGTGATACAAAAAAAGCAAACACAACAAGCCAGCCTGCAGCTGTTTTGTAGCACGTTCCCGAGATTGAAACATTCTATCCTGTAGGCAAACTCCTTAAGATAGAAAGTAACTCATCAAAATAGCTTCAGGAAGTCCCTGAAACTGATCAGATTCACTAGGCCCCTCCTTCACAAAAGTAAACAAGGTCACTGAGATACTCTCAGACAACAGGCTGCCTAGAAGAAGCAGAGACCAGCCAAGAGATTTGAGAGCAGAAACCAGGGGAGCTGCCTGCCTGGATGGGGCTTAGGCCAACTGGGGCACTCAGAAAACTCTCTCTCTCTCTCTCTCTCTCTCTCTCTCTCTCTCTCTCTCCCTCCCTCCCTCCCTCCCTCCATCTCTCCCCAGTTGAGCTGTGAGCTGTGAGCTGTGTAGAGTGCTCCAAGTACCCAGCTTTTGTGATCTGCCATGCTTGCTGAGGTAGGCTTTGGTGATACAGCTTTCCTCGAGTCATTTCTGCTCCTGTAAGCAGCCCCTCGCCTATGTTTCTCAAGTAACTCCAATAAAACTCATGGGTTTATCAGCTGGGCTCTGATAGCAACTATAATCTGCTGTGGGCTACCCTATGCGGAGTGAGGAGACACTGTGTGTGCTACATCTCCCCAGGGAAAGTCTGTCAGGCAGCCACAGTGCTCCTCCAAGGCTTCTGCCTCAGCTCCCGCCTGCAGGTGTCGGCTCTGAGCACCTACCCAGACATCCGCCATCAAGTGTGTCCTGAGAGGCGGAAGCTGAAATAAACCCTTTCCTTGAATACTCGGTCCCCAGCTAGCAGTCATCTGGAGAGGATCAGGTGGTACAGTCTGCCTGGAAGCTGTAGGCCACTGAGGGTGGGTTAAGGCATTTTAAAAGACTGTGCCACTTCAAGTGAGCTTTCTTGGCTTCCTGTTTATAGATCTATCTGTGAGCTCTCAACTGCTGCTGCAGCACCATGCCTAATTGTCTTTCCCGTGCCCAGTGCCCAGCCATGACACCTGTCTGCCTCAGTTTCTTCCTCTACAATAAGGGGTGAAGGCAGCAGCACCTCCCTCCTGTGGAGAAAGTGTAGACATGAGTAGGGATGTCAGGTTGTCTGAGCCCTACCTCTGGACCCTTTAATAATGTCAAACCCCAAGGCTAAACATTAAGTCAGCGACAGTGCCCAGAGCTGGTCCCTGAAGGTCTTGTCCTTCCCCATCGGTCCTGAAGGTGTCATGGGAGCCAGCCAGGCCTGAAACAAGCCAAAGGAGTCCAGCATTGGGCCTAGCCACCAGCAGTCACACACCTGCTGACATTGGTGACCTCTCGTTCACACTCCCTCTTCCACTGACCCTAGCTCCTCCCCTAGCTGAAGTGGGGCCACTCATTCCCACGTCCCACATCTGTCTAGCCTGGCCCACATGGCAGCCCAGGGACTGGCAAAGCCACCCTACTGTCCCCACCATCTCCCCTCGTGTCACTAAACATATCCAGACACAGGACTTTGGGGTCTGGATGCTGTTTGGGAAATGCCTTCCCAATGCAAACCCGCTGTGGCTCTGCCTGTGAAATGTCTGTGTCAGCAACAGGGGCCACTCCTACCTCCGCCAGTCCAGCTTCCTCCCCACGCAAGCAGCCACTAGCCTCCTCTGTCCTGATTCCCCCAGATACCACAATGACTCCCCCCAAACACCATTACTTCCTTCAGAGCTGGAGGGCCCTGACTCTAGGCAGTGGGGCAGAACTGACATCTCCCAGGGCCACCAAGACCTAAGAAAGTAGAATGGGACCCCACTGGTTCCTGCTTTTTGGGTCTCTCTCGTAGGATCATCCTTGGATACCCTCTTCACAAATCCTTTCCTGAGGTTTTACCCTGGTCCAACTTGGATATCAAACACCTAAGTACATGTTACTGAATCCCAAAGAAATGAGCAGTATCCAAGCCACGCAGACTGAGTCCAGAGCTGCACAGAAGCATAGTGTGTGTGTGTGTGTGTGTGTGTGTGTGTGTGTGTGTGTGTGTCAGGGGAGTCTATTTAATACCTCACCCAGGTTCCTAAGAACTCAGAGATGACTCTAAGAGATGAGGCTACCTCCCTGCCCTATCCATGTTCCCGCCTGGCAATAATGCTTAGGGCCAGTCCTTGGTGAAGCTGCTTGTGGAGGCCTGGTCAAGCAATAACCGAGTCCACAGCAGGTGGGGGAGGGTATAAAGGAAAGAAGGAATCAGAGACCTATACAGATAGTCCTGAGATCTAAACCTGAGGTCCTAAGCTCTCCCATGGTGGGGTGAGGTGTGTGGTTGCATAAGCCATGATGCCCGCAAGCATCTTCACATGCCCACTGTACCAGACCAGTCTAGCCATGCTCCCAGGGGGACCTCAAGAGAGCTGAAGGGAACGTCTTCCACGCCCAGCACAGGGGCAGACAGCTCATGCAGACTGAGCAAAGTGGGCTTCCGCTCTTATACCAACTGCATCTCCAGCTGCTGGGAGAAGAACCAGGCAGAGGTTGGGGATGGTTACCTTTGCCAGTGTGACACAACCCAGAGCCACCTGGGAAGAGTCTTAATGAAGGACTGTCTGTGTAGCCTGGCCTATGGGGACATCTGGAGGACTGTCTTCACTGAGTCAATGGCACGAGACTCAGCCTGGTACGGGAGGCGCCATTTCCTCTACAGCAGGGCCTGAACTGCCACTAGGACTCTAAACGGGAATTAAGAGATAAAATAGACCCTTTCCTCTAGTCTGCTTTTTGTTTGTATCTTTGTTTTTTGAGATCGGGTTTCTTTAACAGTTCTGGCTGCCCTGAAACTCCCCGCTGGCCTTGAACTCACAAAGATCCGCCTGCCTCTGTCTCGGGAGTGCTGGGATTAAAGGCGTGTGCCACCACCGTACAGCCTAATGTGCTTTTTATCAGGGTATTTCATCAGAGCAACAGAAAGAAAACCAGAGCGTGGCTAGAACCTGCATGGGAAAGAGGAACTCAGCCCCTAAGCCAAAGACACCCCCTCGACCCTCCTCCCAGAGAGCGAATGCACCTGCTGGCTGTTTCTGACCCTTCACACCTCCAGAGCAGGAGAGTCTGCCGTGTGCAGCCAAATACAACTCAACTCACTTCCCTACAGACACCACGACATCCCTCCCAGCCTCTCTCCCACTGTGCTGTGTGGAGGTTATTTCAGGAGCAGAGAGGACCAGGGGCCCCGCCTGGCCTCAGAGCACACAGGGTCTGGCTGTGCCTCCTGGAACCATTCTGAGTAAGCCTTCTGGTAAACCTATTGCTGGTCTCTGCTCCTCACCCAAGCCGAGGAAGGAGAACGGAGCCAGCTGCCTTTCCTGCCTGCAGCCATTCCTGGCAGGACCAGGTGGAAATAAGAGAGGCTCCTGTCCTTGCAAATGGAGGGCCTCTTGGGAGAGCAGTTTTGACTCACAGCCTCTTCCAGAAGCCATACATCCTAGGGAACACTAAACCCGCCCAAAGCACCTGAGACCTCAGTGCCAGAATGCCAGCAAGGCACGACAAGGCCCAGACCTAGAGCCACGCAGGGACCTCAGACCGTACAAGCACAGAGTGTGAACAGTTTCTTGGTGGCGGCTATCTGCTGTTGGATCTCTCTCCCTATGGTTGTGTAAGACCCAGAACTGTCTGATGGCATCCTACCAAGGACACACTCACACCCTAGGGGATGTCAGTCGTCTCCCTGGGCCCATGGGACCTGAGTCTCACATCACACTCACAGAAGGGACAAACTGACACCGTGGGACTAGGGAAGCTTCCTGGGTTGAGGAAGGCCTGACCTGGCCTTTGGAAGTAACATTTTTAAAAAATATTTATTTATTTATTATGTATACAATATTCTGTCTGTGTGTATGCCTGCAGGCCAGAAGAGGGCACCATTACAGATGGTTGTGAGCCACCATGTGGTTGCTGGGAATTGAACTCAGGACCTTTGGAAGAGCAGGCAAGATGAAAGTAACATTTTAAAGAATACACGATTAGCTTGTCAGAGCATATGAGCAGGTAGGTGCAAATTGCTAGGCAATGAGGAAGAAAAGGCTTGGCTACCAGTCAGTGAAGTTGGGAGACCTGGACAGAGTGCCTGGATCCCAGGACCTGGCCCACAGCAGGGTAGAAGGCAGCAGCAGACTGTGGAACAATCAACAGGATCAACAAGGATGTCACCTTGATGGCCCAGAAGCCCTTTTGGTCACCCCTCTGTCCATCTGCTGGATGCTAGAGCCAAGGTTGGCAGCCAGCTCCTGCTGGGTACCTGCAGGAGGTCCTAGTGCTACTGTTTCCCCACCCCCACAAAACCCACAGATGTCTACACGCTACCCAGACTGTCTACACGCTACCCAGACTATCTACACACTACCCAGACTGTCTGCACACTACCCAGACTGTCTACACGCTACCCAGACTATCTACACGCTACCCAGACTATCTACACGCTACCCAGACTATCTACACGCTACCCAGACTATCTACACGCTACCCAGACTGTCTACACGCTACCCAGACTGTCTACACGCTACCCAGACTGTCTACACGCTACCCAGACTGTCTACACGCTACCCAGACTGTCTACACGCTACCCAGACTGTCTACACGCTACCCAGACTGTCTACACGCTACCCAGACTGTCTACACGCTACCCAGACTGTCTACACGCTACCCAGACTGTCTACACGCTACCCAGACTATCTGCATGCTACCCAGACTGTCCACACGCTACCCAGACTCTGAGAAAGTCTACATCCATGTATGATTCACAACAGTGACCTCTGACTCACCAAGGTTTCCTCTACTCCTAAGTATATACACCCTATGCCCTCAAACCCCTACACTGGCCCTAGGTGGTACATGTCCCCTCATATCAGCCAGTTACAGGCCTTTTCTCCATTCCTGCTGTCCCCGAAACTGACTTCCAGAACTGTAAAGGATTCTAGGATGAGATTCCGGGGTCTGGAGGTTCAGACAGGAGTCTGAAGTGGGGTAGTGAAAGAATTTGAGGGGGGGGGAAGGTTTTGGGCTTAGACTCATTTCTCAGGATGCCTTAGGGAAGAGGCAGAGAGAGGCAGGAAAAGTATCCCATGAGGCCTCGAGTGGCAGGTGCAGTCATCATTCAAGCCAAATGCACCAAGACAAACAGCTGCTAGAAGACACAGTTGCACAGGAACGAGTTAAGAGGCCATGGGACAAGAAGAGATTGGCCCAGTGGGGGAAGAGAGGCTAGGGACAATAGTGGAGGAGAGACATTGCTGAGGTCGGGTAGAGATTCTCCTGTCCTGCTTCACTCCACCCGCCCTGCCCCACCCCACCCTAGGACTGCCACCCAGCCTATATGCCCTGCCACCTGCTAACCAGGAGGAGCTGTCAACCTCACTTCCAGGAGACATAAAGGGAAATGAGTTGTTCTAGGTTATACAAGACATGGCCACTCTGTAAGGCAGCTCAGGATCCTTGCTATCCAGCAATCGCTGTTCTGCTCAGGAGGAGACCTAGACCACCAGGGAGTAAATCCAGGAAGGCCAGCTGATACCAGGAGGACAGAAGAGGAGGATGCCGGGAACTTCCCTTTCCCCAGCCCAGAAGACCCCCCAGTCCAGTGCAGAAGCTTCCAGAACCAGAGCAAGATCTTGCCTACATCATCCGATGGTCATTTTCTCACCCCAGAGACCAGCCAGAATTCCTAGAATGCTCTAGGGTCCACCGTTCTACTATTTCCTTTCTGTGGGCTTAGTCTGAGAATGCAACTTTATTATTTATTAAATTTCTTTTGGGGGGGAGGCAGTCTCTTTAACCCCAAGCTGGTCTCAAAAATAAAGGAGGATGACCTTGAACTTCTGATCCTCCTGCATCCCCTTTCCAAGTCTAAGATTGTAGGTTTAAGCCACCACGAAATTTGCATAGCCCTGAGGACTAAACCCAAGGTTTTGTGTTAGGCAAGTGCCTAACACCACAGCCCCAGCCCCCGGATTGAGGAACCCTGAGCCATGCATGCTGTCTCCAGTCGGCACTCAGGGACGAAAACCTCATCTCCTATGTCTACCTCTTTCTTGCAAGTCTGCCTGAGCCCACGGGGCTTCTGCCAAGAAGGCTCCACTGCCTACCTTGGGGTGACTTTGGGTGGGGGAGGGGGGACTGGCCTCTGGACTGTTGTCATTGTACTGGCAATGTACGGACCTTGGAGGCTATTACTTTCCTGCCTTGGCCTCCACAGAGGGTCTACCTGCCAGTTTGTTCACTAGAGGAATGAGCGTGAGCCAGCAATGGGAAATGACGGAGGAAGAAGGCCTTGGCCATGGGCAACCCTGCTGCTGGCCTGGAAGGACACCGCATCTGTAGCTGGGTTTCTTGCCGTATCCAGGGGACACTGGACTGGGGAAGCCCCAGTTCTTTCCCTGGCAGAAGGGTTAGGACTGTGGCCAGAAGGCCAGGTTCATGCCTAACCCCAGGGCCCACGGGTGTATGGCCACATTCCCCAGCCTCAGCCTCTGACCCTGCAGCAGGCCATTCTCGCTGCTGTAACTAACTAAATGCCTCATTTGGTGAATGACCAACAGCAGGAGCCAACTGAACACAGAATTACGTGGAGAGCCAGGACAGAAGCCAGCAGAACTGGCATCTGGTGAGGCCTTTTCCTCATAAATGGCACTTGGGTCGTCCGGAGAGGATGACTGAAGTGGCAGGTCCCCTCTGCACTTTCCTATAACCACCTCCCTTCACATTATCTTACTGCAGAGTAAACTTAGCATCCATGTTCACAGAGGACATTGGTAGACACAAATGTCAGCTACATGCCGGGTACTGCTGACCAGAGAGAGAGAGGGACTGAACATGTCACACCTCTTCCATGTCCCAAAGGCCCTGGGAGAATGGAGAGGGCTCCAGAGGGAGCAGGAGCCATCCAAGCAGCTGAGCACAGGACCCTGGGGGTCTCCTGAGGCTGCTCTGAATTTTACCATCCAGCTCTGGGCTCACCAGCCCTGCTTGGGATCCCGAGTCACTACTGCCCCTCTCTGTCCTCCAGCTCAGCGCTTTAACAGTGTGTGAAGCTTGGGAGGCTCTTCCCGCATGTCTGAGGAAGATGACATGGTGTCCACAAAGGACTGGAGCCTATGGCCTTCTCAGAAACAGTCTCTAACAACCCCAGCTCTATCCTTAAATCCCTACAACTGAGGGAAGGAGAGGGGCCTGGGCCAGCAGAGACCCAGCACTGACCCATGAGTGCCAAGGGCATAGTGGGGGGGCTTAGGTCACTGCTCTCACTGCTCTTCCCACCCACTAAGGCCAAGCTACCCCCAGAGAGTACAAAACCCACAGGCACTAAAGACTTTGGGGAGACTCTGTAGGAGTGCTGCTTCCCGGGGTCCAGAGGGTCAGAGAAGGCGCTAGCACAGACATGCAGCTACTCCAGGCATCAGGCACAAGGATGGGGGGGTCTAACGCAGCAGCACTGGCCCTTCCTGTGGACCAGTACAGCTGGCCTGGGTCAGCTGCTGTCAGCCTTTCCTAATCAGAACTGCGATTCGCTTCCCACGTTCCTTCCTCTCCCGAGGGACAGAGAGGACCTGGCGGACTCTCGGGCAACAAGGCTGCATTGGTGGGGGTGTGACAGAAATGCGACTGGAGTCACTATGACAGCTGAGAGTGGGTGAGACAGGCTTCCTGGGAACCTCGGTTTGGGGGAGCCTCCTTGGGGACAATGACATAGTGTCCACGAAGAGCTGGCGCCCACAGGCGTCTCGTGAACATTCCATGGTAACCCCAGCTCTACCCTTAAACCCGTACGGCTGAGGGGGAAGAGAAGGGCTCTCTGCTGGAATGATGCCAGCCCTGGTCTCTAAGCATTTCCTTGAATCCTCTAATGAGTAGAGAAGCTGCGAGTCCTATCTGTCCGGTTTGATGGCCCAGACACAAATCTCAGCGAGGGACTACGTCCAAGCTCCACCCTCATGACACCAAAGGTGAGTCCTAGGATGGCTTTCGCCACAGACACTTTGTGGAAGTGGAGATGCGTTCAGGGCCCTGGAACGTACAGCAAAGAGCTCTGCTGGGGAGAAGAAAGACGGTTTAGTCGGTGCTTGCCTCATCAGCATGAGGGCTGGGTGTGGTGGTGTGAACCTGCAGCCCCAGATCTGGAAAGGGAGAGACGGGGACACTCCTGGGGTTCACTGGCTGCTGGGCTACTTGGTAAGTTCCAGATCAATGAGAGCCTGTCTCAGAAAAGAAGGCTGCTGATAGCATCTAAAGAACAAGACAGAGTGTTCTTCCCCTACACACATGCATACACACTCATGTACACATACATACACACTAAACAAAATGAGCATCACCGAAGAGCCTGATAGGTCTATCATACATGGGCCTGGGTCCACCTATGCAGGTCCAGTCCAGAACAGAGACTAGATCCCACCCGGCAGGGCAGAAGCATTGGCTAGTGTCACTCAGACCACCCAGTCCCGCTGAATGGACTCGGCCCTGGCTCCAGCAGAGCCTCCCAACACGTGACGTACACCAGCCTGGACCAGGTCTCAGGGCCGGGGCCAAGACACCTCGGGCCAGACTCCCATGCCAGCACTTTGTTTTACAGCGGCTATTCATCACTCAGAGCGGTTTCTGGGCTCACCCCACCATCAACTCTGCACACACCTCCCCGCGTGAGCAAGCGAGGCCGTCCTTTCCTCCTGGGATGTCTTCATTCCCTACAGCCTGTGCTCACACATGCAGGCAGCCTGCGCCCCACGAGCTCTGCTGCCTCACGTATTGGCCAGAGGAGGCCAGGCTGGCAAGGAACAAAGAAAGCACAGCAGGCCCCTGGCTCACGGTGGAGGCCCTTGGCCATGAGGTGACTTAGAACTCCAATCATCCCAAACTCGCAGAGCTGGGGCATGAACCCCACGGGAGGTGAGGAGGTGGGGAGGAGGGGCTGGGGCCGGGAAGAGGCAAGGAAAGAGAAGGCGGGGTGCTGCAAGGCCAAACCATCCTCTGCCTAAGACTCCGCCATCTAGTCATGTTCCTGCCTCATCTAGTCATGACCCACCTCTGTCAGAGGCAAAGACCTGGTCTACCCTTAGGGGAATCCAAACAGAGACTCCAATGTCTCATGAAGGAACAGAAGTGATCTTGGGGCCACAGGCCTGCAATCCCAGCTACTCAGGAGGCTGGTGCAGGGAGACCTCAAGTTCCAGGCCCTCCTGGGCCACAGAGTGAGGTTCCAGGAAAGCCTGGCAAGTTTAGTCAGACCCTGTCTCAAAGAGGGCTGAGGGGAGGTACGGCCCAGTGGTAAGCTGCTTGCCTGGCACGAGCAAGGCCCAAGTCCAGCAGCACCCATGGATGGCCAGCTTTGGTCTTGGGTCATCACCCTCTTCTGCCTTCTTTCTGCCTCCTTCCCCGGGGCTGTAAGTGGAGGCTGGCTTGCTGGCACTGCACTCAGCTCCCCAACAGCCATGTCCCACTTGGATGGCCGATCAACACAGCACACCAGCTCCAGAGCACACACTACAAACTCCAGCTTCTGGGAGGAAGATGATGGGTAGCACGCCCAAGAGCATCCCTCTCCCGGAAAGGACAGATGTGAATGGGCTGAGAAGGTAGCAATTCTTTCTCTGGGGCTCTGTAGGCCTCGGGGGGGGGGGGGTCATCCTTACACATACCTGCCTGGAACCCCACTGCAGAGCTTCCGCCCTGCTCTCCTAGGCTGTAAGAAACATGGGGTCAGTTTAGAGCCAAGATCTGTCTGACCAACTGCATCACCCCAAAGCAACTGACCAAAAGCTGGGGCAGGCACGCTAGACAGAAAGAACCTACCTACCCATTTCATCCTGACACTGACGTCCACGTGAGGAGCTTCTAGGGTGTCTCCGTGGCTATGCTGGGCCTTCCCTGCAGGCTCTCAGGAGGGACCCTATGCCTGCTCGCGGCCTAGCCCCAGGGACAGCAGGCACTCTGACTGACCAGGGCTTGGTCTAGCAGCCACTCCTGCTGATGTCTGTCCCCATCTTGCAGTTCTTACACAAGGGGAGATGTCCATACGGATAACCACCATGCATTCCAGAAGACAGACCAGAGGAATGCCGGGAGTCTTCAATTGCCCAGCAGAGCCCTTGACCTGGCTATTCGTACGTCACTGGAGAGTGGGGATTTTCAGACTCCCCATCAGGAAGGGTGAGGCTCCAGGGGCAGTGGACAGGCACCTCAGGCCAGCCCCATCAAGGAAGCCATGGGGCTGGGGAGCCTGATTCCATCTTGGGCCAAGAAGCAGCGGTCACGGAAAGGGAGCTACAGAGCAGGTACCACTTAGGGGAGGGTATAGCCAGTGCTTGGTTAGATGAACTGGCTCACAGCAAACTATCCAGGGCCAGGTCTGTACCAAGTCTTTCAGTTTGCTCCTTAAACTAGCTTAGCAATCACTCCCTCTTTTCGGAGGGAGATACCCCAGACTTGCGGCGATGAAGAAGGCTCTGTAGGCTCTGTGACTGATGGGGACCAGAAAATCTCCCTAGGACACACCTACATGTCACAGTGGGGAGATGGGGTACCAAAGGTCTTGCACACTTATATGCAGCCATGTCACAGAGACACAAGAAGGGGGATGGGGGACAAGCTGCTCCCTAGAATTGACTTAATAAGCCAGTTCAAATCATGAGCCATCTCTAACACTGGTGCCAACCCAAGCCCCAAATCTCTGCTGCCAAGAAGTTCTGGATGGGGCCCAAGTGGACCTGCAAGCCGGGGTCTCAGTTCTGAGGGCACCATCAAGGACTGGCTACACAGGCATGGGGACACAGATGCAATCACTAACCCTGATCTGCACTGCCCTCCTGGGACACCAAACCCTCGGCCCCAAACCCATACTTACTTCCCTTTAGTCTAGACACATGGAGGCACAGGCCGAGGGCTGCCCCACAGCTGGGGCACGACCCTAGGTCACAGCAACGTTCCCCACCTCCAACCTCCTGCTGGCCGTCGGAACAAGTTAAGAAGGAGAACAGGGGAATCCATTCTTCTAGAATGTCTCAGGCAGAGCAGACACCCCCGCCTCAATGCTTCTCCAAACCCCATGTCCAGCAGACTAGGCCCCCACTTGTGGGCAGATGGTTCACAGATGGGCAGTTGGATGGCTGGAGACAGTGGGACACTTAACTGAGGACATTCTAGGGCACAAGATGACAGTGACCGTCTGATACAGCGAGCAGAGACAGGCTGTTGACCCAGGCCCAGAACCCTGGCCACTGATGGCCCCAAACACTCCAAGAGGCCCAGCTGTTCAAACCAGCGTGAGTCCAGATGTCAGGGCAGCCAGAGAATGAGGAGCTGGGGACAGTGGGCCCTCCTCCATCCTCCTGCTCCCTCCCCTCTCTGTTCCCTGTGTCTCCCCAGGACTGTCTTCTGTCTGGTCTTGGTTTTGCTGACAGCCTGCCAGCAACAATGGGGCGGAGTTATGGGGGCCAGTTCAGAGCTGGCAAGCTTCTCCCAGCCCCAGGCCTCTCGACAGTCCTTGACAGGCAAGGTTCTATCAGGGTCGCCCGGCATCCACAGGGATGTGGGCCCTTCCCCCATAGGGATTTAGCACCTAGGACTAGCATGGGCTTGCCCCTGGCTCCCACCTCCCCTCCTCAGGGCAGAGCAACAGACAGGTCCTACCTTGGCAGGTTTTGCCATCGCCCTGAAGCTGGTAGCCAGGTGGACAGCGGCAGTAAAAACCACCCACGGTGTTGCAGCAAGGGCCTTCACAGCCCCCGTTGGCATTGGCACACTCGTCGACATCTGTGGCGAGAAAAGCAGATGAGCATTGGACCATGGAAACTCAGTATCCCCAAGGGTTAGGGGAATATCAGCTAACAAGACAGACCCCCAAAGAGGGACCCAATAAATCGACCCAGGGTCAGACTGCCATCCTCCCCTTCCACCCAAGCACCCAGGGAAGTGGCTCTCTTTGCATCCGGGTAATGTGTCTACAGGACACGAGGATCTGACCTTTAGGAGCAGCCACAAGCAGTGGTGTTAGCCCTGGAGCATCCTGTGTGCCCTGGTGAACCACCTGTGCAGCCCTGGGCTTTCCAAGGAAACCAAACTCCCTTTGCTCTGCAGCGAGAGGACCCCACGTGATTCCTCTTCATAGCTGCCAGAACTGTGCCGATAGACTCAGCACTCTGGTCCCACCAGGACAGCTCTGGGCTCCCTTCATGACCAGGTGACACTGTGTCAGGTTAGGGAAAGCAATGAGCACAGAGTCAAGCTCCTGGACTCAGACTGCCAGGTTCTGAGCCCGTGGCTGCTTTTCCTCCACCAGTTCTTAGGGTCCAGAGCACAGGCGGCAACTCTGGGTTCAGGATTACCCAGGAGCAATGGTGCTTTCGACTGCCACCCGATGTGGCTAGCCTGGGACTTAAGGGACCAGGGTTCTGAGGGAGGTTCGGGGGTGTCAGAACCTCACAAATGTGTTGAGTCGGGATCTAGGGCCTCCGTCCACTGGCCTGGTCAGACTGCCTCAGCTGAGTCCAGGGAAGCTGAACCACAGTGTCCCCAACCACTTACCTCCAAAGGTTTAGGCTGTCCCCTGTAGTTTCTAGGAAGGCTCAGGGCAACGGGTACCCCAACATGTCACAGGCACACATGGTTAAGCCTTTATTCTACCTGCCATATGTTATTGCTGGGAAGGAAACTAAACCCCACCCCAGTGACATACAGGTAGTAGACAGAACCAGGTGTGGGCACTCTCAGGCCTGAGTTGGCCCAAAGCTTGCCCAGTGGCCTCAGAATCTCCTCAGGAGGGTCCCTAGAAGAACTTCCCTCGGCTAAGCTAAGGGCCTCAGAGATACCCATAGTCCCGTGAGGACAGCGGTGGCCAAAGGACACTGGCCAGCTGCCTCTGGAATCTTGGAACGAAGCCACCAGCCCTGCAAAGTCTACAGTGGGAATTTCCTAGGAATTCCTGGGAAGTTACACAGAGTCTCAGCAGAGGTCATGGCTGGGGTACCTAGTGTCCCCTGTCTGCTGGCCTGAGGAGACAGCACCAAAGCCAGGCTGACTGGCCAGGATATGAGGCACGACGCAGCTTCTAGGTCTGTCCTGTCATTCAGACCACTGTGTGGGAAGCTGGATAGGAGGCCAGTGGGGACTCGCAGGTCAGGGTCATAGATCAAGGTTCTCTCATGGTACCGTATGGGCCCTGGGTCCAGGTTAGGGAACCTCGCAAGGCCATACCTCGGTCAAGTGGACATCAGAGTGAGAATGCCCACTGCTGCTCAGAGCCTCAGGGGCTCCGCATGTCTACAGAAAAATCCCTGAGCTTGGCACAGCAATGAGTCACAGCGCCTGGTACCCAGGACAGACACTTGTTGCCCTGTTACCATAGCAGCAGCTAGGGGCTCCTATCCCGAGAATGCCTGAGAAATTCCTTTCGCTTCTGGACTAGCCTGAGCCATGCTGGGTCCCCACAGCCCTAATCACCTGCATTGGGGGATCATCCACAATGGACACGTAATCCTCAGAGAAGATCTGATCCAACCCATCTCAGGGTTCCTGTCTCCAGCCCAGGCCCATGGGGGCTAAGGGAAATAGCAAATGCCACATAAATTCCATGCGTAAGAGCTCCAGGACAGAGGGCAGAGCACTCCCTCCCAAGCTGTGACAATCGTTGCCACAACCAGACACCAGGAGAGCAGGGTAGAGTGGGCAGGTCTCCCTGCTGAGCCCCCTTCTATACACAGAGCAGGACCAGACGGTCATCTGAGCGATGATGGAGGCATTTCGGAGGCCCCCATACTGCACTTCCAGTTCATAGTAAACCGTTCAATAGAGCCCCCCCCCCATCACTTCTGTGTAAACTGTCCCATCCCTGCATGCCCTTTGAGGTCTGCCCTGCCCTCCATAGCACTTATAAATATGTCCCAGTCATCACCTGTGCCTGGGGATGGTGGCCTGCAAAGACAGGGTTTTCATGCTTTGGGTAGAAACTTTCATGAAATCCTCTCAAACCAATACAGTTGGGAGACCGTGACATTGGCATCCACACACACAGTGACCTGAAGCAAGACCCTTCACAGCAGAATCCACTGGAGGCAGACCTAGAGCCTAGCACAGAGGTCCACCAAGTAGTCACCCTTGCAGTCTTGGCTGGCATCACCCCTAATGCTGAGGCCGGTGACTAAAGACAGTCATTCTAAGACAATATACACAACCCTCATGCGCCCTTAAAAAACAACAAACCTGGGCCTTGGCCCCTTGAGTCCACTCAGGGTTCACTAGGATGTTCCCCTCACCCCTGTCAGCTCACTAAACACCTCCACAGCTCACTAGGACACCCCAGGAAATACCTCCATACTCCTCTTTCCGATGCTCTACTGTCCCCAAGTCAACGTCAGTCCTTGGGCAGCCCCCTACGGTTCTGAGGTCATAAGGAGTGAAAGGGAACCGGTCCTAGGGGGCTGCACACTGCACTGCTCTATCAGTCTGAGACAAAGCACAGAAAACAGACGATGAGCCGGTGCTGTGAGCCACCATGATGGCAGACAGGGCTGTCCACAAGGTGACAAAAGCACTGGAGGGTAAGAGGTGATGGCCTCACGGTGCCAGAAACACGCCAGGTGACACTGAAGCCTGAGCCCCAAGAGTTGGTTCTTCATGATGTGAGGTTCACCTCAATTTAAACAGAAAAAGAGATGATCTCCCTGCCAGGTGTGTCCACTGCTTTGGGGATTTTGATGCAAAGCAAAAAGCGGGGCCTGGGTCCCTCTACAGCTCAGGCCCCAGTGTGGCGGCTCCACACATAAATGAGTGCCCATCCATGAAGACATGGTGGCATCTCGGGAACCAGCCTGAAATGGCTGTCACAGCCTCACCTGCAACGTCCATCAACGCAAGAGGCTAACGGGTTCGTTGACAGGGTTCTCAGACGGGCTGCGAGGACCTCAGGTGTGTGTGGCTCACGTGTGACAGCCGGCAGCATTAGCATTAAGGCACACAGCATCCCCACCGAGCAGAGTCAAGGCTGGGGCAAGTGTCCCACAGATCCAGTCCTGCCGGACCTGGGCAGAGCCCCCTAACACGGCGACGCATGGTGGGGCTTCCATAGGGGCCCGTTGCCGAGAACAAAACCAAGTCCTAGGAAGCACAGACAAACAGCCAAGGCCGGCGCAGACCCCAGGGGACAGACCACATGCTTGGCCCACTTGGCCATCATTAATCATCTAGGATGGAGGTTGCTGGGAGTGACAGGGCCATAAGGGCGTCAGCAGGAGGTGTGATGTGAAACTCCCCTCCCCCTGGAGAAGCAATTCTGGAAAAACACTAAGAACGGTACAAGACCTGGCCCTGAACTGGTCCACATCCACACGTCCCTCAGGCCCCAAGAGCCGCTGTCTGATAAGACAGACCTCTGGCAAGTGGGTCTGGAATCCTCCCCCGGGGACAGATGTCCCCAGGATGCCCTTCCTCTCCTCCTGTCAAGGCTGGCTTCACCGTGTCATTCCAGCCCAGAGGGGTCTCTAGCAAACAGTCCGCCAAGGACAGGACACTGTGGTCTCTCCTTCCCCACACATCCTCCCACTCTGCAGGGTGAAGGCAACCTTTACACAATGTCCTGTACAGGAGACCATCAGGGGAGTTGGATGGAGGGCAGAGGCCAGAAACTGGGGAGAAGGGGAGGCCGTGGCTCCCTCACACAGGAGATAATCCCGGCCCACAGTCGTTGTCTGGGATATGGTACTTATAAGGTGTATCCCCTCCCCCACTTCACACTAGATGTGAGGCCGGGGTAGGCAGCATGCCACCAACCTGCACTGGGCTCCAAGCTGGGCATCACCACCAGATACGACCCAGGAACCTTTCTCAGTTCCTGACACCCCACTTTACCCCTGGGAACACAGCCTGCTTAGCATCCTGGCCCCAGCTGGAGGCAGGATGAAACATGAATCCAAGCCTGGCCACAACGGTGCCTATGACCCTGTCCTCACCTGTCCCTCCCCCACCCCAGGCAGCCCTAGGTTCTGAGGAGAAGATAGTGACCAGGACCCAGAGGGCCATGAGGACATGATAGCATTAAAGTATCTGGGGCTGGGCCCAGAGCAGAGCCCAGGAAGAGTGGGGGAACCTGAAAAGAAGACAAGGGAGACAGCCAAGAAAACAGGAGCCCCAGTCTGGGAGGGCAGCTTGATGGACAGGCCATCTGCCCCTCCCACCTAGCTCTGCTCCCCGGATAACCCAGAGTTGGAGGCAACATCCACCAATCCCCCACCTGGGGGGTCCCCAGGTCCATCCTGCCCACAGCTCAGGCTTGGCCCAAGGACTGGAGCCCAGCCAACCCTAAGGACTAGCAAGAAGGCCCACTTAACTGGCATGCTGGGCTAGAGGACACAGTCCCCTTCCAAAGGTACAGGGGAGGGCCCACCTACCTTCGTGTGGGCTCCCGGGGCCTTAAGACTAGGGTCACCAGCCCTCCCACCTTGAGCAAGAGACTCACGACCTATGGGACCTTCCTGTGAGACCCAGGCCTGCCCTTGGCTACTCTCTCTACACCACTGTAGAGGACTGATGACCTCATATCTGGGCTCTTGGCATAGCAATACATCCTTTCTAGAACTCTTTGGGAGGAACACAAAAGGAGAGGACTCAGCCAAAGGATGCACCCTCCCCCCAACTACACCATACACACGCATCCCACACACACATACCACCCCCACCCCCTACATACAGACAGACAGACACACACACAGGCCTATAAAGAACAGCTTCCCAGACCAGGAGGCCTTGCTCTACGGAACATGGACTAGGACACCCAAAGGGGCTGCCCACACCCACCGGAGAGGGGAGACAGCCAGGGCTTCAACTCATGGGCCTGTGGGGACAGTTCTACCTGATCCTGTCTCCCCACCTGAAGCCTCGGGCTGCCTGTCAGGAGCCAGGATTAATGAGGCCAAGAAGCCCGTCTTTCCTTTAGCCAGGTGTCATCCAGACAGGCCAAGGCTGCTCCCTGAGTCTCATCCAAGAGCTGATGCAAACCAGCTGGCCTGGAGTCAGCCACCCAGAGCTCCAGAGGAAAGGCGAGGGGTTATAGGTACCAGGGGCTTCAGAGAGAATCCTGAGCCTGGGAGGTCCGGCAAGGCCCCTCCCCTGGGGGTAGGTGGGCAGTCCCTCACTTTGCTGTGTCAGACTGACAGACAATCCCGGGGACATCCCTTTGGCCAACAACGCTCCAGGAGACTCTGATCTGGGCAAGATGCATTGGCTGGGCCTCTTTTCTACCTCCCCAGGAAGAACGTTCCTCCCCAGGAATGTTCCACTTCAGAGCCCAGATGGGCCCCTCCTTCCCTCAGGGGCAGTGGGACAATTGGGAATCTCTGTGTAAGCTTGCTCTGCAGGGCCGACATGCCCACTCAACTCTCCAGGCTGTGAACGAGCTCAAGGGTGCTGCTTGGGTGGAGCTGAGCACCCACATGCTTGCCCCCCCAGCTCCTGAGCACCCACACGCTCCCCCAGCTCCTACTGAGCACCCACATGCTTGCCCCCCCAGCTCCTGAGCACCCACACACTCCCCCCAGCTCCTACTGAGCACCCACATGCTTGCCCCCCCCCCAGCTCCTACTGAGAACCCACACACTCCCTCCCCCCAGCTCCTATCCCCAGGATACCGCCATGCCTTTCTTCCCCTGTCCCCTGCCAAATGCAGGTGTCTGGCCTCGGGGACAGGAAAACAGATCCTTTTAGAAAACAGTGGGGTTCTGTGCCAGCCTTGGGGATACAGGAAAGGGTGATGGCAGTGACGGGGTGGTTAGCACTGCTGTTCAGCTGGTGATGAGAGCGGCTGCTCTCGGTGGTGGCCATCTGTGGAAGGTCAGACAGCAGAGGTGGTGTGGGGTCTAGGGAGGAAGTCTAGCCAGACTGGAAGGGACGTGCAAGCTCACGGGTGCCTAACAGATGTCAGTAGGCAGAACTGAGACAGACTGGAGCCCGGACGGGATCAGGGGTTGGTAACGATGGACCTGGAGTCAGGCTGGGGCTTCAAGGTACCCTGGAATTAGAGGGGCAGTTCCCATCACCAGCCGGGGCTCGGGAAGCGGCTCAGTTGTTAAGAGCACTTGCAGAGGACACGGGTTTGGTTCTCAGCCCCCACGTGGTCTGTAACTCCAGTTACAGGGAATCCAACACCTTCTTCTGCCCTCCACATGCACCAAGTACACCTGTGGTGCACATATATCCATGCAAGCAAAGTACTCATAGGAATTTTTTTTTTCAAAAATATCGCTAACCAGGTAGCATAAACAATGATTCTGTTCTCTCTCAACTCTAACAGTTGATGAGCCTATAACCCTATCACTAAACCAAATCAGGGCATAAGCAAGGGGGCCATACTCCCTCTAGACTCTCAGGCCGCCCCCTTCCCTGCCCCCAGCTCCCATTCTCCCCCACGTCATTCCAAACTCTGCCTCCAAGGCCACATTACTTCTCTACCTTGCCTGGTTTGCGTACCTCCAGAGAGGGCCCTTGGACAGGCACACAGGACCCTTAGCGAATCACGGCCAGTCTCTCCCTCTCAAGACGGTAACATAGATCATATCTTCCAAACCTCTGTACTAAAGCCAGGGGCTCTGAGATCAGCTAGGGATACTAGCTGGCTTGGGGGGATGCTGGTCCATACCCCTTGGCTTGTTCATGCTTCCTCAGAGCACAGATAGGATAGGCAGAACCCCAAGATCTTCTGGGCCTTTCCTATCTACTCCCTTAAAGCAAGTGGGACCAAGGGCCGCTTCTCAGAACTATAGGCAAGGCCCAGCAATGGGACGTTCACCCGCCCAGGACCACTCAAAAGAGATCACCCACCCATTTGGTTAACCACCAAGCCGCCACTCAGAACGTCCCCAGGCTCTCCCAGGACCTGCAGGAAGCAGCATCTGTGTTTCCCTAGAGCCAAGGCCACCTGCCTGTACCCAGATGAAGGTCTGAGCTGGACATAGCTCACAGTCCTGGACACCCCAATACCCACACATGCCAGGCACAAGTGCCGTCTTGAACCCTGGGCACCCCACACCTGATGGTGCTTTGACAGATATCCAGAAGCTCAGAAGGGGTCCCGTGGGCAAGAGTTCTGAGCTGGCTTGACCTCCAGGCTGCAGGAGGACTGTGATGATCCTCAGACCTCTGTGGTCCTTCCTTCTCTCACCGTGGACACAGGAGCACACCACAAGAAAACCTAGACAGGTCACTAGAGTAAATCTATGCAGACCAAGATCAGAAGCCACCACAGCCCTGGGTCCTACCTAACCCAGGCCCAAGACAGCCAGAACCAAGCCTCTGGTTATCATGCCTGGTTATAGGGGAGCCTGCGAACCATGGGAGGCCCCAGGAGCTGAGTGTCTTAGGAAACATGTTGGGACCCCCACAGGGCAGACAAGAAACTTCTCACTCTACTGGCCGCTCTCAGGCCAGACACCTGCTGTTACCTGCATCACATCCCCCCTGGGGTCACAGCCAAGGCTGCACAGCTCTCTCGGAAGTGTCTGCAGGGTGGAGTGGCAGGGGGCAGGACAAACCTCTCTGTGCCTCCGTCGAGAAGACAGTTGTCAGCTATTGTGTACATATGTGGCTCATAGGAAACCCGGCTCAAAGAGGGTCCCCTACCCCCACCTGGGGAAGAACCTGGCCCACCCATTCCAGGTCTGCAGTTGGTACACTAGAACTGACCCACAACTACAACCCTCGAACCTGACCAAAGTCTAAGCCAGCAGAGGCCCCTCTACCTGCCACTGGATGACCCAGGCACAGAGAGATTTGGGTTGTATCTACAGGATAAGAGCCCATGTTCTGCTTTTCCGATTATAGCTGAGAAGGTCCCATCCTATATAATCAAGAGCCCTGTGAAAGGCCCATAACCTTGACCCCAAGAGCCCCCCGAACTCCCTGGAGGCAGGAAGTGTCATGCTGGCTTTATGTAGCACATACAGTAAATGCTATATCCGAGACTTCACAGGATGGAACTCCGTGTTCCGTTACCTCCCCCAGGGCTGGAGCACAGACACGGGTGGGGGAGGTGCACAGGGGTGGGGGGAGTTCCTGCAAAGCAAAGCAGCCTGCAGCCCCCACCCCCACCTTGGGCAATCCCACCCTAGCCTCCTGTCTGCCTAGTGAAGCCCAGGGAAGCAGCCCTTAGGCCTCAGAATAGCCTGCGGGTCCAGCAAGAGACACTCAGCAGGGGCCCGAGGACAACCCTGACCGCAGCAGCCTTCATCTTGCACAAGAGGACCTGGGTGGGGCTGCACACAGATGATGGTTCTGGCAGGCAGGAGGCCCCCAGTCAGAGATAGGCAGACAGCTAAGTGCAGGGCTCCAGAGACGTGCATGTTCTGGGCCTTGGAGGTGAGGCTATAAATGCTCTCCTTGTTCTGCTTCCCAGGGCTTAGCTGCTGCACCACTGGCCCCTGAGACGAATGCCTCCCACCACCCCTAGGGCCTCTGAATGTGTGATGCTGCATCAGCAAAGCAGGGCTGGGCTGCTGGAACAAGTGAGGTTGCTGGGTTGCCTGGCAGCATTCTCTGTGACCGAGAGGGGTCCCGCGAGTGGGGCGGGAGGGAGATGAGGTGAGATGAGGTTGTCCACCCTGAGTCTGAGGGAGGACAAAGGGACCACAAACCCATGCATGTGAGACCCTGGGAAGCTATGCAAGGCCAGGCTGTGATCTTCCCAGGGCCACTTGAGGTGGAACTCTTCAATTATCTCCCATTTGTGTTAGTCTGGACGGCACCAGAGAAGCTAACACTGTCACTAGGCGTGGATCACCTTTAAAATGGAAAGAGACAAGTCTGTACCCAGCAGCCTCTGCCTACTGCTCTGGGCTGAGCTTGCCCTTGGCTTCCAGACCGGGGTGGGGGGGGGGAACGGTGCCCAGCAGAGCCGCTGTTGTAGCAAGCCTAGCTTCCACCATCCGAATACCTTACTGGGTGGTGGTTATCTCGGTTCAGGAGCCCTACCAGCTCGGGGCAGCCTGCTGAACATTCCAGACTGATTCCCACCAGACCCTGCCCACCTTAACACACACAGACTGGCAACAGGATGAGAAGCCATCCACATCACGACCCCTGCAGGGCAAGCACTGGGAGGCCTGACTCCATGCCAGCAAGATGGGTGCAGCAAAGGATCATGGGATGGCAAGAAAGGACCTGGGCAGAAGAGCCAAAGTGGAAGGACCTAGAGGAGCATTGTTGGGGAAGCTTTTCTGGAAGGAGCTTCCATCCTCAGGGCAGAAGCTCCAGCTCCAGGGAGAGCCAGTGACGTGTGTGTGTGTGTGTGTGTGTGTGTGTGTGTGTGTGGTGCCTCACTGGATAGCAACACAGCTCTCTCGCATCACATCAGCCTTTCACCTGAGCCCGTGCAGGAGACTTCAGAAAGACCTCCGAGGACCCCCTCACCATCACTCCTGCATCTGGAAGTGAAAACACATCTCATTGTGCAATGGTGCTGCTTGGGACCCAGCAGAAGGAAAGCATTGGACCTTAACATGTGTGCACAAGGCAGGGTGCTCAGTCTGTCCTTAAAATAAGCTTCACAGCGCAGAGAAGCCAGTTAAGAACTGCCCCCTTGCCCTGGGTGGCTCTGCGGGGGACGGTGAGCCTCGTGCTACCAACACCACAGACAAAGGGACACACCTGGGACATCAGCATGTGACCCTTTCTCATAAACGTGTGAGCATCTGTGATGACCACGGCTACAAACCAAACAGCTTTCGTGGAAGAGAGGAGACAGGCAGAGACCCAATCAATTTAGTGCATCCCCAGAGAACACAAGCAGCAGGCAATGCAGAGAACACAGAGAGGGTGGGGGTGGGGCACTCTCAGAGGATCTGAGTACCATCCCCAGCACCTACAGTGGGTACCTCACGGCCATCTATAGCTAGAGTACCAGGAAGACCCAATGACTGTGTGTGCCTGCAAGCTCGTGTGCATGCGCACGTACAGATACAACAAGTGAATGCCACAGCGTGCATGTAGGGGATCTGAGACAATTCATGAGAATCTGGTCTCTCCTTCCACTACATAGGTTTAGGGTACAAAACTCATGATTTCAGTGCCTTTACCTGCGGAGTCACCTGGATGGTCATGCTTGCTTTCTTCCTCTTCCTTCCTTCCTTCCTTCCCTCCCTCCCTCCTTCCTTTTTCTTTCTTTTGTTTGTTTCTTTTTGTTTCTGGACAGTTTGAGGTTTATAGGAAAATTCAAAGAATACAGAGTTCCTTATGTCCCCTTTCCTTTCCACCCACAGTTCTTTCCTTACTTTTAAAATGCTTTGTTATGACTGCATGTGTATGGGTGTTGGGTTGCATGCAGGTCTGCACAGCACATGTGTGCCTGGTGCCCTGGAGGCCAGAAGATGTTGGACACCCTGGGATTGGAGTTCCAGAGGATCGTGGACCACCATGTGGATACTGGGGATTGAACCTGGGCCCTCTGGAAGAGCAGCCAGTGCTATCAGCTGTCGAGCTATCTCTCCAGCTTCCTTATCAACAGCACATTGGGGGGCGCACTGTGTAGAAGGGCAGCATGCCACTGTTGCCTCAGGCTCACGGTCTGAGCTCTGCAAAAACACACACGGGGTATTTCACGCTCCAGGGGTTTGAGCAGGTAACAGTGACACGGGTCCTCTGAGGCTGACAGAACCATTTCCACCGCCCTCCGCATTTCCCCTCTCCTATCCCTTTCTCTCTAATCCCTAGAGATCTCCTACATTCCATCTTGGGCACGTATGTGTGTGAGCGCTCGTACCACGGTGCTCACGTGGAAGTCAGGACAGCTTGTGGGACGCAGGTCTCTCCTTCCACTACGTAGCTCCCAGGAATGGAACTTTGGCCATCACCTGCCCAAGCTCTAGCTTTTTAGCTTCTTCCTCTTCCAGAATGTTAGAAGTTGGAAGCACATGCATGTAGCCAGCTCAGATCAGTTCACGTCAGGGAGCCATGTAATCGATGAGCTGGGCTTTCAATATTTTCCAACAGGAAGCTGGAGGGAAAGGTGGGAGCCAACACACAGACACACGGACACAGACACAGACATACACACACACACCACCTCTCACACACACCCCATGGCCCATAGTCTCCAGAGCAACTTGAAGACAAGACATGGTGATCTACAAATAGCCGAAAAGGACTCCCTCACCTGCCTGTACATCCAAGGTCACTGGGCGGCCTCTTTAGGAAAACCACAGGGCCTCCCCCTGTGGTGGCTACAGGAGCAGCTGGCCAATAGCTCTGGTTGAGACAGGGAGGCTTCTCCACAGATGGCCTCCCTCCTGGGGCCTCAGTGCCCTCAGGCCCACACCTGTCCACAGTTCCAGGGTCTCTGGAAGGCACAGCCAAGCCCCAGGCTCCCTGCTCCATCCTTAGGCCAGGCACAGAGGTGGCCCTGGGTGACAGCTTCTCAGAGGCCGCTCCAAGGGAAGGCCTTGCCCAGCGGGAGAGACAGACTTCACAGAACAGTAAGATTCTGTGCAGTGGGGATGACTGGAGCAGCTGCAGAGCCATGACCGAAACCCAGGGGTGCAGAGGCCTCCCAGCATCCCCCCCACCTCCCACTCCTCCCCGAGATCAGTCAGGTTCCCATCAGCATCCAAGACTGTAGGAATGGGCTTTGGGGTTGTTGGGTTTTTTTTTCTTTTTCCATTTCTTTTCCATAAAACAAGACAATATGTAAAAGGCTCAGAAGATGCCAAGAACATTCCTCAGATTCCCCCAAGTGTCCAGGTCTTCACTCGCCGCCATGGCCATGACTCCGACTCCGGGCCTTTCATATCTCTGCCAGGGGGCGGGCGGACTGTAGCAGGGAGATCAGAGCCAAGCAGGCCTAAGCTAGCAGTGCACTGGGGGCCGGGCATGCTGGGAGCCCCCTGCTTGCCTGTGCCTCTGTCTTACCTCACTGTCTGTCCCAGTCTCCCTCTGGCATTCTGCCAGGGACACTGACTGCTGGTTCTCCCAGGTCTTGGAAGATCTCAACCCATGTCTTCCTCGTGGTCTGGATGACCAGCTATGACCAGCTTTGCCTCTTGCTCAGTTTCTGGGCCAAGAACTGGAGGATCTGGGGGCGCTCTTCACTTTCCTATGGCTCCCTCCAGCAGAGCTCAGCACCCCACCAGGGATGAGGCTGGGCCTGGCTTGGAACCCACCCTGGGTGTCAGCCTTAGCCGGAGCTGGCCAGCTGTCTGCGCACACTCTCCCAGTTTATGAGGGAGAGCTGCATGCATCTGATCCTCTGGACAGCATCTGACTTGCCCCGTCCAGCACAGATGGCCAGAGCAGCAGCTCCTCCGTACACTTGCTCTAGAGAAGGGCACTGGCTATCCCAGGAGCCCAGACTTGGCTGCAGACCTCTCCAGAGAGGCCACCCACGCCTACTGGGGAGGCCTGCCCCCCTTGAGTACTTCTGCCCGCCCTCGTCCGGTGCCACCACATCTTTCTCAGTCTCCCTGCGTGCTGACTAGCCCTGACCTCGCAGTAGTGCTGGCCCCAGGACGGCCATGTGTCTCTGTGAGTGTCCTGTCCCATCTGCCTTCCTGCTGGATACAGGTCTCTGTGAAGGGGCCACATCTCAAAACTGTGGCATAGCCTGGAGCATAGGAAAGGCCAACAAACACTTGTTGAGAGAATGCTTGCTAGAGGCAGGGAGATGGACTTAGATTTTAGTCCACACGGGATCTGGCTTGGGCTTAAGTACAAACATCACACCACAGGACACCCTGCAGAGGAGCAATTATGTCCACGCTGGGGTATTAGAATTAAGAGGCAAGGCCGGTGTGTGCGTAAAAAGCGTGAAGGTGGGGTTCAAATCCCCAGCACCCATCTGTAATTCCAGCCCTCCGAAGACAGAAGTGGGGGAGAGCCTAGAGCACGCTGGCTAGACAGACTGGCCGTGCTGGTGAGCGGTGGGTTCAACTGAGATTCTGACTTAATGAGGGTGACAGAGGAAGATTTACAAAGTCAACGTTGAACCTTCAGGAGTACAACTCACAGTATGCACACATACAGAAAGAGAGAGAGACACACACACACACACACACACACACACAGATGCAGACAGAGGGGGAAATAAAGGGGGAACTGCTAAGAGGTAGAATGGGTTGGGGGTGGGTTGAGGGAGGGAGGGCTGCCCATCCTTCATAAGGCAATCTGGAGACAGAGCAGGCTCAGGCTGTTTTGACTCTGGGGAGGGAAGGCTGTGGCCCTGCCCACCCTGTGTCCAGCACCCTGAAGACTTGAGTCCTCTTCCCCAGCACACTTCCCCTACATGCCCGTTCTCACATCACCAACTAGCCAATTCCTTCCCCAACCCTCCCTGGCTCAAGCAAGGTTCCAAGAGCTTCCCCTGCCCCCATCACACTGGCTTCTAGTTCTCCATCCTCGACCTTTATCATCACAGACAAGCCTAACCCCAGCCCCAACCCCTGTTGCCGTCTTCCCCAGGTAAATCGCCCTCCTCCTCCCTGGACCCTCAGCCTCCCACAACCAGAGGGAGCCCTCAGATCAGGTGTTTTGTACCCTGCTCCTAACAGGGCTGACAGACCTGTGACCAGCTCCTTCCCACCACACTTGCCACTCTGCACAGGTTGCACCCTGGACCCACCCCAGTCTGTGCCAAGCTGCATCCCCCCAGAACCTCCACCCAACCTCTTCCTTGCCTCTAGTATCCAGATATCTCCCCCCATTACTTCAAATGTCATGATGCAGACCGCAGAGGAAAGGGCTTGGGTTCTTGGGTTGGCCTGGATTGCCAAACCCTGGTGAGATCCAGTAAGAGATTGCCTGGGGGAGAATGAGAGGGAGGTGTGTGTGTGTGTGTGTGTGTGTGTGTGTGTGTGTGTGTGGCGGGGCCTTGCTATTTCTCCTACTGTCCCCAAGTCCTGGGAAGATGGTGCATCAGATCACCGTGGACATTGTTGGACATTGCCAAGAGTAGGTGAGAAATGCAGGAATGAAGCCCAATAGGGCACAGACCCTTAAGCCCGCTCTGCCCTTGTCGTGACTATTTTTTAAGCATGCTAATGATCCTAAATCCTAGGCAGCCATAAGCCTGCATTAACCCTTTACTGCCACCAGGGGGCACCAGCGCACCACCCTGAATACAAGGCAAGTGGGGGACCCTGAGTTCGTCCAGCAGAGGATCTATGAACCTCTAAATCTGCCCAGGGCTGGACCTAGCTGTTTAAGGATTCCTCTGCCAACATTCCCTGCCACCCAGGGAAAGGCCTGGGAGGAATGAAAAGCTGGGCGCCCCAGCTCTGGCAGCAAGGGATAAGGGGCCAGCAACCCTAAGGAGGGCAGGCATAGTTGGGACTGAAAGTTCTAGGCGCCTCCTCCAGAGGCACAGGGGGCAACAACCAGGATAACAACAGGAGAGTCAAGCCACCATGAGGCTGCCCACTGGGCACAGTGACAAGAACCCCTTGCTCTCCCCTGTGTGGTCACAGGTACCCAACCAACCATTCCCACTCCTGCCACTGTCTAGCTATGGGATCCAAAGGATCTTCATTGATGTCTCACCCTGCCCAGCAAATTCTGTATCCTGTTTTCCTCCAGTTGTGGCTTATAGACCCAGTGGCCCACAGCAAACAGCACCTGGCCAGGGCCAGGTTCAAATCTTCAGCAATTGGTCTGATGTGCGGCAGGGAGACCCTGAGTGGGAAGGGCCAAGAGGTGGGGATGTTTCTACCACGGCTACAGAAAAGCCTCCAGTCAAGCACCTCCCCCCCCCCCCCCACACACACACAGAATTCAGATGACTTCAATGTGTGTGCGATACCAGGAGAATGCAGGGGCAGAGCTAGAGGCAGAGCAGAGCCCACTGCCCAGTCCCCACCCACGGTCCACACCAGCCCTGCAACTCAGCTGCACACTTCCCTAGGTTCAGGGTGGTGGACTAAAGTCCCCTAAAGAGCCCAGGGCCTGGGTGTCGCCCCTACAAATGTCAGTTTCCCCACCCACAGAACAAGATGGGGAATCTTACAGAAAACTCATCTGCCCCAAACACCACAGAATGCCTGGGACCCTGCTCTGTTCTGTGGGGACACCCGAGACCTATAAAGACGACCATACACCCAGAACTCAACAGAGGGGCAGCCTAGACTGAACCCTGAGAGGTTCAGGGGTCACACGGGTAACGAGTGCCATGTAGGGACGGCCATCTCTAGTGTCATGTGCTCTCAGTGCCACCTTAACTGAGGGCGCTGTGCCTTCACTGTGCCCAGCTTCCAAGGGGTGCTCAGATGCCACCAGGAGCAACGCAGCCGCCAATGACTAGAGTGGACAAGCCAGCCAGGGAGAGCACATGAAGGCTCTCAGGGGTGGAGAGGCCTCATGGGCCCACAGCTGGAAAGGGAATAAGGAACATTAAAGGGTAAAAGAGGCACACATAGCTGTGGCCTGGATAGAGTTAAGAGGGGGCAAGCACCCTAACTTGCAGGTGGACATAGCTGCAGTCCCTGTGGTAGATAGTTCACTGGGAAGGCAGAACAGCTCAGTGGACCACTAACCCACATCTGGTCCTCTCACTGGGTAGATGACAGGCCCGAGGCACAGCCCAGACACAAAGGGAGGTGTCCCAGGACACGGAGCCACTTCCTTTCCATGCAACCGTCCTGGGGTGCGCCTCCAAACACATCGGGGGTAGAAAGGAGATGACGTCATTCTCACTGGCCAGAGGCCAAACCACACCCTTCCCTTTTCCTCGAGCGCAGAGCTCCTTGGCAGCGTTTGGGATTAGTCCTGGAGTATCAGACAGACTGCAGGGTGAGTCAGGCCTTCCAAGGCAGTCTAGAGGAAAAGGCAGGTCGAGAAGGTATTATAAGCTGGGGCTGAGGGAATGAGACTAGGAACCTGGAGCCTGTGCTGAGGGAAGATAGTTAGCCCAGGGCTGCCAAATGGATACTGAACAATCTCCACAGAGGGGTTTAGCACAGTGGTATCCGCTGTCTACGAATCTTCCGAAATGCCCAGTTAAACTGAACGGCTATGGGCTTGCAGGCCTCTCTGCCCTAGGGCCTCAGGGCCTCCAGGCTCACACTACAATTCCTCGGGAAAGCGGAGGATCTCTGGCCTGGGCAACCACACCCACCCAGGAGACAAGAATGTGCCTGGGGTCCACTGTGCTCATTCACCCCATCTTGGTCTTGGAGACTGGTGTTACCGAAACCTTGCACCCAGCAGAAGAAGCTTCTCTAAGTGGAAGACTCAGCCTCCCTCCCGAGACCTGTGGCCACAGGCAGCCACTAGAGCCCCCCCCCCCATTCAGGAGCCTTGAGCCCACCATGAGGGGCAGCTTCCCCATCGCTCCTGGCTCCACAGAGATGCTGGCCTACGCATGACCTGGGCAGCAGCAGCTCTTTCACGCCCATCCCTGATTGGATGCCAACCATTTATGCAACTGTCAGTACCTCCGTGGCTACCCCTCCTCCCACGGAACCTGTACTGCTATCTGCTGGCCTGGATCCTCATGATGGTATACAGGCCTGGCACCACTGGGCACAGAGGGCAGGGCCGTGCTCTGGAATGCCTGGGGCCGAGACCCGAAAGCAGATTTGGGGAGCGGCTACCAGCTCCCCCACCTGCAGATGCCTTGTTAATTATCCTGCTGGAACAGGAACAGACGCACACACACACACACACACACACACACACGCCCCAGGAATCCCAAAGATGAACCATCAGCAGATTTCCGAGGTTTGCCTCCCCAGACGATGCTGGCTCTGAGTGGCCGTGCACGGGTAGAGCGAGGACAAGATACGAGCTGGCCTCTGCTGTCTGAGCAGGAATGGAACCAGCTCCCAGGCCACTCTGGGAAACGTGTACCTTCTGGCTAGAAGGAGCCGGCACCTCTTGCCTCCAGGAAGAGTTATAAACAGACCTCATAGCCCAAGATCCTTGACTCACTATGGGAGCTCTGGGATCCCTTCCCACCTAAGGCACCCACAGCTGTGAGCCCCCAGGTCTGTCCAACACTTTAAAATACCTGGGGCTGGTAAAGTGGGCTAGCCTAGAGTACCGACTGATTCCGGGGACAAGGGTAGCAGGCGTGGAAACACCTGGACTGGCAGGCCTAAGGCTTAAGGGCTGGTGGCCACAGGTCAGGCAGTGCCTTGGGAAAGGGACCTCAGAGCCACACGACAGGGACCTTGGGTGTCAGGATTGCGAATTTGGACTGCAGAGCTCAGGAGAGCAGCCTAGACTGGGAGGAGGCCGTACCCCTCTGTTGATCTCTGAAGAGCCCGCCTTCAGTCTGTAATCAGACACTAAGCCTGTCACTTACTGCCCATCAGACTCACAGCCACCTCTTCTTTCGCAGGGAGGAAACTGAGGCACAGGGTGGCTGGCTGTCCTGCTTGTCCAAATGCTGGGTGAAGCTCAGCCTATGAACCCACTGGGGACTCCACACCAGCAGGGACTCCTGGCGTTCTCTGTATCCTGTGGCGGTCAGCAGGTCTCCGGCAGCTGCACATCTGTGCACCCCTGCTAGAGCCTGGGGACGGAGGTGCTGAAGCCAGTTCCTGCCACAGAACATACCAAACGGACCCCACGTTTACAGACCACTGCTCAGGCTACACTTGAGCACCATGGATGGGAATCCCCTGCACGCACAACCTAGAACTGGCTCCTACGTGGACTCCAGGGCAGGCTGAAGCCCGGAGCACTATGGAAAAACAGTTTCTCTCCTTAGACTCAAGGTTGAGTGTGAGGGCACAAAGCCCCTCTCTGCTCTCACTGGTTCCTCTGGCAGAGTAGCCGCGAGCTCCCAGTTCATGGAAGCCGCTGCCCACAGCTGCTCACAGATCTCATGTGCTCTGCCAAGTTGGGGCACAGGACATATAGGTAAGGTTAGCCTCAGACTAGCTCCTGAGTAGCCTCAGAGGACCCCCAGGTCTCTGGGCAGCCATTCTGAGAATTAGAATGGACGATGGGCAGCTTCCCCCTGCATCAGTCACAGGCTGTGCATTGCCTGCTCTCTTGGGTGCAGACCACACAGATTGCAGGCTTGTCAAGCTGGGCAAGCCAAGCAGGGTCACTTTGCCATGGCTCTGTCCACAGGGCTCCTAAGGACTCCCTGAGTGACAAGAACACTAAGTACAGGTCCTCTGGGCATCAGGCCGACCAGCCTGGATGGCAGACCCCTGGTGAGAGCAACACAGGGACAGCTCACACTTCCAGTGACACAGCTTGCTTTGCTTTTCAAGGGGATATTCTAGGGACATCTGGCTGGAAGATGGGGGCCCTGGAAACAGCACTACAGCCCATGGAGTGAGAGCCCAGCAGAAGGAGGCGCACAGTGTAAGATGTCATGACACCCTAAGGTGCTGTTCCCGGGCCCATGCTGCACAGTACCCTGGAAGTGAGAAGCTACAACCACAGATGTAGGCTAACCCCTTCGGACTGCCTCCACTGCTCCTGTAACCTGACCTATGTGACCCTCGGTGCCTGTAACACTGTACGTGGGTCTTCCAGTCCCTCCTGAAGGGGAGCTTCCCACACGGGCCATGTCTACTTCAGCGTCTCATGACCCCAGCCACACCTCCACCAGCCTTGAGGACAGACATGGGGGTGAAGTATCAGCCATCACAGAGCCCAAGCAATGCAGACACCCCTGTTCTCAGGGTGTGATCGGCACCAAGGCACACACCAGGGTGGCCTTGTCCTGTATCTGGACAGTCTCCACAGTGGCTTGGACAGGGTGCTGTGGCTGAGGCAGGGGAGAACTAAATCAAAGAAGTCAGAACACTGAGTCTTTTCTCATGTCCAATTTAGGGAGAAGAATCCAGAGAGACCAGAAAAAAACAGGGGATGGGGGGACTCTAGCCTGGGACAGCACTGAGACCCAAAGGCCTCATGCATCCCTAGAGAAGGAGCTTTCTATTACGGCGCCTGGACACAGCCAATCACATGAAATGGCAACCATCACTCTGCCAATGCCAGGACCAGGCAGCTCAAAAGCACCGTGCCTACAAGTTGGCCTCTTGTGGTTTCTGCTGTAATTAAGTCATTAGAAGACCACCCGTCCCTGAAGCCAGTCCTGGGAGACCGCCATTCCAGACAAAGACAGAGTGCCTTTGTCAGGGACAGGGGAGGGGGGTGAGCCTGGCGATCACTGACTCACTGGGAAAACAGGACTGCTCTGGCCCCTGCTGACGCGGGAAAAGACGGGGATTGTGCAGAGGACACGGTGGAGCCCAGCACAACAGAGGGACCTGGGGCAGCCATACCGGTCCTGACCAGAGAGGAGGACCAAGCCAAAGCCACCCACTCCTCCTTCTCCTCCACCTGGGGCAGAGATGGCCTCGACCACCTAGTCTCAGGGCCACTGCAGGCCACTGGCAACAGCGTCTGCAGAAAGTGGCATGTTATGGAAGAATCCTTTTGTGCACTACGAAGATGGGTGTCTGTTGTGGGACAATGGTTTTTATCCTGTAAGGATTTGTTTCTTTAATCCACACACCTACGAACACCTGATTTTTGACAAAGAAGCAAAAAATATAAAGTGGAAGAAAGAAAGCGTATTTAACAAATGATGCTAGCATAACTGGATATCAACATGTAGAAGAATGAAAATAGACCCGTATCTATCACCATGCACAAAACTCAAGTCCAGATGGATCAAAAATCTCAACATAAAGCCAACCACTGCACGGACTGGCTTTGTGGGAGCCTAGGCTGTTTGGATGTTCACCTTACTAGACCTGGAAGGAGGTGGAAGGTCCTTGGACTCCCCACAGGGCAGGGAACCCGGTCTGCTCTTTGGACTGATGAGAGAGGGGGAGTTGATTGGGGGAGGGGGAGGGATATGGGAGGCAGTGGCGGGGAAGAGACAAAAATCTTTAATAAATAAATAAATTTTTAAAAAAAGCCAACCACACTGAACCTCATAGAAGAGACAGTGGGAAGTACACTTGAACACATCAGCACAGGAGACCACTTCCTAAATAGAACCCCAGCAGCACAGACACTGAGAGAAACAATTAATAAATGGGACCTCCTGAAACTGAAAAGCTTCTGTAAAGCAAAGGACACAGTCAACAAGACAAAATGACAGCCTACAGAATGGGAAAAGTTCTTCACCAATCTCACATCAAACAGAGGTCTGATATCCTAAATATACAAAGAACTCAAGAAAATGGTCATCAAAAGAACAAATAATCCAATAAGAAAAAAAAGCAGTACAGACCTAAACTGAGAACTCTCAACAGAAGGATATAAAATGGCTGAAAGAACCTAAGGAAATGCTCAATATCCTTAGTCATCAGAGAAATGCAAATCAAAACAACTCTGAGATTCCATCTTACACCTGCAAAAATGGCCAAGATCAAAAACATTGATGACAATTTATGCTGGAGAGGATGTGGGGAAAAGGGAACACTCCTGCATTGCTGGTGGGAATGCAAACTGGTACAGCCCCTTTGGATGTCAGTATGGTGATTTCTCAGAAAATTAGAAAACAACCTTCTTCAAGACCCAGCAATACCACTTTTGGGTATATATCCAAAGGATGCTCAATTGTGCCACAAGGACATGTGCTCAGCTATGTTCATAGCAGCATTGTTTGTCATAGCCAGAACCTGGAAACAACCTAAATACCCCTCGACTGAAGAATGGACAAAGAAAACGTGGTACCTGGATTTTGATCCTACTGCACATACTGGCTTTGTAGGAGCCTAGGCAGTTTGGGTGCTCACCTTACTAGACCTGGAAGGAGGTGGGAGATCCTTGGACTTCCCACAAGGCAGGGAACCCGGACTGCTCTTCAGGCTGATGAGAAAGGGGGACTTGATTGGGGGAGGGGGAGGGATATGGGAGGCGGTGGAGGGGAGGAGGCAGAAATCTTTAATAAATAAATAAATAAACTTTACAAAAAAAGAAAACGTGGTACATATACACAATGGAATACTACACAGCAGAAAAAAAATTAGCAACATCTTGAAATTTGCAGGCAAATGGATGGAGCTAGAAAACATCATTTTGAGTGAGGTAACCCAGACACAGAAAGACAATTATCACATGTACTCAGTAAAATGTGGTTTTTAAACATAAAGCAAAGAAAACCAGCCTACAAATCACAATCCCAGAGAACCTAGACAACAATGAGGACCCTAAGAGAGACATACATGGATCTAATATACACGGGAAGTAGAAAAAGACAAGATCTCCTGAGTCAATTGGGAGCATGGGAGCCATGAGAGAGGGTTAAAGGGGAGGGGAGAGGAAGGGAGAGGAGCAGAGAAAAATGTAGAGCTCAATAAAACTCAATAAAAAAAAGATTTGTTTCTTGTACTTGTTTAATAAAATGCTGATTGGCCAGTAGCCAGGCAGGAAGTAGAGGCAGGGCAACCAGGCAGGAAGTAGAGGTGGGGCAATGAGAACAGGAGAATTCTGGGAAGAAGAAAGATTCAGTCTGTAGTTGTCATCCAGACAGAGAAAACAAGATGAGAATGCTTTGCCGAAAAAGGTACCAAGCCACGTGGCTGATACAGACAAGAATAATAGATTAAGATGTAGTATGTAAGAATTAGTTAATAAGAAGCTTGAGTTACGCCGGGCGGTGGTGGCGCACACCTTTAATCCCAGCACTTGGGAGGCAGAGGCAGGCAGATCTCTGTGAGTTTGAGACCAGCCTGGTCTACAAGAGCTAGTTCCAGGACAGGTTCCAAAACCACAGAGAAACTCTGTCTTGTCGGAAAAAAAAAAAAAGAAGAAGAAGCTTGAGTTACTAGGTCAACCAGTTTTATAACTAATGTAGACCTCTGTGTATTTATTTGGGACTGAACTGCTGCAGTAATGGGCAGGACAGAAACCTCTGTCCAAAGCAAAACCTTCTACATCGAGTCTGAAGGAGAACACAAGCGGGCTGCAGACATGGCTGTTGTAAATAGAGGCGGCGGGGCTGCGTTCCCAGCACCCCGGCCGCCTGCTCGGCTTATGCCCGAAATAACAACACACAAACTGTATTCATTTAAACACTGCTTGGCCCTTTAGCTCTAGCCCTTACTGGCTAATTCTGATATCCCGATCAACCCATCTCTAACAATCTGTGAGAACCGGTCTTACCGGGAAGATTCTAGCCTAGTCCATCCTGGGTCAGAGCTTCATGGCGTGTGTCTGCCCAGGAGCGGGGCATGGTGTCTGAGCTCACTTCCTCTTCCTCCCAGCGTTCTGTTCTGTTTACTCCTCCCACCTATCTTCTAACCAATAAAATGGGCCAAGGCAGTTCCTTTATTAGCCAATGACCTTCCTCCATCACATGGCATCTTTCTTGCCCAGAGCCCTTAATGGCCTGGAGCTGAGGATGGCTCAATAAGAGGGGAAGCCAAGAGGCCTCTGGGCCCCGGCACCCCAACACCTGGGATCACGTGATAACCAGTCCATTCCTTCTACACTGACGTGATCCCCTGTCAGGGGTTCCTGGGCAGCCCTTTGTGCAGCAGAGCACAGGCCCCAGAGAGGGAACATGTTAGCCCTCTCAGGCAGTTAGCACAAGGCTCACTGGATACCTCTGCTCTGAGAGACCTGGGCCTCAGCAGGTCCATGTGCCCTGGAGGCTGGAGAGCTAGGGCCTCCAGGGGTGTGCAGGGTTCTGCCTGGTCCTTCTAGACACCTTCTAACCCAGTGTAACCCAGTGATGGGGTCCATCTGCAAACACAAAGAGCACCCCACCCCAGGTTATCATCCTCACTGAGCCCACTGTCACCCCAAACAGGAGTTTGACTGAGCCCAGAGACAACTGTGAACAACATGGGGAACCTGGAACCAAAGCGCAAGGATCAGGGCCAGGCTGGCTGTTCCCTCTCCGAGGAATCAGCTCGAGCTAGACCATCATGGCTGCAAGCCTCAGTACAGAGACCCTGCTGCGGGTGCTTAGTGAAACCAGCCTCGACCACAGCCAGGTCATGGCCACTTGCGTGTAAAAGAGGACGAGGAAGGACCTGAGCCCTTCCCAGACCTCTCCAGAGAAACAGGGTCATCCCCCCCACCCCCGCCAGCTAGAGTCCCAGGGCAGCCACGCCCAGGCCAGATTCAGGCTCAGGGCCAAAGGCAGCCCTGGGTGGCATCTGGACCTGAAGTAAGGGCCAGTCTCCCACCCTGAGACAGTGGCAGCATTGAGGGCAGCTGGCAGAGCGGCTTTCCATCTATTAATCAATTATCCCAGTTTAGAATCAGGCACCCTTGAGCCTCAGCCCATGGCCCAGGCCTCAATAGCCGCCCAGGAGTTTCCCAGCCAAGCATCGTGCCCCCTCACCGGCAGGGCAGCCTCATGGCTCCTCTGGGTCTCCCTTCTGGCACAGTGGCAGAACCTCACCAGCTGCTACGGAGACCTCAGACACTCACCAGTGACCCCCTCTTGTGACTCCTGAGAATCTTGCCCCAGTGGCTCACAGTCCCTTCTCCCAACTCTGCTGCCCCTCCCCTCCTGACCTCTGCTCCATTCCAAACCTTCCCAGGCCCCAGGCCCACCTCTACCCAGAAGCCCTGAAGACATTCAGCTCTTCTGGACAACATTGCCACCCTGACCACTGGCCTCTCCAATGCAAGCACCCCCAAGACCCAGCAAATCAGCCTACCTCTCACAGGTGAGGAAACTGAGGCCAAGGGCAATCTCAGAGACAAGGCTTCTAGGACTGAGGAGTGCACAGGTTCGGCCTTGGTTCACAAACATGTGTGGTCCTACAGGGCAGCCACGATGGACACAGGAGAGGGACAGGGCTCAGTGCACTGCCAACTCAGCCTGGGCACAAGTTTCCGCCTGTGTCTTCCCTATTCAATGCCAGTCATGCACGGTGCAGGTCACCAGCGGACACTGGCATGGATGAGGTGCTGCCCACTCCACCACACGGAGCAGACCACACACAGAAGGACGTCGGAATCCTGGTGGGTGAGGGTGTGCACGGCTGGTCAGAAGGACCCGAGACCCACAGCGGCGGGCAGGACATCCCTCCTCCCGCTTTACTGATGAAGTGGGAACCATGTGTGGTCGCTCCAGCCATCCATCCGTTCAACCTAAGATGCCTGTGGGCAGGGGCCCCTAAGTCACCCACACTGCAAGCCAGACCTACAGAGGAAGGGAAAGCCCCCTACTCTTTAAGGCATGAGAAAACTATCCTGGGCTATGGCCAGTCCAGTTTACCAGTCACAGGCCCCAGCTCAAGCTGTCCTGTGCCACACACTGTCGCCTGAAGTATCCCCCAGTCATGGCCACACCCAATCACCGCTAAATAGGACCTCTAGGTAGAGCAAAACCCTAACTCATGTACACAAGGTACCAAAGCCTGCCGCGACTCATGATCCATCCACACATCGAAGTCCTTCTTGGCCAAGGAGCCTCATGATTATACATCAGGGTAGCAGCACAGAACCAAAGCCTGTGGTTCCACAATCTTTACTCCAGAGTAGCAGGCCGAGATTGCTATTTCACCAAGTAGGAGGCTCCTGATGTCCAGAGACCTCCATTCCCAAAGAGTCAAAGCAGCCACCTTGGGTAGAGAGTGGGTACCAGCCGGACACCTGACTCCTTGATCTCTGTTCAGCAGAGGAATAAGGGAGTCACATTACCTGCAGTGACTGTACCTGGTAGTGCTCAGTCTAGAGCAGGGCTTGGGGAGTCGTGGCCCCTCTCTCCCAGGGATGGGAGCATCACCTCAAAGGTGAATAGCATCTTCCTGTTTCTCTCAGGCTGAGCCCAGTTCATATTAAGGGCCATTGTTCACACTGTGCCCTCAAGAGCCCCTTTGTTTCCTTCCCAGACCTTTCCCCACTCCTTCCCTGGAGAAGCCTCTAATTGTGAAACAAAGAAGAAAAAAAAATGGTGCCTAAGATGAGAGGTGGTGGCGCAGACCTTTAATTCCAGCACTCGGGAGGCAGAGACAGATGGATCTCTGTGAATTCAAGGCCAGCCTGGTCTACAGAGGAGTTCCAGAATAGCTAGGGATGCTACACAGAGAAACCCTGTCTCAAAAAAAAAAAAAAACAAACAAAAAAAAACAAAAACAAAAACAAAGAAACAGCATCTAAACATTCTAACCAGACCCCACTGCCTCATCCCTGTGGGCTCCACTTGACTGTCGTTGCTAAAAACACCAACTATAAAGGTTGGGCCCTCTATCCAGTGACAGCAGACACAAACTCACTGGTTCTACTGCAAGTTTGAGAGCTGGATAGACAGACAGGTAATAGAGACCTAGGCGATAGATGACTGATCTATCATACAGATCTACCAGGACCCCAGCCGCCTGGGGTTCCTCCTGCTCAGGTTCCCTTTGACCACAGCTGCTCTCAAATCCACGCACTAGTGGGAATGCACCAGTGCACAACACCCCCGAACCACTATTCGCTGTCACCGTGCACCGAGAGGCTCTGGAGAGCGTATAGACACCCCACCAACAACGCCACATCACACCCCTTCGGGAGACCTGTTTCCACAGCCACCGTGTCGGGTGGAACCAACAACACTTCTTGCCCCTGCAAATGCCTCCCGCTTTCCAATTCTCTTTCTTCACCCAGTGGCTTTATTGACATCTGAATACAGCTCATCTTGGCCTCCACACTTACAAACCCTTCCACAGAACTCCACTAACTTGGCACGGAAACCCCGGGGGTACAGTGATCCTGCCTGTCACATCCCATCCAGATCTCAGCTTGCTTCCCGGCCCCTGCCCCATGGTGGGGTGACAGCTAACCTGCCCTGAACCAGGGGCTCCCAAAAGCAGGTCCCAGCTCTACCTGGTTTCGGCCAGGACTGACAATGAAATGGTGTCTGCCAACCAAGAAAGCGGACAAATCTGATGGCCAGGCAATGCGCCATGTCATCTTAGGGGACAGAGAGGACCAATATTCAAAGGTGGGCACATAGAGATGACTAGCCCCCTGACTTTGAGACAAAAAGGTGCACCGAACCAAGAATACACACTTCTGGTGGCTCAAAGAGAGCTGGAGCCAAGAGAAGGGGGAATCCCAGCTGGCATGGGTGCTCAGGCTCACATTCTCCGGCCGAGGGAGAAGCCCGAGTCAGGACCAGCAAATGAAGACCTTATGCAGGGCAGTGGTGGCACACATTTTTAACCCCAGCACTGGGACGGCAGAGGCAGGCAGAGTCTGAGGCCAGCCTGGGCTACAGAGCAAGTTCCAGGACAGCCAGGGCTACACAGAGAAACCCTGTCTGGAGAAAACAAAAGCAAACAAACAGTGCTTAAGTGGGTCACTGTGTCAGGACAACAAGACGGCAGCAGCATCACCCTGTGCCCTCCAAGGGTTGGCACTGAAGCCACGGGTGGCTGCATTGGTGGACAAGTACCCTTTAAGACCCCTAACATGGAGGCCTGGGGAAACCTCACCTGAGGATCCCTCACAAACATCAGACCTTAGCCTGCGCTCCATGAGGTACCACACCTCATAAGCCAATGGGAGGCCAATGGCTAAAAAACAGGCAGTGTGTGTGTGTGTGTGTGTGCGCACACACACACACACACACACACACACACTCGCGCGCGCGCACTTATATTTAGCTCTGTGGTAGAGTGTTTGCTTTACAAACAAAACTCTAGACTCGGTCCCCAGCATGGAGCAGAGGAAGCAGACAGCAGGGAATAGAACCAACAAGCAGGCATTGTTGACAACCAAACTATAAAAACTGAACACATAGCATCAAGTATAGTAACAGGTGGGCGGTAATTACAAAAGCACCAATAATCCGCTGAACACCTAGTGTGGGCCAGGCCTGGCAGGAAGTCTGCCGCCTCCAGGACCTCCTCCTAGCTGCTGACTTCAAGAGACCCTTCAGAACTCCCTCAGGGGAACCTGAAATGCAAGGTCAGGTGGAAGGGACCTAAGACCTCGTCCTCTGAAGTCCAAGCAGGTGCAGGGAAGGCTGGGCACTGCCCGTCCCCCAAAGCCAGAGGACACTCCAGAGACCAGCTGTCCAAGTGTCTCCTCTGCTCCACCCCTAGTTCCTCACCCCAGGATCAGCGTCAGCCCTGGCTGCCCTCCTGCTTATCCCTCTGTCCCTACTGCTGGCACCTGAGACTTGGTTGGATTGGTCCTGATCACTTACCCCACCCAACAGCCTCCTCTCTATCAGGGACATCAACCACGCAGGACCCCTTTTGGAGTGGAAGGAGGAGAAAGGAGTCCCACAGGGTCAAGGGTATGAGTACGAGACTCTGAGCTAAGGTGTATGCACGCTGTGGATGTGAACAGGTGTGGGTCCATGAAGGTGTGTAACTGTAGGCATGTGTAGGCACACACGCTGTGTGGGAATGTGCTGTGAACGGTTGCCCCTCATGGACTCTATATTTGAATGTTTAGTCAATCAGGTAGTGACACTACTTGAGAAGGATTAGGAGGCGTGGCCTTGTTGGAGTGGGTGTGGCCTTGTTGGAGTGGGTGTGGCCCCGAAGGAGGAAGCCTGTCACAAGCAGTGGGCTTTAAGGTTTCAAAAGCCCAAGCCAGGCCCAGTGACTCTCTTTCTTTGCTGCCTGTGGCTCTGGATGTAGAACTCTCAGCGACCTCACCAGCGCCATGTCTGCCTGCATGCCACCATGCTTCCTATCGGGATGATAAAGGACTAAACCTCTGAAAAGGTAAGCCAGCCCTAACTAAATGCTTTCTTTTATAAGAGCTGCCATAGTCACGGTGTCTCTTCACAGCAATGGAACACTGACTAAGACAGGGATTGTGACAGAACACATGTATGCATGAGAGCTTATATCATACAAGTGAGCACGTGGTTACATGACCAGCAGTGGGCGGGGCATCTCTGTGAGCAGGAAGCCATACGGCGGAGTATGGCTGGTTCAGCTGGGTGGATGGCATCTAGGTAAACATGCCTGGAAATTGTACCATGGAAACCTAAAGGGGGACTCTGTGATTGGGTGACCTGAGGTTCTTAAAGGAAATAACAAGAGAAGGTCACAGTAGTGCACCAGGAGTCCATGGGCTCTGTGGAACATGGGGAGGGAAAGAAGCCCAGGAACTGGGACCTGGGGAGTCCAGTTCCCACACTGGAGCACGGAGCTGACGAGCAGCCAGAACGGAAACAGAAAAGGAAAAGCAGATGCTGAGGCAGGAAGCAGAGGGAGCTGGGGTCCAAGTGGCCTTCCTGTAGCTCCTCTAACACATCCCTGACAAGCCAGCCAGAGACCCGGATGTCCCAGGAAAAGCAGATCTGCAGGAGCCACCTGCCTGATGCACCAACAGCAGGACGTCCAAGCCCAAACCTCATCCCCTGATGTCCAGCTGTAAGTGTGCAGGCTGCTGGCACCGCAGGTGGTGAATAGGATCAGAGGCACATGCCTCCTGGTTCCCATAGCGACAAGTCCCTCCACCTGCCTAGGGATTTTCCTAAGAAAATGCCTGACCTCTTCCTGGACGGCCTGGCAATGCCACCCTCCCTACCCAAGGAGGCAGGAGTGGCCAGGGAAGGTCAGGATGAGTGGTCACACCACATATCCTCCAGACTGCAGTCACCTGAGCAGAGCCAAGAGCCTGAGTCTCTTCCCCTAGTCGTACAAAGTGCACGCAGGGATAGGGAGGTCCTGGGCGGACAGCTTCTGGGAGGCAGAGTAGGTCTGGGTTCCACTGCCATCTGCCCAGCGGCTTCTCTCCCCGCTGGCTACTCTGACCACATCCCAGAACCTCTCAGGGCTGGACAGAGGGTTCTCGCCAGTCCCTGTCCCAGTCCTTCATGGCAGTCCAGGCTCCCCACCCCCTGACTTGTGCTTTCTCTGTTCTGCCCCGTGGTTAACACCATGTGACACCTGACTCATACCCATCAGGGACCTTACAGTGTAGCCTTGCTTGAAAATGGGGTCAACATCAAGATGGAAAGAAGACATGGACTGGGGTGGCTCCTAAACACACTGGAGTGTCCTGACATGGAGTAGGAACTAGAAGGTCACACATAGACAGAGGCAGAGCAATGAGCCCACGTGCCACAGACACCAGGGACATCTAGGTTGCCAGCAGCTGGGAGGGGTAGCATGGTTGGCACAGGCCCTGGATACCAGATCATGGCTGCCAGCTGTGACAGTTAGTCATGACAAACTGGCACAAGCCGGAGTCGCCAGGAAGAGAGCCTCACTGAGGAAACGTCTGGACTGTGTTGGCCTGTAGGTGCGCCTATGAGAGACTCTCTCGACTGGGTTGAGGTGGAAAGATCCAGAATGTAGGCAGCATCGTTTCACCTCATGAACAAAACAGAGCTGAGCACTGAGAAGCATGCATGTACATCACGCCTCCACACGCACCCTCTGTTCTTCACGGTGGCTGTCTCCCCACACACCCCTCTGCTTTTCATGATGGAGGTATCTCACCACTTCAGACTTACACCTTGACTTCTCTGCAGTGATGAACTGCAGCCTGGAATTGAGAGCTGAATAAACCCTGTCTTACTTGGGTTTCTGTTGCTGTGATGGAATACGTGACCAAAAACAACATGAGGGAACAGGATTCTTTCAGTTTACAGCCTGGCTCACACGGGCTGGGTGTCTAGACGACAAAGGGAAGTCAGAGGAGGAACTCAGGGCAGGAGCTGAAGCAAAAGCAATGGAGGAACCATGTTTGCTGGACTGTTCTCCATGGCTTGCTCTATCTGCATGCTTTTCCTTCTTTTCTTTCTTCCTGAGACAGGGTTTCTCTGTGTAGCCCTGGCTGTCCTGGAACTCACTTTGTAGACCAGGCTGAACTCAGACTCAGAGATCCGCCTGCCTCTGACTCCCAAGTGCTGGGATTAAAGGTGTGTGCTGCCACCACCAGGCTTCAATCCGCTTTCTTAAACAACCCAGGACTACCTGCCCAGGGGTGGTAGCACTGCCCGCAGTGGGCTGGACCCTCCCACATCAATCACAAATCAAGAAAACACCCACCACAGAGCTGCTTCCCTCCTCCTCCATGACTCTGGCTAGTGTCGCATTGATAAAAAACGAACCAACACCAACCCTTCAGTCCCTAGGTTGATTTGCTTTTTGTCTGAAAATGAAGCTAAGATATCAACTTGGGCTTTTGAAACCTTAAAGCCCACTGCTGGTGACATGCTTCCTCCAACAACGCCACACCCACTCCAACAAGGCCACACCTACTCCAACAAGGTCACACACACACAAGATGCTCAGCTGCCATTGTTGCCACAGCCCCTGGAGACTCCTTACCTCCACCACCCTGACCTCACCCTTCCCATTCATTCTGCTAATTCCATTCCTGGTACCGCACCTCCTACCCCCGGACCCTGCTACTCCTACCCAGGAACACACATGGTCACCTTCACACAAAGGCTACCACAGACCTGGAAAGAGCTTTCCCCACCCTCCAGCTCCTCTTTGCCCTGCCTTCTTACTGCTCAGCCACCTTACTTCTCACTCAGAACTGTCCACCCTTCCAGGAGGCCATGTGCCCCACCCCATACTTCCTCTGTTTCCATGGCAACTGTGGAGCGGCACACCCACGCTGGTACTGACTAGCACATGTATTGAGGCACTGTGCTGCCTTGAGATGGTGCCTCTCTTTCTGAAGATGGCCCTTGTCTTCCGTCTGGAATACACTATCCTAGTCTGTCTTGGGACACAGCCATAATACATATCCTGCAGAGATGAAGCCTGTGGACCTCAGGGAGAGAGAGAGAGGAAGGGGGAAAAGGAGGAGAGAAAGAGGGAGGGAGAGGGAAAGACGGGGAGAGACAGAGAGGCAGAGATTGGACTCCCTTGAAGATTTTTTTTACAGTGTCCTTCGTACTCCACGGAGCTGAGGCAGCTCCTGCCATTTGTCTCCCCACAGGCCACACTGGGTCCACATTCCCGCGAGCTGAGCTCCCTCATCACAGGCCAGTGTTTCACCCCTGCAAGTCCGTCTCAGGGACAGGATGCAGCGGGTTGGAGATCGGCTCCTAAGGGCAGACACCTTGCTGGTTGTGTACATATATATGTTCCCCTCCTTCAGTGAAAGAAGAAAGATTCCCAACATAGTCCCTGAGCAGCTCTGGCTTAGACATTAGGAGGGTCCAAGAAAAATGAACCACCTAACTGGAATGAGTGGAATTCAATGTGGTCCTTTATCACACCCAGGGTCTGGGCTGTCGCAGGTGGGGCGCTGAGGGTCACGCTGCAGCTGGGGCCATACAGATCTGAGTGGCCTGTGCTGTTACAAGGTGTCGTGTGACGTCCAGGCCTGGGTCAGTGGCCCTACCACGGCCAGTGTCTGAGTTGATATCCCATGGCTCCCGTTACTACTGAGGGCTCTGTGGATGTCCAGGATGTGGTCAACCTTTTGAGACCATGTTGGTGTCTGAGGGCCTTGCTGCAGCAGGGGACATACTGATCTGGGTGGCCTATGATGTCACTGGGGCCATGGTGATATCCCCGCCTGAACTGCCATGGAGGGCCATGCCTGGGTCCACTAGACCAAACAGCTCAGCGACCGCCCAGGTCCATATCCTGGGTCTTCAGTTGTCCCACCATAACTGCTACCCCATCTGTGAACTGCTAGAGCATGAGAACGTCCTGCATGACTCAGTACCCGCGTGACTCAGAGCCAGTGAGGGTCCAGTGAGAATGGCGAGCCAGAGACCTTGAACCAGACCATGACTTGGTACCGTGAACGTTTTGTGGGTGGAGCTGATGGGACAAAAGAGTGTACTGGTAACACACCACAGGTCCCAAGGCCACTAGGATGGATGGAGAGGTGCTGCAAAGATGGAGGAATGAGGTGGTTTTTGTTTGTTTTGTTGTTAACTAGTTTGGGGGGAGTTCCTTTTAGGAGGCAATGTAGGGGTAAGGGGCAGATATGAAGGTAAATGGGATTGGGGTGCATAATGTGAAATTCTCAAAGAATCAATAAATAATTATGTCATTTTAAAAAAGAGTGGAGTTCAGAGGACTGGGAAGCAGAAGGGGCAGGGTCAGCCACATCCACGTCACGGGGCCGCCAGGGCTCTCGGGAAGCTGGGTAATTACCCCTGACACCCCACCCAGCACTTTTTCTTCTGGTCACCTCCCAGCCACCATCCCATAAATGGACCTGGGAGAAATCACAGCCCGATTAGCAGCTTCCTGCCATTCTCTGGCCTCCATCCCTCCATCAGTCACACACAAACACGGCGAGGTCCGCCGAGCACCCTGAGGCTGACACTGTCCTCCTACGGTTTCCAGGTCACACGGAGCAAGGAAGCTTCACAATGGCTGGGGAAGGGCTGGACTTAGCAGCCAGGGCACTGCCCTTCTGTGGGGGACGCTAGAGGTGACGGAGGAATGGGGAGGCTGGAAATAAAGGAGCATCTCTCTCCGCTGCATGAGGACTCCTGAGCCCACCTAGTTCTCACTGTTCCTGCGGGCACACTGGCTGGGAGGAAACTGTGGGAAGCTGCTTATGTTCACACCTGACCATGGAGAAGCCAGGACATCTAAGGAGACCGTGGGGAGCCAGGACATCTAGGGGTTCCAGCCACTGAGGAGGACCTGAGACTTCTGCTCTAGGGCAGAAGCCCTATCCACCTGCTCCTGTCCTGGTCTCACTCACAACAGCCGAGCTGGTGTGAGACTTCCCAGGGTCTCTAGCCCACAGGACGGAGAAGTGCAGAGCCAGGCGACTCCATCCCTGGAGGTCACAGCTGACACAGATCCACCTGAACCCTCAGCAAAGTGACCCTGTATGCTATTGCCTCGCTGCCAACAGGTATCTTGGCCTCCTTTAATAACAACTGGACAAGCGGACCCCGCCAGAGATCCGACTGTGTAGTAGAGACAGGACATCACTTGTTACACCCATGGTTCTGAGAGGGGCATTGTCATTCCTGCCAAGGTCTTGGGGACTGACACATCGCAGGTCACAGGAGCAGGGATGGAACTAAGCCCAGAGTTCCTAGCCTTCATTGCCTGGTTCACACAGGGTAGGTGTCCAGCCCACTAGTAGCCACTTGTCCCACATTCCTGCCTGGGTCAGGCCCTGCCTAGCCCAGTGTCTCACTAACAGGACCTCAGAGAAGCCGCCATGCTGACCATGAGGCTGTGGCTCCCAGCATGATGCCAGCTCCAGAAAGACAGTGGTGAGAGGGTAACACCAACTTGATGATGCAGGGCAGACACCATGACCAAAACCTGCCCTGCCAATAGCCACCCCAGGATGTCCCCCACCTGCCTAGCCTCAACTCCACACCCCGTCCCACGCTAACCACAACAGTCTCCTCGCCAGATCAAGGGCTCCCAAGGCAGGTGCTGTCCCTGCCAGCCCCTGGCCCCAACACCAGCCGTGAGTAGCTACCGGGCACAGCCTGAGAAAGTGGTGGACAAACAAAGGAGTATGTGGCCATCACGGAATGTGCTGGATCTCCAGCCTCTAGGGTGGAGACAGGCCCAGGTTCACACCTGCACTGGCCCCTCAAGGATGGGAACCAGACTGTGATAAACAAGGAAGGCGAAGAGCATCCGGAGACAGAGATGCTGGATCACAGGCTGGGCCGCAGCCATTAAATAAACAAGGCCAGACACGTAACTAGGGGCCCTCCATTGAAAACAAGCCTCAAACAAACAACTAAGGAAGCCCGGGCTCTGGGTGGAGATCCTGCGGTGGCTCCCAGGCCATGTGACAACCAGAGCCCCCCCTGCCACCACTAGCAGCCTCACCCTGCTCCCGTACCCACTTCTGCCACAGACTGGGAGTTACAACCACCTGAGCTCTCTGTCCTATGGGATAATCCTTCCGCAGACCGTGAAAATGCGTTGCTCTCAGTGTTAATAAAAAGGTGATTGGTCAATAGCTAGGCATGATTTTTGGGGCATAGAGAATGCTGGGAAGAAGACAGGCAGGGTCTAAGGAGTCTCAAGCAGATGCAGACAGAAACAAGATGAACATGCTATGTTGAAAGAAAGTACCACCACATGCCAGAGGATAGATAAGAAGTATGGGGAAATTTTAAATGTAAGAGTTAGCTAGCAACAAGCTTGAGCGTTTATAACAAGTCTCTGTGTGGTTATTTGGAGCGACTGCCAGGACACAGAAAAGGTCTGCCTACACTTTACAGTTCCGCATGTGGACGACAGCCTGACATCCGGCTCATACAGACAAGCTGAGTCATCATGGCTATACCTGCAGCCCTGTTACAGACCCACCCTGCCCACAAAAGCCAGCACCCGTGTCTTGCCTGTACAGCTGGGTCAAGCCTGGCTTGGCCTGCCTCTGCCCACTCTCGCCCTGGGATATTCACCAGACACCGGCTCAAGACTTCAGAGGGGACACAGGGCTACAGGCTGCCCTGCTCCCCTCCCCGACCCCACCATCCTGCCCACAGCATCCCTTTCCATCCACCTGTCCCTGGAAGCCTTCAAGCCCCCTCTCCCTCCCATGCAGCCACACACACCCGATGCTTCCCTATTCTCCCATTCCATTATTAGTGCCCCCTTGGCCGACCCAGGGAGCCCCCGCCTCACAGCAGAAACCCAGGGGCCCCAGACTTTGATATCTGTGCCCCAATTATAAGCCACAGGAAGAAGGGGACACATCAGACACCTCCAGAGAGCCACAGAGGGAAGGGAGATACTGGTGTTGGGCCAGAACACCCCAACCTGAGGAGTGCTGGACAGCATCCCAGTCTTGTCACCTCCAAGCTGGCCTCCTGTCCTTTTCCCTCTGCTCCTTTCCGGAGAGTGACTCACTTCCCTCCTGGAAAAAAAAATCACCAACCGTCCCTTCTCTCTTCCCTACTTCTCACTAGAGTTCACCTCAGGACAAGCAGCTAAGTCTCCAAAGGTGAAGCCCACCATGCTTAACCTTTGATGTGAGGAGTGTGGCTCCCAGACATCCCAGTGACTTTAGGGATGATTGTTCTAGAGGAATATCACTCTTGCCTGCTGGCCTGTCCCCATGACACCTGCCAACCACCTGTCCCCATGAAACCTGCTGGTCACCTGTTCCCATGACACCTGCTGGTCACCTGTTCCCACGACACTTGCCAGCCACCTGTCTCTATAACACCTGCCAGTCACCTGTCCCCACATTCAGCAGCCAGTCACCTGTCCCCAACACCCACCTGCCAGTCACCTGTCCCTATAATACCTGCCAGTCACTGGTTCCCACACCCACCTGCTAGTCACCTGTCCCATACCTGCAGACCAAGGCCTCTCCAGCAGCCACAATAGCCATGCTCCATGGCCAGGAGCCTATTCCTTTGTCCCTGGCATGGCCAGATGCTCAAGTTGCCTTCCTCCCTCTGATGCCAGTACCAGGCCAGCTCTACCTCCCACGATTCTACAGACTATTCTGCAAATCCACTGTCCCTTCCATTTGAATTCTGCTCGAACAGTCTTTGGCAGACAGAACTGTGGTGCTGGAGTCCCTGGGATCTCTAATGTGACTGAGGGCAGGGACCAAGAGGACAAAAGCTATGTATGGGTCAGTACCCAGAGAGTCAAAGCCAGGCAGATGCTCCCTATTAGACATGCCTCTGTTCAGTCTGCCCAGTACCAGCTGAGAGAGATGGGCACTCACCTGAGAGGCACCCCTCCTGGCCAGGCTTCTGGCTCCACCCCGGACAGCACCTGAACACAGTGCGGGCCTCCGTAGCATACACCTGCCTATAGCTCATATAGTAGACAGTCCTGGAACAGAAGAGAAAGGATGTGTTGATCGTTACAGGGCCAGCACTTGGGCTCTCAGAACACCCCAAAGATAGGTCCTTGCCAATGGGGGTTGAGCAGGCTGAAGTGCCCAGGGAGCTGATGCCCCAGACACCAGAGCCTGGCTCCTTCCTCCCTTCAAGGTCTCTGCCTTCTTCACAGGGTGGTTCCATCCTATTCAGGGAGGAATCTTGTCCCCACCTTGCCTGCCACACAGACTCCTCCCTCACTCGAGTGACTAGTAAGGCACATGGCTGCTTCTCCCGGCTGTCAGCTCTGTCCAGTCTGATACCTTTGTCTGTCACTTCTGATACTGAGTTTGAACACTAACTCCCCCAAATCTATGCCTGCCTATAAAGGCAACTGAGTAGGGAACAAAGTCTGTGTAAGCTGCCATCAGTTATCACGGGGACACACCGAATAGTGCCGTATGACATCAGTTAATACAGGGGCACACTGAATAGTGCCGTACTGACATCAGTTAACATGGGGACACACTGAATAGTGCCGTATGACATCAGTTAATACGGGGGCACACTGAATAGTGCCGTACTGACATCAGTTAACATGGGGACACACTGAATAGTGCCGTATGACATCAGTTAATATGAGGACACACTGAATAGTGCCGTACTGAGAATATAGGAAGGAAAGCGTGCAGAGATGGGGCAGTTGGTGACATCCCAAGACAGACACAACAGGGCAGCCAGTGGCACCAGACTGGTGGCTGGGATAGCTGCTCCCTCAGGACTTCACCACTATATAGGAATTCCAGCTTCAAAAACTGGTTTGTCTTTTGCATTTTTATGTCTCGTGTGGGTACACAGGCATGTGTCTTATATATGTGGAGGCAAGGACAACATTGAGTGTCTTCCTCAATCTTATTTTTTCTACCTTATTTCTTTGAAGCAGGCTCTCACTGAATGTGGTACTCACCAACTGCCTAGCCTGGCTGCCCAGCAAGCCCCAGGGATCCACCTGTCTGGGTCCTCTCAGCACTGGGATCACAGGTGTGCGATGCTATGCCTAACATTTTTTTAGATGGATTCTGGGGATCTGAACTCAAGTTTCTATCCAACTGTGGACTCCTCCAAAGCCATTTTTAAGCCACCTGACCTGCCAGCATTTGTCATAGCAGTGCTAAGAAATGAGCATAAAACGCACAGCTTGGTCGGTGCCCCTGAGCCCTCTGACTGTAAAGTCTCTGTAGCTGCAGACCAGGAACTAGACAAAGAGAAACCAGAGACAGAGACGGGGGAGGAAAGACAGGTAAAGAGGAGATGGTTGACTCCAGCTTCCCGACTGGTCTCCATCCTGCAGTGCCAACTGCCCTTATGGCGGTAGGGTTACCCTCCTGCCCAGAAGCGAGGCCCACGGTCACAAGGTCAAGGGCACTTAAGGCCCTGGGAATGGTCAGGTGGCCCAGGCTGTATCTCTAGGCAACAAACCAGGCTGTGTTATCTGGTCCAGTACACGGGAAGCCATGTGGCCCTGGGCTCTGCCCAATAAACAAGGCTGAGGCCACTTCCCGGAAGTGTGTGTTCCTACACAGGCTAGGCACACAGAAAGTCTCGGAGCACTTTACAAAATACCACCTTGGCAGGACATGAAACCGATCACAGTGTGAACAATATTTGGCAGTAACAGAGTACTAGAGTCTGGCCATCGTAAATATTTATCCCCTTGCCTGGGCTGCAGACAGGGCTGGGCTATGTGCAGCTCCCTCTGGACACTCTTCTACAAGGCCCCTTGAAGGAAAAGATTCCTGGAGAGGCCTGGCAGCCATGAGAACCAAACTCAGCTCACCTTCAGATAACAAACACTAGCTCACAAGGGCTCTCTAGTCCTGTAGGGCTGGGGGCTTCTGGGACCAGGTCAGAATGGAGGCTGTTGGGACCAGGTCAGAATGGAGGCTGTTGGGACCAGGTCAGAATGGAGGCTGTTGGGACCAGGTCGGAATGGAGGCTGTTGGGACCAGGTCGGAATGGAGGCTTCTGGGACAAGGTCGGAATGGAGGCCATAGTACTCAAGCTGGGCTTCCCAAGAGGGCCTGTGACCCATGATTTGAATACCTGCCACCTTCCATTCCTTACCCCTTCCTTTCTTTTTCTAAAGGACTCCTCCCTCGCCCCTCAAAGGACCTCTTTATGTGGTCTGGAGAGTTCCTAGACTGGCGACCTAGCTGTCTGTCTGGTCTCACAGTGAGATGCTCTCAGGTGTCACGACAGCCTCACCTGTCTTTGATGAGGTGACACACCACCACCAAACGCCCATGACTCTAAGACAAAAGATGGTGCCAGGAGCCACCAGGTGACAGACACATGTGGGGCACGGCCTAAGCCTCACCCAGGCCAATCCAGAAGGGAAAACTGAGGCCAGAACAAGTTCTCGGCCTAGCCACGCACACAGATGAAGGCTAGGACCCGGAGTCCAAACTGGGATGCTCTGCCTGGGCTGGCCACACAGGAGCTCAAGAAGAGGGTCCCCCCTGCAACCACCATCCCACAAAAACTAAAACAAAAAAAAATCACTCGGGGTCAGGGAAATGGCTCAGTGAAGTAAGAAAACATAAGCTTGAACCCCCAACATCCATGTAGACAGCTGGGCACGGCTACGTATACACATATCCCCAGCACTAGAAGCTTGCTGGTCATCCAGCCTGGCCAAAATGGTGCCTTTCCAGCTCGATAAGAGAACCCACCTCAAGACAGTAAGGAAGAGCGGGAGAGATGGACATCTCTGACCTCCGTGTGCACACACATGGTCACACCCACTCGTACATATCTTGCACATTCACATGCATGAACCATACACACATAACATCAGAAAGAGGAAGACAGAACAGAGAAGCTCCATATTAGCATGGCCACACCGTGGTCACAGCCCGACATTACAGTGTGAAGTCCCTCAGGGCTTAGAAACCGCTGGAGCCCACTGTTGACTGCACAGGGAGCCTCGGCACGTGACTAAGTTATAGGCTTAGCCGGCTGGAAGGCCAGCAAGGCCGACAATAAGGCCCACTAGCCGAGCCCAGTCCCAGAGACCGCTGTGTGCTATCCCCAATGTCCCAGCAATCCAACTTAACAGTGAGGCCCCATTCTGACCTCATTTCCATATTAAACACCTGTTCCACCGAGACCAACCTCAGACTACAATCCAGTGTGGGCTCTGCTTATGAGCCAGGAAGAAGGACAGGCCTGAGGGTTCCGGGTAGAGACAAGGACCCAGTCACAGTTAGTGGAAAAGAAGCAACATCCCACAGGGTCAGGCACACTGGAGAAGGGGGCGGGTAGTCCTGGGGCTGGATTCTTAAGAGGTATGAGCTGGGGCCACCACAGCAGGGGAGCTACTGGAAGATCAGCTGTCCAGATGAGGGTGGGGAATCTCCCAGGGCTTGGGACAGACAGCAAGAAAGACTTCAGGACCTCAAGCATGCCTGTGTTTACTGTATACTGAGAGCTAAGGTGGGCCTGGGTGGTACGGGTACTACTGAGTTCTGATCCCCAAGAACTGGTGGGACCCCCTCATCCTCTGTAGGCACTGAGGCACACAACTCAGGTATACCTCAGAGCAGGATGGGTGAGGGAACCAGGCCTATGTCCAACACAGAGAATGGCTTCAACTATAATAAACAGCTGCTCATCCACAGAGCCCTGGTCCCCACCTAGAACCCAAACTGCCACATGGGACCCCCACCCCAACCTCGGGATTGAATGTCTATGTTACAGGCCAGAGAGTAGGTGAAGGGTACCAGATGCCTTGAGCTGGGCAGTATGATGTGGATCCCAGAACCTAGATACAAGCCCTCTTGAGATATCCAGAAAACCCTGATTCCGACACTATGCCATATACACCGTTCCCCGACACCTACTCACAATGTCCTGTCTCCCCAACACACGTGCACAGCCAGGGAAGTGTGGCCCTCCCAGATATCAGAGAACATCATGCCAGGATGCTGGAGGCCACCAGCCACATAGGAAACCCTGCCAACCTATAGACCTTGACTGCCACAGAGTCTCCAGCCTCAGGGCTCCAGTGGCTTCCAAACAGAGTGTTTCTCACACACTATGGACAGGGAAACAAGCTTAGTGGACCAAGCCCTGCTTCATAAGCATGTATAAGCATGTGCACCCATGTGCACCCATGGCCATGTGAGGGCTGGAAGGAAAAGGCACAAATGTCAACCTCTGAGACCGGGTCGAGACCTCCCTTTCTGCCTCTGAGTTCTTAAGTCTCCTGACCTGCTGCCCGTCACTCCATGGGGAGGGCTCTTCTATGCTTCACAGACTTGAGCTGCAGGCCCCGCCCCATCACCTACCACCTTGGATATCACCCTGCTTGTCCCGGATGAGAAGACCAACCACAGTCCCTGAGAAACAAGGCTTCTCGGATGTACTTTTTCCATCTCTATTCTACACCAGCCCTAATGGACGACAAACAAATACTGAATTCTGAGTAGCCTCTGGAGTTCCTGGACCAGGCAGAACAGGCCCAGGTACCCCATGAACCCCAGCTCCCACAAGAGCAGCAACAGGCAACACTAAAGGCTTCCCCCTGCTGAGCACCCTGCCCAGCTAAGGACTCCTCAGACACACACCTCCACCTAGCTAGGGCTGCAGCCAACTCTGCCACGCCCTTACCACCCAACGTTTCCATGGCTCTCCCCCACTGCCCAGCTTCCCCTTGGCCCTGTGGAGGAGAGCTATGCAAAGGCACTCCTTAAGATTTGATTTTTAAATAAAACATTGAGCAATAAGTTTTTCATGGGCTTGGGAACTGGGCCCAGAGGTCAGGTGGCAAACATCTCCAGTTGGGACCTCAGCTGGCTGAGCAGGGCTTCTACCTTCTGGCCAATCAGCACACCTCCCCTGCAAGGTCCCACCACCACCAGGGCTCCTCCCTACCCTCATAAGTGGCCAGGGCCTGCCCAAGCAGGCCTTCTAGAGTCTGGGAATAAGAGACCACATCCTCAATGAGAGATGGAACCAAGGTGGGGCTCCAGCCCAAGCTGTCTGACCCTAGAGGTCACTCTGCAGTCCTAGCTGAGAACTGCCCCCCGTTAGACCAGGATGCCCACCACGTACCTGCGCTCTTGGCCAATGCACCATGCCTGCTGCCCACAGCCTGCTCTCCACACGGGCACGATGCGACTGAAGGCTTGCACACAGGGCTGGCGGTGGCCCACCAGGGTCAGCTTCTGCTCGGCACACACATGGGGCCTGGAAAGAAGGACAATGACATTCAACTTCTCCACTACCTACAGCTGGCTGGCACCAGTCACGCCTCCAGAGCTATAACTAAGATTCAGCTATGACTGGGCCACAGCACAATGCCCACCTGGCATCTACTCTGGACTCCAGGACAAGGGGACTAAGAGGGACTGATGGCCACAGCATCTTCTGCCAGGATCCTGTGTTGCAAAGGCACTGCCTTAGTCCCTAAGAATCTTCAAGGTAGGCAGGGTCATCCATCCCTTTTGAACAGTCCTGGTTGGGGCTCAGGCTGGTCCCCAAGTCCAGGTCCCCAGAATAATGCTCTTTCCACACCCCCCTTCACCCCTGCTACCTCAGTGCCTCCCCTGTATTCTCAGAATACGCAGGGGTATGTGGACAAGACCCAAGAGTAGAGATGGGCTCAAGGAGGAATTAGGAAAGAGAAAACCAAAAACTCTGGCCACTATCCAGCCATACCCAGGGCAGTGATTCTTCTTATGTCTCTGCCCTTCACTTGTCCCAGAAGCCAGCCTAGGGGAGCACAGAGTGCCAACGGTAGGTCACCTAAGACAGCCTTCCAAGCCCACCAAAGGGAGAAAAGGCTCCAGCCCTCTGAGAGAAAATCAACTAGAGGGACAATCTGGAGATGCTCACCAAGCAATGGACGCAAAGCTCAGGCTCACTCAAGCCTGTACCCCCGAGAGACCAAGGAATGCAAAAGCAAGTTGTGGGACAGAAGACAAGACTCACTACATTGGACCAAGCCTGGCTCTGAGCTCAATCCCGAGCACCAAGGGTTACAGGACACTCACACGGACCAGAGTCATTTTCCAACTTGCTCAGAGCCTGAAATCCTCGGTATACACAGTGAGCAGGGTATTCCTCCCACCCTAGCGGAGGTCCCTGCTAGGGCATATAGATGCTTCCTTAGCTTTGCCCTGACCTCTGCCTCCATCCCATGCCCAATGAGGCACCCCTCCCCAAATGACTTCTACATTCTCAGTGACTGCTGGGTGCTGTCCAAAGTCCAGCACTTAATAGACCCGGACCACACCAACCAGCAGCTCTGGCCCTAGACCAGCCACCTCCAGACGGATGTTCTGACCAAAAAGCCTTTATTTTTGTTTTTTCCCTGGCTCTGCTGCATGGGAAGCCACCCCCTCAGGGAAGTGTATGGACCACCTGCAGTCAAGATGTCCGTAGAAAACAAACATCAGGGGCTCCCAGCCTGGAGCAGGGACTGCACCTGCCCAGCCATGGTATCAGAGGCTCCCAATCATAGTATCAGGGGCTCCCAGCCACGGTATCAGGGGCTCGCAGCCTGGAGCAGGGTCTGCACCTGGCCAGCATGACACCAGACCATCTAAACCCTAGCTTTCCATCAGTCACAACACAGGCAAGGCAGAGTCAGCACCGCAGCCATCAGCAATCCTAGGCGCAGGACTGTCACATGTCCTGGTCCTCCCAGTCCCATGATACCTTCCCCAGTCTCCCAAATGTCCCATCTAGGGCATCTCAAGTCTGGGGTGACTGCAGGGCAAGGACTCTCGGGTGCCAGGCCAAAGCAGTGGGACCTGGAGTATGCTGTGGACCCCACGTGTGCACTATTAACTGTGAACACATTCTCTGTGGCCAGGTAGAATCCCAGACAGGACGAAGCAGAAGGGTCAGATGGGAAAGGTTTCTGCCACCTTCTAGAGACAATCCCCAGGGAGACAGACGACCACAGTGACCACAACGACAATGATGACAGCAACGACCACAACCGCCCTCTTCCTCCCCCATGCTGACACCAGGCACCTTCAAGGCATCAGCCCACGGAGATTGCTGGCTGCTTTCATCACCTGACAGGTGACAGTGATTTCCCCTGAATCGTCTGCCAACCAGACACGGTACCTGGACCAAAGGCCCCTCCACTTCCTGGGCTCTGCTGAGATTCTGTGCTGCTCGGATGGCTAGCTAAGGAATGGGGGACCCAGACTTCCGAGAGTCTGTTGTGGGCCGAGGATCCCAAGCTGGGAGACAGGGAGAGACCAGGGCAAGAGTTTGCACAAGGGCAACAGTTTCCACACAGGGAAAGCCCTCAGCATTCCGTGGCCTGGGTCCTGGCCTTTTGGTCCTTGTGGCCTCCACTTTGTGGTGTGCCCACAGGATAGTGCCCTCTATGGAACCCCTGATCATATGCCCCCCCTCTCATAGACACACACACACACACACCTGCCCTCTGGCTAGTGCTAAGTGCAGCTGACTGGAGGACCAACAGGAGGTGGGGCCTAGGAGAAGGGACACTGGGTGTCTGTTTCCCTAACCACTTAGAACCCTTCCTGCCAGGTGGTAGCTGCTCCAGTGTGGTGACACAGTCACATGCCCTGACTGCATGCTCACTCAGTCCACCCTCTGACCCCTGCCCCTGCGCTCTGTGCCTCTCGAAGGCCCGAGAGAGCAGCAGAGCGGGCATTAGGACATCTGTGACAGGTAGAGAATGCCACCGTCCCCCACCATGTGAGGATGGTCTGCAGGAAGCCACATGGACAAGAGACCAGTCCAGGGGCTTCGGAGTTCTTACAGGGACCCAGCAAGGCGGTTAACTGACATTCACAGGGACACGGGGAGGCACAAGCTGGGCTCAGCACCTCTCCTAGGAAGTGCAGGCAAAGGGACATGGTGGAGGATGGGGGATACTAGATACTAGAGGAAGGGAAGGAAGAGACAAAAAGACAGCCTCAGCTCAGGCCCCAGAAGAACACAGCAAACACTGAGTTGAAGGTGTCTTTCTGTTTCTTGTATTTGCATGTAGCTTCTCACCGAGGCGGGAAAGGCAAAGCCCAAACCACAAGGTAGACCCAGGGCCAGCAGAGGGAGGGGACTTCAGCCCAGCTGCAGAGCCATCTGTTGAAGCGTGGAATGTTGCTCCAGGAAGTCTTTGAAGGAGCTAGAGGCCAGGGGTGTTCATGGCAATGGCACCTTTTACCAAGGTGTGGAAGTGGGAGACATACCGTCTCTATAACCAGCCTGACCCTGTTTCAGGAGGATGATTTGTTTCTGCCTCCCTCATCTGGCCTCATGGCTCACCTCTGAGCATACTTCCCCTGGCCTGGGTACAGCTGGCACACCGGCAAGTGTAAGGCTTTAGGGATAAGAGCCCAGTGGCTGTCTGGGGCCTAGCAACACTGTGAGAAGGCAGATGAAGTCCCTCAGAGGCCTCCCACCAGGCACAAGATGGTCACAGGAGGTTCAGCAGACATGCATTCCTTCCCCTGCTCTGCCCCCCTGACCACGGCACGGCACCTCCTGTCTTCTGGGACATCTGGCCATTCACCATGTCAGCTTCCCCACACCCTGAAGAGGAGCATTAGGGGCTACACAACAGATCCACAGAGAACGTGGCTGTTTAAGCCCTCAGGGCCAGGAGGCCCAAAGAGCTTGCAAGACGGAACTTGAGCTCGGAGGGACCTGCCTGGGGTAGGAGGGGTCATCGTCAGTCATTAGCTGATTCCAAAGCCCTGGTGGGTTTCTTAGCATAGCTGCCCAGGGGGCTTCTGCCTGGGAGAAGCCTGTGCTTTGAAGCTGTGTATGAACGCTGTGGCATGGTCTCAGCCGGGACTCAGAGCTTCAGCACCCAGGCAGCCTCTCTCTCTGTCCTCACCGGGGCTGCAGGAAGACCTTATGCAGCCATCCATACCAGCCCTGCACTGCTCAGCAGTCACTCCCATCTCCAGATGAAACAGCCAAGCCAAGCTTCCACGAAGCTGAAAAGTCACTCGAGACAAAAACCAAGCAGGTAGCGAGGCTCTACCCACTGAATCTGAGCACCCTCCAGGCAACAGCAGCCAGAGAATCACCCATATTTTCCGCAGATTCACGAGAGCACCTGGGATGGGAGTCGGAGCTGCCCTACCCTGGAACCCACGCAGGCCAGGCTTGCACACCAGGTATGAGCCCCCCGTGGCTTGCACACCAGGGGGCTATGGGCAGGGGGACAGAGCACCATGAAAACTGTGCAGCTATCAGTTCATGAACACTGGCCAAAGAGGTGTGGCAGCCGTACCAGGCCCTGCCAGCTCATCAGAACGCCTCAGGGGGGGAAAGTCAAGCAGGGCGGAGAGGGTCAGCCAGGAAGAAGTGTTTTCTAGGGCCCTGGCTGCCTTCCCAGCCCCTCTATCCTGCTGCTCTGAGTGGCAGGGAGTTAAGAGTAGACCTGCAAAGTCACCCCTGGAAGCGGGTCCTCATGGGCTTCCTTCCACCTGCTGTCTGCTCAGCAAATCCAGCACTCCTTCTCCAAAGTCCAGAAGGCTATCTCTCCCTCACTGGCCCTGCCAGCTAGGACCCATGTGCCGACACCCGAGAGATGCAGTTCTGAGGAAGACAGCCAGGATTTCTGGCCAACCTGGAACTCAGACCCACCCAAAATGGACAGTCTAAGAACAGAGGCCCATTGGGACACAAGGGTCAGGAAGTGGGGGCACACTCCTCAGAGGTGCAGCCCCCACTGCAGGAAGAAGGGAAGGCAGACTCTGGAAAACGCATCAAGCAGGAAGGGGCAGGCTCTCCGGCTACCCACCCATTCACAACCAGCTCCAACGACTTTCTCAACAGCTGAAGACTTCCTGGGCCCAGGTGAGCAGGACACCGGCAGCAAGGCCTTGGCTCCACTCCCAGGGAGATCATCAGGAGTGGACAGAGCTGGGTGGAGAACCCATGTGCCAGATTGCATCCATCCACCCAGAACTTCAGGAAGCCTGTGTCTGCTGCCCCTCTTAATCATGAAAAGGGGCAGGCAGGCTGGCAACCCTAGCCCATCAAGCTAATTGCGATATAATCATCCTGGGGTTGAAGCTCCTTCTGGGCAAACTCACAACTAAGAGACATAAACAGGAGAAGTCAGGGACCCATGCTGCTCCCATTCTCGGGTGAGATGTCCCCAACTCAGACCAGCTCTCCTTTGTAATGGCCACAAGGATCAAAGGCAAGACCTAGAGTGGGGGGTCCGGAAGGCACCTGCCCCAGTGAGAAACGTGTTCCCCCATTCCCCAGGAGAGCCAGCCACGCCTCTGTCCTCAAGGTCAAGTATGAGGTGGATCCCCCAGTGCCAGTCCTGGACAGGAGCAGCAAGTCCCTTCTGTGGCTGAATGGGCGCTCTAATTGGCAGAGAGGAAGCCCCAACTCAGGCCTTTAGGGTCTTTCCACTCCCCATGCAGCCCCAGCAGCTCTGCCAAGTTTACAAGGCCCCATCTTGCACCCTGCAAGGGCCAGGTGGGGGCCGTATGCCTCTCATCCCTGTACCTCATCCACTTAGGCTCAGTTCGCACCGGTTTTCCTTTGAGGCCAACAGAGGGATCGCTTTGCAGTTTAAGAGAGACCGCTAACCAGCCTATTGGGGAATCATCTTTCAAAATTAAATCCGTCGCCGCTGGCTCCCTGACCCTCTCTTCCTGCTCATTCTAGAACTAAATTCCTTCTCCCGAGGCCCCAGAGCGCACGTGTTTAACACACAAACCAGTTCTGGAAGCCCCCTCTGGGCACCCCCGCCCCTGCGCAGGCCCCCAGACCCCAGGAGACCAGCTTGGGGAGGAAGTGGGACCAGGCGGCTTCCTCTCGGCCGCCTCCAAGCCGGTCCCCCAGCTGGACTCTGCACCGCAGGGGCTTGGATTCCTCACCTCTCCAAACTTCAGCATCCGCCTAAGTCTGCAGGACTCTCACGGCAGAGGCGGGAGCCGGGAGACTAGGGGTCCTGTGGCAGCCTCGAGGGCCCCATATCCAACCCTGGACCCCACGTCTAGACCGTCCCCTCCTTGGTTAAGGCAAAGAACCCATTGTTCTGGGGCCCCAGGGACAAAGCCCCGAGCTCTGTTCGGGTCAGCGTCGCTACCGCGAGCCTCGAGACTCGCGCTACTCACATGCTCGGCTGCAGCGGGCGCGGGGGGCGCGGCGGAACGGCTGCAAGCACGGCGGGGAGCAGCAGCATAGCCAGGGCCACCGCGCGCCAAGCCGCTCTCGCCTCCACCCGGACAGGCATCGTGCGCGTGATTGCGTTCCCACTCGGTCCTCTGCTCGCCGACTCAAAGGAGGCCCTTGCGGCCGCGAGACCCGGTCTTCACGCGCGCCATGCCCTAGCGGACAGCGGAACGCCGCAACCGAGCCGCACTAGGTGCGGGGCGCGTGGTCGCCGCAGGTGCGGATGGTGCAGCTGCCACGAGCGCCGAGAACTTCACACTCCGCTTGCAGACACTTGCCAGGAGTGCTGGAGAGCGAACTCGGAGCGGGATGCCCCAGAAGTCAGACCTGCCCGCCGCACACCCCCCGCCCGGACCCCAGCCCCCTCCCCGCCTCGGCTCCCGCCCCTTTTCGGCCCCACCCCCAGCCCAGGCCACGCCCGTTCCGCCTTCGGCCCCGCCCACACTGTCCCAATAGAGAAAGCCCACTTCCAGCCCCACTCCAGCCCCTCCCCTCCGCGGCTCCTGATCCAGCCCACAAAACTAAGCTTGCTTTTCTGTCTCCATTTGTGCATCCTCTGGGCGTTGTCTGCCCACCTCCGGCAGAGAGTCCCAGGTCTGGTCCCGTCCAGGTGTCCGACCTGAGTGTTGCACACCTCGCAAACAGACTTAACCGTGACCTGGGACTCCGGTAAGCGCGTCCGTGACTTCTCCTCTCCACCAACGCTGCATTCACCGTCCCTCGGCCCCTCATTCTGCGCCCGCCCCCGCTGCCCCAGAAGTAGGGAGGAATTGGAGGGGCAGCCTTTGTGTGCCTCTGGGCACCTCCTTTGGGTACTGACATAGGTAACACCACCATCTGGGCATTTGTATTCCTAGTTCTGTGTGAGTGCTTTGGGTCGGTGGCATGGGGTGGAGTGGGCGTGTAGGTCCCACCAGGCACCTGCACAGAGGTCTAGAAGGCGAGGCCACTCCCTGCTCTGGGCTCTCTGCTGTCCTTTAATTCTGGTTTGGGCTTGATGTGACTTTCTCGAGGGCTAGGGCCAGACTGTCCAGCGCTAGACATGTCTCTGGGGCCAGGACTTTCCCGACACCTTTAGAAAGTTGAGCTGGGATTGTCTCAAAAGGGCACTGGTTGCAGACAGTTGTGTGAGCATCCGCCCCTGCTCGCCTCCTGGAGAAGTGTGCCTGCCTTTACATGATTGGTAGGCCTAGCCTGCCCTCCTTTGAAGACCTCCCTCCTCCACCATTTCCTGGGGAGTGGGGTAGGTGTTCCAACGTCCTCTCCCTAATGGCAAGTGCTTGAGGGAACCTCTGGCCAAGGGACCTGGAAGTGGAGGAGGAGAAGCGTCTCACTCGCATTTCAGAAGGCAGCAGTCACATTCATGGGCGTGGGTACTGCCAGTCAGACCTACAGCTGACCCAAGTGGAGAGCCATGGGGACAAGGAAGGGAGCAGAGCCTCTGCTTACACTACTACAGCCTGTAGATCTGAGCACTAGCCCAGGACCCTGGCCTCAGGGAGGGAGGGGGGACGGGGGTGGGGCTGGTCCTGGAACTTGCTACCTGATTCCCCAAACAGGACAGGACCCTACTTTGCCCTTCTCTGTTCTGGACCAGATCTCCCTCTTCTGCCTGAGCCCATCACGGGCTCCTCCCTGGATCTCAGTAGTAGAGGCTGCTCAAGCGCTGGGTGACTCTAAAGTACTGCCCTCCCAAGTGTCTGCACCCAAGAAATCATCGATTACCCCACCTCAGTTTGGGGCCTCCACTGCGGGGAAGTACAGGGCGTCTCCCCAAGTCGGAAACTGCAGTGGGCCCATCTGCTGGTTCCTTCTGAGCACCCCTTTCTCTCCTGGAGCTGACTTTCTCATGAATGCGCATGCGGTCAATAGAGTGTCCACACGTGGACAGGGACCCTGAAAAGGTTCACCGCCTCCTCTGCTAAACCATGCCCCAGGACCAGGGTCTGGAGTGGGTGAGCCAAAGAGGACTCCACCCCACAATCGTCTCTGGTCATCCGAGGGAAGAAGGTGGTCCTGGGTGAGAAAGAGAATCTCTCGGTGGGGCTCGGTCTGGGTGTTTAGTCTCCTGAAACCAATGAGGGGACCTTATTGAAGAAACAAATACCAAAGGAAATGAGTTTTGCTGATTTTACAAAAGTACATGGTCTAGTGCATGAATTTCTAGCCCTCCCCCCAACTTAACAATTTTCCTGAATCAGTTTTATTGTTAGGTTATTCTAGTTTTGTCCGTGCACCAGCTCTCTGCTGTGTGAAGAGTCCTGGCAGGTGTCAGGTGCTCAGGCAGACAGGAAGTGGGACGCTTCCTGTTGGAGTCCTTGTGGTTAGGGTAAGACACCTGTGCACCCCCTTTTGCAGCAGGTGTGTCCTTGCCCAGCTGTCATGTAAGGCAGGAGTCATACACATAGGCAGAGTGGGGTCTGTCCACTATTCCCAGAGTCCTTGTTCCCGGTCAGGTGTAGGCAGGGGGACCCTGTAGTGTGGAGCTCACATCTCCAAGCAAAGCCCATCACATAGACTGGTGTTGTCTGGAGTCTGGCTCCTATGCCCCTGTGTGAGCATCACTCAAATTTCCAAGCAAAGCATTTCACATGGACTGGTATTAGCTGGAGTCTCACCCCAGCCCCAAGACCCTTTTCTTGTCCGTCCTGGCTCCTGTGAGCATCTGATTGCCTGAAGAGTGTCTAATTCCCAGTACAACAGCTTAGTAATCAGGACACTAAGAGTTTGTCGTTTTAAAAGTAATCAGAACCTAGGGCTATGACTCAGCTGGTACTGTGCTTGCCTATCCTGCATGATTTTCTGGGTCCAGTCCCTAGCACTACACAAACTAGGTGTGGTAGTGCACACTCGCACTGGGGAGGTAGAGGCAGGCAGAGCAGAAGTTCAAGGTCATCCTCAGCTACACAGCAAGTTCGATGCCATCCGGGGCTACATGAGACCTTATCTCAAAAAGCAAAAACAAAACAAACCCCACAAAACTAGAAATCAGAGTGTGTTGGGAGCAGTGAGACCCCAGATCCTGAATTTCTTGTAATCCCCTGATTTGAGTGCCTACAGCTGCTCTGAGCATGAGACCTTCAGGAGTTCCTGGTGGAGGGAGAGTGGTTTCTGGTGGGTTTGGCTGGGGCGTGGCTATCTCTATATAATCTGCCCCTGAACACAATAAAGGGGCATTCTTGTGGGAATTCAAGGATGACCCATGTCGCTGTCTCTCTGTGTGTGTTTGTGTATTTTAACCTCCAGCCCCTTGCCTGAAGCTCGTAACTGGGTGCCAGCACACAGAGCGCAGAACTCAGGGTGCACATATGCTAACAGACTGCACACGTGTGTTTCATACACTTTTTTTTAATTTTCGAGACAGGGTTTCTCCATAGTTTTTTTGGTTCCGGTCCTGGAACTAGCTCTGGTTTCCCAGGCTGGCTTCGAACTCACAGAGATCCGCCTGCCTCTGCCTCCTGAGTGCTGGGATTAAAGGCATGCGCCACCACCACCCGGCTTGTTTCATACACTTTTATAACTCACAATGAGCAAGTTTTCTTTTACAGCTACTGAATTAAACATAACAATATTCTCCAAAACTTAACTACCTGGCTGCTTTTTCATGGCATAATTATTTCAAACTGTATCGTGGGCTGGAGTGAGTCATAACACGGTTAACGAAGCAGACTAGTTCCGTAAATTATGCCCTCAGTAGGTCTCTCTGTCCCTCAGAAATGAGCAGAGGAGTGAGGGGAAGGAGCAGGCTCCCAGTTCATTAAGTATGTGCATGATAATATCCTTATGTAAACCTGTGTATAAAAATAAATAAGCACTTGGCTCAGAAAGACGACTGCGTGGTCTGTTGTTGAGTCTGCTGTGTGTATCTTTCATGTGGAGTTCATCCCAGTGTCTGCTGTTAAGGGATTATGGCCAGCTAGCCGGTCCGCTGGCTACCACGGACACCACATTCTCCTAGCTCGACACAAACAGCACCTGCTTCTGAGTATTTCCAGTGACTCCATCCTGGATTGTTGTACCAGCAAGGGCTGGCCATGGAGATGTTTGTGATAGCTCTGGGCGAAGGCTCACATAGCTGCATATGTAGGTCCTTGAAGTTTGTAACTTAATTTTCCCTGTAAATAATATCGGTATTCTTTTTCTTATTTGTTAGACTTACTCATTTATTGGGCAGTGCATATGTCGGAATCAGAGGACAATGCGATGGACCCGTTTCTGACGTGTGTCACAGGGGTCAAATTCAGGTTTATCAGATTTTCAACAGTTACCTTTCCTGCAGAGCCATCTTGTCGGCAGTATAAGAACTTGGTCGTTCTTTATATAATGGTAATTCTTGGTCATCCTTCCAAATTAGTTTGGAGGTTAATCTGTCCAGTTCCTGTCAAATTGCATTGGAATTTATCTGTAATTGCCTTAAATGTGTTAATTTAAGAATTATCAGGATTTCCACAGTAACTGGACTGTTGACACAGTGCCCCCTTGTGGACATTGCACGTATTGAAAGACCACTTGCTGGCTTTTGCAGGCTAGTGGCTCACACAGGTTTAGCCCCACGTCACCTTCCACTTCAGGGTCTGCTCAGTTCATGGGGTACAGATTGGATTTACCTGTAAGAATCCTTGAACTTCTGGGGGTAGAGAGATGGGTCAATAGTTAAGAGAGCTTAATGCTCTTCCAGAGGACCTGGGTTCGATTCCCAGCACCCACATGGCCACATACAACTCTCTGTAACTCCACTTCCAAGGGATCCCATGTCTTCTTCTGAGCCCCTGTGGACACCAGGCACACATGTGGTACACAGATATACATTTAGGCAAAACAGTAAATACACACACACACACACACACACACATTTGGTTTTGTTTGAGACAGGGTTTCTCTGCAGCCCTGGCTACCCCAGAACTCTCTTCGTAGACCAGGCTGGCCTTGAACTATAAGAGATCCACCTGCCTCTGCCTCCTGAGTGCTACGACTAAAGACGTGCACCACCACACCTGGCCTACATTTATGTTTAACCAGGACCTCTCAGGAGTGTGCAGCATTCACACCCAGGTCCAAGCCCACTGCCACAGCAGACACGTCCTAGGATCTCCAATTTTCCCTTCCTCAGTCCACCCTGTCACCATGCCTCCCACCCAGCAGTGTCTATCCCAGACAGACAGGAGTCGTGTCTGTGGCTCCTTTTATCTACCTAGAAAATAACCTTCTCTTGTTAGCCTAAAATGGGCTTTTAAAAAAAATTCTCACTAGCCTTGGCTGTCCTGGTTCTCCCTTATGGAGGCCAGGCTGGCCTTGAACTCACAGAGCCCTGCCTGCCCCTACCAGCTGCTCCAATTAAAGGCCTGCAGCGCTGTGCCCTGAGGAGACAATACTTTTCATTGTTATTGTCTAGTTCTCTGCTGGAAACAATTAAGATCGTCTTTGGCTGGAGGAAAAATAATGTAGGGAGGGAGAGGGCTCAAACCACAGTGCTAATTTCCAAAGCAAACCGCTCCCTCCTTTCCCAGAGCCATGCTGGCCGCCCTGCTCTGCCACCCTGCTCTGCAGCCCTGCTCTGCACCCATGCTCTGCAGCCATGCTGGCCGCCCTGCTCTGCCACCCTGCTCTGCAGCCCTGCTCTGCACCCATGCTCTGCAGCCATGCTGGCCGCCCTGCTCTGCAGCCATGCTGGCCGCCCTGCTCTGCCGCCCTGCTCTGCCACCCTGCTCTGCAGCCCTGCTCTACAGCCATGCTGGCCGCCCTTCTCTGCAGCCATGCTCTGCAGCCCTGCTCTGCAGCCATGCTCTGCAGCCCTGCTCTGCAGCCATGCTCTGCCGCCCTGCTCTGCAGCCATGCTGGCCGCCCTGCTCTGCAGCCATGCTGGCCGCCCTGCTCTGCCGCCCTGCTCCGCAGCCATGCTGGCCGCCCTGCTCTGCAACCCTGCTCTGCCGCCCTGCTCTGCAGCCATGCTGGCCGCCCTGCTCTGCCGCCCTGCTCTGCAGCCATGCTGGCCGCCCTGCTCTGCCGCCCTGCTCTGCAGCCATGCTGGCTGCCCTGCTCTGCCGCCCTGCTCTGCTGCCCTGCTCTGCTGCCCTGCTCTGCAGCCATGCTGGCCGCCCTGCTCTGCCTCCCTGCTCTGCCGCCCTGCCCTGCAGCCGGATGCATCTTGCGGGAGATGGAAGAGAGAGAATCCCCTGCAGCTCCAGAGACGTCGGCTGCTGAGCCAAAGGCCACCACCCTGAGAAAATAAGCTCATGTCTCGTCTGGGTTTTCATGGCTACTTCTTCTAACAGGTGACATCAGAGGTTGTCTCCACAGCCAGACGTGGTGGCACCTGTCTGTGACCCCAGTACTCCACGATGGAGGTTGAGACAGAAAGACCCTGAGTTTGTGGCTAGCCTGTGCAACATTGTAAGATCCTTGCTCAAAAAGCAAAAGGAAACAAATGCCCAAGGTACCTTCGGGTACTCACATGCAGCATGCTGACCGCAGTCCCCTATTTCTGCAGATGACATAATCAGGGATAACCAAAAAAAATGGCAAAAGTCAGAGACAGCCAGGGATCTTCTCTAGAGGGCAAAGCTTATGCCTGGTGCCCCGCCCAAATGTCAAACAACTCATTTAGAAGTCTGTGGTTCACTTATTCTCGCACCCATTTCTAAAGCTCTAACCCTGCTGTGAGAGAAAAATCAAAATGAAAAGGCCCCTCAGGTATGTTGACTCGCGTGGGCTGTGGCCCAGTATGGAGTTAGGTCATGTGATTTTGCAGCAAGGACCCAGGCTGGACCCTGTCCGTGGGCAGCTGTTGGGCCTACACACCAGTCGCTCTATTTCTGTGCCTTCCTGACCTTGCATGATATGGAAACACAACAATTTCTATGGAAGCTGGCTCCTGCTCGGTAATTGAATATGCAGCCTGTACAGCTTCAACGAGTATACAGCTACTGTCTTAATTATGGTTTCTATTGCTGTAATAAAAACACCGTAATCAAAAGAAACTCAGAGAGGACAGGGTTTATTTCTTCTTACTACTCTCGGGACACACTCCATCGCGGAGGAAAGTCGGGGCAGGCACTGAAGACAGGAACCTAGAGTCAGGAACTGAAGCAGAGGCCATAGAGAAGGGCTGCTTACTGGCTCGCTCCCTGTGGCTGGCTCAACATATAGAACACAGGAGCACCTGCCCTGGGGTGGCACCACCCACAATGCTCTGGGACCTTCCATATCACTCATTAATTAAGGAAAAGCTGCACAGCTTTCCCACGGGTCAGTCTGGGGTGGGGGGCATTTTCTCAGTTGAGGTTCCCTCTTCCCAAGACTCTAGCTAGTACCAATTTGATAAAACACTAGCCAGCACCGCTATATGTGGTTTCTGGACATGGGCCTGCCTGACAACATCACAGGTCCTAACTTACCATCTTTACCCTTTACCAAGGGGGCAGCCAGCAGGATGGAGGAAGGTCCAGGATGGGGCGCGTGTTATTAATCATTACTGCATGCCAAAATGACATCCATTCATATGACAGGCTAGGCGCTGGGGAGATGGCTCGTCTGGGTTGAATAGCTTCCTAGGGGACTCCATGTCTTCATCCCCACATACCCCACATGTCCCACATACCCCAGCGTGGCCTGATTCGGAAACAGGGTCTTTGGTGAAGTTACTGAGGGGTCTCATCATACTAGATTATCAGAACGGGTTCCAGACCCAACAGCAGGGATCCTTGTAGGACAGAGGAGGACACGAGGGGACCCATCAGGGAGATGACTGAGAAGATGGCTGGGTTGGTAGGGACTGCGGATATCCTAACCTCAGGGTTTTGGGGTATAGAGCTGTTATGCAATGCACTTCAGTGGGCTTAGCTGTGAGCCTGGGGTCACTTGTCCAGCAAACTGTACCCTGGGCAGATGGTGAAAATTTCACTTGAAGAAATGGATGTCCACATTGGGTTACTGGCCACCTGCCCTAGGGCAGCCAAGACCCCCAACTTCTCTCTACAGGGCCTGGCCTGGGCCAATTGAGGTTCCTTCTGAGGCCACATGGGGACATAGTGGTCTCCTGATAGACACGCCTTGCGTGTACAGCCTGGGCGTGTCTCAGGACTCTCAGCCCTTGCCTGCTTTGCAAGACCTCAGTGTGGAGGAGGGGCTGCAGCTCAGTTGGCAGAGTACTTGCCTATCATCCGCACAGGCCTGGGTTCAATCCCCAGCCCTACATAAAACCTGGGACAGTCAAGAATTAATAAATGAAATGAAATAAATGAATGAAAAAGATCTGGTGCAGATTCCTCCCACTTCCCACTTAGGCAAGGGAAACCCACAGAGGTCCTTCTGAGGCCACCCGAGGGACATGGAGGCCAACTATTAGAGACGCCTGGCGTAAGCCCAGGCCTCTTCACTGGACCAGGTGGATATTGGAGCTGAGGCTGGTTCCAGAGAGAGACCCTCTTGGACTCAGTGGGACATGGAGCAAAATCATCCTCCTGGTGGCATGGTGGTTGTTAGAAAATCACCATAGAAAGTTTGTGAGGGCCACCCAGGGCTGTAGTCAGGCTCATTTCCCATAAGGCCACATTGTCTGGAGCTGGCATCTTTATGCCCACAGCCCTGCTGTGTGCCTTAATTGTTAGGAGCTGGTTTCTCTCATGTGTGTATGCATTTGACTGATTTTTAAAAATGTGTGTGTGCGTGCGCGCGTGCTACAGAGAGTGTGTGGAGATCAGGAGACAAGCTGCATGAGTTACTTCTCTCAGGAACTGAACTCAGGTCCTCAAGTGTGGGAGCAAAGACTTTTACCCGCTGAGCCATCTCTCCAGCCTGGGAACCAGATTCTTTGTCAAGGTTACCTTTAAATCCGTTGTGGATGCTTTGAGTCAATGACTAAGGGCAACATCGAAAGAACTGTTGCAGCCTCCTGTGACGACTTCCAGTGGTGCTTCTAGGTGGATCTCTGTGAGTTCAAGGCCAGTCTGGTCTACAGAGCGAGTTCCAGGACAGGCTCCAAGGCTACAGAGAAATCCTGTCTTTGAAAACCAAAAAGACCTCATGTCTGCCAAACTTTGAAGCTGGGGCCTCCCTGGGAAGGCTGAGTGTGGGTCGTTGCGCCATCTGCTGACCATTTTGGGAACTGCGCCTCAGGGCCAACCTAAGCTCTGAAGCCCCAAACCAGTCTCCTAGTCTTGATCATTGCCCCCTGGTCCCTGCTCCTGACCTGTGTGCCCACGTGGGGGTCATCTAAATGTAATGCTTACCACTTGCACCTGGATGAATCCACCGTTACCAGATGAATTTTGTACCTTCTAAAGATACGTTCAAATCCCAACAAGTATCGGTGACTGATCATCTTTGGAAGACAGTCTTTGATGATGACCAGGTAAAGAGGAGGTGTTAGGGTGGGCCTGCACCAATACATCAGGAACCCTTACAAATGAGCCAACAGGGAGAGACAGCCACAGGCTGAGGGACACCCAGAGTGACTAGCAGCACAGGAAGCTGGAAGGGCAATGGAAGACATGTGTCCTCGGGTGTCAGAGGAGCCCCCTACCTGCTAAACCCCACCCCACCCCCACCCCCGCACACACACTGTGGTTCTGGTCATCTGGTCTCAGGAACCTCAGTGCGTGCTTCTGTTGCTTCCAACAAGCCAGTCCATGGTCTGTCCTGGCAGCCCCACGTGAGATACAAATGGTCCTTACTCATAGCGAGAATACCAGAGACTTGGTAGTCAAAGTGAGACAGGTTTATTTTCACGTCTGCAGAAGCCAGCTGTCAGTGTGCAGATGTCGCATTGTGAAGTCATGGTTTTCACAGTTCCCAATCTGAAGATTCCTGCCCTTTTCCCCCACAGGCTGGTGCAGAGTGTTGCTGTCCCCCCCGCCCCATTCCCCATCCTCCCCTTTTCTGATACATGGCCTTTGTCGTGGCAGATAGTCTGGTTTTTCAGCCTTAAGATACGCCTAGACGAGCAGGCTCCAGCTGCTCGTGCCCTCTGCTGGGAACAGGTGCAGAACACCTGCTTAGCTGTGATTCTTCGATGACCTCACACTGAAAATGGGCCGTGATGTTGTACCTTAAACCCTGGATGTGTGCATACCGCGAAATGACATCTGGGACCATTTGGAGTCCTGGCCTCCAGCTGCTCTTCCCTGCTAGAGATCTTTACTTTCCTTCGGATTTGAGTTACTGAAAGCTGTGTCAAAGCTGTTTACCAGCTCTGCTTCACGAGCACGTGTTGCCTTGGCCTCGAGGACCAGAGGATAAGGTTTTCACCTGTTGGCCCACCTGACTGTTGGGTATATAAGCCTCTGTGGCGCTATTGAGTAAAGGGCTTCTTACCAGGGACTAGAGGTCCGTGTCTCTGTCTCTCTGTGTGTCTTTGTATGTTTCAATCTCCAGCCCCTTGCCCGAAGCTCGTAAACTGTATGGTAGTGCATAGAATGCAGACAGACATTGTGTGCTGCAATTGTCTTATGTGCACTTAACCCTCTGCCCCTCCTCTGCCAGCTCTCAGCTTTATGGATGCCCAGCTCATACCCCATATCCACAGAGACAGGAGCCCGTGTGGGAATCTATGTCATCACGGTTGCTCCTACCAGTGTCCCAGGGACCTCAACACTGTGAACTAGATTCCCTGAAGAAGCCGCACTATAAAAGGTCTTGCAGGCTGACGAGCCCTGACGACTGCAGGTCTGGAGCTAAAGCCATCTTAGGCTGTCATTCACTGCTGGATCTAACCTATGTCTTGGTGACTGCTAGAGGACTTTTGGACCATATTGTCTTAGCTGACCATTTGCTCCAACAACCCAGGCACACTGTTGACCACCCTGCGGGAGCCGGACCTCACGGACACCTTACAGGGCTTTCCTCCTAAGAGTTCTTCCTCTCTGGCACAGGGGCCTGGCGGTCTCTGCCAACACCCACATACTGTGCCAGTCTGGCCTGTTTCTACAGACGGGGAAGTATTCCTGGCAGATGCTCCTTTGGGGCTACTGCTGTACCCCAGTGCACCCACCATGGCCCCAAAACAAATGTGGACACACACACCTCCACACTGTCCCTAATCAGTATCCCCACCCCTTACTCCCTGCTGTCCTAAACCATCTTTACCAAGCCTCTAGCTCCTCCGAGAACCCATAAGGCAGGGTCTCTGAATGCTCTTCATTCCCGTTTCTCTGCACCCAACCTAGTTGCTCCACACTTTGTCCCAAGCAGAAGGGGCCATTTTCCCACCAGTCTTAGGCATGGGTCAGGATGTCCCGAATGTCCACATCCTGTTGTCTCTCTAGCAGGAAGGAGTTCAGGGGCTGACCCCTTCCCTTCAAACTTGGCCAGGGCCGGCTAACCTTAATCCCACAGCCTTGGTCCCCAAAGCTCTGGCCCTGGCAGAACATTCTCATACTGTGGTTCACTTTCTGCCCTCCGCTGCTAGTCCTGTGTTAGTATGGCAAGACCTGCCAGCAGACCTTGGTAAGGATACTACCAAGATTCAACCTGGTGAACCAGTGGGTTTATTGGGGTTAGAGGGCTATGGGTGAAGGGTCAGAACACGGACAATTCACAGGCAGCTGCATCACTGAAAGCCGATCCTAGGATGGGTGACGATTCCTAAAGCTGGCACCGAGTGGCTTGTAGATAGCTGGACGGACAGGAGTCTCCTTCGGCGGTTCCTACTGCTTATGTAACCCTGCGAGGGCCAGGGCTCTGCACTGGTCACTTTCAGGGACTTCGGAGTGTTAATGAGCTTCCTTCCTGATTCTAGAGGGAACTGCTACGTGGCAGCCCCTGCCCCGTGAAACCTGGAGCGAGGGAAGCCGACTGGAACCTTGCTGCCCCCCAGCAGAGGCTCAGTTAAGAGTGTAGAGCCCGACTCCAGGAGCAGAGCAGCCCGGGCGTACAAAGGGACACTCAAGGACCAGCCTGCTGAGCATCCCACACAGAGAGAGGTGGGAGAAGATTGTCAGAGTCTCCCCTTAGATTCTGGCCACAGCTTTCGGGGGCCCCCTCTGTTGTAATTCTGACCCAGCTGCGTTCATCGATGGAGGTGCTACAGTTCACCAAGGGTATAAGGTGAACCGGGGTGGAGTGGGGGGGGGGCATCATCCATGTTGGGGCAGTCTTTTGGCGATGCAGCTGTTTGGGGGGTCATCTACATTCCTACAAGTAATCCTCATCTCTGCTCCCACAGCTGAGCCCAGTATGGTCAGTATGCTCAGTTACCCTTGTGTAGAAGTGCTATTCTGCTCTGTCACTGGTGCCCTGCCTGGGGAGAGCACATCTCTGAAGAGACAGCAACACAGGGCTGGCTCACTCAGCGCTCCCAGCAGCCACAGGAGACACGATGGCCCCACTGAGACAAGGACAGACACTGAGACAAGGACACAGAGAACCAGATGGGAGACGGGAGCAGGAAGCTGGCAGTGGCCATAGCCCCACTAACTTAGGCTACCCAAGCAATCGCAGAGCTGCTCTGGGGTACTGGCTGACAGAGGAAGACTGGGCCTATAGTGAGAGCATAGGTGTGTGGGTGGGTGCGCCACACACATGGGGGGGGGCAGTCTACAGGAGGAGAAGCAGTTCTCAGCCACACTTCCCACGCTGGCAATCTTAGCACTAAAGTGTTGCAGCACCTCTTGTTACTGCCACGGTTGATACGTAGTAGTGAGTGACTACAGAGGAATGCTGTGTGGTCCCCAAGTAAGTTCCAGTGCGGGGAGTTTCCAGAGACAGGTCTGATGTCCCAAGGCTGCTGGCTCTTACAGGATCACTCCGAACCCTTCTCCCAAGTCTAGCATGTACAACAGTAGGCGGAACTCTGCCATGGTTAGAGTGCCCAAAGTGCCAGTCATGCAAGGGGCTCGATCCATAAACCTCCCAAGTACAGCTTCCACGTTCGCCTGTGCACACTGACAGACACGGAACAGACCGACAGGTGCAAACAGGGCTATAACAACACAAACAAGGCAAAAAACCCAGAGCCCTGGTGGACTGAAGTCTCTCTCAGGAGGGTGTCCGGAACCAGGTGAACACAGGATAAAAGGCTTTGGGGGCGAGGAGGGAGTAAGAGGGAACGTGACAGAGACGGGGAAGTCAGAATTGACCACTTGGGTGAAGGTTTAAACTGTCGTGGATGCACAGCCCTCGGAGCCTGTGGGGACGGTGCGATGCAGGTGACATGGGGGTCAGTTAGGTTCTTGGAAGGACAGCTGAACCCAGGCTTGTGTCGCTCATCTGGACAAATAGAGTGCCCCGGCGACATGCCGATTATGAAGCGATTACATACACCAGCCACCCAAAGGGAGCCATTATCCCGCTGTGAGGCTGCTGGGCTGGATGAAGAAAGCTAAGGAGGATTTATCTTTCGGGGAGGAGCTGCGAGGCCCAAGAGTCATCCAACGTTTTCTTCCAAATCCCGCAGAGCGGCACAGTCTGTGATTCGGTAACTCACCAGTGGGCGTCATGCCCAGTGTGAACAGATGCCCCGCACACACCCAACTACCAGTGTGCACAAACCCTAGAAAGCCACACACCCAAGGTGGCCCTGGTGTCCATGTCCACACCTTAGGTACCAATATCCCCCAGTGCCCATCCGATATGCCACACACCTGAGGTGCGTGCACACAAGGCAAGCAGCTCACCCTGAGACGCCTACATCTGAGGGGTCCACACCGAAGCACCCGCAATCCCCAGGTGCCAACACCCCCTCCAGCGGTGCGCACACCTCCGCGGAGCGCCTTGCGCCGAAAGGCACGCACCGTGACCTTGGAAAAGGTGAAGGGCGTAGAGTCGACGCCCCTCGCGCCACCCCGCCCTCCGCGCAAGCTGGACCGAGCCTTCCCTTTTCTGGTCCTCAGCCAGGAGCCTCCCAGCAACCTACACCTTTTCCTGCCGAGTAAACAGGAAATGGCTCTGCGCGTGGCGGTTGCTTCCGGCCCGGGGCATCGGTGATTTTGAACGGCAGCGCGCTGCAGCCAATCGCAGGAGACGACTGGGGAGCGAGCCAATCGCGGGGCGGGCGAGGTCGGACGGACGCCGGGGCGGCGGCCGCGTCGGTGGGGCCGGCGGGTGGCGGCGGCGCGATGCTGCAGCTGCGGGACACGGTGGACTCGGCGGGCACAAGCCCCACGGCGCTGCTGGCGGCCGGCGAGGATGCGGGAGCGGGCCGGCCGGGGACGAGCACGCCGCTGCGCCAGACGCTGTGGCCGCTGAGCGTCCACGACCCGACACGCCGCGCCCGCGTCAAGGAGTACTTCGTGTTCCGGCCCGGCACCATCGAGCAGGCGGTGGAGGAGATCCGCGCCGTCGTGCGACCCGTGGAGGACGGCGAGATCCAGGGGGTGTGGCTGCTGACCGAGTAAGCCTGCGCGAGTGCGCGTGGGAGCCTCGCCTCTCGGCCGCCGGGTGGGCAGCGGGCTGGGGCCCTGGTAACAGGCGGTCCCTCTCCCCTCCAGGGTGGACCACTGGAACAACGAGAAGGAGAGGCTGGTGCTGGTCACCGATCAGTCACTGCTCATCTGCAAGTATGACTTCATCAGCCTTCAGTGCCAGCAGGTGGTCAGGGTGGCGCTCAGCGCGGTGGACACCATCTCCTGTGGAGAGTTCCAGTTCCCTCCGAAGTCACTCAACAAGTAGGTGCACCAGCGCACTACACGGCAGGGCCCCTGCGAACCCTGTAAGTTCCGTTCTTGCTAGCTAAAGGCCTCATCTTGAAGGACCAGTGAAAAGGACCTTAAAATAGAAACTGTAGAAACTGACTTGAGGGCTGCCCAGTGCCACCTTAAAAGGGCTGCCGGCACTAAAAACCGGTTACCAGTTAGGATTGTGGAATCCTAGCCCACTGTTAAAAGCTATGTTAAGTACTGAACACTCCCCAGACTGGGCATTTTACCTCCAGCAGGATGGGAGCACAGGGTATCTGTTCAGTCTTTTTCTGGTTCCTGTTTAAAAGAATCAATCAGCAGATTGGCTGATTGATTCGTTGATTGAACGTACTAAAAACCGGATACATTAGAAAACACCTAACAGCCAGTTTTCAAGAGCTGGTGAGCTTGCTATAAAAGAAGTATTCTGAAGCTTAAGAGGCCCATACCCGTGGGTGGTGGTGACACACACCTTTAATTCCAGGACCCAGGAGGCAGAGGCAGGCGGATCTCTATAAATCTGAGACCAGCCTGGTCTACAAAGTAAGTTCCAGTATACCCAGGGCTACACCGAGACACACTGTCTTGAAAAACTGAAAAAGAGGCCCATACATCTGAGCCCAGTCTATGGCAATTTGAATAGGGAATCCAGGAAGCTAATGGCTGCGAGCATTATTCAGTAACACATTAAGTAACGAAAACATCCATAATTTGGCCAGACTGAACTGTATGCGGTTTCACTGGCTGTAAAGATGAGTCTTAGCATCACCAAGACATGAACTTCTTACTCTCAGAAAGTGCTTGCAGTGGCTAGCGGAGACCGTTGTTACACTGTACCCCAGCTGTCCCTGCCTTCCCTGATAGCAGCTGGCTGCAGCGTTGGACTCCAGTGGTAAGCAAGGCTCTCTTTCCCCTCTTCCATCAGGCGAGAAGGCTTTGGGGTTCGCATTCAGTGGGACAAGCAGAGCCGCCCTTCTTTCATCAACAGATGGAACCCCTGGTCCACAAATATGCCCTACGCCACCTTCATAGAACACCCAATGGCTGGCATGGACGAGAAGACTGCGTCTCTGTGCCATGTAAGCAGATCCGAGGCCCGGGGCCAGCAGTGAGTGTGAGCACTTGAAGTGCAGGTCCTGATAGTGGGGCCTCGGAACACAGGGAGACGCCCATCCCGCTGCAGGATGCTCAGTCTAGAGGGGGCGAGTTGCAGTCCTAGTGAGGCTCTGCAGGTGCTGCCGCTGGTGCAGGCGGGTACTTGGGAGGTGCTGAGGGAGCCCTGAGATCCTTCAAAAGGGCACATGTGCAGCATATAGTTCATTGTGTACATGCATTCCAGACAGGTTATGGTAGGGCTGAGAAAGTCCTGTCACTGGATGACATCATAGTCCTCATGAATTTCTCCATCTGTGATGGAGTGCACAGCACGCCAGTGTGCAGCCTGTGGTGACGGTGCTGTCGGAGGTCACGTGCTCAGTGTCCTTTGTATCACCTCAGGGCGTGTGCTGAGTCTCCTCACGGTGTCTTTAGTGACAGAGCGGTACTATCTGGAGCTGGACAGATGAGTCACCTGGTGACCCAGCCCTTAGCACTTGACCGGATGACTTCTCAGAATCCCCGTTTCCCGTGTAGTGGAGTACTGTTGTCTGCCTTGAGGTTAAGGTTCCATGTTTCTTCTCTCTTTACAGTTGGAAAGCTTCAAGGCTCTCCTGATCCAAGCTGTCAAGAAAGCCCAGAAGGAAAGCCCACTGCCAGGACAGGCGAATAGCGTGCTGGTGCTGGAGCGCCCACTCCTCATCGAGACCTACGTAGGGCTCATGTCCTTCATTAACAACGAAGCCAAGCTGGGTTACTCCATGACCAGGGGCAAGATAGGCTTCTAGTCTTCGTGGAGGGACGCAGTGTGCCACCTCAAGCTACCCACTGCGGTTGGAGAGAACACAGGCATGGTCCCTTTAGGTGCCTGATTAGAATAGTCAAGCGAATTATATATATTTAGTTGGATATTGGACACCTTGGCAACATGATATATGAAGGCAGAAATACTGGCTGTCCCTATGCCACCGTGTTCCTTCTGTAACTCCACATAAATGTTTTCTCCAGTGTCCCTGCTGGGCTTGTTCTTCCTGCTCTGCCTCTCCAGCATGCTGAGCAGAATGTGCCCGCCCACTTCTGCTGAACACAAACTGTTGGACACTGGGCGGAGCAGAGCGACCCATACCTGCACTGCAGATGCACTTGCATTAACTCCCCCTGCCCCTCGCCGCCCTTCAAGTTTTGTATTTTGAAATTCAGCCCATTTTTTAAAAGCTAAATACAATAGCAGTCAGCAGATCAGTTACAAGAAAGACAGCCTGCCTGGCCACTCCTAGCGAAACTGCTCTTCCGTGAATGTTTGACCTGAAGTCACACTTTGCAAACTAATCCAGCTTGGGTTAATACAGTTTTCCTAGGCCCAGGGACAGTCAGTCTCATGACATAATCCAGGCCCTTCTGGAAGTCATGGTGGTGGGTTTTTATCATCCTGTCTCTGTTTAAAAGGGACTGAGTGGTTTGGTTTAAAAAGTGCATGTTTATAATAAGCAGACCAGCCTGCATCCCCCTGGCCCCACCGAGCTTTGCTGAGCTTCACCACACCAGCCACACACGGTTTCCCCTGTGGCTCTAGCACCTGTCAGTACACTGTAGATGCTGGCCTGTCACTCGATACCTCTGCCGCAGCTTTAAGTTAACCATGGATGTGACCAGAATGACCTCAGATGCACCTGGTCTTTGTCCTCTGCTTTTGGTCTTGTAGTAAAGACACTGAAAACCAAATGAAGTCGCTCCTTTTTGAAGTTACTGTCACAAAACAGTTGCACCAACTAAAGACTGTCTTGAGGCCTGAGGGACTGAACCTGTTGGCTGGCTGTGGACCCTCCCCATAGTCCTCTTTACAAAAGTTCAGATGGGCAAGTCCACAGTCCAGGTTAAGAGCCTGGTTCAGATAGCCCAACATTTTGGTATGGCTGCTTTCAGGCCGTTTGCTAGAGATGTGGAGCTGTGCTGGGTGGGCTAAGTGCTGGGGGAGGCACGGGTGCCTGAGGACATCCTGCTGCAGAGGGGCTGCACAGATCCACAGTAGTCACCCTTGGTCAAGAGCACTCTGGAAACAGCTCGGAATATAAAGAGACATAAGGCAGCTAAGTGTTGTTATCCTCCTAAGATAGACCTTGAACCTATGACCTAAGGCCTTGAGGGAAATGACCACCCTTGTCCCATGGATTAGCAAATACCTATTTTATATTACAGTTTATACATATTTACAGAACACATCACTACAGAAAACTGGATATCCCGTCCCATCAGGAGCCTGCGCAGCTGTTGCTTGTGTTGAAAGCAGCAGGGCCCGTTGCCTCGGTTTCCACTCAGGTCCTAGGCATGGCCGTCCCGTTGTCCACAGGCTGCGCCAAACCCCTCCTTGGTCTCCAGAAAACAGAGACAGAAGTGGTCCTTGCTAAGGAGGGCCAAGGAATCCCCACTCAAGTGCCAGCACAGTCCAAGCACTGGGAAGTCACCTAGAGAGACAGGTGGTCAGGGTCAGAGCAGAGATCAGGACCAGGGAGGGCATCCTACGGATTAAGTGAGGATCCTGGCGAGCCCAGACTGATGCAGCCAAAGCCTATAAAGCTTGGGCAGCAGGTCCCGTGTCAGGTTACACACTGGGCAAGGTCCTGCAAGTTTGCTAAAAGCCATGGGGGTGGGGGCATGTCACCGCTAGGCACGAGCCACCGTCCGTTGGCTGGGATATGCTTACCTTCCCCAGGTACCTGCACGGACACACAGCCTGCAGGGGACCACAGGTACACCTTGCTCCCGCCTGTACAGATGGCCAGCCTTGGCTGCTGTGGGTCCCACTGAAATGAGCGCACTGGAGACAAATGCTCCAGTACCACAAACAGCTTCAGCTTCTGAATGTCCCAGACCCAGACAGCGTTGGGGACATTGTCTGCAAGGAAACAGAGATAGGGCACCATGTCAGTGCCAGCCCTCTTCGAGCAAACCTGACTCAAAGGATGTACTAGGTTTCTTTCTCAGGGACTAGCACCCAAAACAAAACGAAACAAAAAAGACCCCCAAAGGCCATAAATCCCTCCTTTTTCCCTGTGGTTTTTACATTTGTAATTGTGAAACTATGCAAACAAAACCAGAGCCACAGAGGCCAATGCTGGAGGGAGTAGGCGGTCAGCCAGGGCATGGGCTGACTAGCTAGGAGCTGCTGTGCAGACCGTCCACAGGGAGAACAGCGCACAGCTGCCCTCCTGAGCTGCTTCTCATTCATTTCTGCTCTGGGCGTCAAGCGGTGCAGGGAGCAGCTGACCCTGTCCAGGAGTATGACACTGACCGTTTCTTGTTGCCAGGAAGTAGCTGTCAGAACTGAAAGCCAGCATCCCTACTCCCATCCTAGGGTTAGCTCTGTCAGCTACCGGCTTCAGAGTCTGCAAGGCAACTGGCCCAGAGGCGATTTCATCTGGAACACAGCAGGGAGGACATGCCAGGGTGCTGGTTAAAGGGGGGAAGGGAAAGCAGGCCGGCAAGTGTGCAAGAGATCTGCTGTGGGAAGAGGCCTGCTCACGAGTTCCCTAGGGGACAACCGTTCTATTCCACTGCAGAGAGGGCCCCAAGTGGGGACAGGCCCATGCAGTCTGGAGCCCCCAGGAAGGGTATAAACATCATCAGGTCTGCTTTCTGAGCTAGTCCTAGCTGCTTGAACATCTGGCCGGTCTACCCATCACCAGCATCTGCACAGACGGCTGGCTGCCCTTTTCCAGCTGGGAGGTGAAGGAAGATTATCACCCAGCAGAAGATGTTAGCTAAGCACCAGCCAGTACGAGCAGCACCTCTCAAGCCTGGCTGCCCTCAACCCTGCAGGGCAGGAAGTGAAAGGCTAAGCTACCAAGTACATGTCTGCTCCTGTTCTCTCTCCCCCCAATCCCTCTGAGGTCCATCAGAGAACTGTCGACGGCCAGGACTGTTAAGCTACTGTGACAGGTGGGATGAGGGCACACGGACTACAGGGCAGTGTGGGAAAGGTGAGCATCACAGGAGAGCACTGGTCTATGCTGCAGGGAGCTTGAGACCCCAGCTGAGATCTCCCCCACCCCACCTGAGATTCACATGGACAGAGGATTCTCATCTGAGACAAAGCTCAGGCTTTCTCCCTCTGCTGCTTACATTTGCTCTCTGAGGTAGAGAGGGCACCAGCCATTGCTCGGGGTGGTGGGAAGGACAGGTGGCCCAGCCCCAGCTGTGGGATCTTCTCAGCTTCCTTATACACAACCTGAAAAACATGATTTGGCCACTAACCAGTTTGTGACAAGAACCAGGGACTCGGGAAGGTGGCCAACTTAAGTGCCAGACATCACAGTTGCTGGGAAGAAGAGCACCAGTCTGACCCCTTGCAGTGAAGTTCGGACAGCTCAGCTGCCACCTCAGTCCTGCTGACCAGGCTGTCCTGGAGAGATGGGCCCTGACTACATGACGGTGTCGTGGTAAACAATGTCACAGCCATGCAGAAGTGGCTTGTGTGGGTGCCAGGCCAGAGGGCAGTGAGCAGCAAGCCTGTGGGAGCAGCAAACAGCCAGGCACAACAGATTCGCTGCTAGTGTGGGTCTTAAAACCCATGAGCTGGGGCTTGGCTGCCAGCAACTTTAAACAGTGTATGGGGGATAAGGCAGGTCACTGGAGGTGTGCCTTAAAAGCCTGTATTGGGACCTCGCCTGTCCTTCCTCTCTCCTGGCCACTGTAAGATTAGCTCTGCCCTGCCATCTGCTCCTTACCACAGTGTGTTGCCTTGACACAAGCCAGAGTAAGAAGGCAAAGGGTCCACGGACTGAAGCTCCTTTTCCTTTAAATTGATCCTGTCCCAGTGACATAGCTGATTTATACACCAGTCCCGGTAGAGAAACCATAGCACACACAGAGACCTAGACGCATGAACCACAGGCAAGCCTTGGCGGCCTGCAGGGCCAGCCTTGCACCCTGCCGTCCCTCACCTGAGCTCAGCCAAGGCCAACCACTACTACTGGAAGAGCACACGCTAAGCCAAAGCCTCACCTCTGCCCAGCTCTTCCTTCCTCCAGGTTCTGGCCTGCAGCCCCGCCCCTTCCTTGTCCTCCTCAGGTCTAGCACCTCAGTGGATGGGTGACCTCTACAAGGAAAGCAGAAGTCTGTCCTTGCTGCGGACTGAGAGATGACAGCGCAACTCAACACTGTGGAGCTACAGAACATGCCTTTCTGGTTCCCAGACCTGAGCTGCCCCTTGCTCCCCAAGGTCTGCACAGAACAACTCTCCTGGCCCTTCCCTGCTTGTCTGCACAGTGCCTGGCAGGACGGCAGATGTTTGAGACTCCCCAGTCCCTCTGCTAACACCAGGGACCAGCAAAGGACAGAGCATGGATGAACACAGCATCTGGCTAGGACAGAGGCACAGTCCACAGAACCTGGACTAGACATGCCCTTGACAAAAGAGGGTGTGAGGGCGCAGGGACAAGGAAGACGACATCACAGTAACCAAGGAAGTCAAGAGCAGCTCACAGCACCAGAGACACCACCATGCTCAATTCAAGATTCATGCAGACTTACTGTCTTGGGATTATTAATGGTTGCAGGATGCCCAAACTCGGTGATCATCTTCCAGGTCACATGATTAAGGAGGCGCACCTGGGGAAGGAACCATGAGGATGACATGCAGGCTGCAGACAGCTCACGGAGGTGGCCAATCCCGAGCCATTTCCCACCTTTCCGTCATAGCTCCCAATGGCCAGGAACTGACTACTGGGGCTCCAGGCCACAGACTTGATGCCCAGGGACCACTCATAGGCACAATATGCGGAGAGCAGGCGGCCGTCCAGGGAGTAGAGCAGAATCTTGTACTGCAGACAGACAGTAGACAGGTCACAGGTACCGAGTGCAGGCTTCAGTGCCCAGCAGCTCGCTGCAGTAAAAGCACACACAGGTACCTGCAGGTGCGTGCTCTTGAGAAAGAATGTGCCGCTGGCCATGTGCTATACCTCCAAGCAAGTGTCCCACGCTGCCAGCACACAGCCATTCGGGGCCCACTCGATCCCTGTGAGATCCTGCGTATCTGTGTCAAAGTGCTTCCAGACGAGAGGAAAACACGACAATTTGAAAAAATTTCCTTATATAAGTGCATTTATTTCACAACCAATGCTTTTGGCATACGTATCATTTCACATGCAGCACAGACAAGACAGCTGCACGCCGTCCTGGCGAGTGCCAGCCATTCCGGGCCAGGCGCACATGCCCTCATCCTCCCGCAGCCTGCTTCCCAGTGTGCCCCCTCGGATATCTGTTCATGGGTTTGAGGCGTGTTTGCATGGAGGGCGATATGCTCACGTCACAGCTCCTGAGACATCTTGCCCAGGGCCAACTCAACAGCATTCCTCCCAGCAAGGCATTCCCTTACACAAATGAGGGTTCAAAGTTCATGCCAATGCCTGGCATGCACCAAGTGTGCACACAAGGTCTGAATCACACTTAGTGTGCACTGCTTAAAGGCACACACAGTACTCCTGCCCTCTGGCCACAGAAACCTCATTCTACCTACACCAGGGACTGCAAAGGCCCCTGGAATCATCAGAACACTGGCTCTGCCCCTCTCCGCCCCCACCCCTGCCAGCAGGAGAGGACTGCCCTACCCGGAGGAGCTGCCCCTCTCCCTGACCCCAGCAGGAGAGGACTGCCCTACCCGGAGGAGCTGCCAGTCGCTGCACACAAAGATGCTCACATAGTCCCTGCAGTCTCGCCTCTCTGCCAAGGCCAGGTAGCGGCCATCCCTGGTGAAAGTTATTCCTGTGGAGAGAGAATGTACTGGAGCCAGAGCGTGGACAAATGCCCAGAACAGCAGGGACTTTACAGGGGACAAGAGAAAGAACCAAGCAAGAAAAGGGGAAGCCCCAGAAATGTGGTGAGCAGGACACTGTCACACGGGAACCTGACAAGCAGAGAGATCTCACTCCTCCAAGTTAGGTGGGAGCCCAAGTACCTGATTTTTAATGTGTCAGAAATGTCACTGACTGAATGCAGGGCCTAGCTGGTTAGTATGTTTCACAAAGAAACTACAGGAGACACTTGTGGTCAAAATCCAGCTTGCTATTTTGTGTGTTTGGCACACGTGTGTCGTGGCATATGTGTGTGTGTGTGTATAAAGGTTAAAAGACAGTCTTAGGCGTCTGTACTCCCCAATGACCTTGTTGAGATTGTTTGCAACTGCATGTGCCAGGCTAAGTGGCCTGCCAGCTTCTGAAATTCTCCGTCTCCAGCTCCCATCTTGATGTAGGAGCGCTGGGACTGCAGACTTGTGCGGCCGTGCCTGCTCCACAGTGGGCTCTGGGGTCTGAACTCAGTGCTGGGACTGCAGACTTGTGCGGCCGTGCCTGCTCCACAGTGGGCTCTGGGGTCTGAACTCAGGGCTGTGCCTGCTCCACAGTGGGCTCTGGGGTCTGAACTCAGGGCTGTGCCTGCTCCACAGTGGGCTCTGGGGTCTGAACTCAGGGCTGTGCCTGCTCCACAGTGGGCTCTGGGGTCTGAACTCACGTCTGCAGGCTTGCACAAGCCCTTTATACCCTGAGGCAGCTCTCTCGTCTGCTACTGCATTTCTTACTGTTTTTGGGTTTATCTTTATTATTCTCAGTTAGTGTATAGGTTGTGCAGAGAGAGCAGGAGCGCCTGCAGAGGCCACAAGTCCCATCCCCTGGAGCTGAAGCTATAGGCAGCTGGGAGCCCCTGACATGGGTGCTTCTGGAAGAGCAGTGTGTGCTCTAGCCCAGAACTTATCATTTCAAATAAATGAATATTCAGTATTAGCATAAAAAACCCGAGGCCAAGGTTGCTGCTTCATGAATGATAAGAACATTTCAAAGAACAGAAGACTAGAGGACACCTCCACCCAGACCCAGACTGTTGTTCAGCTACAGTAACACTTCAGACTACAAAAAAGTCAGAGTGAACCTAAAGTGCACTTCAGTCCAGTGTTACCTGCAAACTGCTTATGGCAGCAAAGAATACAGTACGACGCCCGATGTTTCTCGGTCCTTCTACTGTATGTTGTTTCTGGGATCGAGGGCAGTGATGCATACACATCCCATCATCCCATACACTCTGCCCAGGGCTCCAATGACGAGGGGCTCCTGTCTCTTTCCCCTGCTCTGGGATGCTCAGATGTGACCGGATGTGAGCCCTGACAGAAGAGCTAGTGAAATGAGCTGGAGATGCTCAGGGGTTAAAAACGTACGCTGCTTTTCCAGAAAACTGGACCCCAGCACCCAAGACAGACAGCTCACAACCACCTGTAACTCCAACTCCAGGGACTGGGATGTCCTCTCTAGACTCCACGAATGCTTGCATTCACATTACACACACACACACACACACCTGATTATAAAAATAAATCTTAAAAAAAAGTGAGTGCAGTGAGGCTGCAACAGGCACTGAGGGAGAGCGAACTGCCCTTCCCTCCCAGGACGCCACCCTCTGCGACTCTCCACAGCATCCTGCTGTCAAGGAAATAGCATGCAATCTCTTGCTTACAGAGACACAGGAAACAGCACAGAGTGAGGAGAGCCAGGTGATACCTAAGGACACAGAGGAAGGTACAGCCATGGAGGCTGGCTGGGAGGGGTCTGCTGCTGCAGCAGCCACTGCTTTCTGCTCTCTGTGACAGACTGTGTGTGTGTGAGGGGCACTGGCAGACTCACCCTGCTGACAGGCTTTGGGATACTTGATGTAAGACACAGATTTTGTGCACAGGGACCAGACGGTTATTCGCAGCTGCCAGGGAGAAGGGGAGAGAGAAAGGAGTTAGGATGTTTCCTGTCGCTAGAAAGACTCTCGAAGCTGAGAAGATAAAGGTGGACTCACGTTGTACACGCACAGCAAGGTTAGTTTAGCATGCTTGCATGAGCGGCTGTGAGAGCCCTGATCGTCACCAGTCGTCAGAGGGGACATTGACTCCACAGCGCAGGGCTGGGGCAACGTCAGGGTGAAGGTCTCACAGCTCAAGGAGGCAGTGGAGTTTGGAAACTCGGCATTCCTCCAAATGCCAAGTGTCTAAGATCCCAGCATGTGTAAGACAGAGACAGGCAAGTGGGCTAGCTTAACTAGACCTGGACAGCTAAGTTCAAGTGAGAGACACTGCCTCAGAACGAGGTGGAGAATAACTGAGGAAGACATGCAACATCGACGAGACGACGTGGGAACTCGCACACACCCCACGACGCAATTCACTTCAGTGCCCTAGCCTGGTAGCCATCTCAAATCCTGATGCGAGCCCTCGGAGGTGAACCCCTCCATCTGCACTGGCCCAGCAGGATCCTGTCACTGAGCCCCAGGGCTCCCCACAACTCAGATCTCAGCAGCAGAGCGACAGCTGAGGATGATCCAGCAAGCCTGTCCTTTCAAGGAACAAGAGCAGCAGCTATGACTGCCAGGAGGGGCAATGGACGGGCATATTTAAATAAATACACGGGCACTGCAGACCCCAGGATCCCCCAGAACGGGGAGAAGATGGCTACTGTGCAATGCAGCTCCAGCAGGCTCTCGAGGCCTGTCGGTGTTCCGAGAAGTGTGTAGGTGTGTCTTCCACTGCTGAGGCGACAGCCCAAGTTGGCCGCCTTCTTGTTGTCTCACAGGAGACAGGGACTCCTTGCACTGTACAGCGCCTTCATGGATATCCTGCCTCCAGAAGGGTACCCATGATCTAACTGTCCTGCGTGGGAATTGCATGACTCTCAGTTATGTGTCCACTCTACTAACGGATGCCTGTAGGGTCACCTGCTGACCATCAAGCATAGCCGTGGTAAATGAAGTCTGAGGGATTTTTTAAAAGCTAAAACTTAAAAGCTAGGAATAAGGTAGGGCATGGTGACACAAAGCTTTAATCCCAGTCATCAAGAGGCAAAGACAGCAGATCTCTGAGAGTCTAAGGACAGCCAGGGCTACCCAGTGAGACCCTGTCCCAAAATATAACAAAAAGGTGGCTTCCTCAGGGTGCCCCTTGCTAAGCCATGGTATTCCTTCACACCCGAGCTGAACAGTCACTTCAGGGCCACGGGCCAACAAAGCCATCGAAGGCGACCTGAACGTTTTACTCTGTCCAAACGTCCTCTCCATTTCAGTATGTGTGTGACTGAATGAATAAAGGTACTCTTTTTTTTGGGGGGTGGGCATTAACTGAGGGTCTGAGATCTGGAGGCTGGACTCTGGTCTGCAGAACTCTAAGCATGAGGACTGCTGATCAAAGTTGTCTGGAAAACTCTCAAATGACCCTCTAACAAGCCCAGGCCACTTAAAATGCCCAGTTAAGATGTTAGCATAACCAGTACAGAGTTGGCCTGTAACAGAAGACATAGACTTCCAATCCCAGAGTGTTTTACTCCAGAACCCAGACTTCCACATCCCAGAGTGTTTTACTCCAGAACCCAGACTTCCACATCCCAGAGTGTTTTACTCCAGAACCCAGACTTCCACATCCCAGAGTGTTTTACTCCAGAACCCAGACTTCCACATTCCCAGCGTGTTTTAGGCACAAGGGACAGGACGGGCCGCGTTCGGCCAGCTTACATGGAATTCAGTTGTATTCAGAATGTGGCGGCCGTCCGGACTCCAGCAGGAAGCAACCAGCCCCGCGGAGCCCTCGTCGATTTTGCAGTGCCATTCCGGCTGCTCCAGTGACCAGACCTTGAGTCATAAAAGAAACACAGGGTTGCAGAGCACGGTTGCGCCACCCACAGCCTGTAAGGGAGAGGATGCTACCTTGTCACCTCAGGTGTCCCTTTAAAAGGATCCGCTCTTGTCTCCGTTCCAGAACCTCACTTAGTTAGGCTTTGTGGATAACAGTTCACTGCCTTCCAACACTCCCTAAACACAAATGTCTCCCACTCCGGAGAACATAGCTCTGAGACTAACAACATTTTAGTGCTTTTCTTTTCTATTTTTTAAACATCAAAAGTATTTGGATTAAACTATTAGAGAACATTAGGTATTTAAAGAAAAAAACTTTAGAGTTTCTTTGCATTTTTGTTTTCAAACCTAACTAGAGGATACAAAAAACCCCACTCCTTCCTAGTTACGCCCCTGGGAAAGTTTCCTAATTCTAACTCTGCTACAGTAACAGCACCGGACCAATTACACAGGCCCTGTGAGTGCAGGCGCCCATCCACACAGGGGACTTACATGAGCCTTACCTATATGTCGCATGTACCTGCCTACACACACGCCTGCCCCGGTACACACCTGCACAAGCCCCCGTCTGTACATGGCACACAGGATGAAGAGGGAGTCTGCTGACCACTCTATGTGCTGGATCTGGTCCAGGCACGTATACAACTGAAGGATCTGAAGGGTCTTCCCATCCCGGATCACTAGCCGGTACTGGACACAGGAAGCCTGAAAAGTGAGGCAGAAGGCACTCAGTAGTGTCTGCTCTACAGGAGGGCAGGAGGGCTCTCTGGTGTGGAATGCCCTCTGTGTGCTGTGAATATGTTTTATTACCATTGGTTAATAAAGAAGCTGCTCTGGTCTATGGCAGGGCAGAATATAGCTAGGCAGAAAAGCCAAACTGAATAGAGGGAGGAAGACGGCGGAGTCAGGAAGACACCAACAGCAGCCAAAGGACTAAGATGCCAGGGCATTACCGGTAAGCCACAGGGCACGTGGCAAAACACAGATTATTAGAAACAGCTTAATTTATATGTAGAGCCAGCTACTAAGAAGTCTGAGCCATCGGCCAAGCAATTATAATTAATATTAAGCCTCAGAGTGGTTATTCAGGAACGATGGGTGGGAGAGAATCCTCCAGTAACAACAGTGAGGCCGTGCTCAATGGTCACCTCCTTTCCTCCTGTCTGGCATGTTTCAAAGCTGCCAGTAATTACATTCGTTCCAAAATTAGAAGAAGAGAAAGCTGGTGCATACAAAGATTTAAACGTTCTACCACGCAGTTTCATCATTGTACACACTGCACATCTGTCCAACATTCAACTGGAATCCCCAGATTTGTACAAGTAAATTTATTTTTTAAAAAAATTAGATTGGTGTGCATGCCTATAATCCCAGCACTGGGGAGGCAGAGGCACGCAAATTCCTTAGTTTGAACCAACCTTGGTCTGTAGAATGAGTTCCAGGACAACCAGAGCTACACAGGGAAACTCTATCCTGAACCACACCCACCACCAAAAACAAAAGAAAGAAAAGGGAAAAGGGTTTTTTGCTTGGGTGTGATGGGACACACCTGTAACTACTGCTCTAGGGAGATGCTGAGGCCAGCTTTGCATATTACACTATAGTCTAAAAGAACTTGCACTCGCCTCAGATGCAAGTTTGGATTCCCAGAAGTCACATAAAACTGGGTGTACTTGTTTATAATGCCAGTGTTCCTGTGGTCAGAAGGGAGGCTGAGACAGGGTGGGTCAGCTAGCCTGGTGTATGCAGCAGAGAACAAGAGACCTTGAATGGAACAAGGTGGAAGTCAAGCAATCATATTCCAGTTGTCCTCTGCCCTCCGTGTGCGTGGCCCCCATGTACAATTGCACACTAACACAGACACACGTGCACGTGGTGCACAGGCAGACTGAAAAGAGAAAAGGAAGCCTAATTCGTCTTCTGTGGAAAAAAGAGAGCGCATGGGCCAAGTGCAGGTTAGAACTAGGGCCTAGCACAGGACTTAGGTTTTCACAGGACAGCCTTGTGAGCTGTGAATTCCAGAGTTACCAGGTCCAATGAATCCTTTAGGAACCATTGAAGACACTGAAGCAGGAAGCATGGGCCAGCTCTGCCCAGTATGGCAAGACTCCCAATAAACAATTATCAGGAGTTTCACAACATTTTGATGAGTGGGCAGTCCCAAACACAAACATCAGATAACTAAAGGAAACCTCCTTGCTGTTCATAAGAACTTTCAGGAAAACAACCCTCATCTGCCGAGATACTTGGAAAAAGGTAAAATGTTTCGAGGTAGGAGTGTGTGTGTGTGTGTGTGCGCGCGCGCGCGGCGCCTGTGTAAATTCTCTCCTTCCACCCTTCCATGGGTCTCAGAACTCAAGGTGTCAGGCTCGCACAGCAGTACCGTAATCTCCTAATACTACCTCTATTCTGACACTCACTCCCTACTTTCCTAGAAGGACACAAAGGCGGTTAAAGATGTCTCAAAGGCCTGGGTAAAAACAGCAGAGTGTGGATTAAGAACCAAAATAGCCAGGCGGTGGTGGTGCACGCCTTTAATCCTAGCACTCGGGAGAAGAGGTAGCTCTCTAGAGGCCTACCTCACTAGAGTGAGTTCCGGGCAGCCAAGACTGCACAGAGAAACCTTGTCTAAAGAGGATGATCAATGCATAAAAGGAAGCTCATTAAAAAGCATGATTACATTTGTATGCGGGGAGGGTCATACACTGGCTGTAGCTTATGTGGAGGTTAAGACAGCTTGCACATGTCATTCTGCCCTTCCATTATGTGGGCCCTAGCGATGGGACTCAGTGACTGGTCCAGAACCATAGTTTTTATAAACCGAGTTTGGTTTTGTTTTCCCTGATGGCTTCCTAATGCCAGTGGTCATATGGGTGTCTGTCACCCATAGAATGGACAGCTGACATCCAACACTGGGACCTAAAGCTAGTTACTTAAATCATCTGCATGTCATGCAGGAGGAGAAGTAGCGCGGAGGAGAAGTAGCGCGGACCAAAAGGAGGGCGCCATTTAACCAGATTACACGCGAGCAAACACAAACTATGCCGTTTGTGACAAAGTAACAATGAGCTGGCATCGCCTAACCCAACTTTGACAAAGGGAAACTGGAGCCGGGAGGCTGGCATCCGCCCAGCCCGCGCCACCTGTTCCAGGTCCCCCTCCCTACCATGACCACCTGCCAGAATATCGACCTACCCCCAGCTCCATCCCTACCCTGCCCAGGCCACCCGCTCCACTTGCCCCTTCCCTACCCCGGCCCCCTGCCAAGACCCCCCTAGCCCTGCCTGGCTCAGGCCCTCTTTCCACACCCTGATCATCTACCTAGATCTCCCCCGTCCGGCCCAAAACTCCTCCCCTGGTGCCCCGCTTCGTCTGGCTCGAGTCCCCCTGGCCGCCCCCCTCGTCCCGCTCGGGCCCCCTTCCCGCCCCTCTTCGACCCGCTCTGGCTCCCTGCACAGGTCGCGTGCCCACGCACAGGTAATGCCCCGCGCACCGCGGCTCACCAGGTACTTGCCGTCCGGGGAGAACCTGCAAAGCAGGCCCGAAAGCTTGAATGATTCCGAAAAGTTCATGGCCGCGGCCAGCCGGGGCCAGCAGCGCCCTAAGGTACTGCCCGCAACCGCCGCGGGCCGCGGCCGGAAGTACGGAGGCGGAAGCAAGCTGCAGCCAATGGGAGCCTCGAGCGGCCGCGCGGCATTGTGGGGCGGGGAGTCCGCTCTCGTGCCTTAAAGGCGCCTAGCGCCTTTGCGCCATAAAGGATCTATGTGCAAGCCGCGGAACTCGTGGCTGAATTTTGACTTCAGATAAGTCACAATATAAATATGTTCCCAGATGTTACATGAGACATACTTAGACTAAAAAACTCCCTTATCTAAAATTCAAGATTTAACTAGGCGTCCGTACTTGTAAATAAACATTTGTTTACATGTAAATACATATGTAAGTATGTAGTCGTATGCAGATAAACCTATTTTAGTATGTAACAAAGTTTCTGTTACAGGGTTTAGGGGCGCGGCTCAGATGGCAGAGTGCTTGCTTAGCATAAATGAAACTCTGGTTTCGGTGCCCAGCACCGCCTAATCCGGGCACGACCGTGCACACCTTTAATCCCACACCTGAAGGCAGAGGCGGCGGCAGTTCAAGGTCATCCTCCGTTAGAACGTCTTGGCCTACGTGAGATCCTTTCTCAAACAAAACAAAACAAAATATAGTATCTATTACAATTTATTTTCTATGTATTGTCTAAGTATAAATATAGGTTTGCTTTGAGGTTTTGTTGAGAGCGACCACGAGCAGCACGACCTCGTGACGCTCAGGTGCTTCGCAAGTCTAGGGCGAAACGAAATCGTAGGCACGTCGATCAGCTCACCTTCCTGGATGTTAAAGTGTGAACTTAGAGGCTCTTGATAGCAGCCCTGCTAGGCGGCTGTGGGACAGAGCGCCAACCGGGCTTCAAGCCCCGCTCGCTCCCCAAAGAGCCCTGCTCCTCCTGACTCACGCGGCGTCCGAAATCCTCGGTCTCACAGGGCTCCCCATTCCCGTCTCATTCTGGAAGCTGATTGCTCCTGTTTGCACCCAGAGCTTCTGAGGATCAATTTATCGCGCAGCCACTGCCATGGGTGCTGGGTCCCGAATTCTGAGAGCAAAGCAGACCTGGTATTGTTTGGTTAAGCTCCTAGCTACGAACCTCTTCCTCGCAGATACATCTAATTTCCGAGTAGGATTGAATGAGGGTACTTGTACCGTTAGGAGAGAACCTGGAGAGTGCCCGGAATGCTGGCCTTTTCTGTTCCCAACCAGTCCCAAACTTGCTTGTCCCCACCCTGTACCTAGCAATCGGCCTGGTTCATGGTCAGAGTGAGAGGGGGAAATCGGGTCTGCGCCCGACCTCTTCTCTTGCAAAGCCACTGGTGACACTAACGTAACTTCGAGGGCGCGTGGGAACGAACATCTTGGGCTAGGACCACCCTGCGGAGCCACTAAGGGGCCCCATAACCACGCAAGGCAGGGCACACCCGGTGGCCGAAACCGACTCCGAATTGAGATGAGGGACCGCTAGACCGCTCACTTGCCCCGCGGCGAGATCGCTGGTAGTGCAGTAGGCATCTCAAGCCAGAGATGAGTCTGTGCCTAACCACAAGCCGCTCTGTGTGAGCAATTTCTGGGCATCCGTTGAGCATCGCCTACCACACCAACACCCACGTGCACTTTAGAGCAAGAAACGACTGATACCCAGGGCTAGGAAACCCGGACGGATCCGGGAGGGAGCAGGGTGCCACCCGTGGCCCCAGGGTGTATGGGTTCAGGAAGCACGACCTCTGATTGAAGTTTGAAGAGTCGAACCCAGAGGGTCTGCACTGAATACTCTTTCCAGGCGGGCTGTGGTCTCCATCAGGCAAATCGAGAGGGGCTACGAACTGTTCTCAGAGGAGACCGGCTGGTGCTCGTCGGTCAACAGTTCTCCTCCAGGGCTTCCAGTCTTCAGTTTCGGTCCCTCCTCCAGGTTTACTTCGGCCAGGGCTCGCCCTGGAGAAGGCGCAGCTACCCGGCTGAGGGCACTCCTGACCCCCTGAGTTGCAGGCGCTTGGCAGTAGAAGCAGCGAGGGGTTCGGAGGAGATGGGCATCTGGGGAGAAGGCGGAGGAGAGAATGGGAGAGAGTCCAGGGCGTCGGGTGCCGAGTGTGCACCTGGGTCCAACCCCTCGGCGCCTGCGCACCCTTCCTGGCGCCCCGAGCACCGCCAAAGGTCGCGGTCCCCTACAGCTCCGCGAAGGGCTCCGGCTACTAGCGTGCAGTCCGGCACGGAGACCCCGCTGGGGTTCCTCTGGGCGACGCGCGCCAAGCGGTGGCGGGAAGGAGGCGGGAGGAGTGGGGCCCGGACCCCGACTCGGGCAGAGCCAGCTGGGGAGGCGGAGCGCGCGTGGGAGCCCTGGGCCGGGGTGGCCGGCCCTCCTCCCGCCACGGCTGAATGCCCGCGCTGCGTTCCCGCCGGTCCGCTGCAAAAGGCGCTAAGCCCGCGGCAGTCCCTTTGCCGCCGCCTCCCCGCCCGGCGCCCATATAACCCGCCGTCCCTGAAGCCCGCCCCGCAGCCCAGCGAGAAGGCAGCGGCTCAGCCCGGTTCTCTGCGACGCTGACGCCCCGGCCAGCAGCCAGGTAGGCAGCCCTGGGACCGGTGAGAGCCAGGGATCCCTCCCGCGGCTCTGAGGCTGGGATTAGGGTGAGCGGCAACCGGCAGCCGGGATGCTAGCCGTGGGAACCGCCCCAGGGACCTCGCGTCAGTGGCAGGAGGGGCCGGAGTGGGCTACCAGAAAATCCAGTTGGTGCCTCGGTAACCCTGGGGCCTGCCTCCTGCCCACCCTGTCCACCACAGGTAGCAGGTGATCCCTGGAGATGCTAGAGCTTAGGTCTCCAGCGAGTGGAAGTTGGGAGGTGCAAGGAATGCGAAACCCGAAGGCCTTTCCGTGCATGCCCTGTAAGCAGACTAAGAGAGTCCAAAGCCAGATAGAGCCACTCTACGCTGGCCCGCTGGTCCCAAGACGCGAGTTACCTGGAGGGTTGTTGCTTCACCTGCCTCCCTCCCTAGTCTTCTAGGAGAGAATCCAGGCTGCCCGCGCCGTCTCCTGTTTCAGATCAGGTCAGATCCTTCTGAACCGGGCAACGCGCTTAAGAGATGAGCACATGTGTAGGTGCCTGTCCGTACACACAGAGGTGGGGGGGACCCCCAAGACCCTTGGTTCCCTGTATGTGCTGTGATCTCTCTATTAATTAGGTGTGCACTTGGGACCTGGTTTGCAGCAATGTTTGAGGAAGGTTGCTGTTGTGTTTGTTTTTCTTCATTTAAAATTCAGTCCTGTGTGTTCCTGACCCGGTGCTCCGCATGGCATCGTCAGAGGATGACTTCTGAAGTCAATTCTTTTTCCATCTTACCGTCTTGGGGATTTAACTCTCAAGGCTAGGCAGCAAGCACCTGCTTGGTTTTTGTTTCTGTTGCTCTATGCTATCATTAACTTGGGAAGAAAATCAACGGAGACAAAATTCATCACAAATTCTCGGCGTGTTGCAAATGCCGATCCCCCCCCCCCCCACACACACACACCTTCATTCTTTGAATTATTCAGTAAAAAAAAATTTAAACATTACCTTGTGAACAAAAGGAAAATATTTGAAATTTTGCCATTCATGATTGTATAAATGTGTATGTAATCTTAAAAATAAGCGGCTTCAAAGAAGTTGCATTCCCACTAGTCTAGCGGGACTGAGCTACTGGTTGGCCTAAGTGGGAGGCTGCCTATCCAGCTCGGGTCCTTGTGGGTCCTTGCAGGATGCTGAGCACACCTGCTCATTCCAGGTGGTCACCCCATTCCGGTGGGCACCCTGTTTGCAAACAGTCTGGGACAAGTTACTTAACCCTTTGGAACCTCAGTTTATCCATCTGCAAAAACAATCATAACAGTGTCTTTCTCAAAAGGTTGGGAGAAAAGTAGCCAGGGCGCTATATCCAAAGTGGTTGGGAGAGTGCTGATATCCACCAAGTGGCCCCCAAATGTGCTGGCTTTTGGTCCTAGATTTTGACTGTACCCCAAGAAGAGGATCAGTCCCCAGGTTTTGGAGAGGTGGTGGCAGCAAGGCAGGAATCTGCCTCTGACCTGGGTGCAGGCTGGTGGCATCTATCAGGAGTAGGTCCTGTGGTAAAGATGCTTCTATTTCATGTTTATTTATAGAGCATGCCCAACCCAGGTTCTGGAATGGACTTCCAGTGGTGATGCATTCAAAGGAACACAGCTAAAGTAGGGATGAAGAGGGAGGGGAGACTGAGGGCTGAGGGAGGTTCACGGAGGCCGGGGTGTATCCAGGGATGTACTAGCCCTGAGACTCCTAGAACTCCAAAGCAAAGACGTTTTCGTCATTGCCTTTAATTACAGCTGCTTGTACACCTCAGTGGGAGACTGTTTCTGTCACCAAATTCAAGGGCAATTTACTGCCCAGAAGCAACACAAATGACTGTGTACATGGTGAATGGTGTTCATAAAAAAAAAAAAGAAGAAAAGAAAAGAAAAAGCGAATCAGAGAAATCCTCAAAACACTCTTGTTTGTTCCTTCTAACAAGCCAGATTTAGTTTCTGGTTCATCAAAGACTACGTTGAAATGTTATTGGTACCAAATTC